>NW_026947496.1:49615000-50215000 GCF_034190915.1 Cavia porcellus
GTAGACGCTGCAGGGCCAGTATTCATGTGCATAGGTGAAGCAGGAGAGACAGTCTTGCTACTAGGAGTTCAAAGGTAGCCTTGTGACCTAGATCGCTTTTTTTTCCAGGTCAGTCTCTAGTTTGAAGTGATTCTCTGGCTACCAGTTGTCTGTTTTACTTCTTTCTTCTGTGAGCTCCATGAAGGAAAGAGGTAGCTCTTATTTTATTTACCATTTGCCCTCATCAACCTACATAATGCAGCCATTCAAATGAATATGTTGAGTGAATGAACCGTGAATCATGAGCTTGTTCACTTCAAGCACATGCCTTTGTATGTTTTATAGTAATGGGGTCAAGCCCGTGGTCTCCACCCTAAGCTACAAATGCAGCTCTTTTTACTATGTATTTTAAAAAAATTGAGACAGGGTTTCACTAAGTCAACTAAGTTGGGACTGGACCTTGTGATCTTGCCTCTGCCTATCAGAGACCTGGGTTATAGGCCTGTGCCACCACATCCCCTTAAGAGTATGTACGTGGCTTGAAGCAAAGATCTTCAGCTTTCCATAAGTACACTGTGAACTTGGTCCAAGGGTAGTTGTATGTGCAACTACTCTTGATATTGGCAAAGAGCAAGCACATTTTTCTAAGTTGTTACTATGTGCCAGAAATTGTGCCTAGCGAGCAGTGTTCACCCATTCTAGGGTGGGAATTGTAGTCAGTCCCATGTTACAGTCGAGGAGCTGGGAATGCAGTATCCCTCTCTTGGAAATCCTGGGCTGTACCTTGAATAAGTCACACCCCTTGTGAGCCCCTGCCCCTTGTGTGTAAAATCCAGGAATCAGATTAGAGCAAACTTTTAGGCTTTGCAGAGCTGTAAGTCTGAGAGGTCCAGAGAGGAAAATTAAAGCTTACTGGTGAGCAAACTATACATCCCAGATCCCTCTGCCCACCTCGCAGCAGCAGAGCTGGAAGAGAGCTCCACGTCCACTGCCAAAGTTCCATGTCAGATGTGTTTCCTGCCTGGTGCTGTCTCCTGCTCCACCCATACCCGGGGCACCCGAAAGTGCAGGGCACTTTGCTCCCAGGATCCATTCAGTGGAGCCCAGAGCTCTGGGTCTCTCATCCCTCAGTGGGATAATCTTGAGGCATATGTATAACACCCCTACTGGCCTCCAGCAATACTGAGTTCTGGTCTCTTACAGTATTAAACTACTTGATAATGCATTTCCCTCCCTGGTGACCCGGGGATTTAGTTTTCTGCTGAAGCCTTCGCACTGAGCCATAATTTCAGCCCTTTTTTATTTTGAGGGCGTCTCACTTGCTAAGTTGCTAAATTGCCCAGATTGGGCTCCAATTCATAACCCTCCTGCCTCAGCCTCCCAGAGTGTTGGGATTCTGGGCTTGAGGCACCACACCCAGTTTTATTGCTTTTTGTTCTTTCCTTGTTCCATTCTCCCTACGCCCTGCTTTGTGATCACTGGAATCGATTCCAGATAAACTCTGCTTGACTTTGTCTCTGCTATTGGAAGCCACAGATGAAGACCTTGGGTCAAATCATCTGGGGAAACACTTCATGTTTGTTTCTCTCAGATATTCACAAAGTGCATCAGCATAGTCAAGGCTTTGAGAAGTCCTGCTGCAAACCTGTGCATTTTTCTTCAAAACTAGTATGCTTCTTCAAAACTAGTATGCTTTTCCAAACTAGTATGCTCACAATTTTTTTTGTTATCCCTAATAACTTATAAGGTTCTAAGAATCCATGTTTCACAGAATATGCTGAGAAATGTTGGCTGGTGCAGTGGGGGTGCATGCCTCCAATCCTGGCTTTCTAGAAGGCTGAGGCAGAGCCTCTGAAGTTGTAGCCCAAGCCTGGGTTACTAAGCTACTTAGTGAGACTCCATCTCAAAATAAAAACTATACTATATTACATACACTATGCTAAGCTAAACTAAAGGCTGGGGACAAAATATAATGAGAAGGCCCAGGGTTCAATCTCCAGTACCACACACACACACACACACACACACACACACACACACACAAAAGCTGGATAGTCTTAGTGTCTTTCCCCTCATTTTTATCCTGCAAATTGATGGGTGAGTTCAGCAGTCTCAGCTGCCATTTCCTGGCATGTAGCCAGCAATCAGATAACCAGACAGAACTCCCAGGATGGGAGATTGATGTCAGGGCCAGGGACACAGAATTTTCAAAGAAGGCCTCTCCAAAAACCTTCTTTCTCAGAAGAGGTTGCTTCCCTTTTCCTTATAAATGGGGTGGTCAGTCTGCTACTGGGCCAGGAATGTTTGGCTGACCCGCCTGGGAATGCAGCTGCGGGCCTCCTGAGTAGCAGCTCCCTTGCTGATGACGCAGGAGTTCGGATGAGAAAAGCAGGAAATGTTTGCCACCCAGCCGCCTCCCCGCTCTACTAACAAGCAACCATGGGAGAATTTAATTGGCATGGGTCCAGAGGGGCTAATTATTTCCTATGGTGGCATATAGCAAGCACTCAGGGATCCAGGGACTGCAGGGGCCGGTGGATATGCATGCAAGCTTGGGCCTTGGGGTGTACAGCGTTTGAAGGGAGAGCTGGGGAAGGAAGTGTGTGGCCAGCAGCAAATCTATCCTTCGTTCAGCAAAGTCAAGTTGAAGGGACAACATTTGGGATTCTGATATGGGAGATCAGGTTACACTGATCTGAAGGAAATGGTTGAAAATTGTACCATCCTCTAAAATGAAACTGATGAAAAGAATAACAATAATAGTAACATCACTTTCGGAAATTCTTTCCCACACAGCCTCTTTATCCAGAGCTTGATATTCAGCAATTAGTTGAGGTCAAGAGTTCGCAAACTCAGCACTACCTCAGCACTATGGGGCAGGTGGGGCGAGTCTCTGCTGTTGGGACTCCTTGCATTGTAGGGGGTTTAGCAGTATCGGCAGCCTGTGCTCATTAGACGCCAGGAGTGTTTTTTGCCTGTTAATTGTGGCCGCCAATACTGATTCCAGACACTGTATCAGCAACAGAATGGGGGCCAAATTGGGTCACGGATGGCAACCATTTAAAGGGTACATTATTTTCTGTGTTACAGTAGTCAAATTACTTTTAGATGGAGAGGGTTCCCTTGGTGGACTTGGCCACAGTCTGTCAAGCTTAGTGCTTTTGGTTACTTTATGGGTTTGCATTTTTCTCTCTGAAGATGAGGCTCAGAGGGAACCCGTAGTAGACAATCCAATTTACTCTGCAGCAGTTCTTGGACCTTTTGACCTTGGAGGAAGGGTGACAAACTGTCTTGGTTTGCCAGGAGGGAGGGGTTCTCTGGGACATGGAACTTCTGCTGCTAAAATGGGAAAGTCCCAGGCAAACCCAGCCAAGTTGCTGGAATGGGAAGAACATGAGCCCTTTTTGGACAGCCCAATATGCTGAGGTCCTGCCCGGAAAGAACAGATTTCCCAGCAGGGTACTGCTCAGGTGGAAAGGGTAGGCTAAATGAAGGACATGTCTTATCTCTCCAGAATTGCTTGTTTTATACAAGGTCAGGGTGTCCTAAAGAAAGACCATGCATCCCAGGTGGGGTTACACTGTATGACTTTCAAGGGCTCTAAGATATCTGTGAATTCATAAGCTCTTCACAAAAAAGAAAGCAAGAAAATAGCAAGAAAACTCCTAACATTACCTTTAAGACTGTATTTGTATGAAGGTGGATAACCCAGACTGTATTTATTATTCTACAACCATAATTATTACATTTATTTTTCCTTTCTCTCTCCTTCTTCTCTTTCCTTTCTCTCTCCTTCTCCTTTTGTTTCTCTTTTTCTTTGTAGTACTGGAACCCAGGGCCTTTGCACTGAACTATGTCCCCATCCCTTTATTTTTTAAATTTTGAGACCAGATCTTGCTCAGTTGTCAAGGCTATAATTGAACTGGCAATTCTCCTGCTTCAGCCTCCCAAGGTGCTGGGATGACAGTGGTGCACTAATTTCTTCTAATTTTAAAATTAATTAAAATTAAAACTTTCTCATGCTATTTTTTCTTTTCTTTTTTTGGTACTGGGGATGGAACTCATGACCTTGTGCTTGCCAGGCAGGCACTTACGCCACTGAGCAACTCCCTGGCCCCCTCATGACTCTTTAAAAATTTCATTGGCCTGAGGCACTGCGTCTACTCTGCCCAACAGGCAAATTGGCCCTGATTATAGTGCTTGAAAGAGGCTTGGAATGAAGAAAACTTGAAAGCACCAACGTCAGCCATTCCTAATCTGAATGGTCTGCCATGGAAAAGAAAAAGATGTTTTACCTGTCAGTGTTCTCTAACTGAAATTTCACGTTTTCTTCCATTATTGCTATAAGCAGCAAGTCATATCCATTCCGGTGCAGCCTGCTACTCTGTCATCAGCAGAAATGCCAAGCGTCTTCAGAGAACATTATAGTTATGGTAGATGCCTTGAAATGCATCTTCCCTCAATATTTCCTCAAAATTATGATAATTTATTAGACCAGCTGCTAGATCATGCTCTAGATTAGCCGGTCAATTCTACAAGCTTCTTTAGCAACATCGTATTACTTACATGCAGAGTTCATGACTGGGTTTCTTCCCTTACTTCCAACCCTCTGACTTAGCTTTGCTCATCTTACAGAGAAACCCAGGACAAGTTAAAGACCTGCTGGTAAAGGAAAAATCATACCTTGGGGTGCACCAGATGTGCACCAAGAAGGTGTTAATTGGGAATCCGGTGAGCTGGTAGTAGAGATCCAGGGAGGTTGCACTGGTTATTTATTTTGTATTTTTAATTATGGCTTGGCAATTGTCAGAATAGCATCACCCCTTCTCCTGGTGAAGATAGGCTGAGTGTCTCCTTTTGCAAAGCTTCCCCGTGGAAAATTCTACTGCAGTGGTCTTGGGGCAGATCTGAATTCTAGTTCAATGTGTCTGATTAGCTTATTTGTTCTTAACCTTCATTGAACACTTTCATACCTTTTTGTGGAATGCTTGGCAGACACTATGTCATTCAGGCCTCACAATAAGTTCACAGGCAAGGTGCTCTTCTTATTTATGATTTTACATGTGAAGTGACAGAGGAAAACTCAATAGGGCAAGTAAGTCGCCTAAATTCGTATCAATAGCAAGTGGTAGGGTGGATTTGAACTTTTGTTTTCTTTTTTTGTAATTGTATTGGTGGTGATTTTTATTCAATAAAACATTTTTTCCCCCTGTGGTACTGGAGATGGAACCTAGGGCCTTCATACTGAGCTACATCCTCTGCTCTTTTTCTTTGGACAGACTCTTGCTAAATTGCTAGGTTACCCAGGCTGATTTCGAACTTTTGATCCACTTGCCTCAGGCTCCCAGTGTACTGGGATCACAGGCATGTGCCACCATGCCTGGCTAGAATTTTCTTAATTTTAAGGTGGTAGCACATCATATCTTAGATCCATTGGCTGATAGGCAGGTTGAACATAGAAGCTGCCTTGAAGCTATGGTCAGGTAACTTATGAAATGGTGAGTTCTTTGAATTGCAACCCTTGGAGTGGAAGATATCCTCCATCCAAAGCTTGTTGCTCTGATATTCACAGAGGTTAGTGCCAGACAGGTCTTGCATATGGGGTTTTGGAGAAGTACGGAGGTCAGCAGAGAAAATTATCTTCTTATGTTGATACACAGTTCATACACCTTCAGCACACATACCCCTGAATTTTCAGTTAAAAAGAAAGGAGAATAAAATTCACTTTTGTTCTGTTTGGCTAAGTTCAGAACCAAGCCTTCCATTTTTGTAACTTTGAGACAAGTAGCTGATTTTAATGTGGGACACTATAAGCCCATTGGCTTGCCATCGGAATTGCTCCATGCCAGGTCCAGGTCTAGCTCCTCTTGCAGCTACTTTCTGCCACCCAGAAATGCCACTATTGAGTTTAAGCCACTCCACAAGGCACACAGCCTTTGCCACTATCTGTTTATATCCCAAAGAAAGATCTGATGTTGAAAAATACTGAAGCAGAGTAATTGGAGCAAGGAACAAACCATTCCTTGTTTTAAATCAAGTTGTCATAATCCAAAGGCAAGCTCCAACCTTAATAACAAACACCCAGTGTTATGACATTTTACCTTTTCCAACTATGTAGGCACAAATATTGTGTTTAAATTTTAAACTACACAGTTAACATAAAACAGTGCACTTACTTAAATATAGTAAAAATAAAGTTAGTTATGCCAATTTTCTCTCCCTCCTGGGCCTTATTCTTTAAATAGATCATTCGTTCAACAAACGTCTGTTGAATGCTCAGTGTCAGACACTGGGTTTGGCACAGCATACCTCAAAGTGAACCAGAATCAATCACGCTCTAAGCGTGCATGAAAACCAGCAGGGAAACTGTGAGGGTCTCTCTTTCATCCCGTGTGCTTTTCCATCTCTTGCACCAAAGAGATACCAAAATTATCTGCACACTTTTTTATCTTTCTCTGCCAAACCCTGTGTCCCCAGATCCGGCTGTCAGGACTATGAGCTGCAGGGCCTCAAACATCCCACAGTAAAGCCCAACTTACATTTGAAGTGTGATTTTTCAGTAGTTTTATGAACATAGGCTGTGACACACACAAATG
Source organism: Cavia porcellus (assembly GCF_034190915.1). NCBI lineage: Eukaryota > Metazoa > Chordata > Mammalia > Rodentia > Caviidae > Cavia > Cavia porcellus. The sequence goes on from NW_026947496.1 coordinate 49,621,576, forward strand.
ACAGTGGAGGAGAGAACAATATTCACAGTCACCCAAGGAAAGACAAAGTGTGTGGTGCTTGGGGACTGGCTTCCTGACTCCATCCCACACTCGGACGGCAATTGGATTTTAACAAGGAGTGGGGTTTGTGGTTTGGGAACTATGGTGTTTTTATTGCCTTGGGTCATATTTGAAATACTTGCAGTTGTTGAAAATAGCGTAATGTTATTTTTTCCCTTGTCTTCAAAACAAACCCAGCAAGCTTTTGTAAGTCATAATAACAAGTATAAAATTGGGACATTGGAAAACCCATGGGCAGAACTTTGGAAAATCCATTCTCCCTCAGGGCAAATGTTTGGATAAGGGTGTAGAGAGTGTCTTGGGGACTCACCTGACCTTGAGTAACTTGGGAGCCTTGGAGAAAGGGGACTGGACTCCAGGAGCAACAGAGTTGGTACCTCCAGCCTAACTCTTCTCCAAAGCCAGGACACAAGTGTGCAGCAGCTTGGGGATTTTCCTTCAGGTCAAGATGTTCTGTGTTTTACACTGGAAATGCCTTTAAAATACAGAAAAAAATTGCAGATAACCATATTTATTTAATACACCAATTTCCAAAACCTATTCCCCAGGACATTGTCCTGCGAGCCCCTTGTCTGGGGCATCTCCCTGCCACGGGCCTCAGGTAGGGCACACACTGAGATATCTGGCCCCAGATACAAGGGTTTTGATTTCTACTTATTATAAAGGTCTGTAGAAAAATAGACAATCAGTTTTTGCCCAGAAAGAAATATGTTTACATATTTAATAGTAAGCATATTTTATCTTCTAGGCCATATTTCAGTAGTTCTATGAAATATAAACTATTTTTTTTTATCTTTTAATTTTGGTCCCAATAATTGAACTCAGGACCTCATGCTTATCAGGCCAGCACTGTGCCACTGAGCTATAACCCTAGCCTGAATGTATGCTATTATTCCTCTGGCTTTATTTTTTATTTTTGGTACAAGTGATTGAACTCATGATCTTGTGCTTACCAGGCAAGCACTTGAGCCACTGAGCTAAATCCCCAACCCCTCTTCTGGCTTTATTAATGGAGAAAACTGATGTATAGAGAGGCAAAATAACTTGCACAAGAGTGCACAGCAGGAGGCCTGTGGCTGGAGTTACAATCTCACCGCTGGCTCCAGGTCAGGGGTGAGCACTCCTAGAGGCTGCTAGTCCCCTGCCTGGGCTTGTCTCTCAAGTCAGGGCTTAAATATACCCATTCTCAGGTATCAGAAAGCCTGAAATCCTGATGAGAAAGGAAGCATTGCATTTAATGGTTTTCCTTCTGATTTTTAGTGTTAAAAAATATGACTCTCAGTTGTATTTGGAACATACACACACAAAAAGAGTAGGTAAGTAAAAAATAATGAAAATATGCTCTCTCATTTTAACTGTACTTCAACTTCTCCTAAAGCGCAAAAGAATAAAAAGAAAAGAGAAACCGTCCTTGATTTGTGACTACTTTTTGAGATTATCTTCTTCAACTTTTAACTTCCCAGTTTTAGGAAGGTAAGAGAAAGAAGATTGAAAAGACAATGAAAAACTGCTTTCAAAGCTACACAGGAAGCAGAACTCAGCAAGTTGCACACTGCTGGGCCCAGCCTGCAGGGCCTGGGTTGGAGTGGAGCTGGGGTCTGGGGAGAAGTGTGTGGAGGGACGGAGGAAGCCTTAGCATCTTGCATCCTGGCATAAAAGGCCAGAGAAGAAAGGCGCCTCTCAATGAATGGTGCTCAGAATGGGCTGGAAACATGGGAAATGGGCCCTGTCCATGAAAAGCCGAGAAAGTGCCTTTTTTGTTAATTCCCTCCCTGTGAGCTGCTCCCCCCTACCCCACTTTGACCCTTCCCCAGCTCATCTTTGGGCCTGGAGAAAAGCCTTCTTGTGTAACCCCATCTGCCTGCTGTGCATCCCCTTCCTTTTATCTCTGCCCAGGCCTGGCAGTTGGGCTGGGGTTTCAGCTGCCAGAAATTTTGGTTTCACATCAAATATTCCCAAGATGGGCATCTGAGAAATGTCAGTTACATCAAAATTGCCTCCTCTAACAAAGACGCCAGAAAAGCTCTCTCCTTAGTAAGGTTGGGAAATAATTCTCTTTTCAAGATCTTGCCAATACAAACTCAGATCCACATTTGGGAAGGTCTGATTTAAAGGGACAGGGAACCACTTTGGTTTTATACCAGAAAAAGACTGATTTTAAATTTAAAGACGGAAAAGTTGTGCTTTGTGTGAGTATGAATGTTGCACTATGACAGTCTCCAGAGAGGGTTTGTGCCTAAGGCTTGATGGGGAACTTTTAGAAGATGGTAAAAAAATTATCAGTGGATGACAGGTGGTGTGGTTGATACAGTCAAGATGATGGGAATGGTGGTGAGAGGACAGAGAATGGGATGAAGAGTTTCACTGAGGCAGTTCATGAATCCACAAGAAACACAGGAGGTGGAACACTCTGAAGTAGAAGGCTGAGCCACTTCTTGTAATTCCTTAGGATACACAGCAGAGAGGCTGGGAGAAAAGAAATATGGAGGAAGTCATCAGAAGCATTAGAGGGAGCTGGTGCAGCCTTTTGTTACCTAATTAGCCCCCAATTTCCAGATTTGTTCCTTGTTAGGCTGATATCTAAGGCTGGAGGTAGAGAGAGGAGGTTGGGAGACCTTGAGGGGCTGAGCCATGGAGGGTGATGTAGAAGACATCAGGGTGGAGGTAACACCAACAGCAAATCCACTGCTATGGTCCGTGTGATCAACCTGAAATTGTAAGCCTCAGATTTGGAGCTGGGTGGAAAGGACCCCTTAACCTTTGGGGCCCAGGCCACACCTATAGACCTCTATTTGTCTCGCCCTCTGTGAAGAATAAGCAAACACCTCTAGTCAGCCTTTTTCCATTTTAACACGGGCTGGAGGCTCCTGGCCAGAGAGACAGAAATGAGATCCAGCGCTTTAGCTACACCTTCTGCCATGACTGCCCGTTGTCCTAGGATTAAGGAGCAGTCCTCCTCATGGCCCAAGTATAGGATGACAGTTTCGATCAACCAGAGCATGTCTTTGAAAATGAAGGAGGGAGCAGTTAAAGGCACTCCAGGGTGGCAGGAACTACCCCAGGAAAATAAGACAAGCTGTCATAGATCCAGGAGGCCCTTTTGGATCTGGTCCCTGCCTAAAGTCTCAGCCTCATTTATGTCCTTTTTCCCTGGGCTCCATCCATGCTGGACTCTCTTTGTCCCCTGTGCGACTCCCACTCTAGGGCCTTGGCACATCCTGCTCTCTGCCAGACTCATTCTCACTCACTCAGTTCACATATGGTGCCTTTCAGCCTTTCCCACAGACCCTTGCTCCACCCTAGGAAGGCCTGTCTGTGTTTCATGGTCCCATGGAGCAGGGGAGAACAGGCAATACATGTACTCACTGCTGAGTAATGTGAACAAGCATGCAAATGAACAACTGAATGGGTATATAAATGGTAATCTCCCTTTGTCTGGTGAGTTTGGGCTGCACAACATAACCAAACCCCATAGACAGGGGTTTATCTTCTTACAGTTCTGGAGGATAGCTATGGGACATTAGGGTTCTAACATGGTGGGGAGCAAAGACAGAGATGGAGACAGAGACAGAAACAGAGAGTATGAATATTTCTCTGCTGTCTCTTTTCACAAGGGCACTGGTCCCAACACGAGGACCCCATCCAGAGGATCTAAGGTAAACCTAATTATTACCCAAAGGCTCTATCTCCAAACCCCATCCAAATACCATCACACTGGAGGTAGGGCTTCAGCAGAGGAATTTTTGGAGGGATACAATTTACTCCATGACACCTTTTGATTCTCTAAATAAACTATATGTAAAATCTACTTACAGACTGATGAATAGTGTAGATCACTATTTTATCAAGTCATTCTTATAATTTTCAAGTCAGAAAGTATTTATTTTTAAATAATTATAGATTCACAGAAAGTTGCAAAAATGATACACAGAGAGGCTCTGTGCTCCTTTTACCCCATTTTCTGCATTTTACATAATTTAGTGTAATATCAAAATCAGGGCATCAGTGATGGTATAATTCCTCACACACTTTGTTTAAGTTTTACCAGTGTTAGCTATACTTTGTATTTATATTATTGTGTGTTTTTTTGTGCTTGTAGTTCTGGACATTTATATAACATGTATACATTTATGTATTAATCACAATCAAGATCCAGGATTGAGTTGGTTGTGATGATACATGGCTGTAATTCCAGTACTGTGGAAAGCTGAGGCAGGAATGTCATAAATTTAAGCCCAGCCTAGGTAATTTAGTGTGAGACCCTGACTCAGTATAAAAAAATAGGATGGGGATGTAGCTCAGTGGGAAGATTGCAAATTCACCTCCAATACTGCCAAAACAAAAACAACGAAGACCTAGGATTTTGTTCCATCACCCCAAGGATCCCCTGAGCTACCCCTTCATAGCAAGACTCACCTGTCTCCTCCTACGCTATTTGTAAGCCCAGGAATCAACCCTTTTGTTTTCGATCTCTGCAGTTTTGAGAAGGGGCTGAAGCGTCGCTCTAGGGCCTACTTCAGGCCCCACTCTTCCCTCTGTGACCAGCTCTGAATGATATCACTCACCAACTAATACAGAAATATTTCAAAGTATTAACCATCTGTCTGTGTTGACATGTATTCATTAAATGGCAGCCCCATGGAGAATTTTGCATTTCAAACAGGCATCGTGTTTCAAATGACACATCCAATTTCTGCCCTAGCAGTTTTTTGAAGTCAAGGTCCTTCTTGTACATCATGTCTTTGGTAAGTAGGCTAGGAGCAGTTTGGTTGAATGAAGGAATGAAGCAATGGGAGCCTATCTTGTGGAAGGCTTGTTGAATCTAAACTGATTTCTCCCTTTCTCCCTTTAGTGTTTTTTTTTGGGGGGGGTGGTGGTGGTGGTGGTAGTAGTGGGCATATTGGGGCTCGTACTCAGGGCCTTTCACATGTTAAGCAAGTGCTCTACCACTGAGCTACATCCCCAGCCTAAACTGATTCACTGAGCCAGAGTTGATGGTTTCCCCTCAAATTCCTTTCCTCCCTTCCTTCCTTCTTCCTTCCTTCCTTTCTTTTTTTTTTCTTTCTTTCTTTCCTTCCTTCCTTCCTTCTTTGCTTCCTTCCTTATCAAGGAAAGGGGACTGTGCCAGCAGCTGCCAGCTTAGATGGCCTGCTTATGGCCTTTACACTGTCTCTTGCCTTCATGACTATCTTGAAATAAGCACAAAAATTATGTAAATTGGCTATAGACTGCTGCAGTTGGAATTTGGGGGGGATGCATATTTCTTTTCCAGTTTTCTGCTCCTCTACCAAGTAAACACATGGAGCTCTAACCTTCCATATGTTTTCCATGCATGTTGAAGATAAACGTTCCAACAGGTTGGGAGCAACAGGTTGTGCCCCCTCCGGCCACCCCTATTCCATCTGAAGCAGGCTGTGGTTCTGAGGCAGAGACAAAACAACCTCCAATGGCATGAGGCTTTCTCAGAAAGTGCTAGATTCCTACCCCTTTGAGTTGTTAGATCTAGAAGTCTTCCTTGACTTTTGGAGCTGGATTAGGTGAAATGTATGGCTTGTACTTTGCAAGGCAGTGACTATACTGAGCTGGAACTGATTGTTTTTTGGTCTGTCATCCTCATTTGATTATAAACTCAAGGAAAACTAGAGACATATCTGTCTTCTTAACCAATGCTTAATCAAGGTAGGTTCTTAGTGTACATTTATTAAACAGATGAATGAATGAGAAAATGACCAGAAATGACATAAAATTATTAATCAGAGCTTCATGACAGTTAAAAAGTCATCTGGACTCGTGATACCATATGTACAAGAATCACCTGAAATCATTGTCACTCATCCTATAACTCAGTATCATGGCACCACATGATAGGATTATGTCCAAAAGATGAGAAGTATAAAACAAAAGAGGACTTTATTCTGAGAACGCGAAGAGAGAGAACCGACACCCCCCAACGGCTGGAGTCCAGCTTTCTCTCTGGCGGACCTGTGGCGTTGGGGGTATATAAGTAGCCTAAGCTTAGGGTAGTGCCCTCAGGCCATTAGAGATGCACAGGTATCTCACTGGCACACGTTTGGCGCCAGGGGCAGATTCCTAAGGGTGGGGGGAGATAGAGTCACAGGTAAATCCCTAGGGGCGGGGGAGATAGGAGCTCCTTGGCTTTACCGGCTACAGTGTCCAGCCTGGACCAAAACCCTTTCAGTTCTTTGAGTGTGTACTAGAATCACCTGGAAGATTTGTTGTCAAACTACAGATTGATGGGCTTTATTTGTAGAGTTTCTAATTTTGTCTGGGATAGGGCCCCAGAGTTTTATTTGCAATAAGTATGTGACACATATTGACATTGCCAGTCTAAGGTCTCACTTTGAGAACAACTTTGATAAAAGAGGGATTGTGCTAAAATTCTATTTCCTTTACTTATATTTACACTGAAGGATTAAAAAAGAAACACTAGTACCACTGCTTGTGATATAAAATTACCATTATTAAAATGTGATTTAAAGAACTTTAGAAACTATCTCTATGACCTTGTGAGAGATGACTGTGCTGGGCCTTTCATCAATGTGGATTCCATCTTTGAAAGGCAAATAGAGGTAAGATAGTGGTAAGATAGAGGTAAAATATTTCCAGTGTAACATGGCTTTGCATACCACCTCATCAGTACTAGCAGAGAGAATGCACAATTTACTTGTTCTATTAAGATATCAGAATCTTTATTTATGAGATGAAGATAGTAAAAGACTCTTTTCAGTGCTGGAAGAAACAGGAAAAAGCCAACACTTACCTTCTCCAAAGCACAGATGAATTGGAATTGAATTAGTTGGTGAGCTGCCCATTGGGTGCCACTATCCACTGTCAAAAATAAATTCACACCATGGCAAGTCTCCTTGAAAGTAGACTGCATATATTATCAATGCTGGGGATTCCTTAATGTTAACAAAAAAAGTTAGTGAATTATTTTCAAGTCCCTCAGAAATCAGGATCTAGTAAAATTATTAAGTCTACAAATGAATAAGAAAAAATCCAGGATGAAGTCATCACAGTTTTAAAAGATAATTACTTGGTTTCCCAAAATAGTGAGTTTGCACAGAAAAGAATATAATATCTTCTGAGAGTATTCAGCTCCTGAATTTTAGATATTGAGAATTTTATTGGAAAATTTATCTCAACTTCTTTGGTTATTGAGCTTTTAGGCAGTAAGAATTTGGCCAGAAATTGATATTTACATAGGTAACGTGAGCCTTTTATAGGCCAGATGCTCAATGAATTATAGCTATAATAGAAAAATTGAATTCAAGAGAAGTTACATGTATAAGATAAATAAATAATATCTAGTTAATTACTTGAGTATTCTTTATAAGAGACCTATAGGAAGCAAGTTATAAGATCCTGGTGACATGGAAAATATTCATCAATGACAATACTTACAAAATCAATTCCTCCTCAAATCCTCCCTTGTTTAGCATCTGTCTTGTTCTTATGTAACAGTCTTGGTTGCCATCTCTTGTGGATGTCCTCCTAGCAAACTATCTGACACATGAAAAAATCTTGAAAGTAGACAGCAAATCTTGTCTATGCCCAGTGTTTCTTAACATTGACAAAAGAGTTTGGAGATCACTTTCATGTCACATAGAAACAGGGATATCATAGAATTAAGTCCACAAATGAAGAAGAAAAAATCCAGAAAAATGAGTTTATCACAGTTTCAAAAGATAATTATTTGGTTGCTCAAGACTGAGAGAGACTTTGAGAAAAGCAATGAAACCCTGAAACAATTGTGTACAACTAACTCATAGTAAAACTGCAGAAGTCAAGCAGAAAGCAATCAAACTTATCACATTATCACTGGCTTTGTCAGAAAATTTATGTCAACGACTACAATTCTTCCTTTTTATAAGAAATAGAAATTATAGTTAATTATAAATAATTACAGATTAGATAAAGATTGTAAATAGTCATTGTAATTATGACCCAAAGAATAAGTTGGCAAACCATAGTGTAAAGCCAGACTCTAGCCCACCACCAGATGCTACCAATAAATATTTACTGGAACACAGTTATACTCATTTATCCCTCATTACTAATGTCTGTGTATATATTACAATGGCAGTTTGGAGCTGTAGGAGCAGAGATCTCTTTGTTCACAAAACCATAAGTATTTCCAATCTGGTCCTTTCAGAAGAACTTGCTGACTCTTGACTTGGTTATTTTTTATTTTGAAGAGAATAAAACCAAAGTAGTCAAAACAAAAGGATGAACATGGTACATGACTTAAAAACAAAACATGAGATCAATAATGGCTACCATAATGCATCTTGTTATCTTCAAAAGAATTGCCCATATCATCAGGCATAATAAAATTGAACAAAACAGTACAGAACAAAACCAATAAAATTGAAACATTGGAGATATTATAGGACTTCAAAAGAAGATCATAGTCAAATCAGAATGGGTATCATAGTGTATTTTATTGTCTTCCAAGTATTTGCCTATACCCTCAGACTTGATACTATCAAACAAAACAGAATAGAATAAAATCAGTCAAAACAAAACAATGAAAGCAATACAGGGCTTCAAATCAAGCTAATAGGAAATTAAAAATGGTTACTATAATATATCCTGCCATCTGTGGAATAGCTGTCCATGCCATCAAATCTATTGCAAGTAGACAAATTGAAACAGAATAAAACCAAACTAAACAGAACAATGAAAACAATATGGGTTTCAAATCATGATAATAGATTAACAATGGCTACTGCCTTCCCTTTTTAGACAATTCCTCTCCTTTTACTTTCATAGGATGTACTGTACATTTTGGATCCCACTAACTCCTTTAGTTTTTATATTAGGAAGGCAGCCCACTATTCAGTGGGCTGAACCCTTTTACCCCTGAGCATGATCTCAAGTTGTATCCACTTGCCTAGAGGAGCCTCAAGGTTTTCTTTCTTTATAGCTGAGTCATTTTCCATTGTATAAAAGTGTCATGGCTTTCTAACCAATCTGCAGCTGATGGGAAGCCACTCCCCCTTTTCTCTGGTTCCCTGTCACATAGAGCATTGTTTTCTCACCTTTGACTTTCAGTCTAAAATTCCCCTTTCAGGTTTTAAATGTATTTCTTGTATAAAACATATTGATGTCCTGATCCACTCTGCCTGTGTTTCTTTTTATTGGTGAATTGAGGCCATCTGTATTACCAATTATGGCCAGCTTTCTCTGCCTCATCTTTGCTCTGCTATTTTTCTGCCATTGGTTGTCTATTTTTCCCCTTCGCTCCACTGTCTGCCCTGTTCAGTGAGCCCCCTCTGCCACTGTTCCTGAAACCATGATCTTTTTTTTTCTCTCTCTCTCTAGAATGTCCTTCAGTATTTTTTGTAGGGTTGGATTGGTGGTCATGAACTCCCCCAGTTCCTATTTGTCATGGAAGAATCTTGTTTCTCCACTAATTTTGAAAGATAGTTTTGCAGGGTACATCAGTTGGGTTGGATGTTATTTTCTTTCAGGACTTGGAATACTTCACTCCAAGTTCTTCTTGATTTGATGGTTGGTGTCAAGAAGTTTGTCGTGATTCTGATGGGTTTTCCTTTATAGGTGATTGTTTCTTTCGTCTGACAGCTTTTAATATTCTGTTGTTGTGTTGTGTGATTATTATATGTCTGGGTATAGATCTATTTTGCTTATTGCTGGCTAGAGTTTTGTATGCCTCACTTATCTGAATATCATTTCATTTTCCTATGCTTGGGAAGTTAGGGGTGGGCCTCAGTCCAAGCAATTTCTTCCAGTCTGCTCCAAATTAGGAGTGGCTGAGTGAAGCTGGCTGCAGTCCTGGCTCTGGGCTTATCCTGCCTGACTCCAAAAAGGCCCCTAGACAGTCACCTACTCCTGTGGGAGGTCTGAGTCCCCTACACTCCCCAGCAGCCAGTGCAGTTCTCTGGTCCACTGCTTCCTTCTGCCACCACGTCTCCCTGGAGAGGCCTTCAGGCTTGCCAGCCACCAGCTTCACTGTGACTGTGCATCCCCTGGTTCCAATACCACTTCTCACACAGTGGTTTCAGCTCTGGGTGAAAGCTCTGCCAGCTACTGTCTTCTTCTGTTTAAGTTTTTTCTTTGTTTTTATTCTCTCTGTAGGCTTCAATTCTCACTCTAGGTTCTTCCTGGGTCGTGGGGATGCACTTCCTTCATTCTTGTCTTCTCCAGAATGCTATGTGCCCGCATCTGGACTGTTTCTCCCAGAGAGGCTGTTTACTCTGCTGCTTTCTGTTCCACCATCTTCCCAGGATCGTTTTTTTTTTTTTTTTTTTAATTAATTTATTTATTTTTTTCTATTTATTTTTATTTTTAAAATATATATTTCTAGTGAAAATGTCCTCCATTACTACTTATAGTAACATTTTGATTTCTGCTTTAAGTTGACTTACTTTAGATGATGGCCATCTCTTTCTTTTTCCCCAAAGTATTTTTTGGACTTGAGGCGTCCTTATAATTCAGAACAAAGCATGAAAGTTCATAGAGATGACTGATTATTGGTCTTCAGAGTAAGAGTCTATGACTCTGGAGTAAAGACTGACTGTGTTTAACCTTTACTTCTGCTTACTAGCTGTGAGTATTCAGCAAGTTCATTGACTTCCCTGGGTCTGAGGCTCCTCCCCATCAACTGGGCATAAGGATATCAACTGTGTCCAGTCAGCAAGCTAAAGCAAGAGAAAGGAGGCCAGATTCCTACCCCTCTCCTGATACAACAAGGTACCCACACAGTGAGAGCTGTTGTCATTTCTCTGTGATATGAAAGATACAGAGTAGCAGTTTACACAGGTGGGTTCTGAGCTCCAGGTTGCTCCAGCATTCTTCCCTGTGTTACTTGCTGTTTCTAGCACTATGGTTTGGAAAAACCCTGCTGGGAGCAGAGGCAAACCCCTCTGAATAAACCAGGCAACACAGCTTAAAAAGTATGGGACCACTTAGGAACTGATCTCTGATTTTTGTGGCACTTCTGTTAGTCAAGCGATGTTGCAGACAACAGCAGTGATAAGGAAACTTCACACTGATCACTCAGGGAGATGCAGCTCAGCATAGCGCACATGTAACTCTTCCCAGATGCTTTGATCACAAGAGAGTGGCACTTTTTTTTTTAATCAGAAAGACAGTGGGATGACAGTGATTGGAATGAGGGTGGCAGCTGGAAGTGGCCAGGGCACTGGTAAGGGACAATGCAGCCTATTTTCCTGCAGGTCTTGCCATAGTTCATAATCTTGCAAAACCAACCCTCCTTCAATTCTCAGCTGACCCCCATGATCCCACCTTCTTCAGTTCACGCCTTTGTTTACTCCTCTGCTCTGTTCTTGGGTATGGTTGCACCCAGCAACTTGTTTCTAACCAATGGAACTGGAAAGGTGATAAGTATCACTTCTGTAAGTAGGTCACGCAAGAGGTGCCAAGTGTGGTGGCACACACCTGCAATCGCAGATCTGGGAAGCCGAGGTAGGAGGATCGCAAGTTTGAGCACAGCTTGGGGAGTTTAGCGATTTAGTGAGACCCGGTCTCAAAAAAACAAAAAAGGTCCAGAAAAGCAGCTCAGTGCATCAACCCTTGGTTCAATCCCCAGTACCAAAAAGGAAAACAAAATATTCAACTTCTCTTTCTTGTTAACAGGTTCTCTGAGCTTCCCTTTTAGCCTGTAACTTTCATGAAAGAAACTACCTCATGTGAGAGTTCCAGGTGTCCAACAACCATTCTTCTGGCCATCAGTTTTCCAGGAAACAAGCCTGCAGACCAACAACCTGCAAGGAACTGAGTCCTGCCAACAACCTTGTGTGTGTGGGGATCCTTTCCCATTTCAGCCTTGGAGGTGACCCCCGTCCTTCTAGACATCTTGATGGTGGCTCACAAAGGACCCTGAAGCAGAGGGCCTGCTCAGATGCCTGACCCCCAGAAGCTGAGAGATAGTAAATATATATAATCTTAAATCTTTGAGTTTTTGGGGTAAGTTGTTACCCAGTGATCAATAGCTCATGCAGATTTCGTCCTTGGTATTGACTTGGGTGTGTGGCTCAGTGGGTCCCTAGTACTGTGGGCAGGGAGTGAGAAGGAGGAGGAGGAGGAGTAGGAAGAGGAGGAGGAAGAAGAGGAAGAGAAAAGGAAAGAGAAGAGAAAGAAGACAGGGAAGAGAAGGAAGAGAAACAGAAGGAGAAAGAGAAGGGGAAGGGAAATTAGAAGGGGAAAAGGAGAGGAAGGACTTACATTTTTCCTTGCAGTAGTTATACTGTTAGTAGCCTGGCTTTGTCTCTGTTATTCTTCATCTAACACATGCTCTATTTCAGGACATACTGCTGATAGATTGATCTGTCTACAGCACACCTCTGATTCGGTTCCTCCCCCATTAAGCCTTCCTAGTCTCTGCCTGGCTGAAGGATAGGAGCTCAGCTCTTTCAGCCAGCATTCAAGGCTCACTTTGATATCTGTCCTGTACCAGCTGCTAGAACACCAATTAGCACACGTCACTCTTGTACTTATAACAGCCTTTGTTGGATTCCAACTGCCAAACAGATTCAATTTGCTTTCTTCAATGTGACAGTCAGGCTTGCCGTGATCTGTTACCTCCTTCCTTTTGGCATCCCACTCAGGGTTTCAGCAACACAGCACAGCGTCAGGTGCCTGCTGACTCACTGATGGCATTGGCTCCTGTCTCCCTCACCCAGCTTTAGGATGTGTGTTTCTCTCAGCTTCTGGTATTGTCTCTTCCTTTGAACCCCCAAATCTCTTCTCTGGAAAATGCATACTTCAAAGTTTGCTCAGATTATCTGAGTAGTAAAGGGGGCAAAGAATTTACAGCATGCATTTGACAGGATCTGCATAGTCTGTTTCTGGAAGGATCCAGAAGAAACCTGCACCATCCATTGTCTCTGGGGAAGGGACTTTGGGTGGGCATGGGAGACAGAGTTTGGGAGAGAGAATTTTCACTGTAAAGCTTTTTTTGTGTGTTTGTAATTTTGTAGCATATGAATATACTTGCCAATGGTGACCTTAAATAGAACAGTTATAACAACGGAAAAAAGGTAAATTTTTAAATCTACTCTGCCTTAATCTGTCTTTCTCTGTCCTTTTGTGGAGCTGATTGTGTAGTGGCTTGTTCATATCTACCAACCTTTCTTGTTTCTGAAGTCTGAGAACTCAGACATCAGCCCTTATTACTGTCCCCTGCTGCCTATACAGTGACTGATTCTTTATAGGCTCCCAAACATCTGAGGAATAAAAAAACCAAACTAGATCTCCAAATATATTTCCCACCTTCCCAGCCTTGCCCATGGGTGCTGGCCTTTCCTTCCCCTGGAACTTAGTTCCTGCAGTTCCCTCTGCCTGGAGTTCCCTTTCCTCCCTCACGGGCACATCTGTAGTTTTTTCATCCTTAAAGTACAGTCTTCACCTTAGGAAGTCATCTGCTCCTTGGCTTTTCCACAGATTCCTGAAGATTTTATTACTCTAGGCTTAGTCCCAGGGGTTGATCAACAGCAGCTCATGGGCCGGATGTGACCTATTGCTTGTTTCTGGACACGAAGATGTCTGCCACCTTCCCTTACAACAGCAGGGCGGAGTCCTCCACAGGATCCCCTAAGGCCCACAAAGCCAAACATATTTACAACCTGATCTTTTATAAAAAAAGATTCACTCTTGATTTATACCATAGTTAGTATTTTCTTTAAGACACAAACTTGGACTTGAACTCTGTTGGAGCCAGCCCAACTCATGACTCTGGCTGAAGAGCTGTCTGAGCCCTGTCCCCTGGAGCAGCATCGTCTTCCTGGATTCCCTGGCCCCTTTCCTGCCTGGGGCCTCAGCCTGCTGTGTGGTTTTTCCTAATTCTCTCAGTCACATTTCTTCTTAGAGGGGCTTTTTCACTAACTTCTTGATTAGGATAGCACTGCTAGTGTGTGTTCTGTCACCACTGTGTTCCTGCATGGTGCACACTGCAACCCATAATTACTGGCTTTTATTTATGTGAACCTCTCATCATGCTGTGAGCTCCTTGAAGGCAGAGATTGTATCTGTCTAGTTTCCTACTATTTTTGCAGTGCCTTGAACAGCTTGTCCTACAGTGAGTAAATACTGTAGGAAACACTATTGTTTCACCAAGAGCATGAATTGGTGACTAGAATGTGTCCCTATCAGAGTGACTAGCCGAGTGTCTGAAAGACACTCAAAACTATGTATTGAATGAATTAATAATGTAAAAGTGGACACTTAGTCATGATAATTCTGAAAGATGAAAGAATCCTGATAGAACTCATCGCATAGTTCTTCCCACTCTTTAGTATTAGGCTTATGGAAAAGAGTAACTTCCTTCAGCTCCACTTAAATTATTCAGGATAAAGGAAAGGAAGTCATCTCCCAAGGGACATGCTAGAATATCCTTTCTCTCTGAGAGAGAAAGAGAAAGAGAGAGAGAGAGACAGAGAGAGAGAGAGAGAGAGAGAGAGAGAGAGAGAGAGAGAGAAAGAGAGAGAGGCTTGATTCACTCACCTGCAGATCTGACTCCAGTCAAGCTGCTGTGCACAGACTAGGGAACCTTGGGAATGGACATGCTCTTTGGTATTCTGCAAATATGCTGCTAGTGGGATGTGAACTCTGTTTTTTTTTCAGAAGTTACTTACTATGTTCTTTATAAAATTGATGGATGCACTGTAAAGAATTTAAAAACTAAAGAAAGTATGAATAAGAAAGTAAAAATCTCAAACCTACCCTCACGGTTATATATTTTTTCTTACTAGTATGTATTTTAGGCCTTTTTCTTTCTTCCCTTTAGTCTCCTTTATTTCTAACACATTTGAGATTCATCATTATACCCTGAACATTATCCTGTAATATTAAAGTTTTTTATAATGACATTTTAAAGGACTGTATAATATTCCAAGTAATTTACTTAATCTCTTACCCAGTTGTTTTCTGCTTATTGCTACTATCACTCCATTATTATCTAGTATAAATTTCTACAGTGAGCATACTTGGCAACTTACATTTCCTTTAACCAGATTTGTAGTAGAATTACTGGGTAAAAATTTTACAATATTGTTAACGTGTAAGGGTTAACTTTGTGGGACTGATAAAGATTCACAGATGGAACCTCGTGTCTACATCACTGTGAACTTTCTCCGATAATATTATTATTATGTAATTTTAATTAGGAAGAATCAGTTAAAATGTTTCTAACTTTATTTTTCTTTTAATGATAAATCTATTTTTCCTATCCATCTTTGTGTATAACTTAAATATTTTAGAATTCATTTTTTTGGCTTTGTTTTCTTATTTTGAGATAGACCTTGCCATGTGGTTCAGGCTTGCTTTGAATTCATTATGTAGCCCAGGGTGGCTCAAGTTCATGGTGACCCTCCGGCTTCGCCTCTGGAGTGCTGAGATTATAGACATGTGCCACCATGCCTGGCTTCAATTCAATTATTGACATCTTTGTTGTTGGTTTTATTTTCAACTAAACATAATTTTTAAAGTATAATATGCAAAGTCATTTGCTATAAATAATCAGGTAGTAATAATATAATAATGAAAATGTTGAACATTAACAGTTCACTTACCCTGAGCCAACTGGGATTCTATGAGTCATTCTAATTTTTCTGAACTTTGAGGATAGAAACAAAAGAATGAATGCGAGAAGCCTAAATCTGGGTCAAAGACCATCTAAGGCTTGTGGTACAAGGAGAAAATGTAGCAAAATCACCTGGGGCTGTGCTCCCGGTACCAGTTGGGAACTTTCTTCCTGGGTCTTACCCCCACTGGGGAGGTCAGAATCACTGGCTGGCCCAAGGGCCAGAGCACTGTATAATAATACGGTTCTTGGAGATTAAGGATCTCTTAAGCTTTCCTCCTCACACGGTTGGTTATTTATTCTTGCTTTACCCACCATCTGCTGGGGCTCTGAAAGGCACAGAAATCCCCTGTGAAATGACTGCCATTCGAAAGCCTTGTTGCCAGGGGGAGTTACCTAGGGCTAATTTTTCCCTCTTTGGCTATGAGATCTTGACTAAAATGAGGGAGGGGCCATGCATCCTAAGGATCTAGGAGTAGTCAATACAATACCCAGAGGAAACTCTTTAATTTGAGAATTAATGAAGATGAACTGGTCTTGGTTCCTGCCAGTGGGCAAGGGTGGTCCCAATTTAGGAGGTGAAGAAACATTGGGTGTGGGGGTGGAGTGCAGTATGATGGATCCTAGAGGGAAACCGGTGTGGACAGGCCCTGGACGGGCAACAGAACATTTGCATAGAAAACAGGAGGTTGAGCCCACAGCCATCCTGTGAAATAGTCAGTGCTGAGAGTGTGTTTTTCTGCAGTGTTCTTTAGATATTGCTCACCCGGCTCTGAACATGTCATTAACAAACTATTCTTAAATTGAGAGCTAAAGCATTTCACTATAATGCTAAAAAGTTGCATTAAAAATGTTGGGTAATTTCTAGTACATTTTGATGCTGTGAAATAGAAATGATTCTAGCAAATCTTTTAAATTATCTAAGGGAAGCTATCACAGGGATTTGATAATATTACTCCTTTTTCTGTTTCCATTCTACTTCTTGCACAGAGTTCACTACAATACGTTTTAGAACTTGAGAAACTTTTTTTATTAATCACTAGCTAATTTTATATCTTCAATATTTCCTATGAATGTGATGTTCTAGATGTTAAAAACATTTTGTCCATGTTGTTATTTGTGCTTAACTGTTCAAAACAACACAAGCATTATCAATTTTAATAAATAGTTGTGAGACACAAGGAGTAAAACTTTTGGGAATGCAAATCTTCAGTAAGATGAAGAAGACACTTTCTCTCATTGTCCAAATGAGACAGGGTTCAACTTGTTTACCTACTTATTCATTTTTGCTTTAATCATAACTGGAACGACTGAAAATTTTTGTTCACATAAGTTGACATGAATGCATGGTTTTGCTGTAGCAACATCATTCAATTCTTTAAACTCTTCTAAGATATTTGCCAAAACTCATGTGGTGATCTATCATCAAAAATTATTTTTAATGTTCTACCAGCTGACAACTCCATCAGATCTGCCATCAATTTTGTTGAAAGAAAAGAATTGAAAACGAGTTGATTTACAAAAGGATTTGTAACCCAGTCATTAGAATCATTCACTTTCTCAACACTAGACAGCTAGATTTTGAATCACTTCTTTGTTTAGAGTCCTGGTTTTTTTTTTAAAGCCCTGGGGCAATGCACCATACAAGACACCGAGGAGTGAGAGGTGCCCCCCCCTTTTTTAATAGAAGAAGAAAAGTCAGCTGTGAAGGGGGGGATGGGAGAGGCCCAGGGAGGCCTGCAGCTCTGGGCCAGGCGCATCCTTAGGGCTGCAGGTCTTGGCACCTGGAGGCTCTGGAACCTGTACCCCTGGTTGCAGGCTTGTTCTCATATAACCTTGCTCTAGGAGGACCTAGCGACTGCCTGATCCTCTATTATTACTCCTTGAAGATTATGCACAACCAAGACTCCCTTAGAAATCTGTAAGGAAAGTACCAAAGAAATAATAGATTTAAGTAAGAATCCTCAGTGGGAGAGATACTGCAGGTAAAATTTGATGAGAAATAAGATAGCCACAAAGCTACAAAGGATATGCCCACAAACATTAATTAGTTACTCATTTAATTATCAAGTACAAAATACTTGCAAATCAACTGGCAAAACTCAGAAGTCTCTATATATGGACACACATTGGGTCTCTACTGACAAGATACATTAAGCAAACCATAGTAGATCCAAATACAATTCTTGGCAGGTTGTCATCAATTATTAAGAGGAAATTATTATTATTGTTAATTACTATCTTCTGTAAGAAAACTCTTTAAAATAAATTAAGATTGACCAAAAGAAGATAAAAGCATAGCGCCATCTCTCTGATGTTATGCACTGCCTAAAAAGTATAACCCAAACCCACTCTTGGAGAAAGACAAACTGAAATTGAAGTATGTTCTGTCAAATAATTCGCCTATACCTTTAAAAAAATTTCAAGTCTTATCTCCTGGTATGGGGTAAGCAGCCTCCACGGTGGTAGTACATACCTATAATACTAGCACTCTGGGAGACTGAGGCAGGAGGATCACAATTTTGAGTATAGCCTCTATAACTTTGGAAGAGACTCTGTCTCAAAATAAATAAGCAAAAATAAAATAAAATAGTAAAATAAGAAAAAGGCCAGGAATATAGCTCAGTGCAAAGGTCCTGGGTTCAATTCCCCAGTACTGAAAAAAAAAAATTCTAGACCTCAAAAGGCAAGGAATACTGCAGAACAGTTCCAGACGGCAAGAAGCTAAAGAGATTTGTACAGCTGAATGCAGCACGTGACCAAGATTGGATCATGAACCTATACAGGGGATTACTGGGATAACTGGTAAGTGCAAAAGAGGTTTATTGATTAGAGGCATTGAATGAACATGTGAGCACTTTACTATGTTTGTTTGGGAGAGTGTTCTTGGTTTGAGGAAATATACAGTGAAATAGTAAAGAAAATTAATTTATGGTGTGTCTACCAGTTACTTTTAAATAGTTCAAGGAAAGAACTCAAATATACCTGCTGAGAGAGTGCTGAGGGAAATGGGAAGAACCTGGGTGAAGGGAACTCAGATGCTCATTGAATTGCTATTGAAAATTGTCTGAAAGTTTGAAATTGTTTTATGATAAAACATTTAAACATTTTAATCTCCCAAAAGACTAGAATTTTGCAGTTTGAAGATCATCATTGTTTGTCTCTCTCTCTCTCTCTCTCTCTCTCTCTCTCTCTTTTTTTTTTTTTTTTTTTTTTGGTTTGTTTTTGTTTGGAACCCTGCAGACGGACATGTAGACTTTAGATGTCCAATGCAGGTGGAGACAAGCACAAACCAAAATAAAGTTTTGAACTTGTAATTGATATAGAATATGCAGAGATATGTGGGTGATTCCCCAAGAAAGGGGTGCAGAGAGGCTCCTTTTGGAGAAGGTTTTTTAAAGTTTATGTTTGTGTAAGAGGTGGGTGAGGGAAGAGTAGTTGGGAAGTGATGTTAATGCTATAGCAGCAGATGGCCGGACGTGAGGCAGGTGGAAGATCGATGCGTAAGGGTGGTCCGTGGCATCTGAGGCTTACCTGTAGCCGTTTTCATTGAGTAAATGATAATAAATCTGGTCCAGTGTAGTCAAGGGAATTATCTCTGTCCTAGTCAGAGATTCCAGGAATATGACTGCTAAATTCATGTCTATGAGCATAGACAAACCCAGGTGACTTCCTTGCAAATCAATAAAATATAATGGAGGTGTTAGGATGTCACTTTTGTGGCCAGGTTCCAATCATAATAAGATCTAATTTCTTACAGGCTTTTGCATGCTGTGATTTGCATTGCCTGATTCATAGGCCTTTCTGTGACTTGATTTCTGTTACAGGCTTTTCAACTTGGAAAATGAGCACTATGTTTGCTCTTCAACTTGGAAAATGAGCACTATGTTTGTATCAATTTGTAATTAATAACAATCTCCTTTTTCCATCCGGATTCCCTACTTAAATATTTTCCCTGTAGCAATGACCCAGAATGCTTTTCTATTCAGATAAGAGAAAGAAAATTGGTTTTATCTAAAGTGATTCTAAAGTGATTGGTAAGTAACAGGATTCTTGAAGTTCTCCACTGTATAAGATTTTGAAGCCCTTTCTGGGCTCAGAGAAATAGAGAGAGAGAGAGAGAGAGAGAGAGAGAGAGAGAGAGAGAGAGCCAGCCATGATTGGTTAGTGATGTTTTCTGTGACCTTTAGAAATGGCACCACAGTATGCTCCTGGTATGGGGTAAGCAGCCTCCACGGTGGTGACCAGTGGTCCTCTCCTAGTATTCATCCCCCTCAGCATGGGCAGATCTCAGTGTCTAGAACCAATGGCATATAGAAAAGGAGACAGGATATCACTTCTGTGGCTAGGTTACAACATATTGCTGAAGATGTTGTTTCTTGCTGAGTTTGATGAAAGAAGCTACTGAATTTGGATTTGCCTTCAGGCAACAGCCAGCAAAGAATAGAAGCTCTCAGTGCTCCGAGCTTGAGGAATGGGCTCCTGCCTCTAGGTGAGACTCTAGCCCTTGACTACATGCAGTCAGGTCAGACTCCAAGGTAGAGGATCCAGGAAAGTAACGTGTTTCTGGGGGTTTCTGACACATGGAAAGTATGTGATAATAAATATGTGTTTTAAACTGATACATTTTGGGATAATTTGTTTTATGGCAATGAATAACTATTATACCATATATTTACCATTCTTCTCCCTGTGTGTGTTTATGTGGGTGGTACTGGGGATTAAGTTCAGGGCCTTGTGCATTCTGGGCATGGGCTCTCCAGCTGAACTGTATCTTCAGCCTGGTAACCTCCTGCTTATTTTTTACTTTTTATCTATTTATTTTTTGTACTAGGGACTGGGGACTGAATTCTATCTCCAGCCCTTTTTATCTTGTATTTCTTATTTTGAGACAAGGTCTTGCTATGTCACTGCGTTTCCAGTGTTGAGCTGAATTTGAGATTCTTCTGTCTCAAGCTCCCAGGTTATTGGGACTGTGGGTACGCAGTACTACTCCCAACTCTGTATAGTATTTGCCCTTCTTAATCATTTTATGTAAGTTACATTGTAGCAGAAGGATAGTAGTAGCAAAACCCTACACAAAGCACAATACTATAGCTGAATAAAACAAGAGAGAGCTGCATAAATCACCAAGACCAGTCATAAGAACCAAGAAACAGTAGAGGCCATTCAGTGGAGAGGCAGTTTTAGAGCTCAGCCATACTCAGTGGTATCAGTCACATTTCCACTGCTGGGTAAAAATACCTGATGCACACAGCTTAAAGAAGGAAAGGTTTATTTTGGGGCATGTTTTCAGAGGTTTCAGTCCACAGTGGGTTGGCTCTAAGACAGAAACATCACGCTAGAAGAGTGTGGTGGAGGAAAGCTCTTCACTTCATGGAAGCCAAAGAGCAGAGTAGGAAGAGCTTAGAAAAAAGGAGATGAGCCAAGATATGAGATGTATCTGAAAATGAGTGTGTATTTAAATTTGCTACAGTAAAAGACTCACTGCCATTAATCTCCCTCAAAATATTCCCCTTTACTTTGGACACATTTATTCCATCATTCTTGTAACTTTCTGAACCAGTTCTAGGAGTTCTTCTTCATGAGTGTCTTTAGTTGTTGTGTTGTGGTTGCCTTGATATTTTGAACTGATTAAAAATGTTTACTTTTCATAGTCATTTTGACTTTAGGGAAGAGCCGGAAGTTACATGGTACCAGACCTGGTGAATGAGGTAGTTTAGGACATACTGTAGTGTTTTTAGAAGCCTGCCTTTCTTTTAGACAGCATTCAGTATTCATTGTATTTTTAAAAATCAGACTTTGTAAAGATGCTCATGAAAAAGGACCTCTAGAAAGTGCTTCAAAAAGTGGCAATAACAATGGGGTAAGTATATATGGGAGCTGTGGAGGAGTTATTTGAGGGGGATTAGTATCAATGCATCTATTACTATAATAAATTTTAAAAATTTAAACATTCACTATATTTTCAATTATTCCTGGCTTACCCTTCAAAGGTATGCATACCACGGTGACCCACCTCATTCATTTAGGCCCGCTTCCCCTAAAATCTATTGAGCTATGAATTCATCAGTGGTTTAATTCACTTGATAAACTTAGAGCCCTTGTGATCCATTCATTTCCTCAAAACCCATCAGCTAGAAACTAAGTCTTTAATACAATGAAGCTTTTCGGGCACAATTTGGATATCAATGATAACATCAGCCAACTTTGAATCTAACTATTTCAATTCAATGCTATTCATTTCAATGTAGCTCATAACAGTCTATGCTTTTTAATTCTAACATTTACATTAGTTCAGCATAGTTCCTGTTTAATTGTCTTTCTTCTGTACCATAACAAGGATTTGATAAGTTCAGGGACTCTGTCTCTTCCACTCATCATAATAGTGCTTATACTTGGCATAGGGCCTGGAACATATTAGATTTCCAATAAGTATTTGTTGAATGAATAAGTGCTTATGTTTCAGTGAATGTCAATAAGTCACAAAGTACTGCTGCACATTTTAGAAAAATAAGCACAAGAAATGGTTATGATGAAGATTTTTTAGTGCTTAAAGAGAGTGAGTCTTAGTATCTGGCCAATTTACTCATTTAGGGCATATAATTCTATGATAATGACATTTAAATAGAATATGACTGTAATAAGCACCATTAATTATTCATCTCTAACACAGTGTTCAAGGTCAAATGAAATCTGATGGAAAATCTATTGTGCAAAAATCACTTACTGATTGGGATCAGTAATGCTTGGAGTTTATCTTCTGCAGGGACTGTGGCCACTAAGTTCATCTTAAGGAGAAGAAGACAGTTTCAGTTTAATCCAATTGCATGTTTCTCTGCTGTTAGGCATTTCTTTCATCTTATGAGTGATGTTAGTATTTCTGAATGATTATATAGAGAAAGAAGAAAATGAGTTATGCAAGAATACAAGGAGAATAATTAGAAAAATAGATTACTCATTAAAAAGAAATGTAGAAAGCAAGTGTCACCAAGCTTCTGAGATCCACCCCTGTAGGTTAACCAACATAAAATCCAGCATGAGTTTAGAATTTGCGTGATTAGCAAGATGGCAAATAGTGAAACCTTTAGCCACTGAGGATCAGAATGGTGTTTCGATGTTCTCTCTTCCTCTGTGGTAAGAATTCTGAGGCCCGGTGGAGGAACACTGTGACTGACCAAGGAAAGCAGAGTTGAAGAGAGTTTATTCAGTGAGTTATTCTATAATAATATAATAACTATATCATATAGTGAAACTTTCAGTGTGTTTATGTATCTCAGAGTTTTCTAATCTAATACAATTGGCTTCAGGGTAAACTGTGACTTGGTTGAAGCCTATTATGATTCACCTTTCTTACTGCGATAGCACTGTAGTAGGAGGCTAGGGCATGATCAGATACTGGAGCACGTGGACATGATCTGCCACCCGAGGAGACTTAATAATCATGAGTGCAAAGCAGCAGAGTCTGCAAAGCACCTGAGTCGGACATAGGCTCAGGATGAGCCTTGCATCTACTACCAGTCTTCTGGTGTGAGAACACACTGAACATGGCATGGAATATCAACCTTCCAGCACTGGATCAGGTGGGACCACCTGGGTCAACTCTCAGAGAAGACATAAAAGGACAGCACCAATTATCTGTGCCACCACGGCCTGTTTGCTCTTCAGGGGATTTGTTCTGCTTGCAGGATGTATCTTCTCTTTCTCCTTCAAAACATTTCCTTCTTCCACCAAGGACATCTCTTATCATTTTTCTCCTTTTCCTTTTTATTCTATTTTATTCTAAAATAAATGGTAGTCTTTCACCCCCACCAATTGTTCTGACCAATTCATTGACTGGGACACATTAGAACCTGAAACACAGTGCTGGTCCCTACCCTATCGAATAACACTATGAGTATACGTATTTTTCTTTTCTTTTTTTGTTTCTTTCTCTATTTCTCTTTCTTTCTTTCTTTCTTTCTTTCTTTCTTTCTTTCTTTCTTTCTTTCTTTCTTTCTTCTTTCTTTCCTTCTTTTGGTTAAACCACCACTCTTCAAGCCTGCAATTCATTTTTACTTACTTTCAACAGCTTATTTCATTTTAGGGAGGGATTTCAGGCTTTGAAATGTATCAGGTTTCCCAATAGTAGAAAACAAAACCCAGAAAAAAATGAATCATTTTTCAAAGGTGACAGACTTCACTGAAGTCTCTGGTTTAGGTGTTTGTGTTTCACCATAAAGCAATAACTGTGTGTCCACTGGTGACTGGTTTTAATCCTCAGATGAATAAAACTTGTTGGAGCAGAGACCGGGAATGGGATGGTCAAAGGGTAAACAGTGCTGCCAGTACTCTGTTCTCACATTGCACATGTTCTCCCCGGGGCAGCTGGCCTTTCACTAACCTGAACTTGTACATGATATATATATATTTAAAAAGTATATTAAGAGACAAAATAAGTTGGCAACACTTTCAAACGTGGCCATCAAACTTGTAAAGTGTAGACTGAATATTTTTAGATGATTTAAGCCTCCTGAACCTCTTTTCCTTGCTCCTTTGTGAAATTTGAGGTGGCGTGGGTTACTTCCCTTTGGCAATTCTCCAGATGGCCTGGATTCTAGTTTCCTCCAGTCATGCACACCAATTATATTAACCATGCATAATCCTCACTGCTCCTCCACAAATGAGATGTGGAACGAATATCTTCTCCAAGAAATTGCCTTTTCCTTATCACTATGTAATAGTGCTTAAGCACTTTGGACTTTCCATTTACTCATTCATATACTAAGTTAATAAAAGTATATTAAACATCTAGTAACGCTGGTAAAGAAGAGAGATAGGATTGCCAGCTTCATGGGCAATACATGCTAGTGGGAATGTAGAAAAAAGCATGTAAACAAATAAGAATAAGTTTGGTGTCACAAATGAAAGAAATAAGATAACAAAAATGACTGAGGGAGAAATTTGTTTCTGGCCTTCTGACTACATGTTCACAGAAACCCTTTCTAGCAAAGTACAAAATGACAAAAGAGTAAAGACTTTGCAAAATAAACTGATGACTACACAGGAAAGTAAAGGGATTCTGTGGAACCCAAAAATGACCATAAATGGTGGGAGGGATACCTTTCGATTTGGTATTTGCCTTCAGGGTAAATATTACCTCTGGGATTCTAACTCCAAGACAAGAGATGTACTACAGGGTATCTGGCTGCATATAAAGCCTTGAAACCAAAGGACAAACATCTACATGCTACAGTTTGGATTTTAAATGTCCCAAGGCTTTGTTTTCATCTATGGCAGAAACTTTAAATAGATGTGGCCTAGTGGGAGAGTTTGGGATGTGCCTTGGAAGGGCATTGTGAGACACTAATTTCTTCTCTTGCTTTTTCTTTTCAGTCTCCATAAAATGAGCTTTGCTCCGTGATACTTTCTCCATCATGATGTTCTGCCTCACTATGGGCCCAAAAGCAATGGGGCCGGTAAACCATGGACTAAACCCTCCAAAACTATGAGCCAAAGTGAACTCTTCTTTATAATTTATTTCATGTATTTTGCAACATACTAGAAAGATAAAATGTACTTTATAAGTGAACTAAAACAAAAACCAAAATAAAACTGAACCCTTAATCATGTGAGACACTGAGATTATTTACTTTGAGTAAATAAACAAAGATAAAAAAAATCTCCTGAGAATTTCTTATCATAAGCCCATGGCAAGGGTCCTTTTAGGTTTCAACTTGGAATCCATGCTCTCACTCACTTCTTCAGCAAATAAAACACCATCTGCAAACTAAAAATGTAATTTTAGGTAGTTTTCAGATATCTGGCAAAAGGAAAACCTCAAAAAGTCATGTGAAGACAAACAAATGTTCAACTCAGGTCTTTAAGAACATCTAGGAAAAAACCCTAATAATCAAAACTATTGTGAAGATTGGAGCATCATGCAGAGCTGGGAGCTGGTGGCAATGGCCATAGGGCAGTGAAGGTGCTACATAGAGTGAAACTTCTCTTAGATATCTCATTAAATTTCTCAAGTAGAAGAGAAACCACCTCTTCCCGTGGAGTAAGCCCACCATGCTGATCAGAAAGATTCTCAGCCAGAAGAGAAACTACACCTCCCCATGGAGCAGGCTCCACTATGTGAATGAGTAAGAGCCCCAACCAGAAGAAAAACCAAGCCTTCCTGTGAAGCAGGCTCTGACATGCAGATCAGAAATAGCCTTGGCCAGAAGAGAAACCATGCCTTTCCATAAGCCAGCTGGTGCACAGGCTGAAAAACCAGAAGAGCATCTCTACCTTCCCTGCCCTGTGCTAACTGGGAGGACTCAAGGTGAGATGATAGCAGTTGAGGGGAATGGAATAGCTTGATGCTTGTATTATTTGGTTGACTCTGCAGGCTGGTGGTTTGGGCATCTACTTGGAGGGCGGCAGTGTGTATTGTATCAACGGTGGGGGATTTCCTCCTGTCTTCTTTTTGAAATCCAGTGTTCCGCTCTATTTTACTGTCTCATTTTATCCCTGTATCGAGTAACCACAGCAACTATTTTGAAAATAACAATGTGCAGTATTGTTCTCATTGCTTTGTTTTGTTCTATTCAATGTTATTTTTTGATTGGTTTTATTCTTTTTTGTTTTGCTTGATTTTGCTATGTCTGATGGTATGGACAACTATTGTGAAGATAGCAAGGTATATTATGCTAGCCAATGTTGATTTCCTATTATCTTGTTTTGAAGTTCTGTATCACTTTCACTGGTTTGTTTGGATTGGCTTTATTCTGTCTTGTTTTTGTTGGGTTTTATTCACCTTCAAATAAAATAAAAAGTCCTACTATGAACCAGGAAACATAGTAATCATAAATATAAGAAGAAAGTAAGATGATATGTGGAATTCCCCAACTAGTAGAGAGAAAAAATGAAATGCGTGGTAGTAGGTAGTGTGGGGTAGAGTTGGAATCTCATCCAACTCTATAGAAAGCTTAAAATAGGGTTGTATAAATAAGTACAAGTACAATAAATGAAAATAAGTAAAGCCTTCAATACAAGTGAAAGATTATCAGGTAATACTTTAAAAAATCTTAGCTCTATGCTGTGTATATGAAATACACAGACAATACAAGGAAATAGAAAGATTGAAAGTACAAGAATGGACAAAGTACAACAGGTAACTACTACTAAAAAGAAATATGAGTACTTGTACTCTTAGAAATAATACTTCTAGAGACAAAAAGAGTTTTTACATTTTGATAAAATTTCGGTTCATCAGAAAAATTGAAAAATTCTAAATTTTGGTTTCCAAAAATATAAATTCAAAATATCCAAAGCAAATATTTCAGAATCAAAGAAAAACTGAGAAGATCTCTATCACAGTAAGAGATTTTAAAAGTTCATCAATAATTTATAAAAGCAATAAATAGTAAAAATATAGGTTTAAGCCATATGATTAGCAAGAAAAATCTAGAGACCTCTGTAAGGTATATTATTCTTAAACAGGGAAAATGTTTTTGGTGCATACATGCCGCACTGCACGAAATCGGAATATGTACTAGGGCATAAAGCAAGTGGAAGCACTTTAAAATTTTTTTTTATTTTAAAGAAATTAGATAAAATAGGACATAACAAAGCAGATCAGAACAGAACAATGTAAAGCAACACGGTATTTCACCAGAAGGCAACCTGTAATTAACAGTAACTACCATAATGTCTCTTTCTTTGAAATAGTTGAGCATAACTTCATATACAATAGTATCAAACATAACAAAATAGTATAAAACCATTAAAGAGAGTGAAAGTATTACAGGGCATTCAGAACCAAATAATAGAAAATGAATAATGGCTGCTATATTATCTCATTTTCCATAGAAAATTTGTTTATACTAACACACATAATACAATCCAATAAGATACAACATGATAGAACCAATGGAAACAGAAGAACAAAAGCATGGTAGGACTTCAGAGTAAGATGATATTAAATCAGCACTGGCTATTATGATGACTTATTTTCTTCAAAATGGCTGTTCATACCATCACAGATAATAAAATCAAACAAACCAGGATAAACCCATTCTAATTTATGAATGCAATCATTATAAGGCTTCAAAGTAATGTAATGGGGAATCATGATTACCGTAAACTCTTATGTACTCTTACCATTTCTTACACTAGGGAGATTATGCAGTATTTATACATGTGAGTTTGATTTGTTTTGCATATGAGTATGGTCTCAAGTTGCATCCATTTATTTATAAATATCTCAATGTGATCATTCTTTATAGCTGAGTAGTACTCCACTGTATAAAAATACCACAACTATTTTATCCATTCCTCAGTTGATGGACACTTAGGTTGTTTCCAAGATATGGCTACTACAAATTGTGCTGCTATAAACATGGGTGCACATATATCACTGTGGTATGATGTTTTCAGTTCTTCTGGGAATATGTCTAGAAGTGGAATAGCTGGGTTGAATAGGATTTTTGAAGAATCTCCAGACTGATCTCCACGGTGGTTATACCAGTCTACACTCCCACCAACAGTGCAGGAGACTTCCTTTTTCCCCACAGCCTCTCCAGCATTTGTTGTTGGTAGTTTTCTTGATCCTGGCCATTCTTTCTGGAGTGAGATGGAATCTCAGTGTGGTTTTAATTGCATTTCTCTAATGGCTAATGATGATGAACGTTTTTTCATGTGTTTATTTGCCATTTGTATTTCTTCATCTGAGAATCATGTATTCATCTCATGCCCATTTTGGATTGGATTCTTGAATTTTGGGGCTCTGATTTTTAAAAATTTTTTATGTTTTAGACAGAAGTCCTTTGTCTCAGGGAGAGTTTACTAAGATTTTTTCCCAGTTTGTGGGTTTTCTTTTCACTATGCTGGAGATTTCTTTTGACATGCAGAAATCTTTTAATAAGAGGTGATCTCAACTATTGATTCTGGTAAGTATTTCCCGTGCAGTCTGATTCCTGTTCATGGATTCTCTACCTACCCCTATGTCTTCAAGATTTTTTACCTAATTTGTCTTCTAAAAGATTTAATATTTCTGTTTTAATATTTAGATCTTTTATCCATTTAGACAGTAGTTTAGTACAAGGTGATAGGCATGGGTCTAGTTTTAGTTTTCGGCATATGGAAAGCCAGTTTTTCCAGCACCATTTATTAAAGAGAATGCCATTCTTCCAGTGAATATGTTTGGCCCCTTATTAAAGATAAGGTTTTTGAATGTGTTGGTAGTTGTGGTTGTATCTTTTAATCTATTCCACTGATCAGATCTGTTTTTAGTCTGGTACCATGTTGATTTTATTACAGTAACTTTGTAATATAACTTCAAATCAAGGATTATGATGCCTCCTGCCTTGCCTTTGCTGCTTAGAATTGCCTTTGCTATTCTAGGTCTCTTCTGGTTCCAGATGAATTTTAGGAGCGATTTCTCTAGATCTATGAGGTACGTTGATGGTATTTTCATTGGGGTTGCAGTTTTGGGATAAAGGCCATTTTTACAATATTTATTCTTCGTATTTGTGAGCAAGGGATGTCTTTCCATTTTCTGAGATCCTCTTCAATTTCTTTTTTCAGGGTATTATAATTTTCACTGTGTAGATCTTTTACTTCTTTCATGAGATTAATTCCTAAGTATTTTATTTTTTTGGATGCTAGTGTGAAGGGTGTGGCTTCTCTTTTTCTCTCAGTGATTTTGTTGTTAGTG
This sequence comes from Cavia porcellus, assembly GCF_034190915.1. Lineage (NCBI taxonomy): Eukaryota > Metazoa > Chordata > Mammalia > Rodentia > Caviidae > Cavia > Cavia porcellus. The sequence goes on from NW_026947496.1 coordinate 49,650,906, forward strand.
TATAGAAATGCTATTGATTTTTGCATATTGATTTTGTATCCAGCTATATTGCTGAATTTATTTATTATATCTAGGAGTCTTTCAATGGAGTTTTGGGGGTCTTCCATGTAGAGTATCATGTCATCCGCAAATGATAATTTAACTTCCTCTTTTCCTATCTTTACCCCTTTTATTTCTCTCTCTTGTCTAATTGCTCTGGCTAGTATTTCCAGTACTATGTTGAATAGGAGCAGTGATAAGGGACATCCTTGTCTTGTGCCTGATTTTAAGGTAAAGGCCTTCTGTTTTTGACCATTTAACATGATGATGGCTGTTGGTTTGTCATAGATGGCCTTTATCATATTGAGATAAAGACTATCTATTCTAATTTTCTGTAAGGTTCTTATCATGAATGAGTGTTGGACCTTATCAGAAGCTTTTCTGCATCTATAGAAATGATCGTGTGATTCTATGGAAACATTTTTATAACACAGGCAAATTCTATGCCCATAAACTAGAGACATGGGGAAAGAAAACATCTTGGTTGGTGGTGGTCCCTATTTCTGTAGCATAGATACTCTTATGGTCACTGACTTCATGCTATCAATGGTTTTAGAATTGGTTTGCAGAATTCTTGAATCTTTTATTGTCAAGTTTCATGAGTCAATTTGAGTTGGCTGTTGCACTCTCTGACTACAAAAAATAAAGTTAGCTATTAATAAAAAAAACCCTATCCTTCCTCCACTCATTTGAATATTGAAAACATACTTCTCAAGTCCATATGTCAAAAAAGAATTATAACATATATTCAAACTGTATGATAATAAAAATTGTAAAACTTGAGGGATGCAATAAAAATGTTCTTCAAGGAAAATTTGTATCCATAAATAATTAACTACTAAAAAAGGGAAGATTGACAGCACGTTAGCTACCAGTCAACTTAAGCAATGCAAATGAACAACAACAACAACAACAACAAAATACCCAATAAACAAAACAGAAACCAGGAAGAAGTCAAGGAAAATAGAATGATGGGTATGTGCAGGTGTTGTGAAACACGACAAATATGCTGCACGGATGGCAAATATTGTTTGATTTAATGAAGTGATAAAATTGATAAAATTTTTATAAGATTGATTAAAAAAGAAGAAAATTCAAACAAAAAATTAAGTGGGACAACATTATGGATGTATCAGAAACCAAAAATATAAAATAAAACTCAAACGAATAATTTTATACCAATACTATTTATTTATTGCTAGGAATGGAACCAAGGCCTCATACATGTGGCTGTATTCTCTAGCACTGACTTGTGTCCTTACCCAATGACAATAAATTTTAAAATTTAAAGAGAAATAGATACATTTTTAGAAAGTATCCAAACTGATTACTGGGCCAAATAAAAACGATCTTGTGTGTTAATTATTAGTTGCTGTAAAACTACCCTGCCAGTCAATGATGACTTCCAATGATGAATACTGATTATTGATCAAATCAGCTGACTTGCTCCTCTGGACTTGGTGATGTTTGCTCCTGTGTCTTTGGTCAGCTGGAAGTGAGTATATGGCTCTGCTATCAAAGCAGCTCTCTGCTCCAAAAGTTTCAGGGGCAGCTGGCTGCAGGCCAACACAGGGTGGCCTCAGGTGACATAACTGCAGAGGTTGAATGGGGTTTCTTGTCCTCCAGTGGGTTGTGCTTGAAGACTTCAAAGACAGGTTTCAGATAGGGTTCAATGATAATACACAGAAGCATGAGAGGTCAGTTGGGATCCCACTTAACAGAAGAACTGGATTCTAACTGCTAAGAAATTTACAAGGCTGCTCCCAAGTCAGGATATACAACTTGGCAAATTAGTAAGATCCTGTCTCAAAAAATAAAAAGTGCTAGAGATTGAGGTCAATATGAAGGTCCTGGATTGAACTCCCCATTACTACACACACACACACACACACACACACTACAAAAACAAAATCAAAAGATGAGGAGATAGATACATTTTCTTTGGTGAGAGGGCAGTGAATAAAGAGAAGAATGGAGAATTGTGAACCTTTGGTAATCTATCACATTCTAACAATCATCAAAGATGTTGGTTCAACAGCTATGAAGTCTCACTAGGAAAACATTAGGCCCAGATGCCTTTACATTTAATAACATACAAATCAAATCATATAGAATTTTCTTGGGCTGGGGATATAGCTCAGCAGCACCAGTGCCTGTTTGGTAAGCATGACGTCATGGGTTCAATCCCCAGTACCAAAAAAAAAAAAAAAAAAAAAACTTCTCAAAAATAGTAAAAGGGAGACTATGCCATAATTCATTCTCATGAGATTAATAAAACACAGACACCAAAACTAGATGAGAACAGTATGAAAGAAGAAAGCTAGGCTCAAATACATTAGTATAAACACAGAATTCTAAGCAAAATTTAAGGAAACAAGTTTGTCAGTGTCTTGAGAGAGGAGACGCATCATTACCTAGAAGGTAGTATTCTAGGAAAACAAAGATGGTTCAACCTTGAAGAAATTTATTGCACTGATAAAATATAGGAACTAAACTCCACTTGATGAAAAAGTACTGAATAAAATTAATGAACAGAGTAAAAAGTCATTATAATTTTTTTTTTTTTTTTTGTGCCAAGAAGTTAACTCAGGACCTTTCCAGGTAGGCACTACAACACTGTGCTATATCCCTGGTCCAATCAATATAAATAGTAAGAATAAAAGAAAATTATCTTAAAACAACCCAAAACAATGTCTATTAAGTACCTCTAACTAAAAGCAGGCTTAATGTTAAAATGTTAAAAATATTTCTTTTAAAATTAGAATAACGAAAAGCTAGCAATTATTTTATTTAACATTGTTTTAGAGATTTTAACTTATGCAATAAAATAAGTAAATTAAATAAATGTATAAATATTAGAAAGGAAGAAAGTAAACTCATTATCCACAAATGTTATGTATGCCGATGAGAAAGCAAACAAAAAGTAAACACACATAATTATATACACAAATTTAGCCAGCTTGTTGAATACCAAAAGTTGATTTCTTTTAATCAACTTTTTAATAAGATGAGATCCCAGTTGTTGGTTATTTGAAGCATTTCCTGTGCAGTTTGAGTTTTGTTCATGAAGTTTTTGCCTATGTCTATGTCTTCAAGATTTCTTCCTGCTTTCTCTTCCCATAGATTTAATGTTTCTTGTTTTAATATTTAGATCTTTGATCTGTTTTGACTTTAAGTTTAGTGCATTATGCTAAATGTGGGTTTAGTTTTAGTCTTCAGCATGTAGAAGGACAGTTTTTCCAGCACCATTTATTAAAGAGACTTTCTTCTGAGCCACCAGCATTTACTGGGACCCCCATCATGCTGGGACCTGGAGTGCCAGGAAACCAATCAAACCCCCGCCTCCCACTGTGAGCGGCTATGAGCACCACAGGCTGTGGAGGCCGAGGATGGGAGCCACTGGCATTTACTGGGACCCACGCCATGCTGGGACCTGGAGCGTCAGGTAACCAAGAATTGCTCCCCCCTGCCTGTTTTGTTTTGTTGAGCTTCAATATACATGAAGCTGTGGACAGCTATTTTGAGGAGAACTGGAGACTCTAGGACAGCCATTAGTGACTTCCCTATTGTCTGGTTTTGAAGACCTAAAACACTTTTCTCATTCAGTTCAGATCAGTTTTATACTATGTTGTTTTGTATGAATTCTCTATGTGAAGACATGGACAACTATTTGGAAGAAAACAAGAGACAATATGATAGACAGTGAAGATCTCAGGTCGTCTAGCTTTGAAATTTACATCTCTTACATTGCTTTCTTATGTCCTATTTTGTTCTGTTTTGTTATGCTTAATTTTACCCCCTTTAAAATTAAAAAAAAAAAAAGATTTCTTCCAATGAACATGTTTGGCTTCTCTGTCAAAAATAAGGTGGTTGAATGTGTTTGTAATTGTGTCTGGATCTTCTAATCTGTTCCACAGATCCTCAGGTAAGTTTTTCCTGATTTTATAACAGTAGCTTTGTAGTATAATTTCAAGTCAGGGATTCTGATGCCTCCTGACTTGCCTTTGTTGCCCAGAATTGCTCTTACTGTTCTAGGTCTCTTCTGGTTTCAAAAGAATTGTATGACTATTTTCTCCAGCTCTGTGTGGTGTGCTAATGGTATTGTAGTAAGTTGGTACCTGGTGCTCAGCTTAAACACCAGCTAAACTGAATCAGAGTGGTGCTGAGCATGGACCTGAGGACTGTTGCCAGCATTAAAAGGAGACCTGGGAGAGGAAAGAGAAGTGATCCACTTTTTCTAAGTGGTGGTGTTGTTTGGAGCTGATGGTTCTCCTGGAGGAGCTTGTCGTGCTTACTCGCCTGATATGAACTCAGCTGTTATAATCAGAAGAGCTCAGGACCTTGTTGCTGAGAATGTCTGCGGTTCTCTTTGGGGGAGCTTTGGTTCTTATTTTGATCATCGCTTCCTGGCTCCAGAGGGGAAGATGTGGACTGTTTACTCTCCAGGAGAAATTTGTCACGCTGGCTTCCTGATACGTACTTGGCTGTTCCCGCCGTCAGAGGAGCTCTGGACCTCATTGTTGCTGAAGATGACTGTGGTACTTTTGTGGGGAATGCCTGCTCCTTATTGGGAGGATCGTTTCTTGGCTGCAGAACAGAACCCTCAACCTGCTGGCACAGATCCTTCACCCTACTGGCATAGATTTTCTAGCTGCCAACGCTGTCCTTTGGGCATCCCCAGTGCAGATTCATGGGATAGACTTATATGGGTCACTGACATGGGCTCTAGGTTTTCAACTGGGCTCATGCAGGTTATTGCCATGGGATCGAGGTCCTAGGCTGGATTTCTAGGTCTTTATTGTTGTGGACAGGTTTCCAGCACTTTCTTTGTATTTCCCTCCTTGAGTGACCATTATAAATAACATTATAAATTAGGTGTCTTGTATATAATTGTTGTCCTTGCAACCCCTGACTACAACAGATATTTTGATTGGGATTACACTAAATCTGTATAACAATTTTGGGAGGATGGCCATTTTCACTACATTGGTTCTTTATATACATGAGCAGAGGTTATCTTTTCATTTTCTGATATTCTCTCCAATTTCCTTTTTCAGAGTCCTGTAATTTTCATTGTATAGATCTTTTACTTTGTTAGATTGATTCTTAAGTATTTCATTTTTTGGGATTCTATTGTGAAGGATATGGTTTCTGTAATTTCTCTTGCAATGTGTTTGTTGTTTGTGTACAGGAATGCTATTGATTTTTGAATGTTGACTTTGTATCCAGCTAATGGACGCAACTTGAGACCATACTCATAAGGGAAATAAATCAGATACACATGTGTAAACATTGTATTGTCTCCCAAATGTAAGAATTTGAAAGAATAAGTAAGCTCCAAAGTACACAATAGGTAATGGGAAAAAACTGTTCAAAAGGGAAGAGAAACTGGGATAAGGGAAAGGAGGAAAGAAGGAAGGGAAAAGGAAAAATATATACACAAATATCTATATATACACAAGAGACTTAATATAGTTATACTACTAATTTCTATTAGTCCACTGAAAAGAAAGGTTTGTGTTTATATTGTTTGATCAATTTTTCATGTCTATAATATCTTGTAATATGAGCAACTATTTTGAAGATAACAATATGCAACGTGTTAACCATTGTTACTGTCCTACTATCTTGTTTTGAAATTTTGTATCGCTGTTTTCTTCTTTAAAAAAATAGAACACTAAAGGGGACATTTGAAAGATATAGTGACTGTTTAAATTAATAAAAAATGTTTTTCATTTAAAGACATTGCTAAGAATAATAGAATAAGTGTGTTTGAAATATGGGAGGATTTTTAATATTTTGAGGCAGATTAATAGCAATATAACTTTTACTGAAATGCACTGTTAAATTTAAACATTTACTGTAGGTTTTGATCACTCTCATTAAACAAATATTTATGATAATTTCTATCAAATAAAAACATTGTAGTATGTTCTTATCTGTGAAGGACCACCTGAATGTTCTCTGTGAACAAAGAGCATTTACCTCCACTTTGGCTAAACCTGGCCCTATCTCCATGTACTGATATGCGTAGAGCTGGCTAAGCCATTTCCTTTTCCCTTCAACTGGCTCTTGGAAGGGCTGACACTTAATCTTTGAAGCTAGGTATGCTGTTTCCTTGCTCTGTGACTCCCTACGGTTGAGCCAGGTGGGCAGGACTGAGAGCCACCACTCCAAGGCTGTCAACTGGGACTGAGCCTCCAGATAAGAGCTTATAATTTCCAGGGCAGAAAAAGTTTGCATATGAGAGCTGAAGCACACTGCCTAAAGATTAGATGCTGCTTCAGTTGTGTTATGCAGATTGGTCCTTCTGCATATCCTTTTCTCTGTGTATTGCAGAGGCGCTTTCTGGCTTCTTATCTAGCCCAGCTCACAGTCTCCAATCTCCCGCCATTCTCACAGTTACTCATCCTCAAGTTACACCCTTCTTCATGAATTAATAAAATCTGGATGAGGTCTTGGGTTTAGGCCTTTGTTTTGATAAACCTTTATCCAGGCCAGAATCAAGACCCCGTAGCCCCCCATAATTATAAATAAGTCTTAAAATCTTTATTTTTGCCATGGGTTGCACTGGAATTGGTAGATTGGAATTAACTCAGTAGAATTCCAATAATTTTTTTTTGATGTTCTTTTTCTTTTATTTAAGGAGAAAAAGAAAAAAAAATCAGAAAAAGGGTACAAGTTATACAGAATTTCAGAAAAAAAAAGTAGGAAATCACTAGTTAATGGATTACATATTGTCATCTTATACATATTTGTTCAAGTTACAAGATTAAAGCATATAAAGTGGACATTCAAACAGTGAGACTGCAAACAGTTCTGTTCAATGATCCAACAAAACTCAGTAATATCATTGTCTATCTTATACACTTAAATATGCATGCAGTTATATTGTTTAGAGCACTTTCTTTTCCTCTCTTTTGTACAATGACTATTACACATTTTGGGTTTCATTGCTCCCACAGTTCTTATTACTTTTTTGGAAGAGAGTAAAACCAAATGTGACAACAGAACAGAGTCAGTCAAATCAAAAGGGTGGACATAATAGATAATGTAAAAACATAATACAAGGTGACCAACAATGGTTACCATAATGCCTCCCGCTATCTCAAATAGAATTGCCTATATCATCAGTTATTTTGAATTCCAATAATTTTACATGGGATTATAAATACAAACTTCCAGGACCGTGATGGAGATGGGAATGGAATCTCTATAGTTACCCATTTTATTCACCAGCTCTGGCAACATGAGACTTCTATATCTTTCTCAAAGTCACAATGACCATGAAAAGTAAGTGTTCTGAATCAGTGCAGGCACAGAGGCAGCCGTAGCAATGAAATGAAGACAAAAGAACCTTCCAGAACTGCTTTTTGCTTTGAACATGCCATGTATATGTATATAATTACATTTCTCTCCATTAGTAATAAATAGAAAATATAAGCTTCTGTTTACAGCAGCAAGATATCTCTTATGGATTTGATATGGGATGTCACTGGAGATAGTGGAAACTTTAGGAGATGGGGCCCAGCTGGAAGAGGGGGGTCACTGTGGGTGACTTTGAAGGGTGTGTGGTAGCTCTAGCTTGTCTCTGTCTCACTTTCTGTTTCTTTTTCCTTCTGTACAACTAGCGATGGACTTCCTCCAGGTAGGTCCTAACCATCTCTCTGGACAGGGCCAAACCTCTTCTTTTAGAACAGCACTTTTAATACTAACTGGCAGGAAGCTACCTCATTTATTGGTGTTGCCATGGTTATTGCTGTCATTTTAGAAGATGGCGTGGATGACAGGGAAATTTTCTATTGCTTTGCCACATACTAGCCCTGTGACCTAACAGGGCAAGAGCTCTGGGAGCCCTGGTATTCCTGTGGTGGCTCTAGAAAAGCTATGCAAGGAAGAGGGACAAGGAAAAGAGGAAATAGCTCCAGGGGAGGGCATGAGAGGCCGCTGACCGCTTCAGCCTGATGATGACCATTATTCATAAACTGTAACTGTTCATTTCTGGATTTTATTGCTCATTAAAAACTGAGTATAGTACTCTTAATTAAAGCCAGGAGTTGAACTCATAAAAAAAAAGAGATGGAGAACATCTGAAATTCTGAACCTAAAATGAAACTGTAAACAGATTATTTTTGTAAAAATAATTCTTTACATATTCATCGTAGAAAAATGTTCTAGTCCTTTTTCAATTTTTTTTTCTTTTTAAAATGTGAGCCTGTGAAATTTGTTCTAAATCCAATGGGTCCTTAAGTCAAGGTTTTTCTGCTTCATTGCAAAGAGCATCCTCCCTGTGCTCTAGCAGATGTTTGTGCTCATAATCACACTTTTCTTTCCATGGTACTGGAGACTGAATCCAGGACCTTTGTACTGAGTTACATGCCCAGCCCTTTTTATTTTATTTTAGGACAAGATCTCATTAAATTGCCAAGTGTCTCCTCTAGCCTTTATTTATTTATTTATTTTTAACTTGGAGACAAGCTTTCACCTAGTGGCCTAAGTTACCCAGATTGGACTCAAAATTCTGATCCTCTTGCCTCAGCCTCCCATTAACCTTTTGAAAAAAAAATATACATTTTGAGACAGAGACTGGCTAAATCAATTAAATTCCCTGCGCTAAGCTTAAATTTCTATCCTCCTGCCTCAGCCTCCCAGAGTTCTGGGATTACAGGTGTGCGTCCTTATACCTGGCTGCTCTCACCTTTAGACATATTTTTATGCTAGTTCTTTTTACGATCTCAGTTCTTCCCAAAGGGCTAGTGAGGAAGTGTGATCCCCTCTTAGCTGAGTTTGCTAAAGAAGGTGCATTTTGCTTGTGATTCACATTCTTTTGTTGCAGGACTTCTCAGAGCCTTGGTATACAAATACACATTGGGAAGCCCAGAGAGGGGACAGATTAATTGACATTTCTTGAATTTATGTGACCTACTTTTTATCTACAGAATTTTGCAGAGGGTTAGTGAGGAAATGCTGCTTTAGATATATATTTGTTTGAAAAAATGTTTTCCTTAGAAGCATTTATAGTCTCCATACTTACAAAACAATCAAACAAAGCAGGTGAAGTTGGGGTGGTAGGGACAGCTGAAATTATGGTGGGGCAGAACTACCCTAGCAGATCCTACCATTTTGAAAAGACCATTTTGACCTGCCTTATTCAACTAGTGACTGCTTACAAAGATGGATACCGCACCCTACTGTAACATGTCCTCTTGCCTGTTGTGGCTTCAAAGTCACTTTCTAGGCCCTGAGTCTCCTCTCCCAGTTCATGATAGCTGTTCTTCTGATGTCAGTGTCGCAGAGGCACTGTACGACCTGGGCAGAAGCTCTGCCTTCTCCTCCCACAGGTCTCAAAAACCCAGCCATCCTGCACGGGGCTAGTCGCTGGGACAGTGCATACAAACCAGGTGGCCAGAGTGGGCTGGCTGACTATCTCTGCCCAGCACGGGAGGGAGCAGTTCAGAACACCTCCCAGAAAGGGAGTTGGGGGCATTAGGAGGGGTTAAAGGAAGGGCTTTTTCGCTGTTCCCAACAGTAGTTGTCATTTTGCTTCTCACTTGCTAGAAGTCAGCATTCTGAGGGGCATCCATTCACACATCTGACCAACTTTGACTGATTTAGTCCAGTGGTTCTGAGTGGAAGGTGATGTTTCTTGGGGGAACTTGGCAATGTCTGGAGATGTTTTGGTTGTCGCAAGTTGGGGAGGTGTTCCAGGCATCCAGTAGGTAGAAGCCAGAGGTGTTGCTAACCTGCTAACCTGAAATGCAAGACACCCCGACACAACAATGAACTAAGCAGCCTCTTATGTCAGCAGTGAGCCAGAAAAGCCAAGGTTTAAATTGCTGGCTGCAAGGTCTAGCCAAGTCACTTCACTTAATGCTTACAGTTTGATAAAAGCTATTGTCTACCTCACAAAGTGCTTAGCATAGTGCAAAATGGTGGTATTTTACTTTTATTGATCTGTAAAGGGAGTTCACATTGGCCCCATGAGAGACTGAAAGCTGAAAGATGCAGCTAGAACCTCATGTGGCAGGCAAAAAGATATGGGTAGCAAATGACAATCAGAGTTTGTAGAACACATGGAGCATAAGGATGTAGCCCTTGGTAATACAGAACTGTGCTGTCCGTCAGATCTTTCTGTGATGATGAATGAACTCTATACATGTTTCATCCACTATGATAACCACTCCACATTTGGTTATTGAACACAAGAATTGAGGCCAGCAGGACTGAGGACATACATGTTAAATATCTTATTTAATTTCAAGAAATTAAGAAGCCGCACAAGGCTAGTGGTCTCTGTACCTGATAGTGCAAGATTGGAAGGGACGATGCTGCTGCAGACCGAATAGTGAGGATGGATGGTATCAGATGCGGAATGTCAGAGTTAGGGGTATAGAACTTGAAGGGAGAGACTAGTAGCTCATGGAAAAGATCCTGGGAGAACTTGTCCCCAGGGTAGGCAGGCTCTTATGACAGGAAATGGCAGTGAGAAAGAGAAGTGGAGAAAGCAATCTGGGGAGAAATGAAGTGGAGAGGAGAACAGAGTACACAGCGTATGTCTGCACAGATGAAGGTCAGGCCATCAGAATTACTGGACTTCGTGAATGCACACATGTGACTTTCAAACTAGGCAACATCCCACAAAGTAGAACGTATATCTGGCGTTAAGCCCAGAATACCCAAACACAAAATGAGGAGGAGTGACTTAAAAGAAAAGAAATGGTTTTTTTATAGGACAAATTTTCCACCAGAAAGTGGAGGCTGGGGTCTCAAACTCAGGTTTGTGACTTCAAGCACAATATTTTCTTCTCTATGCCATGAGGGCACCAGGTCTGAGTGTGGATAAGGAAGCTGTAAAATCTAAGAGGAGAAGTTGGAACACTTAGAAACATAACCCCTGACAACTTGGTGATTTGCTTTATGCTGCTCTGGTTTCTGGAATGCAGTAAATGATGGGATATCACAAATGAGTGGAGGAAAATTGGTATTGTAACCCTCCTCCATCACAATCTAGTGTTACTGCAGACACCCAGAAGGTGCCTCGAACTTTTCCTAGAACTCTATTTATTATCATAGTCTACCAAGTAGTACTTATTTAGTAGCTATTGGGGCTGGACTAAGAATGGCAACTGCTTTGCAGATTTCATTCCTGGCAGAGGAGGAAAAAGGAGAGCTAAGGCTTGCAATGTTATTTGCTCTTGGAAAAGAATAATATATCCACAATATAATGTATCTGCAAAATATGACCAGCTGCAATGTTCACTATACATAAGTGGGCAGTGTGATAAAAATATTAGGTGTAGTGAATGTTTAGATTAAAAAAAGAATTATAGTAAAAGACAGATTGCCATTAATCCTTTCCCTCAAGCAGGAAGTATTACAATCTGAGATTTAAAGTTATGTTACAAAACTACAGTAATAAAAACAGCATGGTGCTGTCATGAAAACAGTCATGTGGATCAATGGAGGATACAGAAACAGTCTCAGGAACATTTAGCTAAACTAGGAAGAGGGAGAGAGGGAGGAAGAAGGAGAAAGAGAGACAGGGAGAAAGATTTTTTGGTAGTGTTGGAGATTGAACTCATGACCTTTACACTGAGTTACAACACTAGTCTTTATCTTTAATTTTTAATTTTTGGACATGATCTTGCTAAGTCACTATGCTGCCCAAGCTTGGCTCAAACTTGTGATCCTTCTGCCTCAGCCTTCTAGAATACTGGAATTACAGATGTGTATCAGAGAAATCACAGATTTTAAAGACTGAGCACATTACCCTTCAGCGGCATTCCAAAAAGTAGTTAAAAAATGACGTTAGAAAAACAGAAGCTCAGTGGCCTTATCAATATCAATCTGTGGATTACTTAATTCCTGATTTTAATTATCTAGCACTATCTAATAGCAATACACTAATACAGCAATTTTATAAATTCAAGGAAAATTTTAAGACACCGCTCGGTCTTTACTCCTTTAGGAATTAAAATTTGTAGCATTTCACTCTGTCACTCTGGCTAAATCCAGCCCAAGTTCCAGCTCCAGATAACCCAGCTGCCAGTTTTCACCTCCCTTTCTTTCCCCAGGCGCTTTGGATTAAATAAGATGTGTTTTCAAATTACTTTGTGTCTTATTTTTTAAACCCTTGTTTATTTTAACTAAAATTTAATCCATATGCTTCTGATTCATTTACACTTAACTCATCAAAATATTGTTTCATAAAAAGTTCTTTGATGTCCAAATTGCCTTTAGAGCTATTTTTAATAAGATTTTTTTTTTTAAATGAAGCTTCTTTACTTAGAAACAGAAAGTCCTATTTCATTGCTATTTAACAAGTAGGGGTCTACAGGGTTGGGTTCAGTTTATTATTTAAATGAAATAATGTATGTAAAATGCTTCATAAAGTCTAATGCTATGGCTGCCTGTTAGTGATTAGAGTTGATATTGTTATTAGGACCATGCAGAGGACATAACGTTGGAATTTCTTCTACTTGTGGTTGACTGAACCAGATCATCTTGATAGTTCACATTTTAGCATCTTTTTTAAAAATTCTAAGGTTTTCTCATTTTTAGCTCTCTGTATAATAAACACGCCTGAGGATTAACGAAGACTGAAAGACTGTCAGACCGTCACCCACATAAGTGAAACCCATTTATTTTGGGATCTTGCTTTGATCCACCATGTGTGACAGTGGAGTCTAGAAGTCGCTTGCCTCTCATGGTTTCAGTGTTTAAGGTCTACTCAGTGTATGATTTGCATCATACACTGAGATTCTAGTAGAAAAAGGTTTCACTCTATAAGAAGCTTTGTGAGTAGGGAGGTGGGGCCGGAGGGAAGCAGGTGGGGTCTGTTCGTCCCATGGACGCAGCCTATGCCTCGTGGGAGGCTACACTGAAAGGCTCAGTTGTCTTAAGGGAAGGAGGTTGGTGCTATGTTTTGTTCCTCAAAAATTCACATGCTGGAAACTTGGTTCCCAATCTAACAACACTGAAATGTGGTAAATCTTGAGGAGGTGGGGCCTGATGGAATTTCATTACATCATCCTCAAAAGAGATTAGTGTAGGTGCCACAGGAACAGGCTAACTTTGAGAAAGCAGGTTGTTGTAACTCTGGCTCCTTCTCTTTCTTCCTATTTTGTTTTTCTCTCTCTCCCTCCCCCCATCCTCATCATTATGCTATGTGATGATACCTGCCACAAGGTCCTCATGAAATCTGAGCAAATGTGGGCATCATGCTTTTGAACTTCCAGAACTATGAGCTAAATAAATCTCTTGTTTGAAGCAGTTGTGCTCAACTTATGGCACTCATGCTAGGCTGGCTGTTTGCACAACTGAAAATTCTAAAAGTTTCACCATCACTATTATAACGTATTCAGCCTTGGATATTTTATTATAGCAACACAAAACCGACAAAGACACATATGTGAGCAAATGTAATGTGGCTCAGGCTCAGATAGCAAAGTGTGAAGCAGGACAACCTCTCTTCTAGACAGGACCCAGCTGTACCCTGGTTTAATGGAAGTCCTTATGTATTGGTGGCAGCATCTGGGGAAACAGTAGGATAGTGGTAGCCAGGATTCTACTGCCTCATAGAATATTGCAGAGAAATCTTGGCAATACTTGGAAGTTCCCTGTAGCAGAATCACCTAATTAAAGCTGTTGTAACTATACATCCCTTTATGGGTTCCTAGAAACACTCTGTGCGTGCGTGTACGTGCATGCGTGTGTGCGTGCGTGCGTGTGTGTGTGTGTGTGTGTGTGTGTGTGTGTGTGTGTGACAGACGGAAAAAGGTCTTATGTGGCTCCATGATTTCATTCCTAACTGGAATCTGAAGAAGCCTGAGGCCATTCAGGACACATGTGAGCACTGCAAAGCAGCCATTTTGTTGTTCCTGTCTTGACAATTATGCAAAAGGTCTTGACCACTTCAACAAAAGTGAACAGGAAACCTTTGTATCCTGGAGGTTGACCCCGTCGCAAGTGTGAAGCATGAACTCTCAGCTCTCTCATGCTTTCCTGATGGTGGAGCCTGTTACACACCAGGCTGCCTTTAGGAATTTGGAACCAAACATGAAAACCTTTTATCACACAATGGAGGGAACATTGCTCTGGCCTTTCGCACATCAGTCTTTCCTTGTGAATGGCTCCTCAGCCTTCTGATTCTTGCCGTATGGAACAATTGGCTCCTTCAGTTAACTTGCCAGAAATAATCAGTTATTTCTCCTAACCATAAATTTCAACTATTCTTTTTGGAGGGGGAAGAATTTAAGTAACAAAGGGAAGTGGCTATAAAGAACAGGACTGTCAGAATAGTAAAGGTTTGAGTAATTTGTTGGGTCCTGGTTTAGGGTTGACTGAGTTTACACTAATTTTGATTTGGACAAAGAGATTGTATTTGGGGCAAAGAGACTGGATGTGAATCTACAGCTGCAGGGAAGATTACAAGTGGAACAAGCTTTGTATTTTATTATAACTCAACTATTTCACTGATTTTTTTCTTATTTATTTAGAACTTTGGTATCTGCTTGGTTATTTTCCTTTTCATAAGACAAACCAGTTATTTGAAAATACCTACTGCTCCATTATAGCATTGCCTCAAAACCCACTGGGTCCAACTAAATTGGAATTACTATATTGAACAGCTAATTCCATCAGGTCATACTTGAAAAGAAGGGGAAAATTCCCCAGATGACTAATGTTTTTAGGTTCAACAGTGCTTTTTTCATTGTCCTCGCAGCACCTGGTATAACCTGCTTGCTTTCAATTATCCTGAGAGCCTGAGGACCTGAAATGAAAAAAGAAAACAGGATCCCCTAATTCCACGGGGCAAAGCAATCTGCTTTCATAAAGAAAACTCAGAACATTTCCCAACATGTGGCCGCTAAGCTGCCCATGTCAGGGTCAGATTTATGTATTTGCTCTGGAACCAAGATTTTTGTACAACAGGCACAATACCTTGGAGTATTTACAGTGTAAGCAATTTTCCTAAGGCAAACAGCTGTGCCACTGGGCTCTGTAAAGCCCCTGTCCCTAGACACTAGAGCCAGAACCTTCTTGGCGAGCAGGTGTGCCCCAAACAAGAGGAAGCCTTTCCTGACACTGACTCGCCAACTGTCTGAACGTTTTCACCTTGCAATCTTGTGACTTTTGAGAGCATTTGGAAAGGTGATTCCCTTCTTATTTTTCCCTTCACAATAAATACTAATACAGGGCAGTTTTACAATCTGAGGGGAAGGGCTGGGCGGTTTCAAGAGGAAGCTGTAGATAAAGTCTGAGCTGTTACAAAGGCTCTTTATCTTTTCTTCCTTCTGTTTCTCCTCCTCCTTCTTTTTTTAAAGTTTCCCTCCCTCTTTTCTGGTGGTGAGGGTGGAGGCTGGAGGCTGTGGTCATGAGCAGGAATCAGAAAGGGAAACAAAAGGCAAAATCATGAAACTTCATTGCCACATAAAATCTCAGTGGTTGTTTCTGCATGTAAGTCTCCTATGTGACCTCCACCAAGGGAGCTATAAAATAAATCACATTTCTGCAGACAAAACTTTAAAAACATACAGTGAGTTACATATAGTGAGTGGATGGAAACATTAATTTATTTAATTATTCAATAAATATTTATTAAGTGCCCACTTGTTATTAAGGTTGATGTTACTATTACAATGGAATAAAATATCATCCCTCAAGGAGCCAGAAACACGTCCCTCGTTAGCTAATCTGAAAACCTTCACAATTTCAACCATTCCGGTATCTTTCTACAGAAGACAGTATTGGGTAACAGCTAAATTGAAATGCTGCATAAGGACAGTGCTATTTTGCTATTACATTTAAAAAATCTTCAGTGGTATTAGGGGATATAAAGTAACATGATATCATAGGAGAGTCACAGTTCAGTAGCTTAGGAGAGCTGAGTTCTTATCCTTGTTCCGCTAATAACTAGCTGTGTTATATAATCACATGCAAGTATCCTTCCTCTCCTGGGCCTCAGTTTTTCCATAAGTACTAAGAAGGAAGAAGGATTTTAATTGCCTGTTAGCTGTATGGAGCTATAATTTTCTAGTTTAATAGAGGTAATCCAGACAAGTTGTAGTGGGTGAGTGAAAAGCTTAGCATGTGGTCTCTCTGGAAGAGAAAAAGATTAGAATAAAGGTATAGAGCAGCGAGCTTTAGGCACGTGAAAAATGATGCATGCTAACAATATATCAAGTTAATTGGGACTGAGAGGGGATGGGCTCAGGCCACACAGTCAGGGGACCTGGATTTGAATTTTG
The DNA here is from genome assembly GCF_034190915.1 of Cavia porcellus. NCBI lineage: Eukaryota > Metazoa > Chordata > Mammalia > Rodentia > Caviidae > Cavia > Cavia porcellus. The sequence continues at coordinate 49,667,195 of NW_026947496.1, forward strand.
ATCCTACCACTGTATGGCTGGAGATACGGTACTTATCTTTGCTAAATTTCAGTGCCTTACCACTAAAATGGGCTAGTATTAGTATTTACTTACCTTAGTCTGTTTAGGCTACCATAATAAAAATGCTGTAGACTGAATGACTTATAAACAACAAAAATATCTATCTCACAGTCCTGGAGGCTGGAATATCTGAGATCTGGGTGTCAGCAGGGTTAGGTTCTAGGGAAGCTTTCTTCTTAGATGGAGAAAACCAGCTTTCTATCATATCTTCACAAGGCAGAAAGAGGGCTAAACAGATCTCTGTGGTCCCCTTTGTCAGGGAACCAATCCATTCATGTGGGCTCTAGCCTCATATCTTAATTACCTGCCAAAGACCCTCTCTTTGCATGTTAGGATCTTCACATATGAATTTTGCGAAGACAAATAGTGCATATAACAGCACCATATAGAGTTGTGAGAATTAAATCAGACAGTCCAACTAATCCAAGAGCCCAGAACATAGTAAGTTTCCTGTATCAGCCTTCAGTGTGGTCCTGAGTCCTGGCAAGTCTGTCTGGAATCTGGGAGATCAAAACAATTTTCACCACAATGCTAAGATATTGTTGACTTTTCATTTTTATTTCCTTATGAGAACACAGTGGAGCTTTCCAGAGGCTATATGGCATGTAACATTGTAACAGACTGAAGAAAGAAGTGGTTGTGAGTGAGAATCTAGCTACCTTCCCTTAAGAAAGTGAGTACAAACTGCAAAAATTGTAAAATAATGCCACTGCTATTTGTCTTGAAAAGCTATTTTTCACAATCATAAGAAAATTTTTTAACATGATTAAATTTGTTATCTAAAATATATTAAATACTATGTAACATATCCTCAGGTTCAATTTCTAACATAGCACATATCAGTAGTAATTCTTTTACGAAAACTATTTAAAGTTGTCAATAATTTTTAAGAGTGTAATTTTAAATTTAAAAATAAAGAAATAAAGAAAAACAGTATCTTATTGCTACATAATTGCTGTGAGACAATGCTACAAATGTTGTGGCTTAAAAGAACATAGATTTAAAAAAAGAACATAGATTTATTAGCTTTATGTTCTGAAAGTCAGGAGTCTAAAACAGGTCTTTAGGATTCTGTTCCTTCTGGTTTTTGGGAAAATTTGTTCCCCTTCCCTTTCCAGCATCCCAGGCTGTGATGCATTTTAGTTGGTGGTTTGTTGTTGTTGTTGTTGTTTTGTGTTTTCTTTTCCTTTTCAAAATCAGCAATCTAGCATCTTTAAATCTCTGCTTCTTTTGTCTCTGATCTCCTGCATTCCTCTTCTAAGAACTCTTGGGATGATGCTAGGATAATCTATTCATTTTAAGAACATTATCACATTTTCAAAGTCACTTTTTTTTTGTCTTTTTGAGACAGGGTCTCTATGCAGTTCAGGCTGGCCTTGAGTTCACTTTGTAGCCCAGGCTGGTCTGAACCTCACAACGATCCTCCTGCCTCAGCCTCCAGAGTGCTGGGATTATAGGCGTGAGCCACCACGCCCGGCTTCAAAATCACTTTTGCCATTTATGGTAACATGTTCACAGGTTCCAGAGATGATCGCTCATCACATGGACATCTTGGAGGTCATTACTGAACCTTCCCCAATTTCACTGTGTTATTTACCAATCGGGGGCTTACTATACAAGCAAAATGTAACTATTACAATTTGTCGTAGTATATATTAAGTTAAATGCAGATATATCTTTTTAACTCACTTTGTCAACAGATGTTCTTCAAGATCTAAATACTTAAGCGCTCCCTTTTATTTTCTGTATCTTCCTCAAGAGCAAAAATGTCTTTTCCCTATTGTCAACTGGATTTATTTCAGCCATTCTTTTATATTTCACCCCTCCACCAGCCTCTACACCATTCCCTAGAGAATTATTTCACAAAATACTTCTCCCCCTAAGATTATATTACATAAAATATAGTTCTGTGGTCAACACATTTTAGGAAACATTATACGTTTTATTCTACCTTTTGGATATACATAGTGCAAATTAGCATATTAAAGGTCCTCAGAAGGACTGTGGTGGCAACAGGTATGTGCATGTGTGCATGGCAGAGGGGTAATTTAAGAGGATATTTTTCAAATTTATTTGTCCAGGGGATCTTTTTTCCTATTGAATTGATTTATAACACACGGTGAGAAATACTGCCGTAAATGCTTTGAGACAAGGACCAATTTGTGTCCTTTGTATCTTTTGTTGCTGGTCTGTTCATGGCACACTGTGATGTTTAATAAATATATGTTGGGTGAAGGGATTCAACAAGAGGAAAACAAAGTTGATAAAACAAAATTGCTTCCCTGGATTTGTTAAAAATGAAGGACAGATACATAAATAATTATTTGTAGTATATGAATTAAAAAGTTGTCAAAGCCAAGGTTGTTAATAAGGAGAAAACCAGATCCAAATGCCAAAAATCAACCCAAAAGTTAAACAGAACTGAGCTGGATCATTTAAGCTGCCCCTTGAACTTTGTGGACTGCCCTCTTTCCAAGAGGAAACAAGAAAACCAGAGCTGGGTGGCACAGAAAGAAATAGCTGTCTTTAGATAAAGAATGAAAAATATTATAGGAAAGATTATGCTAGGGTTAAAACTCCAAGTCAAATCTCTACTGCACCCAGGGCAATGGCTGAGGACCTGGTACTCACATCCAATTGTGGCTGCAAACTGCAAGCAGTCAGTTTGAGGGAGCGAACTGTAGCTTGTTGCCAAAGGTTGGACATGAATTTTCCAATCCCGACCACCATCATTTATCAGAAATGTAGGTTTTCTTGACACAGGAAGCAGCGACAGTCTCACTTTTAAATGGTGCCAAAGGCCACGACAATCATGCGTGAACTCGTCATGCCAATGCATGCTCTGTGGCCTGACCTGGTCCCCCGAGGGTTCAGTCTGTGGGATGATTCAACCAAGATCACGAACTGGCAGCAGCCAACTTCGCTTATATGCTCTGCTGACGTCAGTTTAAGCAATAAGAAACAGAAGTTGGTATACTTGGTAAGGCTATCCTTGTTTAGTGATAGAGGCCAAAGACTTGGGGTCCCCAAAAAGATTTGAGCATAACCATATTTCTGTTATCCCTGACAATGTGCAGGTTAATTACCGTCTTGGAATCTGTACTTCAATTACCAAATTTAGATACGCCCTTCCATAGGTTTGTTGTAAATCTTGAAAGAAAAGTTTATGAAATGCACACAGCAGGCACTAATAGTATATTAGCATTTAAAATAAATAATGCTCATTACTGAATGTATAACACATAATAACATGTTATATACTAACTATAATAAATAATGAAGAGTACATGTATAACATAAATAATAATTTGTCAGGCATAAATTTGTGAGTTACTGATTCTTGCTGTACGATCTCTCTTTCAGGATTTCCTTTTATCCTATAACTCTGTTCCCTATTTGGGAAATTTTCCATTCCAGGTTCATTGTCTCAGGGAAGAGACTGACTAATAAAGAAAGCAAATAAAGCAGAAGTTTTACTGAAGACTGAGTTTCAAAAGCTAGACTATCAGAAATGGAAGGTAAGGTACATGACATAGCCTTACCGTCCAGGGAAGCGGCCTCCAGCCACCTGTAGCTATTGCGTGCCTGAAATGTGCTAGTCTGTGTGTTACAAGTGAGTAAGACATACGGTATTTCACACTTAATAAAACAAGGGGCATAAAAGTTTTCATGATGCCTACAGGCTGAAGGTCTGTGTCACTCTCCTTACTTCACATGTTGAATACTGCTATGATTTGGATCTAGAATGTCCTCCCAAAGCCTCATGTGTTCAGAGGTGAAGCTTTCGGAAGGTGCCTGGATCATGCTGGAGGTCTGTGTTCCTAGCTGAATGTGCAGTTAGGAGGCGGGTCTGGGTGAAGAGGCCAGTCACAGGGGCACGACCTAGAAGGGTGTTTTTCTCTTCATGGCTCCTTTCTTCTCCTTATGCTTCCTGGTCACCATGCCATGAGGAGCGTTCCTCTGTCAGACTCTTCTAACATGCCTTGAAGCCAACCAGCTATGGAATGAACCCTCAAAAACTCTCTTCCTGGGGCTGGGGGTTCAGCTCAGTGGCTGCCTGGCAAGCACAAGGTCATGAGTTCAATCTTTGGTACCAAAAAACAAACAAACACACAAAACAAAATGAAAACCACTCTTCCTTTAAATTGTGGGTATCAGATATTTTCCCCAGTGACAATAAAGTGACCAAGACCAAAGCTAACACAAAAGTGATGGCATTTGTTGATGGAACCTTTTGGAGGTGATCAGGTCATGAAGGTATCTCATGCATGGCATTCGTTCCCTTATAAAAGAGGCTACAAAGATTTTCTTTGTTGTTTCTGCTATGTAAAAACCAAGAAGGTGGGGCTGGGGATTTAGCTTAGCGGCATGAGCGCCTGCCTGGCAAGCACGAGGTTGTGAGTTCGATCCCCGGTATGGGACTTCCAGCCTCCAGAAGAAGAAATAAACTTCACCCAATCTATGGTATTTTGTTAGAGCAGCCTGAGTAGACTCCTAATTTAAAAAAAAAAGGACAATTGCTAATTTAAAAAAAATTTTTAAAATTGATTACATATTGACTTAATATTTCATTGGGTGAAGTAAATTATATTATTAAAATCAATTTCACCAACTTTTAAATAGTATAGCTACTAGAAAATTATCTATGTGGGTCACAGTTGTGGCTCATATTATATTTCTGTTGAAGTGCACTGGCCAATCGGGGAAGGAAGAGAGAAGACTCATGGTACTGACAATAGATTTGGGAGAAAATGTATCCAGTCTGAGCAAAGTTTTACAGTTCTGATTAGTAAACAATTCCTGAACTAGGTGAAGAAGGTTAAAGGCATGATGTGAGGGCTAAGAAGCACGTTCGTTCCTGTGGGTTACATGTCCTAAGCCCTGGAGAGGAATGAAACTGCCCTCATAGAGGCTTTGTTAATCAAGAGGCAAAGGTAGCTGCTACCTTCTTTTCCAGAAAGAGTTCAAATGTAGCAGGAAGAGTCCAGAACAAAGTAAACTATATAGTGGTTTCAGCACACTGGGCCTTTATGGCCTTATCACATTTACCACACCTGTGGAGAATTCCATGCAGTCTAGGGAGTTCCAGATGGATTAGAGCACCTGCTAAGCTTGACAAAGCGTCATGCAGCAGAGGTTGACTGAGCCATGACCTCAACAGATTGATAACTCAGGAAACTAGAGGGTGATAGGAGGTCTCAAATTTTCTTGAGACACATTCCCTAGAAATAGAGGTTGAAGGGTCTCTTGTGCATGTGACTTTCTGAGGCAGTCAGTGTTCTCAGGGGGAAAATCTAAAAGCCAGCACAGGACAGACGAAGAAGCAAGACAGACATGCAGTTTTAGAGGGAGACAGGAGAGCTTTGGAGTGTGGTCTGCATTATAGACTTCGTCTCATGTGAAGCATGGGGTGATTTCAGGGTGCAGGCCACCTAGGGCCCCGGAGAAGGAGGTTTCCTGCAAGTGCTTCCGGGCGGCATCTGTCTCCGGGAGAAGGAGCTGTTCCAGGAGAGCACTGCAAACCCAGGAAGGCTGCAGCCCTCTTCCGCAGCCAGGGAATGTGGGCAGGAGCAGGTCAGGAACTGTTCCATGGTGCCTGCTACATAGAACTCTGCTGGGGAGCAGTGGAACCCCAGACCCTTCCTGGACACAATGGAACCCCTCTCCCCAAGCAGAGCTCAGCAGCACCTCTGTGGGAAGGGAGAAGTTCATAAATGGGCAGAGATTAGGTGTCTTCTATCCTTACTGACAGGGGACTGGAAATTATGATTAAAGAAAAGTATAAAGAAAATAAATTATACATTGAGACTTACTCTTTGTTGAGATAATTACTGAGACACATCAAACTAACATAAAAGTATGACAAGTAGTAGGTAAGGAAGAAAAAGGAAATCTGACCACAAATATGAGGTGTGATCAGGGACATGGTGAATGCTGAAATTTAAGACACTTGCAGTTAATTTCCTCTAAATACTCTCTTCACTTTGAACACACTTATTCCATTGTTATTGCTATTTTCTGAAGCAGTTTTGGAGGTCTTCATGAGTGAGTTTCTTTAGTTGCAGTATCATGGCTGCCTTGATCCCCTGAATTCACTCCACCCATCTACCTTTTGTGGTCATTTTGACTGGAGGAAACTTACAGTGCCAGATCCAGTTAGCAAAGTAGGCGAGGCCATACTGGAATGCTTTACGAGCCTTCCTTTCTGTTGGATGACATTCAGTAAAGGCATTGACCACACTTGTGATCACACCTCATAAAGACATTCATGAAAGAGGACTCCAGAAGTGCTTCAGAGAGTGGCAAGAACGATGTAATACGTGTGTTTGAAGTGACAGGGCTTTTTTTTGAGGGAGATTAAGAGCAATGTAATTTTTTTCTGTAAAAAATTTTAAAACGATTTAGACATTGACTATATTTTGACCATCTCTTGTACATGACTTCCTTATGAAGTAAAAGATAAGAGAATATACATGGTATTGGTGCAGTAGAAACTGGTGGTACTGTTGGTAAGAAATATTTATCCATCTGTGGTTCCATGCTGTAATGTCCAGGCAGGTGGTAAACGGGCTGCAATGAATTACAAATGAGATTCTGATCCTGCAAATATCTTGTTAACAGATTGCTGCAACTTAGAAAAAAAGCTTTTATGGACTTTATTCATGTGGTCACCACATTTTCTAGAGCATTTACAAACATTTAGATTTTATTTATTTCAAGGCAAAAACAATGTAGATGAGAGGAAGCTGCCAATAGCTTACGGGGGACATGGTGGGGAGTTTAAATCCTTTTGTATATATCATTTAACACAATCTATGTAACAGCTTTTTCCTGGTCTTGTTTGTTTAACTGATTAATTAAATCAATTCCAGTTTATACTGTAGCCCATCACAGTTTAAAGAGTATCAAAGAAGAATTTTAACAAAGTAAAAAAATCAAAAGCAGTGAAAGGCTCAACTCCTAAGGTCATGTGAAAAAACAAACAAAAGCTTCGTCAATTTTCTAAATATATGCTATCACCAAATGTGCTGAAGAGTGCTTTTCTTGTATCCCCTCAAACTCTCCTGTTTGTTACTTTCCATTTAATTCCTTTTGGTCTAGAACCTTTCTGCAGTCTTCACCACATTCTTAACCATTTACTGCACAATTCCTCTTACCCCATTTATTAATTCCACGAATGTTTCTTGAGTACCCATATATCATATGTTATAATCCAGCCATATAGAAAACTGATCCTATTTCTATTTTCATGAAATTTGCAAGCATATTTTCATCAGATAGGCTAACAGAACATCAGATATATAGTTTGAAACTGCAAACTAAACTGTCCCTTGGATTGGAGGTGTTGCTCAGTGATAGAGCACTTACCTAGCCTGTGCAAGGCTCTGAGTTTGATACTCAGCCCCGCAAAAATAAAACAAAATAAAGTTGCATGTGAAACAACTGATAGTTTTGTTCAACCAAATATATGTAAGCTAGTTATAGAAACGTTGACTAATGTTTATTACCTATCAAGGAAAGTTGGGACATTAACAACAAGTATAAATGGCCAATAAATATACAAAGAAATGTTCAATATTGCTGACCAGTAGAGAAATGCAAATTAAAACAATACTGAGATTGACCATCATTAAGAAATCAAATAATAACAAATGCTGGCAAAGCCACAGGGAGAAAGGAACTTTCTATATTGTTGATGGGAATATAGTTGTAGTTCCACCACAACTGTAGTGGAAGTCAGTGTGGCGACTCCTCAAAAAACTAGAATGAGAAATTTTGTTTGAACAAGCTATTCCCCTTCTAGGTATCTTTCTCAGGTATTTGTGTCAACAGACATTGTCTCTATCAGCTTAGCCCTGGAGTCACTGAACCAGCCTGGAGGACATGTAAACTACACCAATTGTCTCACATTCCAAGTAACTGTAAAAATAAGGGCAGAGGACAGAGAATGGAATCAAATCTGCAATTTGGACACGTTGGTGCAGAATGGAATCAGGAAGGGGTGGATAAAATTTAGATCAAGAAGAAAAATGAAAAAATTAGAAAGGCAACACGATAATCCAGGAAACAAGTGTAGAGTCCTGAAGCAAATGCATTGAAAGTAGGGAGACAAAGGAAGAAAAAGTTTAATTATAACTGCTATGGGTATGAAATGACAGACTGACTACTCACAGAGGGAGAACAGCAACTATCTCTAATGAAATACCATTAAAATGGGCAGAAGGATGAGAGCTAGCAGCAGAGATGGGGAGACATAAGTGCAAGGGTAAGAGGAAAGTGAAGAGGCAGGGACCACAGAACAGCAGGAACTTTTAAGGTCTGTAGAGCAGAAAATGCTAGAAAGGTCAAGAAGGGAAAGGTGAAGAATATATTGATGGTGTTGATTGGTGTGGGCAATGTGGTGGCTATAAAAGCTATCTCCAGCTCATGGGGGTAGACTGATTGCTGTGGGAGGCAAGTTAAGCCTCTTTTCTATCCTGGAGTGCAGGCAGGTGCTGGGTGTAGGATCATTTCTTTGAGATTACAAGGGGTGCTAGAACAGACATCATGTGAAGGGACTCTCACAAGACCTTGCTCTGATAACACAGAACCCTTCCAACTTATTCTCATGTTGTCCTTGGCACACTGGAAAGGGTTTGGATATAAAAGCTTCAGCACTGTGACTATCTTCAACTATTTTGGACATTCCTACAACTACCAAGTCTGTTGGGCCAAAATCAACTGAGAACTTATGCACATGGGTGTGATAACTAAATACTAAATGTTTACTGTCTGTACCAAAAGTTAGGAATGAAAAGTTGTGCTAATTAGGTCCTGTTTATATTTCCATTAACACGGCTAATTACCTGTTTTATTCAGTGATATGCTTTATTAATTATCACTAGTACTCATTTCCCAGCCTGTTTTAAACATCTTAACAATGCTTCCTCTATCTGTTAAATGCTCTTACCTGCCAAGATTTTGTTTATATGAATAAATCAATAGATGTCTAAAACAAGATGAGCAAATTACAAAAGGTACTTGCTGTCTTTTAATTTCCATGAAGAAACGTGGTCCTAGGCTGGTCAAATCCAGAGTCAGAAGGGATGAAATTATAAAGAATATTTAGGTAAGTCATTTTCATCCCCCAGAAGACTTTTTGGTGGAACATGGGAATTTTATTCTGTTTATAAGATACGCTGAGCTCTCTGATACTCCTGACTTCTCGGCAGGGTTGGTGCCTTTGCAGGGAGCAGTGGCAGAGCCGTTGGCATGAAGGCAACAGATGGGGTGGGAAAAAAGGCTTGGGGTTATGTTACTGGCTTTAACTCTTCCCACAGCCTTGACTCAGAGAAGGTGAGGCACTTGTCAAAGGTCCAAAAATGCCCTGACTGCTAGGTCAGAATTTAGCATTGCTCATCAATTCCTGTCCAATATGCTTGTCTACCTGCCTGTCTTTTAAAGACTTTCCCTGCATATCTATTGTGTGCCATGGATGCACTAGAAGAGTACAATATAGGAGCTAAAAAGGACACACACATACACACACACAGACACACACGGACACAATTGGATGTCATTACTGGATTTTTGGAATACTACTATAATTTTGGGTTTTAAAACTTTTCATATGTGGTCACAATGACAACAGAATGTCTATTAAATTGTAGTGTTTAGAATACAGTAGACTTCTGGTTTCTTTCTTTCTTTCTTTTTTGGGGTCCCAGGAATTGAACGCATGACCTCGCACTTGTCAGGCAGGTCCTGTGCCACCGAGCTATATCTCCTGCCCGATAACTTCAGTTTCTGTCATGGTCAACTCCAGGTGTTTAAAAGAGTGATTAGTGGTTGGAAAGATAATTGGGAGTAATATCTGCATTCTATGAATGGGAAAAACTGAAGTCCAGATTGGGATCAGTGAGTGTCTATAGATTTGTTGCTTATGGAAGCAGCAAAGTCCAAATTGGAATTCCAGTCTCCTGTTTTTCCAACGGATCTCTACTCCATCTGGACAGTGCTGGAAAGGCAGGAATCTCAGGCCTGGTTCCCAGCTAAGCCACACTTGCTTCATCTGGAGAACAGGGGTTGTGGTAGTTGCCATGGTACAGGGTTTGTTTTGGGGCTTAAATGAGAAACTGTATGAGAAGCTCCCACCCAAGGCTTGGCTCATGATGATGAACCAATGAATGTCAGCTGTCTCTAGCAATGCCGATCCAGAGCTGACTGTGGCTTTGCTTGGATGGTCCCAATCCCAGAAACAAAGACTAGAATCCCTATAAGCTGAAACGTGATCCGTTTTCACAAGATTATGATTTGCTTAGTCTTTAGACTCTCATTGCTGGTCAGTTTCAACTGAGACTCAGTCATAGCCACGTACATCAAATCATGTGGGTAAAAACACATTTTCCTTGTTGTTATCCACAGATGTATACCTAAATCAATTAACTGGATGACTACTGCCATATGAGATCTTCTGATTAATGGAGGCCAAATGTACTGAGAAGAAGGGCAGAGTAATTAGGCATATTCATTAGGAATATATACATATTGTTTGAATACTTGGTGATACATTTGAATCCTTTATATGCCTCTGTTTTCTCATCTATAAAATCGAAATAAAAAATACATACTTCTTGTGATATAAAATGAGGTCCTGCCTTGGAGCCAGCCAATTATAGAAGGAAATCTCTACAAATGGTAAATCAAAATAAGCTTCTCTTTAACTTGTGGATGTCAAGTATTTTCTTTCAACAATGAAAAAGTAACTAAGACTCCAGATCCTTCCACTCTGGAGGATCTGCTTCTGGTTGCTGCATTCCAGGACAGAAATGCAGATTTAAGCAAGCAGCTCTCTTCTGTTAGGCCTCTCTGCCATAAAGTTTCCATCATGGAATCCTCTGACTATGGCCTGAAACATCTAAACCTGTGAGCCAAAATAAATCATCCCTTAAGTTGTTCCAAGCTGTGACTCTAAGCTATTACAGCAACACAAATGGACTAATACATTCTTCTTTAACTAAGATGACAACCTTCCTAATTTCTCAGATTCTTTGTCTCTCTGTGGTCCGTAACTTCCTAGGTCTAGTCTTAGGGCCTGAGTCTGAAACCTGTGTCTATATCTTCCCAGGCTGCCACATCCCTAACTTGAGAAATTACTGTTCTGTCTTGAGAAAACTCTTCATTCCTGAGTTTAGTCAGTCCCAAATGAAGGATATTGATATTCAGTAGATTCCTAGATACATTTACTTCTATAAAATACAAACATACTATGTAAAATATAATAAAAAGGTAAGTACATAGCTTCTCATAGAATAAATCATATTTCAATGGCTGAAAACAAATTACAGTGAAAAAAATTGGAAGTTAGAAAAAAAAGAATCTGCAGGCTTACAGGAATGTGCAAATAAGTCTTATCAATAAAAATATCATTAAACTTCAGAATTCCTTAGATTGATTAAATAGCAAGTGAAACACTGATGAAAAGAAAGTTAGCAATTTGGAAAGTAGATTTGAGGACCTCAACCAGAAATGAGATTAGGAGGCAGAGTTGGAGGAATGATAAGGTCTCATCTTAGGATTCCAGGATATAATAGAGAGTAAAATGGGAACAGGAAAGTTGAAGAGACAGTGACTGAGAAGGTCTCAGTCACAAGAATTTTTTTTTTTATCAGTATAGTTTATAGTATACAATGCTTACTTGCCCTCAGGAAAATTGGTACAGGTACATAATATACTTTAATTCCTCCTTTTTTCCATCCCTTTTCTCCTTCCTTCCTCCTTTCTCCATTCATCTCTTGATCTTTTCCCCTTTTTTTGTACATGTTTGCAACACATAATGTTTGTATTCCTCATGTGGAGATGCTGCATGGACATGACACGTCTTAATTCTTTTTTATCCCAATGAGATTAGTTTTCCTTTTTAAGTAAACTTCTCGACTAGGCTTATGATTGGAACAGGACACTGATACCCAAATGGTGGAATATATAAGCTGCTCAAATGCTGTTTTGATAAGGATACTGATTACCTCTGTAGCTGTGAGTATACTTTGCAGGTCCAACAGAAAAAGAAAAAAAAAAATAAGAATGACTTCACACAAGGTCACACTGACTCAAAAGTGATGAGAATAAAGTTATATACATTTCTATCTATATGTATCTATCTGTATCTCTATATATCCCAGTCTTGAACTCATAAAATATCAGATCACTGTTCTTGCTACCAAATCTACAGATACATCAGTCAGGCCTAGAAACTTACACCTTTTCTAAGCACCAACCCAAGTGATTCAGTATGGATTCATCACAGCATGAAACACAATTCCAGCTTATGTTGTATCGCTATCCTATTATGTTAATCTTGTTGCTTAAGAAAGAAAATATTGGCTCCTGCAAACAGGAGTTGCCCATTTCTCTCCCAGTGAAGGCACTGCTTATCCTCCCCATGACCAAGGCATGTCTTGAGACAGATACTAATGTCAGGAGACACTTCTATAGCTCTTTGCCCAAGAACTATAACTTTTGAACCAAAAGAAGAAATAGAAACAGAAGAGTATAATGTTTGAGAAAAAATGTGGTTGTAGTAAATTACTTTTAAAATTCATTTTAAAATGTCAGAGTTACTGATTTTACAAATTGAAGAAAACAAAGATTCAAAGCCTACAGATCAGTCCAGTGAAGCTTCAGTTTAGAACTGATTTCTACCATGAAGACAATACTAATGTTCAGATGTAAAAGGCACAGCAGAGCTAGCATAGACAGAGGATCTTGATCGCAATCCTGGATCTCAGCAATCTGGTCATCTGACATATTTTTCAATTTTCCTAGAAAAGATGTGGAAGAAGACTTCCAGAACTGCTTCAGAAAGGAGCACAAATGATGGCATAAGTGTGTTCAAAGATGAATGGGTGCCGCTTAGATGGAAGAGCTGAGGTTGCACTCTTGTACGTGAAGAGCAGCCACACAGCAGATTCTCAGTGATAGGCAGTGTTCATGATGCTTGAAGAAAAACTTTTCCTGAGTAGCTGTCCAGGGATGATGGCTGCCTGATGGAACTTTCCCCATTAGTTAGCATCCTAGGGCAGATAAAGTTCATTCTTTCATGGAAAATGAGTTTCCTGGTGCCCTGGTTGACAAAAGAAACACCTCTGAGCTACAAGCTTCAAATAAAAGTGGAATCTATGTAATTAGGAGCTGGACCACACCCATCCTTGTGGTGCTCAAATTACTGATGACCATCTATGAAGAAATTGAACATTTATCATACTTAGAACATGCCCACTTTTAGTCCTGAATGATAATGTAGCCTGATTTTAGATGTATCTTAGCAGGATAATCATGCTCTCAGGACTCACACTGTAATCTTAACACTAGATGGGGGAAAAAGTGCGTTTTTTGTAAGTTATTTTTTGATCAACCAGCACTAGATACAATAAAGGCAGTGATTTTTAAATTCATCAGAGACAGATGTTTAACATATTTTATGTAAGGACTGTACACCCAGTTAACTGTCAAAACAGGCTATTCCTTTAAACACTGGACAAATGAAACCAAGCAGAATACTCCTGAGTAATCTGAACTCCAAAAAATAACCCCAATTTTAAAAAAATTAATCCTGATCATAGCACTTCAGTGATTTTTTAATCTTTTTCTCTTTACTTTGTTCACTCTGTCTACAAAGATATAAAATTTTCTCTCTGCGTATGTGTGTATGTTACACATCTGTGAGTTACACATTCCTGCTTTCAAAAACATACTTTGTTTTATTTTCTTTCTATCACTCACTGTGGGAAAAGAGAGTGTGTTGTGCACATTGTTGGCTGTCCCCCAGCATCTGTTCCCTTCCTGATTTCCATTTAGGGACTGGACTCCACTCCCAGCTCCATATCTTGTCGCTCTTCTGCTGGGAAACCTCTTTTCTATTCATGGTAAAAAGCAAAAGTTTCCAAGGGAGGTGAACACCTCAGTACAATCTGTTCCTGGGTCGGTCACCCTGCCTCTTCTCCTATACCTACTCCCTCACAGTCCTTTGCATTGAGCCCCTGCGATCCCTCAAACATCTCAGACAGATTCTGCCTTTCAGTGTTTTCTGAACTCCTGAGCTTTAGGTGAGCTTTTGAGTAAAACAAATCTAGACCTTGACTCAGTGGAATATCCCCCCATTCCTCATTTTGCACACATAAAGGACATTCTGACAAAATCTGATTAATTTTAAGCCTTTACTATTAAATGTTTCAAGAGGAGTTTGCACCAACATTTTGCCCTGGCAAGAATTTTAGCAGATGTGTATGAAGCCTTTCTTCTTGAGTTCATAAAGAACAATGTGTAATTCAGTTGTGGAGGGAAGGCTTTGTTGAAAGCAGTTGAAAGAGTTATTTACTGGATGGGGCTTCAAGTCTTGTTGCGTTTAAACAGCATTTGCTATTCTGCTGATACTTAACGAAAACTTAAAAATAAAAACATCTGGAAAGTGTGCCAGCCTACCAGCCCAGCTTTCTGGCTTGCCTCAAGTAATTTTAATAAAGTATGATAACTCAACCAGGGTCATGAAAGTATACTTGTTCAATAATCTAGACCTGTCCACTGCTATAACAGTTTTGGGAACAGATCAATGAATTTAATGGAGTATTTAAAATAATACCCCAGGATACTTACATTGATTGTTGTACATTAAAGGAGTGGTTGGTACCAGGATCACATTTAAATAGTTTGTAGTTTACAGATGATCCCAAATGGAGTTTGTGCAGCTAACAGTTTGGAAGAAGGGTGCTACCTCTCTTGAGTATGCCCTATAATGATTCTGTTTAATTTCCTGTTGTAAAGAAAGATCTTGAATGGAATTTCTTCTTAAGGAGTTGTTTGATTTAAACCTGATCCTCTCAAATACTTTCCTAAATCCCTCCTTTGAGGATTTGGACTCTGGACTCACCTGAAGGTATCATTTCAATTCTTGGATGAGAGATACACTCTTCATCATTCCAAAGCAGTCCCAGAGAGTTCTTCTCTGTCGCAAATGGCACCAGCAAGTGTACAAAGCCCACTTTGTTCTGTGGGAAATGAAAATGTATTTTTAGCCACGTATCATTGGGCTGAAATAGGAGGACCCTCCACCTGGACATTAGCGCAAGGCAGAATCATTAATGTTATTAGCAGTCACTACTGCTGTTTATGTGGCTGGTGTTCAGGGTATCTGGGTCTCATTTTATTCAATAACATGATACCTGAACTTACTAGCAACCTTGATCTGAACTTCTTGCTATTAGACTCAGCTAGGAAAATTAGTATTCAAACCAGAGTGTTGAAAGTTGAAGCCTTTATATTTCTTTCTTTTTCTCTCTCTTCTTCTTCTTCTTCTTCTTTTTTTTTTTTTTTGCCTTAGGCAATTAGTGAAGCAAAAGACCTCTTAGTGCACCTATCCAAATTCTCCCTACTAGTCACTGGAAAAATAATTCATTGATGACAATGAAGAGTTAGTGTTCAAGTAGATTCTTTTGGGATTATGTGTATATCTGCTTACCAACACAGGTAAGGATGACTCATTTTGAATCATAGCACAAAAGATCTATGCAAGTATAGTTACTTGAAGGGTATAGGCTAGACATACTACTCATATAAATAAGAATTTCTGTACACTGTGAAGTTGAGCAAACAATACTAACAAATTCAATTAAGTATTGTGAGGTACAACTAAGAGTAATTTATAAAGAAAAATTCAAGTAAATCACTAGTAGGAGAACTGAAAACAGTCAGGTAAACCAGCATAGAACGATATATGACATAGGATCACAAAATATTGTGAATGTTTAAATTAAAAAAATATTACAATAAAAAACGCAGTGCCCTTAGTCCCTCTCAAAATATCCCCCTCAATTCAAACACACTTATTACTTCTGCCACTTTTAGAAGTAGTTCTAGAAATCTTTTTGCCTCAATATTATTTCACAAGTGTCTTAATGTCTTGAATCAATTCAAAATATTTATTGCAATTTCTGTCAAATGGAAACACTGCAGTGGGCTGAGGATTTAACTCAGTGGCTCAAGCGCTTCCCTGGTAAGCACAAGGTCATGAGTTCGATCCCCAATAAAAATAAATTGATAGATAGATAAATAAAAAAGAAAGAAAAGAAAAGACTTCAGCATATCCTCACCTCACCTTATTCTCCAGACCTGGCACCATATAACTTCTGGCTGTTCCTCAAAGTGAGAATAACCATGAAAACTAAATGATTTGAATTTAGGACATGGAGACAGCCAAACAGTGCAACTAAAGACCCTCATGAAAGAAACCTGCCAGAACTGTTTCAGAAGGTGGCAAGGACAATGGGATAAGCGTGTTTGAAGTAAGGAAGAATATTTCGAGAGAGAACAATGGCTATGTCTTTTACTAAAATTTTAAAAAAAAGTATACATCGCTGCATTTCACGAGCATACCTCAAAGCTCTGAGCTTCCCGTGACCAGGTGGTATCTGCGTGTACAGTGAGAACTTCACAGTAGAAATCTGCTTGGCAGGCAACTTTCTTAGAATTCAGGATTAAAAACCAAAGTAACCTTTCAGTTTCAACAAATGATTATCCTGTTTTAGGAACTGAGTAACTGACTTAATGGGTTACTCTTAAGTAGCTCTTTATCATGTTAAAAGTGTGTGAAATTACAAGTTGTTCATGCAGAAGACCTAAGAGAATAGAAAATTTATGTATTTTAGAAAATTTAGCTTATTTTTGTAATTGTAGATTCATATGTGGTTGCAAAAATAGTACAGAGAATCCTTTATCCAGATTCCTTCAATGGCAATGTCTTGCAAAATGACTTTACAATATCATAACCATGATATTAACATTGATACGCTTGAGATGCAGAGCATTTCAACTGGAAGCCCGTTAGGTGTCTTTTTATAGCCACGTCTACTTCTTTCCTACCCTCACCCTGTCTTTAACCCTTGCTGACTAGTAATTCACTTTCCATTTTTGTAATATTCTCATCTCAGAGTATGCAAAGTTTTGAAAAGTCTCAGATTGCTTTCCAGAGTCTCTGTGCCATTTTACATTCCCACCAGCAATTATGAGTGACCCACTTTCTTCACGTCTTCTCCAACATTTGGTGTGGTTGCTGTTTTTTATGTTTTAGCCATGCTGATAGACATGTAGTGATTTCTTATGATTTTAACAGTGTTTCCTTAGCAGCTGACGATGGTGAACGTTTGTCACATGCTTCCTTGCTGCTGATGAATCTCCTCCCAGGACTTGTCTTCTTAGGTCTCGTACTCATCTTCTGATTGGCATGTTTGGTTTCTACTGTTGTGTTTTGGGTATTCTTTTATAGACTTTGTTCAATATACATTTTATAAATGCTACTTGTTAGTCTACTAGTTTTTAAAAATCCTCTTATAGGGTATTTTACATATAATCTTTAAGTTTTGAGGTTCAACATCTGTGTTTCTATTTATGAATCATAAATTTTGGTATTGTGGGTAAGAATTTTTTGTCCAGCCTCAGCGTGCAAGGATTCCCCCTTTTTAAAATATGGTTTTGATAGTTTTACATTTTATACTTGAATCTATGATTAATTGTTGATAATTTCTGTATAAAGCACACAAATGATGTTTAGCTTAAGAATTTTTTTCTTTTTTCTTTTTCACCATTTATATCCACTCCTTCTAGCTTCATTGTTGAAAAGACTAGCTTTTTCTCCTTTGAATTGTTTTTACTACTTTGTCAAAAGCAGTTGGGATTATTTGTGTGGATTTACTCCCAGGTTCTATATTTTGTTCCATTGGTCTATGTGTCTACTTTTCTGACAACACCACACAGTCTTGGTTACTATAATTATGTTTTGAAATAGGGCATATTGATTCCTCACAACTATTCATTTTTTCAAAATTATTTTGTATATTCTAGATCCTTTGATTTTATATATGCATTTAAGAATAATTTTGTCTATATACAAAAAATGTGCAGTAATTTTGATAGGATTTGCATCAAATCTGTATAAAATTTAGGAAGAACTAATATATAGGAATGTGCTATGTCCAGGCATGTATAGCCATTCTGGAATCCACAGAAAGTATGTTGAAACCTAACCCTCACTGCCATGGTAGTGGGGGGGGGGGTTGGGAGATAGATAGGTCCTGAGGGTGGAGCCCTTGAAGATGGAGTGAGTTCTTATAAAAAGAGACACATTCTCTCTCTCTCTCTCTTTTCTAAGACATGGGGATACAATGAGAAGGTAACCATTTTTGTGAACCATGTAGTAGGTTCTTATGAGATGTGAGACCCGCTGCCACCTTCATCTGGACTTCTCCACCTCTAGAACTGTGAGAAATTAATGCATCTTCTTTAATCCACTCAGTTTATGATGCTTTCTTATAGCAACCTAAACTAAGATAGTGATTGTATCATACTGAATTCCTATTCGCAATATATGAACATTTCAACTGCTTCACCTCCTTGACTGCGATTACTATCATCAACTTTATAAACTTAACTCTTCTAATAGTATGTGGTGCTATCTCATTGTGGTTTCTATTTACATTTCCCCAATGTCTTCAAATGATATTATATATTTTTTCATGAGAGCTTTCTTTGTTTTTTTGATATTATGCATGCTTTGTGGTACAGTATCTGTTCAAATCTTTTGTCTATTTTAAAAATTAGGCTGTCAAGAGGCTGGGGATTTAGCTCAGTGGCATAAGCACCTGCCTGGCAAGTGTGAGGTCATGAGTTTGATCCTTGGTACCAAAACAAAAACAAACACAAAAACAAAAATTAGGCTGTCAGTTTCTACTGATGTGATTTAAAAGGATTTTAAATGTATTCTGGATATGCATGCTTTGCTATATATATGATTTAAAAATATTTTCTTCAATTTATAGCTTATATTTTCATTTTTTAACCTTTTGCAGAAATTTTACATTGTGATAAACTTTAGTCAATTTTCTTTCATAGGTTGTGATTTTGGAGTCAGATCAAAGAGCTCTGCTGGGGAAAACTTTGTGCTACATTTTCTTATGAAAATTTTACATTTTTAAATTGCACATTTTAGATTTATGATCAATTTTGTGTTAATTTGTGCAGTTAACTTTTTGTTTTGCTTTGTACATGAATGTCCAATTTTTCCAGTACTATTTGTTGGAAAGTCTATTATTTCTCCATTGAAACTTCTGGCTTCTTGACAAAGATCAATTGCCCATGTTTGTATTCACAAGTTGTTGAACTCTGTTCCACTGACCTGTGTCTCTATCCTTGTGTGCTCAGTAGGGGTAATTTTGCTCTCCCCATGTGGTAACATCTGAGGACATTTTTGATTGTCACAAGTGAGAAGAGAGTTTGGCTGACATGCTAGGTATAAAGTCCAGGGATGCTACAAATCATTCTGCTGCATATAGGATGCCACCACAACAATTATCTGGTCCACATGTATATAGCACCTATAGTAGGAAATGTTTTTGACATTTATGTTATTTGAAAAAGCAAAACAGAAAAAAAAGAAATTGTACAGAATTTCAAAAAATATGAAATTAATTCTAGTTAACATATTGCATATTGTTATCTTAGAAGTAGGTGTTCAGGTTGTAAGATTTTAGGCATGAAAAAAATGATCAAAAAATTGAACAGTGAAAGCACAAATTGTTCTTTCTGACGAACTAGCAGAGATTAGTATACAGTTATTTATCTTGTACACACACACACACACACACACACACACACACCCAACAAGTTGTTCTTTTATTTTGAGCACTTTCTTTCCCTTTCATTATCAAAATACCTATTGTACAGTTTGGATGTTATTACTCTTTCAGTTTCTTTTAACACTAGGCAGACAATACACCATTTATGAATGTGAGTTTGATTTATTTCACTTATAGGTATGGTCTCAAGTTGAGTCCATTTACTTATAAAAGTCTCGATACAATCTTTATAGCTGAGAAATATTCCGTCGTATAAAAATACCACATCTTTTTAATCCATTTTGTGGTGATGGGCATTTGTGTTGTTTCCAAGGTTTAGCTATTACAAATTGTAAATATGGATGCACATATATCACTATGACACGACATTTTCAATTTTTCTGGGAAAATATCCAGAAAGGGAATAGCTGGATTGAATGGGGCTTTCAATCCTACTTTTTGAGGAATCTCCATACTGATTTCCATGGTGGCTGCACCAGTCTACACGCCCACCAACATTGGAGAAGTGTTCCTTTTTCCCCACGGCCCTATCAACATTTGTTATCAGTTGATTTCTTGATGGCAGCCATTCTTTCCAGAGTGAGACAGAATCTCAATGCTGTTTTAGTTTGCATTTCTGAAATGCTCAGTGATGGTAAACATTTCTTCATGTGTTTATTTGTCATATGAGAAGTGCGTGTTTATCTCAGATGCCCATTTTTTGAATGGGTCTTTGAATTTGGAGGGCTTGATGTTTTTCAATTCTTTATATGTTCTGGATATAAGTCCTTTGTCTGAGGACAGCTGGCTAAAATTCTTTCCCATTCTGTGGGTTTTTTGGTCACTCTGTTGGTGATTTCTTTTGAAGTTCAAAAACTTTTTTATAAGATGGGATCCCAGTTGTTGATTCTTTGAAGTACTTCCCGTGTGGTTTGTGTTTTGTTCATAAACTCTTTGCCTACCCCTCTGTCTTGAAGATTTCTATTTACCTTGTCTTCCAGTAGATTTAATGTTTCTATTTTGATATTTAGATCTTTGATCCATTTTGTCTTTAGTGCATGGTGATAGACATGGGTCTAGTTTCAGTCTTCAGCATGTGGAGAGCGTTTTTCCAGCACCATTTATTAAAGATGCTCTCTTTCTTCCAGTGAAGGTGTTTCACGCCTTTGTCAAAGATAAGGTGGATGAGTGTCTGCATCTTCTAATCTGTTCCATTGATCCTCAGGTCTGTTTTTGTTTTTTGCTGGTACTATGCTGATTTTATTTCAGTAGCTTTATAGTATAATTTCAAGTCAGGCATTTTGATGCATTCGGCCTTGCCTTTGTTGCCCAGAATTGCCTTTGATAGTCTATGTCTCTTCTGTTTCCAAATGAATTGTAGGAATGCTTTCTCTAGATCTGTGAAGTATGTGAATGGTATTTTCATCAGAATTGCATAAATCTGTGGAACAGTTTTGGGAATATGGCCATTTTTACTATGTTGGTTCTTTCTATCCAAGAGCAAGAGATATCTTTCCATTTTCTGACATCTTCAATCTCCTTTATTTAAAGAGTACTATAGTTTTCAATATATAAGTGTTTTACATCCTTTTTAGGTTGATTCCTAATTATTTCACTTTTTGGATACTATTGTGAACAGGTGTGATTTCCATAATTTCTCTCTCAGCAAGTTTGTTGTTTGTGTGCAGGAATGACATTGATTTTTGAGTGTTGACTTTGTATTCAGTTACACTGAATTTGTTTTTTAACTCTAGTTGTCTTTTGATGGATTTCTGCAGTTTTCTGGTAAATTTTAAGATTAGATATGCAATTTTCCTAATTTTATTTTTTCCTTTCCAAAATTCTTTAAGCTATTTTAGCTCTTTTGCTTTCCAGATATGGATTTTAGAATAAGCCTGTTATATCTAAAATAAACCTGTTAGGCTTTTTATTGGAATTGCATTAAATCTAGAAAATTTGGTGAGAACTGAAATTTTTAACCATTCAAATTTTCTTTCCTTCCTTCCTTCTTTCTTTCTTTTCTTTTCTTTCTTTTCTCTTTCTTTCTTTCTTTCTTTCTTTCTTTCTTTCTTTCTTTCTTTCTTTCTTTCTATCTTTTTGAGACAGGGATCTCTCTATACAGTTCAGGCTGGTCTCAAACTCGGAACGATCCTCTTGCCTCAGTCTCCCTCATTCTTAGTTCCAAGAATTTTTGTATAGATTCTTGGAATTTTCTATACAAACAATAATATCATTTACAAATAGGGATAGCTTTATTTTCCTTTTCTGAAGTGGATACCCTTTCCTTTTTATTGTCCTACTGTACTAGGTAAGATTTTTGTGCATAGTGAATGAAGGTGTAAGAATGGACATACTTCTGTGCTCCTGACCTTAGGGGAGACATTCTCTCACCAGTAAGTACGATGTTGCGTGTAGTTTTTTCATAGATTCCTTTATCAGGTTGAGAATGTTCCCCTCTCTCTGGTTTTATAGTTGTTCTTATAATACACTTCTTTGTAGTAATCAAAATGACTGTGTGGTTTTTCTTCTTTAGTTTTCTAACATGATAGATTACATTGATTGATTTTAAAATATGGAACTAGTGCTTTCATGAGATTAGACCCTATTTAGTTAAGGCATATAATCCATTTTATATGATATTGCATTCTGTTTACTAATGTTTCATTGAGGAACTTTACAATTATGTGCTTGAGTTTAGGCTAATGTTGCCTTGATTATATGAGTAAGGAAGTGCTTTCTTCTGTTTTTTGAAAGAATTTTGTAGAATTGTTATTTTTTCCCCAAATATTGGGTAGAATTTGCTACTCAAGCTCTCTGGATCTGTACATTTCTTTTGTGAAAGATTGTTAAAAATACAAATTTAACTTCTTCAATAGTTTCAGGAGTACTCATATTATCTATTTCGTGTTAAGTAGGTTTGGGCAGTTTTATCTCTTAAAGAATTAGTTCATTTCTTTGAAGTTGTTGAATTTATATATGTAACGTTTGTTGTTATTGTTCTTGCAATTCCCTTATTATCCTTTCAAATGTCTGTAAGAGTCTGTAATGATAGTCTTATCCACACTCTTGATACTGCTCATTTCTTCTCTTTCTAGTGGTCTTGCTAGAGAATAATTCATTTTATCACTCTTGAAGAAGAATCAACTTTTGGTTCACTGATTTTTCTCTTTTGCTTTTATGTTTTCATTTTCATTAATTTGTACCATTATTTTTACTATTTCTTTCCTTTTCCTTGCTTTGGATTTATTTAGTTTGCTAAGATGAGATTTAGTTAATTGATTTGTGACCATTCTTCTTTCTTACTATAAATATACATTGCTAAAGATTTCCCACTAAGGACTGCTTTAACTGTATTCCATACAAATTTTGTGTTTTATTTTTATTTTCTTTTAGTTAAAATTATTTTATCACTTCTTTTCAGAGTTCCTTTTCAATCTATGAATTGTTTATAAGTGGATTGTTTAATTTACAAATGTTTGGAGAGCTTTTCTGCAATTTCTAGTTTCATTTGATGACGAATAATATGCTTCATATTTTGGTTAAGGTTTGATTTATGACTTAGGACATGGTCATCTTTGTGCATGTTCCATGTGCACTTGAAATAAAGTGTATTTTGATGTAGCTTGATAGAATATTCAGTTTGTTGATGGTAATGTTGAGTTCTATTATATCTTTGCTGATTTTTTTCTTTTTATATAACCTATTTACTGTCAAGAGAGGTTTACTGAAGTCTTCAACTATAACTGTGATTTATCTATTTCTCTTTGGCTTTTTATCTATTTTAGTTTCATGAATTTTGAAAGTATATCATTATATTCAAACATTTAAGATTATTATAGATTCTTGATGATTTGATCTTTTTATTTTCATGTAATTCCTTCTTTAGTCTTGATTGTATTTTCATTTAGAGTAGGCCTGATGGCAGTGTATATTTTAGCTTCCTTTTACTGAGAATATTTCATTTGACCTTCATTTCTCAGGAGTTTTTCATTGGGAAGAGATTATTTTTAGCACTTTAAGAATGTGCTGTCTTTCTGGTCCCCATATTATTCTCATGAGAAATTGTCAGTTACTTGAGCCATCATTTCCCTCTGAGTTCTGTGTTGGACTTTTTATTTTTTTGGAGGTTTTCAATACGTTTTCATTGATTTTAGTTCAGTAAGTTGGTTATGTTTGATCTTGAATTTCATTCGAGTTTCTTCAGTGTAAGCCTTGTCAACATTCTTGAATCTGTGAATAAATGTCTTTTGTCAAAATTGGAAAATCAATAGCCATTTCCTTCCAAATATATATTCAGCATTGGATTTCTCTTTTTTTCCTCACTGGAACTCTGATAACATGAAAGTTAGACCTCTCATTAGTAATGTTCACATGCCTCAGGGCTTCATTCATTTTTTTAAAAATTTTATTTGGAAGGTAGTAAACATACAACAGAACAAGACAGAACAAAGCCAATCGAGACAATGTAATGAAATTGGCACAAAACTTCACAGCAGGACACTGGGATAGCAGTAATAGATACCATAGTATATCTCATTATCTTCACAATCGAGTCAATTAGGTATAGCAAAATCAAACCAAAAATAGAACATTGTAAAACCACTTGAAGGAGAATATTGAATAGAGCAAAACAATCATAACAAAAAAAACACAAAGCAGTGAAAACAACCTTTTCCTTCAAACAGAAGATAGAAGGAAATACCACTTATTTGCTGTATTGCATGTGTCATCCTCCCCAAGAGATGTTCGGCCCGCTGTCCCCAGTTGTTAAGGCTGGGGGGCGGGGAGAGATGTTGGTTCTGAGCCTGCATGCTGGTAGGCTACAGGACCGCTGACTGGTTCTCCTCCTGGCTTATGCCCGGGGCACTTACCAACAGTGCAGCCGCCTAAGTTCACCATGGCTGCATCTCCAGCTTCATTCATTTTTACAAATACTCTTTCTCTCTCCATTGTTCATATTAATTTATACTGATCTATTTTCAGATTCCCTGACTCTCAGCTATCTGCTGTTGATCCAAATCAATGTACTTTTTATTTTGGTTATTGCATTATTTATTTAAAAAAATTTTAATTGCTTCTTTTTCATATTTTCTTTTCTTTTTTTTTTTTTTCTGCAAAGCCATTCTATTTTTTTTTTCATTTATTTCAAGTATGTTTATGATTGCTCCTTGGAGCCACCTGAATAGTAGTTTCTGTAAAGTCTTTTCCAGATAATTCTAATAACTATGCTATAATAGTGTTGATGTCTGTTCACTGTTTTTTCCATGTAATTTGGTATTTTTCACATTAATTTTATATCTGATACTTTAAAATATATTTTGAATATTTTGTTTTATATTGGAGAACTATGTCTTATTTAAGGTAAATGAAAACTACTTACATTTTTATTGTAACAGGTAATTATCCTGGTTAGATTCCAGCCACAAATTCCAACCTGACATGTCTAGGCACTGTCTCTAATGTCATTCCACGTTTCAAAGCCTTTGCAGTGCTATTTGGGTCTGTTCCATAAGTGTGTCACTCAGTGGTTAGTTTGAGACTTTGGCAATGGCCTTTGGGTTTGTTCAATTCTCAGTCTTCGGCATGCTGATTAAGATTGGATTCATGAATGCATAGCTTGGAAGTGATCCCAGTGTTCACAGATACTATAGGCTTGCTCTTCTGCGCCCCCTCTGCTATCTCCTTGGTATTCTTCACTTTCCCAGAGTTCTATGTTTTAGCCCTGAAGCCTGGCAATCGAGCTTTAGTTTCTCTTTCCATCATGTAGGTCTATAACTTATATCTGGCCCATGTGGCAGAGGATTGATAAAGAAGAGAATGAATGTTGAGTAAGCATCCTTTCCTCAAGGTTTGGGCTCTCACTGTATTGCTTGGGGGTCAGGATGGAGAAAACTGAGAGAAAGGGACAAAAGAAGAAAGGAAGCAAGCAAGGAAGGAAATGAGATTTCCATTTTGCATCTGAGTGCTAGGAACTCACTTTCTTCTCTTTTCAAGCCAAAGCAGAGGCCTTTGTAGAGCACTGACTGCACTCCAGGGCTCCTGTTTGGGCTTCAGGATGTGCTGTGTTTAGGTCAGGGGATACTGGAGGGGAAAAGCAATAAACTCTCCTCACTATGATTGTATTACTTCAAATTCTAGGTCTTGTTTTGACTGCACGTACTACCACTGAGTTTTCAGAGTCCTTAAGTAACTGCTGTATGCATTCTGTCCAGGTTGATGGCTGTCAGTACAGGCCCAAGGTAAAGTGTGTTTCCTCCATCTTACTTGGACTGGGAATACCAGAACATGCACTTTAAAACTTATATAGCAGCTATCATAATCTTAAACCATATTTGGAATGAGACTCACTGGTCAAAAGCAGCATGGCTCAAATGCCAATACTTATTCAAAAAACAAAACAAAACAAGTCCCCCCCCTCCCGCCACCAAAAACCAAAAACGTATTTGTATATTCATCAATCTTTTAGTCAGAACCAGCTACCCTTAATCAAAACACAACACAAAACAAAATAAAAAGCAAAACAAAGCAAAGTAAACAAACAAACATAAAAAACTTTGTTATTTAAATCTTAGCTTCTTTAAGTGGATTTCAAAAATAGTATACCTGGGTGATATTACTTTAGCTCTTGGTTGAAATGTACTCAAGACAGTGATTAAAAACAGACCTTGGTTTTTATCCAATGTTAAGAAAAGAAAAAGTAATCTAGAGTTTGCTTTGTTATCTTTTGCAATGCTGCTTTGAAAGACATTGTCCATTCTGCTCAGCACTGTTTAAATAAAACATTCCTCTTTGAATTTCATGTAAAGAAAAAGTTCACCACTTCTTATGAACTCTCGTACTTCTTATAGGACTTAGATTTTCTTTTGATCCTGGCTTTCAAGAGTCTCAGAACCTCGTAGAGTCTTTGTTTAAGTGCAATAGCCTTCCTCACCTAGGTCTCTTGGAATTATTTTATTGATAGAGACTACATTAAAAAAAGAATACAATGCAGTGATAGAATTATTAGTCTTTATTTGGTTTTCCTTTCCATTTTCTTTGTATTTTTGTAATGCTTCTTTTAAAGAATAAAACTTGAATGAAAGGATTATATTGAGTCAGTGTGGTAGTACATGGGATTTTATAATGCAATAGCTATCTTATTTGTATGTTCTTAGAATTCTCCACAACAAAACTAAAATTGTAAAAGATAAATAAAATGATTATGCACTATAGCGTTGGTATTACACTGAAAAGGCAACGCTTAAAATAACTGGCCATGGGATACAGTTAGCTCGTTAAATTCTGATATACATGTTGAAGGTGGTATCATAAACCAGAGGAAAAATTCTCAAAGTATATACAGTACAACTAGCTATGGATTAACACTTTGTAGAAGAAAGATTTATTTTTTATTAGATACAATACTTCAGGCTTAATTAATTTGCTTAAGAGTTCAGTGGAAAAATTAAACAATACAAAATGTAATAGAAAAATATGAATGTTTAATTAACAGTTTTAAAAAGTATCACAGTAAAAGATACATTGCCATTACTCTCCTTAAAAAGTCTCTCCTTCCATTTGAGCACACTTATAGCATCATTCCTGCCACATCCTGGAAGTCTTTTTTCATGTCGTTTCCTAGCTTCTTCTATGTTCTGAAATGATTCAAAAACATTTTCAGCAATTTCTGTCAGATAATAACTAGCTTATTCATTGGATCTGGCACGGCGTAACTTCTAGCTCTCCCTCAAAGTCACAATAACTTTAACAGGTAAGTATTTTGAATCAGTTCAGGACACTGAGGTAGCTACAACAATACAACAAAAGACATTCATGAGAGAGGACTTCCAGTACTGCTTCAATTACCGGCAAGAACCATAGGGCGAATGTTTTTAAAGGGAGTTGGAATATTCTGAAGGGAAATAATGGCACTATGTCTTTTACTGTAATAATTTTTTTAAAAAAAGTAGTATTCACCATATTGATCACAACTCATAAGTACCTAAAAAATGATAGTTGGCTATTTGGGGAAGAACTTTTAAGGTAAAAACAAAGGGCAATAACTATGGAAAGTCAAAGATTTTATCATATAAACATTTCATGCTTTGTATTTTGAAAATTTAAAAAACTATAATTAATTCAGCAATAAACTGGAAATGATATTTGCAACAAATGCAAGTGGCAAAGAGAAAGCATTTTCTACTCATGTTAAACTAATGTAAAAAAAAGAAAGATTCAAGAAGATAAATAGTTGTCTTAATAATTTACAAATAGAAATGGCTAATAAATACATAAAGCAAATTATTAAATAATCTATTAAAAAGAAATCAGAATTGCTAGATTTCATTTTAAAAATAATTTAAATTGATTTTCATATATGTGCCTGATTAACAATAATTCTTTTAGATAATGGATAGTCTTAAAGACAGGGAAGAATAATTACAAATTGACCTCAATTATGACATAGGAAAGGAAAAAAAAGCAGCACACAAATAAGCATAGAGATTTATTGAAAATTTATTGGCAGAATTTTTATCAAATGGGATAAAATATATTCGATATTTCATTATGTATTATATATACATAATGAATGTATATGTGGGAGAGACTTGTATGTATTAGCTATATAATCATCCAAAAGTTTTGTATGAAAAGTAGTAAGCAAATATGAACAAATTCCTTTGGAAGAAGAGAAGATCCTTTCTTATAACTGAAGATTACCCCAAATCCCAATTCTACTTCCCTGGGTGTCTTGACATTGAATGCAAGAGTGCTGTTCTGTATCTAGAGTCAGCTGAAAAGTGAAAACTAGAATCTACCTTTTTTGGGTAATAAGATGACATATGACCAATTCCCTTCTTTCTTTCTCTTTTCTAAAGATACTGCATACTGAACCACAAAATCCCAGGGTTTTACAAGGTGTGAGGACAAGCTATCTAGGTCCTATGGCTGCTTCTTGTGTGTGTGTGTGTGTGTGTGTGTGTGTGTGTGTGTGTGTGTGTGTTTGCATGCACTCTTTGTTTTGATTTAACCCCTTCTTTACCATAAAGATTTCAAATAAATCTATTAGAGCCTCAGGAAATCAGCTCTTGGGGGTAAGATATTTTGGCCAGTACTTCAGTTTATATGAAATACATTCTTTCCATTTCATTCCTCTATCCGATTCTGGAAAGAGAACTTTGTAGCTTAATGAGGACATTAGAGTTTATAAGAGGACAGAACTTAGAGGGCAACAGGAAGATTATGTTCTCTTCCAAAATACCACTCAATTTTAGGGCTAGATAGTCACTTAGGAAAGGTTCTAAGGCATGGTGTCTTATGCTGAACGTTTTCCATTTTCCCCCACAACGCAGCTCTCCATTCTTTTTGTGTTGTGCTCATCTTCATGGACTCAATCTTTGGGCTCCTCTGCTCGGCCAATTAGATGCACATCAAGAGATTGGAGAGTAAAGTCCTGGTGCTCATTTCCCTTGTTACTTCCTCCACGTTTGGTGGTCTCTTTCTAATGAAGGTCTCATCTCCATCAGGCACGGCTTAGGTATAGATGGTTCTGACAAGTTTCAACTTACAATTTTTCTACTTTATCACATTTCAAGAGCAATAGAAATTCCACAGAAATTGCAGTGTGATTTTGTCTTTTACCCTTCCAAGGACATTCAATAGGATCCTCTCTTGCCACGCTGAGCAGTGACAAACTATACCTGCTATACCTGCTACCCTGTGCGATGAGGGGAAACCACCGAGAGAGAATCTTTTAGGGCTGTGTTGCTAGGCTAGGAGGTTCTACAGGTTAGCTGTATTAACAGCATTTTCACTTACAGTGTTTTCAAATTAGGTTGAATTTTCAGTACACAGACTGACGAACATCTGTACAGCCACAGCTACACTCTCCATTTCCAGTAATTTTCTAGTTTTATACCTTCACCCTTGCAAGTCTCAGTGACTGTAGCCTCTCTCGTCTTGTGTAAACAACAGCACAATTTCATTAAATTCTCCTTGACTGTCCAAAGGAGAGAACCATGTGTGTCCTGCCAAGACCCTGAGCCTCACTTGTCTTGAGGCTCAGTGATTTTTTTTCCCACTTTGCTTTCAAATGAAAAGCTCAGCACAGTATCTGCTGGCTGAATGGTAGTGATGGCTTCAAGATGGGGCCCCTTGCCGTGATCCTGTGGGATAAGGAAAGCTTCGTGGCAAAAGAAACACATGGAAAGCCAGATGTGCACCCTGAAGTCAGTCAACATGCATCAAAAGCAGGAGGCCGGAGTTTATCCCCAAACTCTGGTGATTTTCTGATCTAAGTGAAGCTTTAAAACTACTGGCCATTGATGAAGTCTATCCAGATCTCATAACAACAACCCAATCAACAGTGTGCAACTGGAGTGTTCAGTAAGGAGTATAGGGCTAGGGGACCAGCCCATGATGTGTGCTTACTACAGCTGAGACAGCCTATCATTCACTCTGTAAAGCTCACATAGCACAGGCATACCTAAAAAGGTCAGATAACTTGTCCTAATGTGACATGAAGATGCGGTGCTCAGATATGGGTCTCAGGGGCTCCAGCCAGGCCTGAGCCTGAAAGCTTTGGAGACAAAAGTGTTGCATTTATGCCAGGCTTCTGCCTGAGTGACTCTTGAGCACCTTACCTAATTTTTCTGTTCCTTAATTTCTTCATCCTAAAGTGGAAAAGTCAGTTCTAGAGTTCAGGTTTAATGTGACTACTAAAGAAATTACACAGAGAAATCAGTAGTATATCTTAACTTTTTTATGTACATATATACACATATACATATACATATATTGTTTTGAGTTTACTGAAGACAAAGATTTGTGCTGATGTTTTTGGACAATTAAATGCAGATGTCTTGTGCTCTGAGTGATTGATTTGGGGACAGCAATGTGCAATGTATGTGCCATTGTTACCCCCGACTGATATGTTTTGAAATCTTATTTTGTTTGTTTTTGTCTCTTTGAAATAAAATGGATTTGCAAAAAGAATTACACAGAGGAAGTAGTTGTTTAAACTCTTAAGTATTATAAAATATGATTCATTCTTTTAATAGTCTAGCTCCCTTGTACTTTGGAGATGGCAAATCTGATTCCTGTTCCACTTCCATCAGAAATCCAACGGTAGCTCTAGTGAGGACCGACTTTCCTAACAGTAACAATAGCAGGATGGTACTAACAGAAACAATAGTAATTATGCTTCTAACAACTCATACTCGTTGGCCACTTACCATTTTGCTCACATGATGCTGTTTCATCTTTACACACACTCACAATGAGTAGGCATCACTGTCATTTTTGGATGAGAAAACAAAGGTTCAGAAAGCTTAAGTAACTAGATGAAGGTCACATTAAGAGGCCTGGTTGGGGTCAGCTCTGTCTCCTAAAATGTGCCATTGAGTACAGCAGTTGCTAGTTTTATGTCATGTTATACTCAAAATATGGCTGGAGCCAGCTGAGATTGCTGCAGGTATAAAACACACACTGGATTTTGGAGACTTTATATGAAAAAAATATCATAAAATTGTATCCAGATTGCATATTTTGGTTTTAACAGTTTAACTGAAACATTTTATTAAAATGAATTGCAATTATTTCAGTTTAATTTTGAAAATACAACTACTAAATTTTTCTTTAAATGACAGATATGACATACATTAGAGTTCCCTTGGGCAGTGCAGGAGCAAGGCTAGAGCTAAGCGAGATGTCAAAGGTCTTTGCTGGGCCCATTTCTAAAACTGCATGTGTGCAGTAGGAACAAAGCAAAGGAGACATTTGCTTTCGATAACATTTACAGAGAGCAGTGATGGAGGAAGGGACCAAGCTATATTTATGTGGCTTCCAAAAAGCCACAGCTTT
The DNA here is from genome assembly GCF_034190915.1 of Cavia porcellus. Classification (NCBI taxonomy): domain Eukaryota; kingdom Metazoa; phylum Chordata; class Mammalia; order Rodentia; family Caviidae; genus Cavia; species Cavia porcellus. Next base: position 49,698,736 of record NW_026947496.1, read on the forward strand.
GCAGCTTTATCCTCACTGAGAGGGATCTGCTGCGTGGGACTGCAGCATGTGCTTCTCTAAATATCCTGATGGCTGGATCCAGGCTGAAAGCAAACATTTCAAACCCTTTGGCAGAAGGGTTTGGACAGAGGCTTCCAAGCCATCAGGACAGCAGATGATGTTTACTTCTTGTGACATAAGAGTCAAGACAAATTTTATTTCACAGCAGTTACTTTCATGTTCTGAGAATAGCAAAATCCCTTCAGATGACCAAAACACCCTGCACAACCCTGGATTCCATGAAACACATCTGTGGTGTTGTCTCTTTTGTAAAAAACAGTGCTCCATTTTCTTTGTCCAGACAGGTTCTTTGGTCTCCTGACATACTTCTTACAATAGCCAAAGCAGTGTGTGTGTGTGTGTGTGTGTGTGTGTGTGTGTGTGTGTGTGTGTGGTTAGGTGTGTTTCTTTAAATAAATTAATCTCAGCCTGTTTCAAAGGGGTGCCACTAAATTCTGTAGTGTGATTCAAAGGCTTCCTGTAAAACGCTTGGCAGGGGACAAAGACTGGTGGACACAATAAGCAATGTGTGACTTACACAAAGGACTTCATAGTTTCCCAAGTCTTTCTGCCCCCATGGTTTTACTGGCCTCTTCTACATCTTAATGGTGAGGATGATGAGACAGAGGCCAGGCAGGGTTCCAGCTCTGTATGGCAGAGAAAGGACAAGATTTGCAATGAACAGACTGGCACTTATACTTTTGCCCAACTTTTCTGGTTGTGTGACTCTTGGCAAGTTTCTAATCTCCTCTGAGCTTTCTTTGACTTATTTATAAAATGTGGCTAATTTGAACCCTATTGGCTATATATGCTGTATGGTTTTATTTATACGATGTTTTAGAAGAGGCAAAACTCTATCAGTGATTCACATGGGTTAAGGCGGGGCACAGAAGGGGTCTGAATATAAAGTTTTAGCACAAGGTTAAATTTTAGGTTAACTAGATTATTCTGTATCTTTCTGTGCTAGTAATGAAAACCCAGAAATAATCGTGCAGGAAAAAAAAAACTGAATGTAAATTAAATAGTTATACAGTTAAAACATAATAATAATGTTAAAATAATTGTTTCTCAAGAAGGGATGTTGTGGCACTTTAGTTTATTCAGTTTAGAGTTTATTCAGTACAACTTCCCTCTTTGTATTCCTACCCTGACTTTTTAGGTCGGCAGCTGCTGACTAGAAATGTAGGAAACGGAACCAACCAAATTTAATTCAATGTTTAAAACTGGTGAAAGAGGAGACAAGAGCAAATCCAGGGCTCTCAGTGGAATGCTGATGTGGGGACAGTTGACAATAGGTGGGAGGTGGGACTGGAGAGCTCATTTCTATAGTCCCCTGCCACAGTGAGCTCACTAAGGAGAGGGCTTGCAAACCTTTCCTTTGTCCACCCTGCTGGCCAGCTTTAACTCCCACTGCAGTTCCCCTTCCTTGCCCTCCCAATTCTAAACTTTCTCACCACTTTTCACACAGATCTAGTTGTTTCTTGGTTATTTGTTTCAGGCATCACGCCAGCTGGCTTGATTTGCCTACTGCTACAGAAAACAAATCCCCCCGACCCCATTTCTCATGTATGGCTGGTCTAACAAATAAACTACTGTCCAAGTTTTACACTGATCCATGCAAATGACCCATCTCTTTCCATGCAGCATACTTTCTGCAGGTTGGGATTTTGCATAGATGGCATATAGCTGGCTGGCAGCCCTGAGGTCCTATGAGTGGGCAAAGAGTATATTTAGCTGCTATGTTTTCATTAATGACATTGGCTTCTGCCCTCTATGGCTTTTGGTTTCTTCTGTCTTGCAGAGGAAGCTGGAGTTGGCTCATGGATCCAAAGCATGTGGCTTTGAAATATAATTAAATCTGTCTGAAGGGTCCCAGCTCTAGGTCTCAGGGATTTCCTTCTCACATTTTTTGAAATGCTCTGAGCTTCTGATGTTTTGTGGTGGAATACAAGGAGAGAAGTGGTTTCCTTTCCCTTTTGCAGCTTGACATCTCTTCTATTTTTACTTGAGGATTTAGCTGTTACTTGGTTAATAACCTTCCCATCTCTTTCCTTTTAAGAAAGTGATTATCCTTGCACAAAATAGAGAATTATAAGGATCAAGCATGCTTGGGAAATGAAGTTGGTGATTTAGACTTATTTTGGTGCCCTCTGGAAACAAAACCAGGGACTTTTGACAAGTGAGTTGTGGAGTGCTATAATTAGAAGAGCCCCCAGTTGTTTGTGTCCCTATTAGCAGAGGCATTCAAATGAAGGCTAGAGGGTCAACTGTCAGTCTACCTGAAGCATACCTGAGAAAAACTCCACGCATCCTGAGAAATTGGCACTTTAAAAATTCCCCAAACTCAAGACTGTGATTCTTCATGACTTCCTAACTTAGAATGTAAGTTGCTGATGCAGAGAAGGGTGTCCAACTAACCTGCTGTGGAACTTGTGTAACATCTAGTGGACTAATTACCCACTGTATTTTTCACAATTCTGTATTCTCCTGTGTCTTTGGAAGCTGACACACATGGGCTGCCTCAGTAGGCTCCTGTGCCTTCTGGCTTCCAGGTGAGCTCAGCCACCTGGAGACCCAGGAAGGCAGGACAGGAGGAAAGTAAGAAGGATTGTGAGGGGGTGGTTTTTGTCTCAGTCCTTGTCATGGATGTGGTCCACGGTGGAAGTGTTCCTTGGACAAAGCCAACTGCCCCCTTGCTTCTCTGTTCTGCTTCCACCTCTACCTTTTGTATCAGACACAGTTACACCCTCCTCAAGTATTTAGCTTGGGTTGACTGTCCCTGTCTCAGCAAGATGCTGCCTGACACTATATGAAACACTTACTGTATTCAATGAGGAAGATGATACAGCTCTTGCCCTGCAGTGCTTTCCAGGACACTGATAGAGATATGATGAGGATCTTGAGGAAAACTACAGATGTTTGTTATGATGGCTGTTGACTCTGTGGACTCTTCTAACCTAGGAGACAAATACCTTTCCTAGACCCATAAGCATGCCAGAAGAAATTCAACTGAAACTAAAGAAATCATCTCTTGTGTGTACTTTATCAAACTACCTTTGGTTTTCTAGCAAACTAGATTGACTGATGGTTCATTGTGGATGAGCTGTTTTGGCCTGGCATTCAGACATGGCTTTTTGACAGTGTTTGTATGATGACAAGGTTAACTTTGGAGAAGTGACATATGGGGGATAAGTGGTTTCTGGATCTAGAGTCCAGGTCAGAAACACACCCTGGGGTTAAACCCCAGGATTAGGTAGGGAAGGACCCTGTATGGTCAGGCACACAGCTCTTTGCTAAATTTCCCCAGGGGAAGGAAGTGCCTGTAGGAGCATTACTAGGAACAGAAGGTCATGCCCCTTCAGGGAGGCCACAGTGGGAAGAAACATGTTCTCATATATTCATGAAAAGACATATAAAAACACACAGAAGCTTTCATGCCCGGACCTAAGTTTATGGAATCAAGCAATATATATATATATATATATATATATATACTGTGTGTACTTGGAACATATCATTTTGGAGGGAGTCTTCCCCATGAAAACATAAGAATTATTGTTTAAATTGAGAGCAATAAGCAAGCCTATCCTACTTATTATGGTGATTTTCCTTTTGGCTCCTTGGAGTCTTCTGATTTAGTCTACCAAAAATATAGAAAGAAGAGCTGTAGACGGTAAGGGAAATTCTTACTTTTTCTTAAGATTCCCCTTGGCCCTATTATAATTTGCATCTTAGTTGTCCTTCAGAGGCCCATGTGTTAGAGCCCTGATCTCAGGGTGAAATTACTGAGAAGCTGCTGAATTTTAACAGGTAGGGCTTTTAGGTTGCTGGGGGTATTCCTTCAAGGGGATGGTGGGCTCCTCGTTCCTTTCATTGACTCTTGTTTCCAGGCCATGAGGTAAGTGATTTTCTTTACCGTGCATTACTGTCACAATGGCCTACCTCACTATTGGGCCAAAGCAATAGGGTCAACCTGTTGCTCCAAAATTGTGAGCTAAAACAAATCTTTTTGCTTTATAAATTGGTCATCTCAAATATTTTGCTATTGTGATGGAATGTTCCAGATTTCACTAAGCTCATTAATTACTGTGGTGGATTAACTAATGGTCAACTTGTAATACCCAGATGAACTGAATCAGCATGGTTCTGGGTGTGGAGGGCCCAGCTGAGGACTTTGCCAACAGTGTAGAAGAACTGGAGGGGAAGACCATGTGCTGTTGATTCTTCTGTCATGCTAGTTTTTCTGATGTGAACTCAGTAGTTCTCACCATCAGAGCTCAGGTTCTTGCTGTCACTGAGGATGGCTGCAGTTCCTTTGCGGGGAGCTCTGGTCCTTATTTTGAGCATTACTCTCTGGCCTCAGTGAAGGTTCCTCAGCCTGGTGATACAGATCCTTCATCATCCCCTTCAACACCAAGTCAGTGCAGACTTTCTAGCTTCTACCACTGACATTTTGGCCTTCTCAGGGCAGACCCTTGATACAGACTTGCATGTCGTGGGCCCTAAGCCTCCATGTTGACTCATGGGGGACATTGCTATGGGCTCCTGGTCTTCAGCTGGATTTGTGTAGGACATTGCTGTGGGATCCAGGTCTTCAGTTCAACTTTTATAGGACATTATCATGGGATCCAGGCCCTTACCTGTATTCTTTGAGTTTCCGTGTGTGGACAGATCTCTTGTGCTCTTCTGCACTTGATTTTTTGGATAAATGTTATAAAATAATCCTATAAATTACATGTTCTGTATTAAATGTATTTTCTTGCAAACCCTGACTACAACTTTCTTGAGACAAGATGGCCTTGTAGGGAGCTAAGTGTGGCTCTGTGATAATTTTACTATATGTAACATGGAAAGACATAAAATTCATGGTAACAGTTCTTTTCTTTGAGTTTATTAAACGCAGAATATGTGGCTGGAGCCACAGGGCATGGTAGATCCAAGATTAAAAGAGCCTATATCCCTTAGTCTGTTTCCTTGAAAATTAATCTTTGTGTGAAGGAGAAATAAAATTTGTTGAGTCCAGCCATTGAGATGCTCAGATTTATCTGCCCAATGTGTAGTTAGTTTCCCTAACTAGTGCAGTTCCTATGCAAATTTGACCTCTACCCCATCAGTATTCTGTGAGCTTCCCAGAATGGGAGTCATGGAGAAATGCCAGCCTTTCTCGGGTCATGCCAAAGAAACCTTACTTGCTTTACAATTGTTAATTCCAAAGGGCTGTTTGAAAATCTTCCCAAGAAAAGAAAGTGGGACTAGTTGTTTCCATGGCTGCAAAGAGAAGCTTCCAGTAATGATGGTGGGAAAAACCAGTTTCATCTTACTGCATGGAATTATAAATGTTTGTCTCACTGCAAATGAACAAATGTACACACTTTTTAGTGATGTAAATACTTGCTCTAGCATAAAACTTAAAATCCTATAAAGAATATTTTTGGACTAAGAGAAAGAAAGCCTACCTCTAATCATTTTTGTTCCACCCTAACTAACTGTGTAAAGTTTGGACTCCTCTCTTTTGTAGGCTTCACTGGGTATGGAATGATCAAATAAGACACAATGTATTAAAATAGGTTTAAATACCATAAATTACAATGGGATGGGTGATTCAGTTTAGCAAAACTTGATTAGGATTTGTTGCACAAGATGGATATAAAGGAGATGTAACACAGTCTGCCCTCCAGGATCTCCCAGTCTACTAGAGGAAGCAGGTGCCTAATAACAAACTAACCCCTTATAGGATAAAACAATAGCAAACTATCAGCACTATGATCTGGATTGCAAAAGCAGCAATTAATTTTGAACTTGAGAATAACAAAGGCTTCAGCACTGTTCCTAGGAAAAAGGGCAGAACATTTTGATATGACTTGCAGAACTATGTGTGTCTTTTCTACTTCACAAGCTTCTTTGGTTTCATTTCTTGCCACTTCATAGGCAAGATTCTATGTTCCTGTTATAGTCATCTGTTTGGAGTCCTTGTAGTTTGCTACATGCTCTCTTTCAGATCTGTACACTTTCTCTTACTACCTCTCCAAGCATATAATATATACATATGTTTCATGCTTTAGCTCAGGCATCATCTCCTCCAGGAAGACTTTTTGGACTCCATCAGGCCAACTTATATAGTCTCTGTATCTCTTAGCATGTTATCAGCTGTAATAGACAATGAAAAAAATGATTTTAACATATAAGAAGGCTGGAGTCATACAGAGCCAAAAATAGTTCTATGGTAAAAGTAATAAGATCAAGACTTGGACTCACCTTTCCTGAAAGTCTCTTGGCTTTCCCCTCATGATCACAAGACAGTGGTTGAAGCAACAAATCATGCCCTATAATAAAATAAACAGGAACAGAAAGTGAAAAACACATCTTCGTGTGATGGTCTTACTTTTTGAGGAAAATCCTTCTCAGAAGTCCTATAAGACTTCTCTGTAATCCTCTGAAATCCCTGATCAAAAAATGCTCATATACACCTTTTCTAACTTCAAAGAGTAGAAAGTGTTTGACATTCCTATGGGAAGAGACAGAAGGGAGGAGAAGGATGTTACTGTCGTAAGGCTAACAGCTGAGTGCCCCCTTGAGCTGCCACTGTTCCACTTGTCCCTGCGGCCCATCTTCACATGTACATAATAGCTATACAAAGTAGCTTCAGCTTGGGTGGGTAGAGGGGGCAAGTGTATGGTGTGAATGAACAAGAAATAAGCATTATTATTACCAGCCCTTCTAATAGCAAAACCAATGAATTTAAATCAGTTAGAGAATTTAATTCAGTTAGTGAGTTGCTCTTTCGACAACACGTCACTGTCCAGTGGCTCCCTGGTGAGATTCTAACAAGTAAGACCTTGAGCTGAAGAGCTGCCAATTACGAACAAAACCCACACAATTCCTGAGATTCTACCCGGAGGTTAAATCAGGTGAGAAGAGTGAAAGGCTAAAATATGGGAACTGGGAGAAGCAATACTTGAGAGCTGAGTGGGTTTCCAGGAGACCAGAGAGCAATATGTATCATTTGCAATTTGTTTGGTTATAAGAAACAGAAAACCTAAATTGACATGACAGAGAATATTAACCCTCTGAGTAACTCTGAATAGCAGGACGTCGCATGGTAAGGCAGCTGGGGTTGGCTTTTCCTGCTATCCCAAGCTCGGCTTCTGCAGGGTTGCAGGGTGAACTTATAGTTTCACCTTCTCCAGCAACAATGTCCACTGAAAGATGCATTTCACTGTTATGTTTCCTTTCAAGAGAAAAAGATATCTTTTAGAGAAGTGTCCAGGGAGACTTCTACCTTTCTCTCCATCTGGTGACACTGGGTTTCATGTTCATTCATAAATAAATCTCTGGTGTGGGTAATCAGATGATCCTGACTGAGTTAAACACAGTAAGATTTATCCTTGCTATACACAGATGTCCAAGAAAATTAGGGGCTTTCTTCTAAGATAAAATAGTGGGAATTTGGATGGCTGTTGGAAAAATAACTAGTGACATCTATTGCAAGTGGCTACCTTGTAACCAAGCAAATTGTGTCATGGGAGTGAGTCATTCTGGCAAGGTGGAGTCTCATATCATCCCTGGTACTGCAAATACTCTAGAGATGAGCAACTGTCCTAGGTAGGAATTCTTGTCAATTAGTTTCCTCTGCAACAGTCTTAAACAGATGTAAGTACAATTACTTACGAATTCCCAGGACACAGATAGAGAATGATCTGTGACATCCCCATCCCTCGGGTCACGTCTTTGTAGAGGGGTGCAGTCAGCCATCTCCAGACACTAGGCACAGTGCACCTTGTGTGAGTTTGGGGAAGTGAGACACTAGCCCAGCTCTTGTGCTGTGTCTGAGCCCTGACTTTTTACTTCCTTGCTGAGTGACCAGCATTTCCCTCCCTATCTTAGTCACTCGAAGACTTCTGTGTGCCAGACTTAGAACTCTCTGTACTTTTTCTAAATGATGAGGCAGCTTCATCAAAAATTTGTAATCTGAGAACAAGTATTTTCCCACCAGGTGAGAGGAAAAGAGCTTCAGAACAGGTTTTAGTCCACTTGGTCTGGAGAGATAATTCGTGTTGTTTATTTTCCATTACCCAAGCTATGTCTCAGCTCAGGCCAGGAATTACCAGCCAGACGATTACCTGTAGACACTGAATTATTCTTCTGTCTAATTACCTGGGTCATTTTCATTAAATGTTTTGAGATTCTGAGCCAGGGCCGAGCAGACTACAATTCGTAGGCCAAATTCAGCCAACCACCTGTTTTTGTAAATAGAGTTTTATTGGCAACATCTACTTGTTTATCTATTGTCTGTGACTTCTTTCTGAGCTGAGCTGAGTGGTTCTGTAGCAATTCTATGGCTCTAAAAGCCTAAAATATTTACTACTTGGTCCTTTATAGAAGACTGTGAAACCCTTGTCTGAGGGGGAAGGAGGAAGCCAGAAGCACTGAGTTTGTAAACAGGAGAGATGCTCAAACTTACACATATGCACCACACACAGGCTGCAGAAGGGTTGGAATGACGTAAGGGGATTTGCAACCTGTGTAGTGACTCAAGGTGGGTCTTACAAGGCTTTTGCTTAGCTCTGGATAAATCTGAGCCCCTCTTGGGTAACCGACACAGGGTATATCTTCCCAGGAAGAAGCACTACATTTCCCAAGTGTTTTGTGTTCTCAGATGGGAAACCTGCAGCTGGTTTTCCAAACAGGACTTCAACTGTTCCAGACATGGGTATTATTGCATCTGACACATACATACGTTACAGCTGCTCCGTGGAGCAACTGAACTGACCATAAAGCAGCCAGCCATAGACTTCTGGTTTTCAAACAGGACACCAAGAAAGGCCACAACAGAAACCTGTTTATAACGCTTGGGTTGTTTTGTTTTGTTTTGGTAACATAGGGTAGGTTTCAGATGAGCCTTAACTAGTCACTGTAAGAATTAATTTCTACTGAAACCTAAGGAGACGGTATTAGCTACCTAGGTTTCTGGCTTCCTATGTTTTCTTAAACAGAAAATAAAATAAAATAAAATAAAAAACCCTGGAAGAGAATATTGTTTGAGCAGTCTTGTTTTAGACACTGCACAAACCACTATGGATGCATCTTCTCAATCCATCTTTTCAGGATACTGTGAAAAAGGTACCATCCTACTTAAGAACACTTCAGTTAGCTTATGGTTGGACAAAATAGCTAACACCTAGAACATTAAATATTTTTTGAAATTTGTTGAATACTGTATTAAAATGAGAAACAATGGTTGCAAAAATACACTTCGTTTCATTTTAAAGTTAAAAAATCAATGTTAAAAACAATCTATAGATTTAATACAATTTTAAGATATCAATAACTGTCTTTACAGAACTAGAAAAAACAGTCTTAAAATTTACATGGACCAGAAGAGACTCAGAATAGCCAAAGCAATCCTGATTAAAAAAAAAGAAAAAAAAAAAGAGCAAATTTGGAGGCATCATAATTCTGGATTTCAAGTTATACTTTGAAGCTACAGTAGCAAACACACATATACCCAGCATGATCTACGAATGAAAATAGAATTGCAGACCAATGGATCAGAAGACACAGAGACAACCGTGTGTACCTTCAACTATCTGATTTTTAACAAGTGTACCAAAAGCATATGCTGGAGAAAGGACAGCCTCTTTAACAAATAGTACTGGGAAAACTGGTTTCCATGTGCACAAGATAGAAACTAGATCTGTATCTCTTAGCCTGCCCTAAAATGGATCAAAGATGAGATATAAAAGCAGAAACTTTGAAACTCCTGGAAGATAACATAGGGGAGGTTGACATAGCCATAGGGACCGGCAAGGATATCCCAAGCAAGACTCCAACAGCACAGGAATATAACGCTAAGAATCAGCGAATGGGATTCTATCAAATAAAAATCTGCTACACAGGGAAGAAAACACCCACAGAATGGGAAACGATTTTGGCAAGAGAACTAATATCAAGACTATATTAAAAAACCCCCAAAACACAAACACCCCCAAATCAATGACACAATCAAGATATGGGCAAATGAACTGAATAGAAACTTCCCAAAAGAGATACAATAGGCCAATAAGTACATGAAAATGCGCAACATTTTAACCATTAGGGAAATGCAAATCAAAACCACCGAAGATTACCTCTTATCCAATCAGAATGACTATCTTCAAGAATATGAAAAAAAAATACTGGTGAAGCCTGTGGAGAAATGGAACACTTCTACATTGCTGGTGGCATGTAAACTCCTGCAACCACTGTGGAAATCAGTAGGAAAAGTCCTCCAAAATTTATAAAAATAGAAATTCCATTTGATCCAGCTCTACCTCTCTTGGGTATATTCCTAAAAAAGTTAAAGACATCAAACTATACATATCCATCTTATATGAGATGGGTTTTCTTATATAAGAAATGTAAAATATAAATAAATAATGAAATAAAAGATAGATGGTAGGAAATGAAAATGTAGACTTTATAGAAATAGGATAGGGGATCAGAGGGAAGGGGAGGGAGGAACAGGGAGGATAAAGGAATCAAAAATGATCAAGATATGAAATATGTGTATACCAATTCTCTGAAATGAATGTATTTGCTATGTTGCAAATAGACATTAAAAGTGTCTCCCCTAGAGCATGACCATTTTCTTGTTTCTCTAGATGTACTACCATTTCGTTAAGTGATACAGATTAATTTAGGCCCTTTTCTATTTTCTCTCTCTGCACAATCTTTTCCCCTAGTAAGAATAAGTTGTCTCCAAGAGCAATTATTCATGTCTGACTTGTTCTGTATATGCTGTACTACTCAATAAGTACTTGAATACCGGGATAAAAAAACACAATAAATTTAAATGTATTATTTGAAAAGAAGCAGGATCTAAATTGTGACGCAAATGTGTTAAGCCTTAGCATAATAATTGCTAGCCCTATCTTACAAATAACATTGCATTGAAGTGAGTGTAAGTACAGAGCTTGCTGAGGCCTTGGAGTGCTAAGACAGCTAGAGAAGTAAGGAGTCTAGAGCAACCACATAACTTGGCATGCGCCGGTGCCTGGTTGGATAAACATTTCTTAATGTAAATCTTAAAAGGGCATGATCATGATCCCTACTTTGAAATTATGGAAATTGAGGCTTCTTGAGAAAAATGGACTTTGCAAAGCCACAGCTAATGGGTGTATGACTGAGCTGGGAGTCAGAGCAGGGTTCATTTGACCAAGAGCACCTGTACATTGCCTGTTGGAAATCTACTGAATTTCTCCCTCAATCTTCATGTCTAGAAAGATCTTTCTGTTCTCTTTGACACAGTAAAGATGCCTCATCATTGCACCCAGGCTGGTTGATCTATGCTATACTTTTTAGCCATCCAAGCATCCTCTACCTACTTGCTCCTCAAAATGTGGTCCATAAACTATGAATATCCATTCTTGCATGATCTTAAAGTCACTTCTCCTTTTACAAAATTTCTGTGTTCTGACATGAGGATAGATTTGAATGTCATATAAATTTAGCAGCTGAATTGCAAGTGGGATAAGGATGGCCGTTAAGGACATGCTTTAGAAAGCACAATGAATTTTAATACTATTCACAGTCAAGGTTTTATATTTTAATCCTAATGCATGACAATCCAGAGAAATTTCAACCAACTTGAAAACTTGATGTTGAGGCAGTACACTAGAGCACCTGGTGGTGATGATTCTGTGTTAACACCCCCTGGATTTATACGGTCACATTACTTGGTTTCATTTGAATCAGAATCTGCTGACCCATCTCGATTTCTCAGCCAATAGTTATAGAATGGTGAAGTTCCACTTTACATGACAACTGACAAGTAGGGGAGTGTTTCTCAGCCTTTAAATGTGCATACAAGTCATCCAGGAATATTGTTACAATGTAGATCTCAATTAAGTAAGTCTGAGGCGGGATATGGACTTCTATATTTCTAATATTCCAGGTGGATGGATATTCATAGTTTATAGACCACATTTTGAGGAGCAAGTAGGTAGAGGATGCTTGGATGGCTAAAAAGTATAGCATAGATCAACCAGCCTAGGTGCAATGATGAGGCATCTTTACTGTGTCAAAGAGAACAGAAAGATCTTTCTAGACATGAAGATTGAGGGAGAAATTCAGTAGATTTCCAACAGGCAATGTACAGGTGCTCTTGGTCAAATGAACCCTGCTCTGACTCCCAGCTCAGTCACACACCCATTAGCTGTGGCTTTGCAAAGTCCATTTTTCTCAAGAAGCCTCAATTTCCATAATTTCAAAGTAGGGATCATGCTCAAAGTGTTTGTGTTAGTCACTATGCTTACCTAGCATAAAATACCTGACACTTGCAATTTACAGGAGGAGAGGTTTATTTTGGCTCATGGTTTCAGTGGGTTTAATCCTTGTTTATCTGGCTCCAACCAGAAATGACATGGAAGAGGAAAGTTGTGAAATCCATGACAGTCAGGCAGCAAGAGAAAGAAGGAGCCAGGGACAAGAATATGCCTTTCCAGGTCACACACCCAGTGACCCTCCTCTTCTGACCAGGCACCACCTTCACAGATGTGAAACTTTTAGAAGACATTTTAGACCTAACCTATAACAGAACTGCTATGAGGGCTAAAGAGAGGGCACATGGAAAACACTTCATCCTGTGTACAGCACACACTGGTTAACAAAACACAGTATTGTTTTTTCTTAAATTAGGAAAAGAACAAGAGTTGACAAATATAGTGATCAGTGAACCCTGTACTGAGACATTCCAGAGAGAAGAGAGTGAGGAAGACAGAAAGAGGAAGAGGAAGGGGAGGAGCAGAAAGAGAAGGAGGAGAAAAGGAAGAGGAAGAGGAGGGGGAGCAGGAGGAGACAGGACCACAGTTCTTAAGTAAATTCCAAAGTCTACCTACAGACACAAACACATACGCATTTGGAATGATTTAGTATTTCCACAGCTGCATGCCAAGACCCATCACAAATGGAGCTGTACAGCACAATAGGCCATTTGGAAAGAGCAAATATTTAAAATGGTATCACTGGAGACAGGAAACTGAAAATTCCTGCACAAAGTTAGAGCTGTATACATTTATTTTTTTTTGAATGCTTCATTCTTTAGCAAGATATTGACAAGGGTGTCTCTCACATGGAAACTATTTTTTAGAAACACGTGGCATAACTAATCCCGGGGATTGATTTTTTTTCACACAGATTTAACACATAAAAAAACCCATAAAGTGTGTTTGAAATGCAAGCTTGATCAGAGATTAGATCACTGAAGATCAAGTGCCTTAATTCCCATATTATTTCTGCTTATGGTCTGAATGAACTTTTGGGTCAATTGTAAGAATGCAAAGGTATTTTTGTAAGACTTACCATAGTTGAAAAGCTCTCTATTTCAGTATTTTTCTCATAAAAACAAACTTTGCAAAGAAAATTTAAAGAAAGCTTATGACTTTCATTATATTCTTTTTTTTTTTTTTTCCAGTTTATTTTGGATTTTTCTGGTTTCCCAGATCGGCCTGCCTGGCTGAAACAGTGAGAGAGACTCATAGCTCCTGAGGAAGCCAGGAGGGGCGAAGAGTCTCCAGGGAGTCAGACCGGGTTGTTCTGGGAGCTAGGCTTGACCCTGGAGATAGATGAAACCACTCTGCTTTAGAGAAAACAGTGTGGGAAGAATCACACTTACACCATGGGTGCTCAAAAATATAGAAAATACTAAAATTAAAAAAAAATTATTATACTAAAAGACTTGTTGCCAATAACTTCTTTCAAAATCATCTCCTTTCTCTTGAACACAATTATCCCATCATTCTTGTTACTTTCTGAAGTGGTTCTGGACGTTCTCTTTTGTGAGTGTCTTTATAAAGTCTGATGAACAATACAGTGAATACTCTGTCAAGTGTCATCCAACAGAAAGGCAGTCCTTTGAAAACCTAACAGTGAGTCCTAATCTGTCTTTTTCACTGGAACTGGCACTTGAGACATCTAGCTCTTCCCCAAAGACAAAAGATCATGAAAAGCAAAACATTTTGAATCAATCCAGGATCTCAAGGTAGTCACAACAGTGTGAGTTACAAAACGGCTTCCAGAGCTGCTTCTGAAAGTGGCAAGAACTGTGGGATACGTGGATTTGAATCACGGGGTGAATTTTGTGGGGAAATAATAACAAGGTGTCTTTTGCTGTATTTTTTTTACACTTAAATAGTCATCATATTTTTCAAGCACATCTCAAAGATACAAAACTAAGTTCCTTCAAAAACAGTATGGCAACCACCAAGTTGGAGTTACACGTGTTTTCTACAAGGATGAAAAAAAGCACCTGTCCTAGAACTTCATGGAAGAGAGTCTCAGAAATTAACCCTGACTGAGGCGTAATTATAATTGCAAATACACATGAATAACTTGGTCAGTGCATGGTCTGTAGAGTTTAAATAAGTGGCCAAGTCATGCAATGGATGAGAGAGTCCTGAGTCTGCACTCTGGATAAAAATGGTAGGGACTGTGGATAAATAGGAAAAACATCCTGTACTAGCACGTGGAGGCAACTATACTGACAGCTGCTGAGATGGCTGCCAGTGATGCCTGGTTTCTTATATTCATGGTCATTTGTAATTTTCTCACAACATATGGACTCACAACATATGGAGAAGGGAGGACAGGTTCATTTCCGAAGTTAGTTTATAACAGATTATGCTTTCTAGGACAGCTTGGACTCTTCCTCTTGGAACAGTTGCTCTTGAGGAACTGAGCTGCCACACCATGAACTGACTGGTGGAAAAGCCCATGTGGCCAGGAACAAGGGGCTAGAACCAATGGCCAAAGAGCACTGTGGTTGGCCACTGACACGACTGAGCTGGGAGGTGGATTCTGCAGCTAGAACTTCATTACAGCTTCCAGGAAGACTCTGATCCAGAGCTACTTTGCTAAATTAATACTGGATTCCTGAACAGAAATTGTGCAAGATAAATTGTGCATTGTTTTATCTTGCTAAGTTTGAGGTAATTTGTTATGCAGCAACAGACACTTAATATAAACCACTTTAGGATTGGGAGAAAATGGAACACATCATGGATGGCATCAAGCATGGGTAGTGTATTAGTCCATTTTCTGCTGCTGTAACAAAATATCTAAGGATAGCTACTTTATAAAGAAAAGATATACAGTATAATAAGCATATAGTTTTAGAAGCTGAAAATTCAGATTACAACAGCCCACGATGTTAGCTGGTTCTCTAACGAGAACCTATGGGAGATAGTATCACATTGGCGGGAGCATGTGTGACAGAAGTCACATTGAGAGACAAGAAACCAGAGGGAGGAGGGGCCAATCTTATTCTTTTATGGCAAACCACACTCTTGGGAACTAACTAGATTCCTGCTAATCTCTCCTGAGAGCAGTAACCCAGTGACCTAGCTACCTTGCAGGAAGTCCTGCCTTATAAATGTTTTACGGCTATTTTGGGGACTAAGCTTCCAACACATGTCCTCTGAGGGATGCACCAAATCTAAAATAGAAAATGGCTAGACAGATGGCAGTACTAGTAACAGAGAGAGACCCAGTCAGAATTCAAAGCTATCCACCTCAAAGAGCACTTTTTTCTGAGTTCTCCATCTGATTAATGGCACTGTTGATGTCTCATTGACCCAGACTCAAAACTTCAGAGTTACCAATCCCTGTAAGGAACTAATGTCAAGGTTGTTGATAATATTTTTAGTTGGTTTTTACTATGTCTGTCTCATTAGCCACCACTCCAACTGAACATCATTGTCTCATTATATCTCATCATGTCTTTGCTGTAAAATTACAAAATCGTCTTTGTTCTTCATGACCCTAGTTTCTCTTCAATTTAAACTCATAAAGGTAAAACTTTCTAAAGTACTATCTACTGCTGCTTTATTAGATGAAGTCCAACCCCCCAAGCTTGTGTTCAAATCTCCCCATTCTATCAGCTCAGCTCCATCCATGTTTTTCTCTGCTCTGCGTCTGCCAGGCATTTTACTCAAGGAGCAACAGTGGACCAAAGCTTTGTTTATGTTCTTCTTGCCTGACTACCTTTTGCATTAAATTTTTAGCTCTCTCTAAGCCTAACTTGAAATTTGCCACTTTTGACTGAAAATGTTTTGTATCTAAACAACTAAATGTGACTTGATTTTCCTCTGAGCTCTCACAGGACTTTCACACCTCTGTGTCCTGTGTGCACACGTGTGGTCTTGCTTTCTTGGTAGTGTTCAAATTCTTCTATGTTGGGGCTGAATCTTATTTATCTTTGCCTGGCACCAGTGAGTGTGTTCAATAAATAAATAAATCTTGGCTAAAGTTTCTTTCTCCTTTGAGCCTCCCTACACTAAGTCAACTTTTCAAAATTTTCTTTGTTATTTCTTACCCTTTGTTTGGTCAAACTTTTACGTCCAACTCCATATACAAACCAAATAAATATAACAATCAAATAAATGCAAGTCATTGTATTTGCATCAAACTTAGTGCTATAGTTGTCTATCGAATAGAAAGTAACAACACTAATTTAACATGCACTACTCTGGAAAAGTAAGATTTGTTTATATAAATGGTTTATCTACTAAAAGTTATCATTTACAGAGTGCTACAATTGTAGACTCCTGTGTGTCTGGCCTATGGGGTTTATGCACAATTCACATAAATCCCATATTTATTTCTGACAAGAAACATAAGGCAGAAAGACTATTGTCTTATCATCTGATGAACAGAGAAATGGAAACATAGAGAAGTTGAATGATTTGTCTAAAGATGTACAGCTAAGAAGAGTTGTAGCTGACATTTGAATTAAGGAGCTATGTCTATCCTTTGTATAGGATAGACAGGGCTACAAGGGCTGCATATTTTAATATTTTAAATATTTTAAAGAAATTTGCATGTACCTGATTTAGTTTTTAACAGTATCTGTCCTAACCAGAAACTAAATTCACATCAGAAGAATTAGGTTTGTATCTTCTCAAGCTTTTTGAGTACTTGAGAGTTACTTCTTCATCAAGAGCTGTGTGTCTTTGTCTATGTGTCCATCTAATGTGCCTTTCCCATCACACTCTTTCTTTCATTTCACTTCTATCTCTTACAAAGACTTTCTCAGAAAACAGAGCATTTACCACTGCCTGGGCACACTTCTACAAGTCCCAGTGTCGGGGTACCTGGTGTAACATCTTCTGGATCCTACTGTCAGTGTGATGGAAGAGATGGAAGTGAATGGAGTCTTGTCCTGTCTGTACCTCCAGCAAGTTGATGAATCACAATCATTGCCTCCAAGAATTGTAAACCTTCTTAAGGAAATAAGGAAGCCTCTCTCATCAGTATACGTTCTAGCATAATGCACCCAACATTCTCAGATATTGCTGAAATGAACCTCAGGGTTCTAAGCCAGTGTTCTTCATTATAACTTTCTGCAGTGACAGTATGATTGTTTATATCTAGATGTCCCCCAAAGCTTCATGTGCTGATAGGTGGGGGCTTTTTAATGGTGATTCAATCATGGGAATGTGATACTCATTAGTAGATTAATCCACTGTAGAATTTATAGCTAATTGTGATGTTGGCAGGTTAGGCCTGGTTGAAGGAAGGGGTCACTGCAGGTGGCTTGGAAGAGTCTGTTTCCCTGCCTCTTCCTCTGAACTCTCTCTCTCTCTCTCTCTCTCTCTCTCTCTCTCTCTCTCTCTCTCTCTCTGTTTTCCACTGCTATACCATATGTATCTTCCCTCTTGCCAGGATCCTCTGCGATGCCCTGCCTGGGAGCCAGCTGACTAAACCCTCTACAAACTATGAGTCAAAATTTTTTTTCCTTAGAGCTGTGGGTGTCAGGTATTGTGTCTCAGTAACAAGAAAGCAACCAAGACCGAGGAACATGTTCATTCCTTGAGGTGTTTTGGAGGCTTCAAGTCCGTTGACCATTTGAAAATTATTTAGTGTAAATAAACTTATTTTTTAATTTTTTTGAAGTTTAATTCATTTAAATTTGGATAGAATTGTGGCTAGAGGCTACTGTTTTGGATAACCCAGTTCTAGACTAAAAAATCAAGAAAATAGTTCCCAGTCTTTTTCTCTTACAATGTAACATGGTAAATAAATAAGATGCTAGATGTAAATGATGCTAGATATCAAGATGATATCAGATGCTCTGGTTTAAATACCTTCCTTCTTATCTGCTATCGTAGCTTCAACCACTTACCTCAAATTGCAGCCATGTGCAGTGACCCACTTCCTCCAATCAGGCCTAACCCCTCAACATCACATTCAGCTATAAACTCATGAAAAATGAGTTTCGTGAGAACTACATCCCTTAGTGGTCAACTAGATGAAACGATAGATTTAAATTGCTTAGCATAACACTGAGCAGATCAAAACTCTCAATAATTTTTTTCCCCTATTGAAAGTGTTCTGGAAAACACAGAGCTCTGTGTTAGTAGGCAGCTGCATGGCCATGGTTGTTTCCCTAAACTGCGACTTTTTCTTTGCAAGAGCAGTGGCTGTTTTGGCCTTTTTCCTTTCAGAGCTGCCTTTTGTGGTCTTGTGTAGCTCACAAATATCTGAGACTAGAAGTGCACTCCTGAAAGAATCTCAGCTCCTGGAAACGGCCTGACTCCCTTTGACTAAGGAGCATGCTGCCCGCCTCCTGTGGAGGAGCTGGGATGAGGTCTGCTCCTTAGATATCTTCCACCAGCCTGCTGACAGCGTAGCTCCTTGAGAAACTCTGCAGTGGAGATGGACCACGTATGCACAAGCCACGGTGGCAGGTCTGACTGTAGTCGCAGCAACAAGTTCCTTGATTTTTTCCCTCATGCTGACTGGTAATCCCCTCTTTGCTTTTCCCCTCAGGAGCTGAGGCTCGGGAAATGACTCTGGGGGTTTTGAGAGAGAATAAGCAGATGTCTTGTAACTGTCATTGCCACAAGGACCATCATATTCCATGTGGTTATTGACGTGACCCAAGATGACACCAGCATTCAGTTGTCAAGAGCAGGCCATGGGTTCTTGTTAAAGCTGCCAGCAACATTCTCCAGCTCCCTTCCAGCTACCAGTGTGGAGATACTCAAATCATTGAAAGGAAGGATCTCTACTTTCCTCACCCAGGTAAAGCAAGACACTGCTTACAGAGCCTGAAATATATCCCAGTCCTCATGATTCCGCATCTGAGACCATCATGCTCATCTATGGCGAAAACTGAAGTAGAGAGGCATGGGCTCACACACTGATCTTTCCTTCAACAAGTAATTGCTGAGAGCAAGACAGTATCCCAAGTGCTGATGGCTGATCCAGAAAACCAGTCACTTGATGCTTTGCTATCTACTGATTGACTCTTTGACTGATCTGCTAACAAAATACAAGCTCTGTGAGCTCAAGGATTTTGCCTGTTCATCACATGGCCCTTGGAGACTTCTTATCAAATATTTCTTGAATAAATGAATGCAGAACAGTCTTTTCTTATTGATGAATCTTTCAAACAAAATATATACTCAGAAAGCCCACACCAACAAATCTGCTTCCCAAAGAACTGAATACATTGATTAATGATGCTTCTTGGGGTTTTTTGTTCTTTTATTTCCCTCTCTTTTTTCCTCCCTTCTTTCAACCACCATTTCATTCATCTAATGTTTACTGAACAGCTATGAGCAGCTAGGCACTCTGCTGAGTACATCAATAAGATGATGTTTAAATGCATTTATCTTTTTTATCCAGTGTATTTGGGAAAAGAAGAGAATGTCTCTCCTGTGTGAAGCATGAAGGGTTTACTGGTGCTTGGAGAATTTGTTGAAAGATGGGATTAAAACCAGAAGTACAAGTTGAAATACACAGTTTATAGCAACATTCTGAAAATCATCCAAGTGGAAAAATGTAAGGTTTGAAGAGAAGACATAATCCCACTCTGATATTTTTATGGTAGAAATATTTCCTGAACTAAATCAGGTTCAAAATATACAACACAGGTCCACTCCATTGAAAAGGCAAACTAAATTCTTCCTACACATAAAGAATATGATGTCAGGGAAGAATATAAATAGTGTAGGACCTGGGATGACCCAAATAGAAAGTGTGTTGGTCTAAAGCAGGAGTCAGAAAACTAGGACCATGGAATGAGTCTGGCCCAAAGCTTTTACCGTAAATAAAATTTTATTGGGACACAGCCACACTCACTCATTTATGCAGTGCTTATGACTGCTTTCACGCTATGACAGTAGAGATGAGCAGTTGTGATTGAAAAAAATAGACTAGCCTTCAACAGAAATAGGAGAAATGTGCTGGAGTCAAATAAGATCCTTTCAAAGAATATAAATGTGGTATTATATACACAATGGAGTGCTACTCAGCCTTAAAGGAGAATAAATTTGCATCGTTTGTAGGAAAATAGATGGATATTGATACCACAATACTAAATGAAATAAATAAGACACTAAAGGTGAACTATCGCATGGTTTCCTTAATAAAGAGACCCACAATATAAATAATTTGAAGTAGAAAATAAATGAGAGATGATAGGAAACAGGAAAGTAGACTCTGAGGAGATGGGAGGAGCTGGGGAAGGAGACAGAAAGGAGGCCCAGAGGGAAGAAGCGTAAAGACCACAACGTGGTAGTGAACGTTTCAGTTGTCTGAGATCAATATAATTATTGTGTCACAAGCATACACTAATAAAAATCTATTTAAAAAAAGCACACAGTCCTCTTATTTGACCCAGTAGACTGATGTTTATACACCTGCTTCCTTATCACCGAAAAGCAACCAACGGTTCATATCTCTGCATCATCAATCCAGTAAGCCATTGTTCTTTGTAACTCTTTCTGCAATACAGCCACTTAATTAATGACCTGAGATCATTTTCTATAAATGAAATTGTTGAATGATCAAAGTCTTCATTGCAAGCCTCCTGGTACACTGCCCCTCTGCTCTGTTATGCCAGAGCTGTGTGAAACAATCCCATCAGCTTGCTTATCCTGAGGCTGGACTTGGCATTCGGCAGCCTTGTAACTGAAGATTTCTTCACCTGTGCGTGCTGTGCGGTTACAGGTCTCAAAATGCCTGTAAACGTGATTAAACTTGTCCCTTCTCTGCCTTCTCATTTCACATGCAGATTGCTTGTGGTTCCGAGTTACATAATTCCCGGTTTCTCAATAAAGAAATCAGCAGGTGGTATGACTTTTTGTTTTCAGAGTTACCGCCCTGTGTAAAAATTTGCAGCCAGGTGTCTCTCACTGAGTTCAACAGACCCAAGCATTCAGATCTCTAAAGCCTTCAAACCCAGCCCTGGTTAAAAAGAAAGAAAAAGGGGAAAATAAATATTTTCAAAGGGAAACCAGGACTTTTGACTTTTCTCTTCTGTTATGCAATTCAGACTTGAAAACTGAGTCCTTCACAGTTCCCTGATGATAGATGATAATAACTGATAAATAATAATTTCAACAGAAGTTTCCTGACACACATTTAATATATTCCTCATAATCCAGTAAAGCTTTTATAAATGAGGAGTCTTAGAGAGTTTCAGAAACTTACCTAAGGACACACTGCTACTGAGAGAGGCAAGTTTCAAATGCACACTTTCTACTCCACTATCTTCCTAACAAAAGCATGAAAATGAGGACATGGAGGTCTTATGATTACTATCTGGAGAAAAGGTTAAGTTTTCTACATTTCTTATAGTCAGACATGCAGAGAATCTTATGATTAATGGATAGTTATTTACATAACCTAACCAGTGAGCATAGACATTGCCTTTTAATTTTTGTTATTTCAAATGTAAAGAGATAGGAGGCATTTGAAAGATTATGGAATAAAGAAAGAATAAATTAAATCCAAGTTTCACTGAAGAAACTCTGGACAGGAAGAAACCAAGGCTGGATGATCAGGGAGTAAGTGTGATCAAATCTGCTTTAAGAACATAAGCACATTATAAAATTGTAAATCGACAATTGATGGTTTTATATATGTGAGGTATGCCAACTGATGTTATGACTCAGGAATACAATGTGGAATAATTAAATCATATGCTGACATATACATCATCTCAAATACTTGTTACTGTTTATGGTGAGAACATTTGAAATTCACTCTCTTAGCAACTTTGAAATGTACAAAACACTATTTATTATTAACTGTATTCACCATATTGTTCAATAAATCTCAAACAAGCAAAAAGCCAAACAAATACAATTTATTCCTTCTAACTGAACATTTGTGCCCTTGACTATTATTGTCTCATTTTCCATCTTTGTTCCATAAATTTTTTTAAATGAGAAGTTTATTAAAATAATGTACCTTACTTAAAGGTTGGTGATAGTTGCTCCATGAGGCCCTTCCTTCCCTGGCTCTTTCCTTTCTATTTGATTTTTCCTCTCTCATTCATTCACAGAAGGCCTCGGTGCTTACTCAAGGCCAAGCTCTGTGAGGTCTCAAGGGCGTGAGGATAATGCAGCATCGATCTCACCTTCCAGAATCTTAAATTTAGACTTCCATGCTGAAAGCTACTCCCCTGTCCCTGAACCCCATTCATAGGGTTGAGAAGGTAGCTGTCATTGCAATACAACCTAGATATTTCTAGGACCCTGAACAGTTTGGTACATGTAGAGAAATTCTCCCCTCATTTTCAAGTTTTGTCTGGAGAATTTCCTAATGAACACCTCTTTCTACCTGGTTGTTGCCCTTTCTTATTTCCTAGGTGCTGAAGCGTAAGTTTAAGTTCACTGTCTTTTGATTCATGGAGATACAGTTAAGGAAGAGGCGGGAGGAATTGACTTATTTCACCATCTCAAGCAATCTAGAGGCAGGGAGAAGACACAAGTAGTGGACTGATAACTGGTGGTCAATTTAAACATCAGCTGAACAGAATTAGTTTCGTGCTCAGCATGGATGGCCCACCTGAGGACTGTTGCCAGCATAAAAAGACCTAGAGAGGAAGAGAATCGTTGTGGGTTCTCCTAAGTGTTGTTGTTGTTTGGAGCCATTTGTTCTCCTGGAGGAGCTTGTCATGCTGGCTCTCCTGATCTGAACTCTGCTCTTACCATCGGAGGAGCTCAGGACCTTGTTGCTGATAATGGCTGTGGTTCACTTTGAGGGAGTTTTGGTCCTTACTTTGATTATTGCTTCCTAGCTCTAAAGGGGAAGATGTGTGCTGTTTAATCTTCAGGATGCTGGCTACCTGATACGTACTCAGCTGTTCCCATTGTTGGAGGAGCTCAGAACCTCATTGTCACTGATGATGGCTGAGGTACTTTTCAGGGGAGACCTGGTTCTTGAGGTGCTTTTTGATTCTAGTGCAGAACCCTTGGCCTGTTGGCACAGATCCTTCACCCTGCTGGCATTAACTTTCTAGCTTCCACTGCTGACCTAACTGAATAGCTATCTAAGATTTTTTAAATTTGCTTAATGTTCCAGTGAACATTTTTAAAATGTACATCTTTTACCTATTATAATCTTTTTTTGGATTTACATATCTTTCTATCTGTGGTATAATTCATCATAAAATTATATGTTTTATGAGAATTAGAGGCAACAGAAATGTGTATTAAATTTGACATTAGAAATATTAGCAAATTTTTTCTAGTCTCTCACTGACCTTGAAGGAGTAACTAGTTTCACCAAGCATGGCACATCATGAAATCTGTCACCTCCTTTGTAAATACAGAAAGACTTTTGAGTCAAAATCTTTGTGCCATCTCAGAGATGCCTGACTATAAGTAATAACTGTAATTATCATTTATTGAACACTTGAGTACCTGGCATCGTATTACGTCCTTTGTACATGAGTCAATCTACATTTATTGGGAGCCTACAATGTGCCAGGCATTTTTCTAAGGGTTCAAGATACACAGAGTCCATGTTTTCTGAAAACTTTCATTCTAGTAAGAGAAAATAATTAAATACCTTATAAACAAATAACAAACAAATACAAAATATGGTCAGTGCTATGCTAAGAATGACAATAGAGAAGTGTGATAGTTGGATGGTCATGAAAAGTGTCTCTGCAGGGGGTGCATTTAAATTGAAATCTTAATGAAAAGAGCACCCCATTTGGGTGAGCAAGGAGAATTTAATCCTCAGAACACCACAGTCAGTTCTATTTCCGTGGGAAAATGAAGATCTGAGAGACTGGGCAACTTCACAATGGTCTTCTGGACCCTACTGAAAAGTAATGCTGGCTGGTAAGCTTACAGATGCGGTGTCAAGTGATTACAATGAGTGTGGGCAGCACAAGATGGGAGGGAAGTAAAGGAGACAGGTGATTTGGAAAATGTAACCTCAGAGTTTATTATTTCAGGTGTGACTGATCTATGTGAAATAAATTTGGAAAGGAAAATGAGCTGTCATGCTGATGCGCATCCAAAGAGCTTGCCCAGTTGGAGGGCTAGGAATGTCCAGAGTCCAGGCAAGCAGGACCAGGCTGACCTCCAAGAATCCAGCCTTTGACTCTGGCTGGTGTGGGTTTTGCATCTTCCTCAGGCATCACTGGAGGCAACTGCTTTTGGGTCCTGAATATCATAATTAAAATCAGTCTCTAAGGGGAACAGTGTATTAGCTTTCCTTCACTATAATAAATTCCTAAGACAATTAACTTACAAAACGAAAAGGTTTATTTTGGCCTACAATTTGGGAGATTTCAGTCCATGATTAGGAAGAACCTTTGCTTTGAGGTCTCTAGGAAGGTTGGAGGGCCAACGCATCATTGTAGGAACATATGGGGAACAAAACTGTTTATAGGAGAAGAGAGGAGGAGTGATGTCCCACAGTCCCCTTCAGTGGCACGCTCTGTGTAAATGGAAATTCCAGATAGCCTCCACCTTTTAAGGTCTCCATCTGCTCTCAATAGTGCCAGGCTGGGATCTGAGACTTTATCACATGGGTCTTTGAGGCGGAATTTAAGGTGCAAACCAGAGCAGTCTCTGAGAAGACTGGCTGCCTTCTGGGAGTTTTGTGATATCCTCACTTTAGCTCAAAAACACAAAATATGACAATAAAATCTCATTAGTCTTTAACTCCTACACATTCTGGACTCACTACCCATTGTTATGTTTTTTAGGGGGTAACTTTCTATTTCCTGGAAGGCTGTGACAAAGGTTTTGCAAATTATCCATTTCTAAAAGATGAGTACAGAATGCTTTCTTCCTGAATACAAAGCATGGATGAATGAAGTTCGCAGCAGGCAGGTGAAGCATGTACTCTTCAGTCTCCATACGTGGATCTGGGCTCCACGTCTCCTAAGCCTATGATCTGTGTAATGATTTAGTTCCTATGAGGGTGATTGCTTCCTATGACCACAAAAGCAATGGTTTCCATTCATTGTCTCTGTGTTAAAAATACTTGCATAGAGCATTTACAAGGTCTTGGAACATTTGCTCCAATTATCAGCTCAGCACTTACAAGGTCTTGGACTCAATTTCCAGCAAAACAAAAACCAAATAATAAATAAATACATAAATAGGAAGATTGTCTTTCTTGGACCATGGTTTCGTGTCCTTACCTAACTCTTTTTTCTTGATTTTGGGAATCACCTTACTTTGAGGGTTTGAGACTTTCTATGATGTATTGGGGTCCTGTATCTCTTTCTATAGTCAATCTACTTTCATGAAAAGTAGATAGTTCTTGTTTATATAGTAAGTAATACTCATGCACCATGATCTAGGACTCCTCAAAACAGGTCTGTACATGATGTACTTTTGGATCACCTAGGTGTATGTGTGTGTGTGTGTGTATGCAGATCTAGTTAAAAGTTTGTTAAAAATGGAGATATCTGGATCTCATCTACATGCTACTTAATCTCAGGCCCTGAGGGTGAAGGCCAGGGACCTATTATTTTAACAAGTACTGCAGGTAATCTTTAAAATATACTCAAGTTTGAGAATCTGATGTAGCACAGTGGTTCTCAATCTTGCAAACAGTTCTTAAATGAGATTTTAAAACTCTTGGCATATATTCTGGTCCTTTGAGTCAGGCCATTTTTATTTTGAGACAGGGTCTCACTATGCTGTTCAGACTGGCCTTGGGCTCTCTTAGTAGCCCAGGCTGGTCTTGAACTTGCAATGATCCTCTTGCCTCAACCTTCCGAGTGCTGGAAATATAGGAGTGTACCACATTTCCAGTTCAGGCCATATTCTGATGCATCAGGTCAGATGCTCTGGGTGGTGGACCTAAGGGATTCATAATTTTTAAAGCTCTTTAGATGATTCTAATATGTAGCCAAGGTGAAGTGTCTCCCCTTGACATAGGACAAATGTCAATATAGTGAACTCAGTCATTCATCAAATTGACTGAAAAGTACATCATTTCCATTTCCTAAAGGCCATCTTTATGCTATTAGTCATAATCTGTTCTTGAATCAGAAAAGTTACTTTAGCAAACAGAGCACAGATACCTGCAGTTGTCTCCATAGGTATGTGAGCATGAGAATCACTTGGGGAACTTGCTAGAAGCCAGACATTTGAGACTGACTTCTAGCTGCTACTTGCTTCAGCAAGGTTGGGGTCTAGGAAATAGTGTTTGTAACCTGCACTTGGGTGATTAAGATACAAGTTAGTTTGGGGTCAATTACATGAAACAACATTTTAGACCAGTGCTCCGCAGGTAGGGAGGATCCTGCAGAACACTCTACAATATGTGGAGTTATTTTTGGTGGTCGTAACTGGAATATGTACATGTGTGTGTTGGTGTACTATAAGGATCTAGTGAGTAGAGATTGGGGGTGTTGTTTAACATTTTATAATAAAGAGAATACCCTTCTCTGTAACTAATAACTATCTTGTCACCAATATCAATATCAGCAAGATTGAGAAACTGTATTTTCTTTTTTTGTCTTTTTTGAGATGGGGTCTCACTATGTAGTTCAGGCTGGCCTTGAGCTCATTTTGTAGCCCGGGCTGTCTCGAACTTGCAACAACCCTCCCACCTCAGCCTCCTGAGTGCTGGGATTACAGGCGTGAACCACCATACCTGGTTGAGAAACTGTATTTTCATTTAACATCTCTTTTGATTCAATTTCCTGTGCTTCTAGCCTACCAGAAAAGAGGTCATCCCTTTAGAATCTCTTAGTCAGGGTGGAGAATGCAGCAGGGTATTTGCCTAGCACATATTAGGCCCTGAGTTCAATTCCAGAAGTGTGAAAAAACCCCAAATTTCCATAGTTATTTCTGGTATTAAAAATCACCAGCATGATTCCTTTCCCTGACGGAAGCAAACTTTCTTTAGGCTAAGATCCCTGATCCCTGCCTCATTTACTTCTGAGTCTAGCTTCTTCCCCCCGCATCACTTGATACATAAATGTGTATACCATTTTGAAAAACTTAAAACACTTTTTGACCACAAAATGGGTTGGTGACTGGTAAATACCATGCCCTAAAGAAAGGAGGAAAACCTAGGGGAATCATTTTTAGTCTAAATGTTTAATACGAATCTAGCAACCTTCCTCTAAAACAGTGACTTTCTGGGTATTTTACACATAGTCACCAAAGAGCACAGTTGCTGTGTCAGTTGAGGTGCTCTACAGTCAGTGTGAGGACATGGAGGCCACCCAAGGAGCTCAGCCTTTGCATGGGGAAACTTGTTGGCTGTGTTGACCCAGTGTCTAGCTACCAGTTGACAACTGTGAGTAGCTAACTTGGTCCGTAAGCCAACCCTAAATTCAAAGGCTGGCAAGTAACTCTACACAGTTCTGCAGGAGAATTGCACAAGGAAACAATGCCCTCAATGGCTCTAAAAATAGCCAGTCGATTAGTTTTGAAGATCTTTTAAGAAGATGCTCTTAACTGTTGGACTGAAGCAGCACAGGGCTCATTTGTTTGTTAGTAGGCTCTGTCTCTATGTAGTCAGGAGATTTAGAGTGTTGGAAACTCAATCAATATTTGGGTTACTATGTTAGATGGTTGGCCATAGCTGACAACAAGAAATGGCCATTAGCAAGGCAGACCTGACCACATTTTTTACTAAATTAATCATAATAGTTTTCCTGATCAATTGTAACACTTGGCATGAGTACTGTAGTGAAAGGTGTTCACTATATTTGTACTTGATGTGTTGGAGCAATCTATCAGCACTACCAATTCTTTAAAAGCTCCAGTAAAGCTATTTCACCTCCAGAAAGATTGTGGAATGAAGAAATGAAACATATCACAGATTGGTGGTGAAGTTCAACCAATTTAGTAATTTTGTGGTTAATCACCCAATAGTTTGCTCTTTTGCTTCTCTATATTTTAATTTTCAGTCTTAGTAATATAAGCTAAAATGTCCTGGAGTTATGAAAAGTATGACAATGTGTTTGTTTCAAATACTTGGCTAGGCTCTTCAGCTGTAGGCCTACCACAGGTGTGAATATTTGTTTATAATCCAAACAGAGCAAAATAAACAGTCCCATTTTGTACACTCCTTTCCACATACAATGCTTTGCATATTTTCTTTGTGATGGTCGGTGATTTTGTTTAACTTAAAAAGAGCCTGAATGGAAAGGAAAGAACTGGAGACTTGTAACTGTTTGTACAAGGGCCTGGAGTGAGTGATGGCTGAACTAAGCTGGGTATAGAGCCCTGACATTTTGTCAGCTCCCCCAGGAGGCAGATGTGATGTCCACAACTCACCTGTCAAGTGCTGATGGAAAAACAACCCTGTGGTACGTACCCTTTAAGGTTACACATATGACCTCTAACCCCGGAACCCTTTCCGGGCTTTTCCACTGGGTATCAAAATTCTTTCAAATATTTCCAGCTGGGCATCTCCTTGAGTTGTAACTGCAGCTCAGCATTTTAACACTGGCGGTCATTGTGAGGGAGTATCCCTCCCCTTTTTCTCTGCCCCATGGCAAAGATTGGTTCTGAAGTCTCATTGGTGGACTTCATTGTTCAAAATTCAGCCTTTCCTCCCCACTGATTCCTAGAGTCCTGCCAGAAGTGGTATATTTTTGAGGCTGCTCAATTCTTATTCTCATGTTAAGCTTCCCAGTGATGTCGAACCTTTTAGAGGTTTTATTTGCGATAAACAACCAGCTGTAGGACAAATGCTTTTGGTTCACCACCACTTCTGAAGTCCCCTTGAAGGTCCCTACAAGATAATAAACTATTCCATGCTATGAGGTTTTGTGTCTTCCAAGTGATTGTTTTGATTTTCCTTCTTGCAAAAGAGGCAACAACAAAGAAGGAACCCTGGCACAACCTGACATCAATATCTAGTATTAAATAAAACCAAGAGCTAAATTTCAAGGCCATGCACAGATCTTTTTTAATCCACATTTTGTGCTAATGTGATAAAAATCACTGTATATTATCAGAAGAGAAAATAGGAAAAAATATATAACATCAACATAGTGTGCCTTCAAGAGAAATTCAGGCTTAAAGCAATACACTTCCTACAAATGAAAAGGGTCATAGCAAACAATAAGTCAGTTGACAGAGTCCATTCATACCACTAATTAACACATTTCATGGAGGAAAACAAAATCACCTAAAATTATGCCAGTGAAGGGGAGGAGTCTTGGGTCCATTAAAACTTTCTCAAGATAAATCAAAATGGCTTTGGACTGTATCCACAGGGCAATATATCTATAGCAGGCTCATTTAAGGAAGAATATTTCCACTGTTTCTTCCAGAGATGGTTCCTTTTTTCTCTGGTTTCACAGATTGTCAGACTGAAACATCTCAGCATTTGTTGAGCACATGGATGTTCATAGCTCCTCTGCAGAAATTTCCACTGCAACGAGCTAAAAATAACCGAATGAAAGGAAAGCCATGGTCTATATCTTTAGAAAGTATTAACATCATTTCCTTCATTTTACAGATGAGGAAGTTGAGATCCAGAGAAATGAAGTGGCTTTACTCCAATATTACAAGCTAGTAAATGACAAACCCTCAGTGAGGACTTGTTTCCATCATTTCTTTACAGCCCTGGCTTTAAAAGTCACTGCTTATTTCTGAAGCTAAATTTACACGTTATTATACCCTACGGGTTTGACCTTCTGAATTTCATAATCTGTGATTGCTAATCAAGTAGGCTTGTAGTTATTACATTACATTACTGGGGAAAATAAACTCCAAAAATTATTCTCTTTCTCATAGAACACACGCACACACAGGGAGACAGAGAGAGAGAATGGATACCCATGGGAGATTGGTTTGAGAAGCCTCTTCAGATATCAAATCTTTCTTTCAAACTTGATGTAGGATTTGTGTATAATCTATGCACATTGTCCTGTATACTTCCATTGTTAGATTACTTGCAACACTTAGAACAATGTAAATGCTATATAAAAATCATTATACTATTTTAAGGAAATAGGAAAAAGTCTATATATGTTCAGTACAGATTGAACAATGAAGCCAATATAGGTCAGGGACTCTCTCTCTCTTCCTCCATACACATATGTATCAGCATTAATCTCATCATTAAATTTTAGTAAAATATATAGTACATCATTTATGTAAAGTTTAAAACATGCGAAACATTTCAGTGTACATGTACATGTAGCAAAAGCATAAAACAAT
Organism: Cavia porcellus; assembly: GCF_034190915.1. Lineage (NCBI taxonomy): Eukaryota > Metazoa > Chordata > Mammalia > Rodentia > Caviidae > Cavia > Cavia porcellus. The sequence goes on from NW_026947496.1 coordinate 49,729,209, forward strand.
GCTTGGTAGTGTGAAGAATAATACTGAACATGGCTGTTTTGATGGGAGAAAAAAGAATCTAAGAAAACTTACACAAAGGGCTGCAATGATGGTATAGGAATCTTTATTTCTTAGGAAGTGGTAAATACAAATGTACTTATATTTTGAATGCTCTTTGAGGTGTTTGAAATATTGACTAAATTAAATAAAAACTGTCCTTAAGACCACATGACCCACAATGTCATGCCCTTTCCACTGCTGTCACCGTCATATACCTTGGAGATCTCTGCCGTACCAGCCTGCAGCTTTTCTCTCCCCTCCCTACATCCCCCTGCATGACTTCATCAGTCCAGCAGCTCAGCCATCTGATGACCTACAGTTCCTGGGTCCTCTTTGCTCCAGGAACCTTGAGCTTCATGTACACTACTGACAGGCTAGACCTTGTCACTTAGAACATCTCTACCCAATAGCTCTTGTCATAACTTTCTTCTACCTCTTCCTCCCATGCCCTTGTCTGGCTAATCTTCATTTTGACCTCCTGATTGACACTATTTCTTTGGCCCATTTTATTTCCCCAGTCTTCTCCTGAATTATCTCTTCTTTCTTGACCAACGTGGACCCATAAGTAACTAACATCTTAGAGCTTTGGTTGTTCCTGTCTTGCTTACTCCAACCATTCTTTTCTTTCATACTGGCTTAGGATGCTGAGTGATGCTAATGGAAAAAGTGGAACCATCCTGACCAGCTTTATTTCAAACCCACTGTCTCCATAGAAGCTGGGCATTAGGTGCTGGTCTCAGTCTATCCACCATCTCAAGTTGAAATCATCCTCAGCCTTCATTGCCATCTGTGGCAATCTGTGGCCTCTAGTAGTGTTACTTGTGCCCTGCAGAAGTTCCAGGAAGATTCCTCAAAGGCAGCTCAAAAGGAAAAGGCCTCTGTGCTTCACTTCTGAGGTCTGCTTTAACTACTTTAAATATTGGTGTCCCGTGAAAGAGCTCATTTAATTTAAAAAGGAGATGTGTCTTACTCCATTTTGCGTTGCGTAGCTCACAATCTAAATGCTGAAAGATTGGCTTGTCTTATCTGCTTCCCTCTTGTGAGGATTTGTGGCAACATCATAATGTGGAGACATCATGGTAGAAGCACGTATGACACAGGATGTAGGAGAGTGAGCAGGGACCAGACACTGTTTTCTTTATTTTTTAATTTTATTTAAAGAAAAAACAAAACAAAACAAAACAGTAAAAGAGTACAAGTAATACAGGTTTTAAAAAAATAAACAGTAAGAAATCTAGTGATTAACTAGTGTTAATAGATTACATATTGTCATCTTAGAAATAGTTGTTCAAGTTACAGGATTAAAGCATACAAAAGGGACATTCAAACAGTGAGACTGCAAACAGTTGTGTTCAATGATCCAACAAAAACTTAGTAATATGGTCATCTATCTTACACACCTAAACACAATTGCAGTTGTGTCCTTTAGAGCACTTTCTTTTCCTATTTTTTACAGTAACATTTACACATTTTGGGTTTTATTGCTCCCCTAGTTCTTATTACCTTTTTTTGGAAGAGAATAAAACCAAATATGACAAAACAAAGCAGTCAGTCAAAACAAAGGATGGACGTAGTACATGATGTAAAAACAGAATACAAGGTAATCAACAATGGTTACCATAATGCCTCTTGCTACCTTAAAAAGAATTGCCTATATCATTAGGTATAATAAAATTGAACAAAACGGTACAGAACAAGACCAATAAAACCTAAATATTGGAGACATTACAGGACTTCAAAAGAAGATAATAGTTAAACCAGAATGGACATCATAGTGAATCTTGTTGCTTTTACAGTAGTTGCCTGTACCCTCAAACTTGATACTATCAAACAGAACACAATAGAGTAAAATTAGTCAAAATAAGATGGTGAGAACAATACAGGGCTTCAAATGAAATTAACAGGAAATCAAAAAAGTTACTATAATATATCCTGCTAATTTTTTTATTTTTCCCTTAATTAAAAAATAATAAATAAATAAATGTTTTAAAAAGGGGGGAGACTGAGATAAAAGAGGTTGCATAACAATATAAGGCAGAATAGAACAATTTAAGCAACATAGTGTTTCACCACAGGATAACCCGACTTAATAGTACTTACCATAATGTCTCTTTACTTGAAATATTGGAGTAGAACTTCTTATACTATAGCATCTAACATATCAAGACACTGTGAAACCATTCAAGAGGATGAAAGTATTACAGGGTATTTAGAACCAGCTAACGGAAAACGAACAATGGTTTCAATATTATCTGTTAGCCTATAAAATTTTTTGTTTATACTATCACATGTAATAAAATCCAGTAAGATACAACATGATAAAAGCAATGGAGACAGAAAAACAAAAGTTGGGTGGGACTTCAAAACAAGATAATATTAAATCAGCACTAGCTATTATGATGTCTTGTTTTCTTCAAAATCGCTGTTCATATCATCACAGACAATAATATCAAACAGCCCAGAATAAAACCATTCCAATTAATGAGTGAAAACTTTATAAGGCTTCAAAGCCACATAATGGGGAATCATAATTATTACATACTTTTATGTATTTGAATCATTTCTTACGATAGGGAAACTATTCGGTATTCACACATGTGAGTTTGATTTATTTCATTTATGAGTATGGCCTCAAGCTGTGCCCATTTATTTATAAATATCTCAATGTGACCCTTCTTTATAACTGAGTAGTACTTCGTTGTATAAAAATACCACAACTTTTTTATCCATTCTTTAGTTGATGGACATTTGGGTTGGTTCCAAGATATGGCTATTACAAATTGTTCTGCTACAAACGTGGGTGCACATATATCACTGTGATACGATGCTTTCAATTTTTCTGGGAATATGCCTAGAAGTGAAATAGCTAGAACAAAGGGGACTTCCAAACCCAGCTTTTTGAGAAATCTCCAGACTGACCTCCACAATGGTTGCACCAGTCTACACTCCTACCAACAGTGCAGTAGAGTTCCTTTTTCCCCCACAGCCTCTCCAGCATTTGTTGTTGGTAGTTTTCTTGATCCTGGCCATTCTTTCTGGAGTGAGATGGAATCTCAGTGTGGTTTTAATTTGCATTTCTCTAATGAGTAATGATGATGAATAATCTTTCATGTATTTATTTGCCACCTATATTTCTTCATCTGAGAATTGTGTATTCATCTCAGATGTCCATTTTTGGATTGGATCTTTGAATTTTGGGGGTCTGATTTTTTAAATTCTTTATATGTTTTAGACAGAAGTCCTTTGTCTGAGGGACATTTCACTAATATATTTTCCCAATTTGTGGGTTTTCTTTTCACTATGCTGGAGATTTCTTCTGATATGCAGAAACTTTTTAATAAGAGGTGATCCCAGTTATTGATTCTGGGAAGTATTTCCCATGCGGTTTGAGTCCTGTACATGAATTTTCTACCTACCCCTGTCTTCAAGGTTTTTACCCAATTTGTCTTCCAATAGATTTAGTATTTCTGTTTTAATATTCAGATCTTTGATCCACTTAGATTTTAATTTAGTACATGGTGATAGGCATGGGTCTAGTTTTAGTGTTCAGCATATGGAGAGCCAGTTTTTACAACACCATTTATTAAAGAGACTTTTGTTCTTCCAGTGAAACTCTATGGCTGCTTTATCAAAGATAAGGTGGTTGAGTGTGTTTGTATCTTCTAATCTATTCCACTGATCTTTGGCTCTATTTTGATTACAGTACCATGTTGATTTTACTACTGTTGCTTTGTAGTATAACTTCAAGTCAGGGATTGTGATGCCTCTGCCTTGCCTTTGTTGCTTAGAACTGTCTTTGCTATTCTAGGTCTCTTCTTGCTCCAGATGAATTTTAGGAGTGATTTCTCAAGATCTATGGGAACGTTGATGGTATTTTTATTGGGATTGCATTGAATCTGTATAAGAGTTTTGGGAGAATGGCCATTTTCACAATATTTATTCTTCCTATCTATGAGCAAGGGATGTCTTTCCATTTCCTGAGATCATCTTCAATTTCTTTTTTCTGTGTATTATAATTTTCCCTGTATAGGTCTTTCACTTCTTTCATGAGAGTAATTCCTAAATATTTCATTTTTTTGTATGCTAGTGTGAAAGGTGTGGCTTCTCATTTCTCTCTTTGTGATTTTGTTGTTAGTGTATAGGAATGTTATTGATTTTTGAGTATTGATTTTATATCTAGCTACCTTACTGAATTTATTTACTATATCTTAGAGTCTTTCAATGGAGTTTTGGGGATCTTCTATGCAGAGTATCATGCCATCTGCAAACAATGATAATTTAACTTTTTCTTTTCCCATCTTTACCCATTTTATTTCTCTCTCTTGTCTAATTGCTCTGGCTAGTATTTCCAGTACTATATTAAATAGGAGTTGTGATAAAGGACATCCTTGTCTTGTTCCTGATTTTAAAGTAAAGGCCTTCAATTTTTGGGCATTTATTATGATACTGGCTGTTGGTTTGTTGTAGACGGCCTTTATTATATTGAGGTAAAGACCATCTATTCCAATTTTCTGTAAAGTTCTTATCATAAATGAATGTTGGACCTATCAAAAGCTTTTTCTGCATCTATAGAAATGATCATGTGATTCTTATTTTTGGTTTTATTGATATGGTGGATTACATTTATTGATTTATGTATGTTGAACCATCCCTGCATGCCTGGGATGAATCCCACTTGGTCATGGTGTTTAATCTTGATGATTTGCTGCATCCTGTTTGCCAATATTTTATTGAGGATTTTTGCTTCTGTGTTCATTAAGGAGACTGGTCTATAGTTCTCCTTTTTAGTTGGGTCTTTCTCAGGTTTTGGTACTAGAGTAATATTTGCTTCCAGGAATGACTTAGGAAGGATTGCTTCCCTTTCAATTTCATTGAAGAGTTTGAGGACTGTTGGCATTAAGTCTTCGTATTTCTTGTAGATTCTGCAGTGAATCCCTCAGGGCCTGGGCTCTTCTTTGTAGGTAAGGACTTAATTACATTTTCAATTTTGTTACTAGAAATTGGGTTATTCAGCAGTTTTACATCTTCTTCACCTAGCTTTGGTACTTCATATGTTTCTAGGAATCTGTCTATTTCTTCTGTGTTATCAAACCTATGAGAATAGAGGTTTTCAAAATAGGTATTGATGATCTTCTGTATTTCTATAGACTCTATAATGATTTCACCTTTTTCATTTCTTATTCCATGAATTTGAGCCTTTTCTTCCTTTTTTTTCTAAGGTTGGCTAAGGGCTTATCAATTTTATTTATTCTTTCGAAGAATCAACTCTTTGATTCATTGATTCTTTGGATTGTTTTCTTAGTCTATATTGCATTAATTTCTGCTCTGATTTTTATAATTTCCTCTCTTCTTTTGGCTTTGGGATTGACTTGATCTTCTTTTTCTAGATGTTTGAGGTGTAACATCAGGTTATTTATTTGTATTCGTTCTGTTTTCCTGATGTGGGAACTCAGTGCAATAAATTTTCCTCTGAGGATGGCTTTCATTGCATCCCACAGATTCCGGTAAGTGTATTTGTATTTTCATTTGCTTGTAGGTATTGTTTAATTTCTTCTTTAATTTCCCCTGTGACCCACTAATTACCCAAGAGTGTGTTATTCAGTTTCCATGTGTTTGTGGGATTTTTGCAGTATCTTTTATCATTAATTTCTAATTTCAAAGCGTTATGATCTGATAACATGCAAGGGATAATTTCAACTCTTTTGTATTTGTTTAAATATGTTCTGTGAGCTAATATATGGTCTATTTTAGAGACTGACCCATGTGCTGATGAGAAGGATGTGTATTCTGATATTGTTGAATGGAATACTCTGTATATGTCTAGCAAGTCCATTTATTCACATGTGTGATTCAGTTCTGTTATTTCTTTGCTGATTTTCTGTCTGGTTGATCTGTCCCATAGTGTCAATGGTGTGTTAAGGTCTCCAGTTATAATTGTGTGACTGATAATTTGATTTTTCATTTCTGTTAATACTTGTTTTATATAACTGTGGGCTCTGGAATTTGGTGCATATATATTTAAGATAGTTATCTCTTCCTCTTTAACTTTTCCCCTAAAAATTATGTAGTGACCTTTTTAACTCTTCTGATCATTATTGGTTTGAAGTTCACATTGTCTGCAAACAGAATGGCTACTCCCGCTTTTTTTTCTTGGATTCCTGTTGTGTGAAGTATTGTTTTCCATCCTTTGACTTTCAGTCTGTGAGTATCCTTCTAGGTTAGATGGGTTTCCTGTAAACAGCACATGGTTCGATTTTGTTTCTTGATCCATTCTGGCAGTCTGTTCCTTTTAATTGGTCCATTGAGACCATTTACATTAATGGTTATAACTGGTATAGGTTGGTTTGTTGTTGACATGTTATCTTCCTGCTGTTGCATCTTTATGTTTCTGTTCTGTTAATTGTCTGCTTTGCTTAGTGATTTTTTTCTAAGTGTGTCTACACTGTCTTTCAGTATTCTTTTCAGGGTTGGCTTGGTGATCATGAAGTTCTTCAGCTGTTCTTTGTCATGGAAGTATCTTATTTCACCATCGATTTTGAATGATAGTTTTCCAGGGTACATCAGTCTAGGTTGGAACTCATTTTGCTTTAGGATCTGGAACACTTCACTCCATTCTCTTCTTGACTTTATTGTTTGTGTTGAGAAGTCTGCTGTGATTCTGATAGGTTTTCCTTTATAAGGGATCTGTCTTTTCTCTCTGACAGCTTTTAATAATCTATTCTTGTGTTTGATTTCTGGGATGGTGATTATTATATGTCTGGGTGTAGTTTTATTTTGGTTATGACTATTTGGAATTCTATATGGTTCACTGATCCTGATGTCAGTTTCCAATCTCATGTTTGGGAAATTTTTAGCTATTACTTCTGTAAATATTCTCTTGATGTCCTTTATGTCGTCCCCTTCTTTTTCATTAATCCCTATCAATCTTATGTTGTTTTTCTTTGCATCATCTTGCAGTTGTTGAATTGTTATTTCCTGATTCCTTGTTATTTTTAAAAGATCTTCCCTTTCCTGTTCACTAGCTGCAATCTTGTCTTTGAGGTCTGAAATTCTATCTTCACTTTCATTGAGGCAATTTTTACAGCTTTCAATGGAATTTTTGATTTCCTATATATCTCTGTGCATCTGATTTATATATTCTGTTTGTTTCTTATATTGCTCATCCAGGGATTCTTTTTGTTTAGTTCCTCCAATTTTTAACTGTGTCTTCTTTAGACACGTTCAGCATCTCCTTCATTTCTTTTATCATTTCTTCTTTTACCTGGGAGATTATTTCTAGTTTGAATTCCTTTAAAGCTTCCTGGAGCTGCTTCTTTATTTCAGTTGCTATTATGTCCGATGTTTCAGGTGTATGGCATATATATTCTTCTATGTACATTGCTCCTAAGGTTTCTTTGGATGGGCTGGAGGTCTGAGATTTTGTCATTTTCCTATATTGTTTTGTCATTTTCCTATATTTCTGTGTTTCAAGTGTTTCATGTGTTATTCTAAGGCTTCCCTAGGGTCTGTTGGAAATCCTCTTCTATGCCCTCAGCTCCTGGGACTCTGCCACCCAGTTCCCTGGATTGATAGAGGGTCACTGGAGGTGGAGCAGGCTGGCTCAAGCCCAGCCTCTGGAAAGGACAGTGCCCGCCTGCTTGCTTAGAACTCCAGAGTCTGCCAAGCACAGCTGGGAGCTGGAGGCCAATGCAGGCACTCAGGACCTGCCTTGTTGCTCTAGTGCACCTGGAAGCAGCAAAGTTCCCTAGCCGAGGCCCAGCGATGGTCCCAAACTAGCTGGACTTGGGGGAAAGTGCGCAGGGCACTTACACCAGGCTGCCAGGCCTCTTGTACCAATGGCGCCTGCCTGCTTGCTTGGAACTCCAGAGTCTGCCAAGCACAGCCAGGAGCCGGGAGGCCGATGCAAGTGCTCAGGACCCACTGAGCTGCTCCAGTGCACCCGGAAGCTGTGAAGTTCTCTGGCCAGGCCAAGCAAGCCAGACACTATTTTCTTACAACTCCCTTTTGCAGTATCTGATACAGACCCAAGAGACCTAACCCAATCCTAGAAGACCAGCATTCATCTCTTCCAAGGTTGTCCTTGTGGCTTAACCATGTCCATGGAAATCCTCACCACGAATAGTGTTACACTGGAGAATTAAGCCTAATCGTGTTAGTGAGATGAAAACATATTCAAATCATAGCGAGTGGAGGTGGAGTCCTACTATCTAAGACATTTTGGGGGCTTTCCATTGCCTTTGGTATAAAATGTAAAACCTTATCATGGATTTTGAGGGATGGGGTTCAGTTCTGGACTCCCACACTGCAACTGCTGGTCTTTCTGCCCTGACCTCCAGTAGGCTCTGCTCTACTTGCTCATGTACTTGTTCCTTTGGCCTTTGTCTGGCTGACTCCACACTTCCCAAATTTCCTTAAGTGACCCGCCTGGGTCTTCCTCCTTGTTCTGTCACACAGTCTCCTAACCCTTCCTTAATCCCACATTGTTCTCTTTTTTGTTGTACCACTTTATTTAGTATCAGGTCATCCCATCAATAGACTGCAATCCCCTGGAGGGGAGCTTCATGCTTGTTTTGTTTAACATTTGGTTACCAGGCCCAAGAGGTGTTTTTAACCCCACTTCAAACTTTCAGAAAAGGATATTCACTCCAGACCTCCCCAAATAATTAAAAAGGAGAAGTAGCACTATTGCTTGGAAAGTGTCACAGCTAGAGGCTGCCTCTGGCTTTGACACACATGAATCCTGGTGGTGCCATGATTGCTAGTGTTATTCTCTTGCCATGCACAGGAGGCACGAGGAGATATTTTTTGTGCTTTTCTTTTCTTTTTTTTTTTTTGTCTTTTTCTTTTTTATCGGTACTAGGGATCGAACTCATGACCACACACTTGCAAGACAGGCGCTTATGCCGCTGAGCTAAATCCTCAGACCCAAGATATTTTTTGAATTAATCAACACATCTTAGCATGTTTGAAAAGCACCAGTTTATTTTCTACTTTTTTTTTTATCTTTTTCTTTTTTATCGGTACCAGGGATCGAACTCACAACCATACACTTCCAGGCAGGTGCTTATGCCACTGAGCTAAATCCCCAGTCCCAAAGCACCAGTTTAAAATATAAAGTTCACATTCTCTAAATCAATATGAGAAAAAAATTAGTTGGAAGTCAGTGTTCTCTGCCTTCTCGATAGTCCATTACCCACCTGGAGTAGGCTGTTACCAGACAATAAACAACACAACAGGACACACAGCAAACCCTGACTTCCAACATGTGTGCTACACCAAACCTTTGTATAAGGTGAGTGGAGATGCTTGCAGAAGTAAATGTTGAAATGAACTGATTTCAGAATAAACTGGCTAATTACTTAACCAGTGTTTCAAGACAAAACTCAAGGGTCTGCAGTCAACCGTGGAATAAGTGACAAGGCTTTAATAAGAGCTGAAAGACCTGTCACTGTAACCATAGGAACCTGTACTCTAGGACACAGAACAGTAGTTAGTTACTTTACATGTACGAGACATGTTAGATTTAATCACTAGTTAGGAAAGCCAAACCAAACTAAAACAAAAAAATCCCAGTTATCCAGGTGTGTGTGCATGAATTGTCACACCACACCTTTCGTTGGCAAGGGCGCCGAGTACTGCTTCTCCCCAGACTGCCTTCCCTTTGCCTGTCATGATTGTCTGCAAAACTCCTACTGAACTGTGGTGTGCGGTTTGTGTGGGTGTATTTGTCCTTCTGTGCAAACAAGATGGACTGTTTTACAAGAAATAAACAAGCAGCAGCAAGCTTCAGGCAATAGCCAGGGTAGCACCCACCAGGAACAAGGGTTGCTGTGGGAGTGGAAAGGGGGTTAGGTATGTGAGTGGAGCACCTCGTCCACACAGGAACTGAAACCACAGTGGAAGTAGGGTGAAGCATATTACAGCAGGGTCTGGTGATTATGACAGTTACAATTTTTTTGTAATGGCTACAGTGAACCAGTTACCTTGCTCTATACTCAGGTTGGCTTATTTAATCTTGGCAGAATACAGGTACTTTTGTTAGTCCTATTTTACATGCAAAGATATTGAAATCAGCAAGGTTAAGTAGTTTCTTAAGGCCACACAGTTAGGGCCAGAACTAGTATTTTAACTTAACATTATTTATCTCCAAAGTCCACACTCAGATATCACTGTTCAAGCCTCTGCCTTCAGTTGCCAGGATAGTTTGGAGGCCAAGAGAAAGTTTCCAGTTAGCACTGTGATTGTGTATGTGTATGTAGGAGGTTTCTTAGTGGCTAATGAACATGAGAAAAAAGTCAGTTTCCAGGAGGTGCACCATCAAGGACAAACCTGAAGATCCCTGACAATGTGCACTGAAGGGTGTATGTTCTCTGGGTCTTAATCTGAGGCTACAAGAAAAGAAATAAAATGTCTTCCTGAGGAGAAAGGAAGAAGCACAAAATCTGCAGGAAAACAGGCAAAAACAATAACCAGGAAAGTGTAACAGCCAATTTATCAAGTGCTGAGAATTGCTGATATTGGGTTTTGGATTGAGTTGCATTTTACACAAACAACTCCATGTAGGTGGGCCCAGGGTGGTTTCACATAAGGGATGGTAATGATGCTTCTGAGGATAAGAGAAAAGTCAGCTAATTCTCCAGAAAAGAGGAATCAATAGAGACCACCACCTAATGTGTGATTCCTACCTCACAATAGATAATTCATCATGACCAATGCCAGTTCAACTTTACTACTCAATGTGTGATTCATAGCCCATTGACATCACCTGAGAACATATTCCAGATTTGTTGAAACACAACGTGCACTTTAATAGGATCTCTGAGTTATTCATTTGGGCAGTAAAGCCTGAGAAGTACTACCTCAGAATGTACCTTGTGCCATCTTGGCCACTTGAACTATGCAGGCTTCAGAGCCTAGCCCAGATAGCACATCTTCTCCAAAGTTTCCCCTAGCAGAATTAATCTCACCTGTCTCCCTATCATTTCTCTGTAGCGCCTACTTGTTTTATCCCTACCTATTACACGTGTTGTTGGCCAATTTGTGAGGAGAGGGTATATGTATTACTCCTCTTTGCCCTTTTGTGTCAGCCAACTGGGTCACTTAAGAAAGGTTCTGAAAAGTATTCAATTTAGTTGTCTTTGCTCAGTTTAAAGTCCCTTTTGGACAGTGGTTTAAAAATTTTTCTGTGCACAAAACCCACTGACTAAGCTTGTTCAGCTGGATGCCAGTACAACTACCACCCTACACATACATACACACTGATTCTGAATTCACAGGTTTAGTTGGGTCTCATTTGCATTTTTTTTTTTTTTTTTTGTCTTTTTCCTTTTTATCGGTACTGGGGATCGAACTCACGACTGCCTGCTTGCAAGGCAGGTGCTTACGCCTCATTTGCATTTTTAACTAGCAGCCCAAAGTATTTCCAGTGGGAATGGTCAGTGGTAGGCTGTAGTTTGAAACTATGTCTTGCTGTCTGAGGTGCTGAGCTTCTGGTCTTGTGGGCTGATACTGTCCTGCTTTATTGTGCAGCCCTCTTGTCTTCCAGGTTCCGAGACAACCTTTGTTAGTGAGGGGCTGCCCACATATGATTGGACCCTGGTTCAGTGGGTGATGGTTTTACAGAGAAACAGAAGCATGCCAACAGCCAAGTCCTAAAAGTCTTAGATATTCAATGCTGATGGATGACTCTACTGTTCTAAAACCTCCCCTGAAACTTCCCCTGGCTCTTGTTATTCTGGAAACAAGTGAATGCATTTCACACATGTAGCTCCCATTGTGTGATTGCTGTTGTGTGCCCAGTGACACATGACAGGTTGGGACATTGATTGTCTCATTTAGTGAGGTGAAAAGTTTTGTGAGGTGAAAGACACTTTTTAATGATGAAAGAATGGAAGTTCATGAATATTTTGGTCACTAACTTAGGGTCACATGGCTAGGAAGGGGTTGAGCCAGGGGCCCAGCTGTGATTTGTCTGAGTCCTGAGATGTGACTCATTTACTATTTGTCCTGCTGACTCTCTGTTTTATCAGCTACACTTGGTTTTTTTGCACATGATTGCACAGGGGAGTGGTGAAGAGTCTTTCTCAATGGTTCTTCACTGCCCTCCTGTCCAAGCTTGTCTGTCCATTGGTCTCCAGGCCACAGAGAACCTATAGAACTACAGGTAGTGATTTCTTTCTCTTCCTAAGGAGGTTTCTTAGTGGCTAATGAACATGAAAAGAAAGTCAGTTTCCGGGAGGTGCGCCATCAAGGACAAACCTGAAGATCCCTGACAATGTGCACTGAAGGGTGTATGTTCTCTTCCTAAGGGATTGTTGTTTTAACCTGGATTGACTTTTCCCTTAGCTAGTGTTGCTTCTATAGCTTGGTGTACATTCATGGTTGGAGTAAGGGTAAGTGAGCACATATATTTGAGTTGTTATAACAAGGAAATCAGATCACAACAGTGTACAGACAATCAGTATTTGTTGGTTCTGAAGACAACTAAGAGACTGCATTATCAGGGAGCCTGCTGATTTAGTGACTGGGAGTTCTCAAAGAACAAAACAAGGTTGTTCTTGGGAGGAGGGAGATTATTCAGAGAATTAGAAGTAATGAATAGTTGAATAAATGATGGATATAGATTATTTTGGGAATTAGAAGTAATAAGTGGTTAAATAAATGATGGAATATACATAAAATGAGACACAGTGATGGTTAGTTTTTTCATTTTTCTACAGCATTTAGGGCACAGAGATGAACACAAGAGCCACAATCCTATCATAGAACTTATTTTTACATTAAATAAAATAGACCCAAATATACTATCACTGAAAGTCTTTCAAGATATGTAGTAAAAATGCAAAATGTAATTTTCACAAGAGTATGTAAAAAAAAAAGTGTATATATTTGTATACAAATGAATTTGCCAGGTGATTATGCACAATAAAATAAGCGGTAGTTATCTCTGAGGGCTGTAATAGTTTTGAGTTGGGGATGGAAGAATGAAAGCAGTAGATAAAGAGACTTTTTAAAAAAGCAGGGACTGGGGCTGGAGGTTTAGCTCAGCAGCATAAGCACCTGTCTTGCAAGCAGGTGGTCGTGAGTTCGATCCCCGGTACCGATAAAAATGAAAAAGACCAAAAAAAAAAAAAAAGCAGGGACTATGTCTGTTTGTCCTCAAATATTTTCAACAACAAGCAAACAAACAACCCAAAGTATTTCCTAGACTCCTATAAATCTAGGGACTCATGTACACTGTAGGCAAACTGAATTAGAAGCTAACACAGTATACTAGGAAGGCCCCTTAAAAGGTGTGTGAACCCGACAACACGAATAATACATTCTCAACATGGCAGGAAGTTCTGTAGGATAGTACTACTCTCCAGCCTGCTTCCAGACTTGACAAGAAAGACTAAATCCCCATATATTTGTCTTTGCTACTTGTAGCTGAATTAAACACACACCACACAGATTCTTTTTTGTTGTTTTACAATGAACATATATCAATTTTATGAAATAAAACTAACATAGCTTTAAATACTCAATTGACCATCCAAATAGATTTAAACAGATAAAAAGATGTAATATAAATAATCTGGTTTAATTATTTTTAAAAAGGAGAAATACTATGTCAAAAATAGAAATTTTAAAACCTCAGGTATATAAGAGCTCTGGAAAACTATAAACATTTAGATTTGTTTCTTTGCTCAAAAACAAAAGACTGGGTCTCCAAAGTTTACATAACCTTCATTTTGAATCGACACAGACCTCACACCAGGTAGGCACCTACATTTCTATAGAGTCGTTGTCTGCACGTTCTGCTGTAGAGCGTATAAGAATGTTCTCAGAGATTCAGTTAACATTCATGGGAGACACTTTTATAAGGATAAGATATGGTCTGGTGCTCTTTGGCTATTCATCAGACTCTACTGTTTGCATTTGGAAAATATACAATGACATTACATTTTAAATATACTAAGTTACAGCATGTACTTTTTGAACCAACAGCAAAATTATGATACCACTGTGTATTTTTAAAGATTAAATATTTCTCATATTTTCGCACTACAGTGAGCAAACCAAAGGCTTTTAGCATTCCAGGTCAGGTCGACTATTTCAACAAGGTTGTTTATTCTTTATCAACGTGGGCGGGATTCAGAGGAATCATTTCCATTCTTCCAAGAAGGTGGCACCCACATCATCTCACAGAAAACCCATTTGCCAGGTGAGGTAAGCAAGAGCAGGTAAACTAAGGCTTTGTGGTGGATGCTATTGCAACATAGAAAATCCTAAACTTCTTTCACGAAGGCACCAAATGAAGTAAGATCCTCAGCCCCTACCTGATACTCTGTCAGCACAAATGTAGGATGTGTGTTGATTTTTTTCCTTTCCTCTAGTCACATGCTCACACATGTGCCTTATTATTTGAATGGTGATGATTTGGTGTGTACACCATTTTTATACGTATGAAGCTTTGGTTTCACATAAAGTCAGAGCATGTTCTTGAGGTGAGAGTCCAAAAGCAGGGCAATGGGTGGATTGTGAAATCCTCTCGTAATTGATTTGGGAAAGAGGAATTCAACTGTGGGCTTCATATAACACTACCTGATCTTTATCTTTGTTTCAAACAAAGAAAAGAGAGCAAAGGAGCAAAATGCTGGGTTGAGGGGGACAATTCGGGATGGGGAGGCTGTGGGTCCTGCTCTTCACATGACCTTGGCATTTCAAGTATCTCATGCCACCTTATAATTCTGACAGCACTGGTGAGTTTTAGGGACTTGGACGCTGTCCCACTTATCACAACACTAAGTCTGACACCCCGAAAATATCGAGGGGCAATTTCAAGTTTTCCTGAGGTCTCTTGAGACACTGCACAAAGCTTGAGGCCCTGTGCCTGTCTCCGCCCCTCTGTCCCTGCAGTGCGGCCAGCTCCGTGGCAGCCCTTCCACCCCTCCCCAGCCTCCCCCAGCACAGCTCTCTCCTAACTTCTGCCCCTCGACGTTCTGGACTTGTTATTTTGTTTTTTCACATGGATCTTCATCTTTTCTACTATAAATATTTTATATTCTACTTGCTGTCTCTCAGTTCTCTTTTTGTTCTCCTAAGCATGAACATCATCAAAGGACCCCGAGGGTGAGCAGGCAGACCCCAAATCCACCTGGAAAGGACTGGGATGGGGAAAGCTGGAGAAACTTGCAGGTTGAATTTTAATTTTTGTGAGTCTCTGCTTCAGCCTTTTCATATTCATCTGATTCATCCCCTCCTTTTCTAGCCTCCATGCTCGCTTAACTTTAGCTGGTCTGTAGTGCCTGTTAGTTTCTTTCCAGAAACTCATCTGGCCCTCACTGCTTGCGCCTTATGGCATCATCTGCATGACTGTGCACCGACCACCTCCTTTCACAGAACTCTCCTCCCTCTGAAGGATGAGGCCTCTGTTCCAATTTCTTCAGCCTTCCTGTGCAGGCTCACAATGGTGACTCCCCAGAGAATTTCTAGGCCTTCCACATTGGAGTGGTGCTGCATTCTTGGTATCTATTGTTCTTGGGCTGAGCAGCTGCTGGATCCTTCAGCTTGGCAGCATGCAATCATTGTGGACTCTCTTGCCTCTGATCCTAAAGCCTGCCTTATAAGCCCTCTTGCATAGTTACACACATATTTTCTATTGATTCTGTTCCTCTAAAGAACCCTAACTCGTATAGCAATCATAACAAGGATACTTAGTAGACTGTTGTTTGCCAACAAATTGTTCTTACTTAATCCTCATGAACTCTAAAAAATAAGTGGCCAATGTTGGACCCATTCTACAAATGAGAAAACTTTGAACCAACACAAACCCATGCCTTATTTCATCTGCCACTGGGCATTTAGGTTGTTCTTACTGTTTTCTGTGACAGATGTGGTACAAATCTCCTTTCCCAGATCTAAGTAGGATGGCGATGGGAAGGGGAACAGCTGAGGTTCGGGGCAAATGATTATATCAGGAGGTCCTGAGCACTGAGAAGGATGGGGCTGAGATGGATGTGCAGTGGGTGGACTGGCAGGAGGACCAGGGAGCAGAGAGTGGTGCTCCCACTTCAACTTCTTCCACTTGTGCATCCAGTTGTGCATAAGGAAAATCCTCAGGAAAAGCCACCAAAGCCAGACCTTTGTACTCACCATTCATTCCTTCATTCCCACACTTGAGACAAGTGCAAAAACCAAAGAATACCAAACCAATTTTTCCGTAAGAAATAATATAGTTATAAATAACCGGTGAAAGTTCCCCAGAACTTTCAAATTTTACAAGCTAAATAAGCATTTTAGGCTCAATAGTATCACTCTTAACCTTTTCATAATCTGTGATTAGTATTTAAAATGCTCAAAGTGATACCACCCAGTCCTTTAAATCCATATATACATCCGATACTCAGGTGGGTGACCAAAATGTCTGGGCCTATCCCTTCCCCAAAACGTGTCTGTTGTAGAAGTCATAGATAAGCCAAGGTTAATGATGTCATACACATGCCCTTGCTATGTGCCCCAATTCGTTACTGGATCAATATTAGCTAAGTGGCACTACTTGTAATCTTATTGGTTGATTATAGTTTGACTTCCTGATTTTGCCTTATAAAAAAACATTCTGGGAAAAAACCTCAGTGGCAACAGACTTCTAGGACTGCCCCGGTCACTCAGAAGCTATTCCTATTTCCCAATAAACCTTTCTTACTCTTAAAAAGACTGCCCAAAGCACACAATAGTAGCACAGGGAAGTGGGACTTCTGCACTGTCCCTGGGCTACCGTGAGGCTCCTTCCACTTCCAGTGCACAAACATGTTTTCTTGTTTACGACAAAATGAGACTGTACAATGTTTGATGAGTTCTGAAGCCAGGAGTACCTGAGCTATGACTGTATTTCTTCAACCCCCCTACCCCAAGGCACTTTTTGGCCTTTGCCCTGTCTCCCAGCCCTGAAGACCTTCCCTGCAGTGCATCTGGGAGCCAGCTGTGCCAGCTCTGGTAGGCTTAGGAAAAATGTCAAGCTCTTTAGTATTTACTTTATCCAGAGAACATTAAGGCCGGCAGGCAGGCCTCCATCCCTACGCACCATTTACACAGATGTCAGGCTGGGGATGTGGGTTCATTTTTCATTCTTTAATCTGCAGGTATGAATTAAACCATAACCTGCCTCATTGACACCACGGCATCAATATTTTCTCAGACTGGAACATGGTCTCCCTGTTCTTATTCACCATTTAAAAATAAACTTAACATATGGTATTTGTCTTATGTCAAAGGAATGCACTTTTGTTTTTCTTGACATATGACTCAATTCAAACATGGGGTAAAACTTTGATATTTCAGAGGATTTTGCAGTGGGAGGTAATACAATTGCTACCTTCCCTGTGAAACAGGTTGATCTCTTGAGGCAGATTTCTGAAACCTGAGATGTCCCAAATTTCTCAGATAACTGAGTTCCTTAAATCAAAATATGTGTCATATAGACCCACGGGTAATGCTGGCTACTCAATAAATCCTCTTAAAATAGTGATCAAACTAATAAATAAAATGCATGCAAGTTGGGAACAACCATGATGATACAGTTTTCTCCAAAACCCTCAAAAAACAATTTTGTTTTGGTCTTCTTTTCCTTTTTATCAGTAGCAGGGACTGAACTCACGACTGCCTGCTTGCAAGGCAGGCTCTTATGCCGCTGAGCTAAATCCTTAGCCCCCAACAATTGTTTACATATACCCAGCTTCCCCACATCAGTGGAGGCAAGGAAAGAGGACAGTGCACACAAGGTAACAGCTTTTGGGTGGAGGAAAAACAGGTAAATAAAAGCAAAATAACAATAACAAATGCTTACCACTACCAGCTGGGTGTTTATACTATTCCAGACACACAGCCTACCTTCTCTTCCTCTCACTGATGCTACTCCATACCACAGTCCTCTGAGGGGAGCATTGTGATCACCGCCATGTCACACTGGAGGATTTGGCTAGACTTGTGTTGCTATTAAAGGACGAAACTGGGGTTCAAATTCACTTCTGAGTCCAGAGCCTGGACTTATTATTTAGTGTCACCAGAGAGAAGAGGTGTAAAATTCCATTTTTCAAAATCTAATTACCGTACAATTCTGTGAATTTCATCTTTACTCTTTTAGCCCGCTTTTTAAAATTCAGGTTCTGAAGTGGCCTCCCATCTAGCTACCCCCACATCCTCATTTCTACTAGGCTACTGAGGGAGTGTTATGGTGGATACATTGTGTCAACCTGAGAAGTTTAGAAGTTTAACTAAGGGACTCAACAGGGGGCCAGTGGGCTCACTTTGTAAAGACTGAGCCTGTGTAAGAGGAGAGATTTTGAGACTGTTATCCTCACCCTGGGGGCTGGTAGCCTGCCTACTGTGTGAGGGAGAAGAGACTATCTATACTCTCCTCCTTTGCTCTGTTGCTTTTCCTGTCTCCTGCTTCCTTGAAGCGTTGCCCCAGTGCCATGCCACCCTGCTTTGGAGCCTGCTGATTATGGACTGAAATCTCCACAATCTGTGAGTTAAATAAACCTTTTCTTCCTTAATTTTGGGTGTTGGGTATTTTGTCCCAGCAACGAGAGAAAAGTATGTAAGACAGAATGATCTTTCAGGGGGAAAATATTATGATGTCATCTTTCCCCCCAAATCTTCAGTAATTCTTATATATAAATTGCCATATGTTAGGATAGTGCATTCCAGACTCTGAACATTCAGTCAACACATTCGTACTATTTCCTGCTATGTTTTCAGAAATTAGACATCTTAGACCACACCTCTAGATCAGGTGATACCTAGAAGAATGAAGGATCTGAGTCCTAGTCTTCTCAGCTTTGGGACCTTGGGCAAATCATTTTACTTCTCTGATCCTATTTTTTTTTTTTTTAAGACAGGTTCTCAGTTCAGGCTAGACTCAAACTCACAGCAATGCTCCTACCTCAGCTTCCCAAGTGCTGGGATTACAGGTGTGTGCCACCACAGTTGACACTTCTCTGATTCTTTCCTCTTCCCTTCCCTTCCCTTCCCTTCCCTTCCCTTCCCTTCCCTTCCCTTCCCTTCCCTTCCCTTCATTTCCCTCCTATCTTTTAGTTCCCTTCCTATCATTTCATTACCTTCCCCTTCTCCTCCTTTCTTCCCTTTCTCCCTTTCTTTCTCCTTTCTTTCCTTTTCCTTCCTTCCTTCCTTTCTTCTTTTCCCCCTGAAGTCCAGGAGGTGAAAATCAGGACTTTACACTGAGCTCCACTCTCAGCCCATTTTTATTTTAATTATTTGAAACAGGGTCTTGTAAGTTTCCCAGGATGGACTTGAACTTGCCATCCTCCTGTCTCAGCCTCTCAGAGTTCTGGGATTACAGGCGTGTGCCACCACACCCAGCTTCTGATTCTCATTTCTTTTGAGTATCACCCTTACCTAGCATTGTAGCTTAGATCTGGAGAGTTTCCTAAAGGTCCATGTGTTAAAGGCGTGGTGCTCAGTTCAGAACTAGTAGGAAGTAGTAGAAATCTTTAAGAGGTCCTTTAAGGTAGGTCCTTCAGTCATCAAGGGCATGCCGTGGAAGAAATTGGCCTCAGCCACTCCCCTTCCTTCTTCTTTCACTGCTGATCATCAAGTAAATGTGAAGCTCTGTGTATGCTTGACATAGCACCAAACCCAAAGAGATGCAGACTACAAATAATGGATTGCAACCTCTAAAACTATATAAACTTATAAAGTTTTCCTCTCTATACATTGACTATCTCAGGTATATTTGTTACAGTAATAGAAAGATGACTCACAGCCCTGATAAGTATAGGGTTAGCAGTGGCATATGCTAGAGTTACACACGATTCTAATAACAATGTTATAATTAAATAGTATAGAAATTTGCATCAGCTCTTCAAACGTTAATGAATAACATCTGGGCTGTTTCACTTGTGACAGTGTAGGTGCAGGGTATTTAAGGAGGAAAAGATTTTGCGGGTCAGAAGGAAGACAAAGCCCTCTTGGAGTGTGGAGTCGCCTGGCAGCAGGCTGATGGAGAATGAAAGTACGTGTGGGAAGGCTAGAAGATTCTGGAAGGAGAAAGGAGGATATTTAACCAGAATTAAGAAAGGAGAAGACACATTCTTGCTTGACATCATCATTTTGGCTAATCTAAACTGCAGATTGAGCTGTGGGGCCAAGAGAATGAGAAACACAAAGAGGAGGAGGAAACCACCTTGACCTCTTTTGTAAAGTATTCTTACCTAAAGCACTTTTATCCTTGAGATTTGGGGAAAGCTTTCAAGTACCAATTGCTGAGGAATACACCACTATCAAATGAAAATGATTTCTGGTATCTTCCAATTTGTTGTGCACTGTGCAAACCTCAGTGTTGGTTTCCAATGAGTCAAAAGTATACCTGTATTTGATAGCATGTGTCTCTTACAGTGCCATGAGCTGGCAGTGTGGTCAGGGGAAGAAAGCTGTCTCCAACATAAGTTAAATTATGTGCGCTGTGCTCCAGTCTGAGAGAAACCCAGGGAGCTAACAGGAGTGCCCACCTGGTGTTGTGGGCCCATGATACAGTTGAGTTCAGCTTTGAGTTCTGCCACTTGTTATTTGATTCCACAGGTCTGAGTAGTTTAAAGGCTGTGCATGTGTTTCCCATGTGTGCCCCATGTGTCCATCTGCTTAAGAACTTCATTAGTGTTCCTCTGACTGTGGTCCAGGACCACCTTCGATGTTGGTCAAAATGTAGAGATCTGCATCCTGATTAAAATTTAAAAAACTGGAATCTATCAAATTGGGGGCCCAGAGATTTTCATTTTAAAGATACATCCTAAGTTTTGGCTGTGATAAGGGCAACAAAAAATTAGAGATTATTTCTAGATACCAGACATTGATAAGCTTCCTCTTCCTCCTCCTCCTCCTTTTCTTTTTCTCCATACTAGTGAAATAGTATTATTGTTATGCCCTTTGACGAAGAAACTGAGGCTCACAGTAGTTGTAGGACTTTCTCAAGATCTTCAGGAGGCCTGGTATGTTTGGGAAGCCAGGGTCCAATTCAAAAAGTTTGGCTGTAGATCCATAGACCCCTAACTACTGTACATTGTTTCCCTTCAGAACAGTGATTTCTGAGAGCATTGTGACTTAAATAATTTCTGACTCCCAATACCTTGCAAATTTTCAGATTGATTGAATTTTCCCAAATTATTTGCCTGTGTCTGTAAGCAGTGATGGCTTTGTGGAAGGCAATTTTGGAAGTGGTACTGGGGCAAAACATGCATTCAATAAAATCAGTATGAAGAGAACTTGGCTTCTAACTATAAGCAATCTTTTTTATTAAGCATCTTTCTCCAGGCTATCACAGCTAATTCATTGCCATATTTCATTAGAGAAACTAACTGCAAGGTTATAAGTAAGTACTTTTCCATCAGAAGGAACAGTTAATTTGAAGTTTGATAAGGATGGATGTTTCTGATTTAATGCTGATTGATTGTGTGTTCTGAGAAAGCACATGGACTTTTGTACCCTCCTTTCCTCTTTTAATCTCTCCTAGTGGGCTGTTTCAAACAGCCAAATGCAAAAGGGGCATTTGTTTTGATTCTATTTATTAATGTTTTATCTTTTCAGGATAAATCACAGAGAATGCACAACAGGCTGAACATTTGCAGGGCGGGTTCACAAAATAAAGTCAAATTTAGAAATAATTTGGTTACATCATGTCTAGTATTACTGACAATATTCAGACAATGTAATTCCTATTACACCTGCTTATAGAAGAAAAAAACCCATTCAGTCAGTAACCCTAAATTAAATTAACATTTTTAGTGTATATAATTTGTTGTTCAGAATGAAATATAATTATCATTTAGGGAGAGCCATATGGAAGGCATTACCAGCCTTCGCTAACTCTTGGGTTTTAATAGTGGTCCATGACTCAAAATACTTTATCCAAACAGGTTGTAAATTCTGAACAGAGCAAGATACATTTCAGTCATCTTTATATTAATTCTGAATGAGGAGTTCATTGTCATCCAAATTATAATAAATTAGAGAGCAATTTTCCACTAAACAGATCAAGCAAACTGAAAAAGTACTTCTCTGGGAGCTGTTTTCTACACCCCATTTTAAATCTCTCTCTCTGTCACTCTCTCTCTCTCTCTGTCTCTCTCTCTCTCTGTTTCTCTCTCTCTCCCTGTCTCTCTCTCTCTTTCTCTGAGATGGCTTTATTATTCTCAATGTGTATACTAATAGGCATCTGTATTGCCAAAATAATTTTCTTCCTCTTCTTTAGAGTGGAAAGTGACTCTGAAAAATGTTAACTGTTCATGTAATTTCATTGCAGGAAGAGTCTGGAGCCTGCGATGAGAGCTCACATTTAAGAACCTCAATTAATACTTAGAACATCATTTCCCAAAGCTGCTGCATTTTTCTCTGAAAGATCTTCCTAGGGACTCACAACTGTAAGTCATGGGAGGGGCGTGGTTTTACCTAACTTGTACCTTGTAGGTGCTCAAATGTCTTCAAAATTCATGGGTCTGTTAAATTAATCTAAGAGCTAATGTACATAAATAATCTTATAGAATGGAGAAGAAACGACAATAATACAGAACTCCATTGAAATCTAAAACAGAGAGAAAATAATCAAGAACAGAAACACTTTCTAAAGAAATGCTTGCTTTGCTTTTTGAAAATCTGCTTCTCCTCTCTTCTTTTTTGTCCTTAATGTATAAATATGGGGAGATTCTCTCATGAATATGATATATTCTGTTATTTCTCACTCAACCAATTCAGCAAGTCTTTTGACTCACTGTGAATATTAACGTGGTCACTGTTT
Organism: Cavia porcellus; assembly: GCF_034190915.1. NCBI lineage: Eukaryota > Metazoa > Chordata > Mammalia > Rodentia > Caviidae > Cavia > Cavia porcellus. Next base: position 49,752,037 of record NW_026947496.1, read on the forward strand.
AGTTTATCTAGACCTAAACCTTTCTGTACAATGCTTACTTTCATGACTATTGATACAATGGAAATTTCTGGCTTTGTTTCACAATGCCTGACTTACAAAAATGAATTAGGAACTTACTATCTTATGGGCTGCAGTTTCTCTGAGGAAGAGTAGCTGGTGGGCACTAAGACCAAAATACCCTCAGATTGAAGAAGAGTTTGTCCAGTGGATCTCGGGTTCGAGAAGTTTATTGAATTTTAAAGGGCTTTTCGGAGGTTGCTGTGGTATTTCTCGAAGGTCATCTAGTTGGCAAGATTTGCACTTGGGTTGGCCCTGGATACTGGAATATTTCAACTTCATGGTTCCCAGTTGGGATAAATCTATCAATAGATGTATGACATGAAACTACCAATCAAGTGGCCTGTCTTCCATGGACTTGCCCTCTTTCTGTAGTCTGAACATAGTCTTATTTCACTTCATTTAAACACTTTAAAGTTCGGTTAAGAGGACAGAAGGTCAGGAAGCAGTTTTTATAAGGAACATAACTGTCACCATGTAAAAATTTTCTGTGCTGTTTAACCATTAAAACCACTCCTCCCAATGTATGTCAAAACAAACACAAACAGACTTCTTAAATTAAGAGGTGAAAGTTGTCTGCATACCAAGGACAGCTAAACCCAAAGTCAAGTCACAGTTGGTCCTGGAGATCATCTGTAGACCCATGCTGGTATTAAAGTTCTGTCTCAGACACAAACCAAAAAGTTATAGTTTCAACCAAGCATGATCATGGCTGGGTAGCAGAAGACTTGCTGAGGGGTTCCAGGTGGTTTGAACAAAGATCATTAGAAAATTCATGATAGGTCTTCACTAAGGGTGGCGGAAGAGGACATTTCGTTTCTCTTCCTTCTGTTTCTTTATGGATGGTATTTTAATCATAAGTTGTTTTTCTAAATAAAAGTATGTCTGATGCATGTAATCATAAAATATATATTTTGGAGAATAACACCAGAGTGGGCTCAGGAATAAGGACTTTTATTTTCATATCACCTGACTTCCTCCTTCTGTATTCTAAGCATATTTCAGACACAGTAAATACCAATGGAAAAGTATTTGATATTTCTCTCTTGGTGAATCACAGGGTCATGATGCACAGGGTTATAGAAAAAGTCCAGCGATTCCATGTCATTTCTTCCTGTGTTTACATATAAGTGCTTAAATCAAGCCTGTTATCTAGAAAGAATTAAAATATATTTGTTATTGTAACTATTGTGAGAAATAAGAGATGATACTTGTAAATCTTTTAGCAGAATATCTGCCACATAGTACATGCTTAATAGAGGATACTGACATAGATAAAATTATTTGTATTTAATTAACTAACTAATTAATTTACTTGGTAGCGAGGATGGAACTCATGGTCTCGCACTTACCAGGGCAGCACTTATGCCACTAAATTAAACCCTCAACCTCAGAATTATTTTTATAATTAATATGTAATATTATTATTATTCTTTGCTTGACACATTCCCTACTTATCTCCCAAACCATAACTTGAATTCATCTTCAGTAAAATCTAAAAGAAATTCCAATTGACCCAGTTATTCTCCTTCTAGGCATCTTTCCCAGAGGGTTAAAGACACCATGTCACAGGGCTACATAGCAGCACAATTTCCTATATGTTCATGAAAGATTAATGGGTAAAGAAAAATGGTATTCACACACAGTGGAGTGCTGCTGCGCTGTAAAGATGAACTTGAGTCATTTATAGGAAAATGTGTGCACCTGGAGACCATAATGTTGAGTGAATTAAGTTAGACACACATTCTTAAATATTGCAAGGTTTCTTTTATATGAGAAATTCAAATTGTAAATAGAGAGCACAATACAAGATACATAATACAAAGATGGAGATAGATCTTTCTCAGATCGGAAGGGGATCAAGAGATCAAGGGAGGGGAGAGGGAGAAAAGGGAATGAAAAAAGGAGTTAAGATGAAATATGTGCACGTGCCAGCTCCACACAAGGAATGCAGACATTAAACATTGCAAATATGTGCTAATAAAAAAAGTCAGAAAGCTTTCCCCATCATCCCAAATAGTTAATTATTCTATCTTCTGTGGCACTGTAGTATTTGCATATGGACATATTTTATTGTAGAATAATGATTTACTTGTTATGATATCCATTTTCATAGGCCACAGTTTCCTTAAAGGCAAGGATCGTGCTGTCTTTAGTATAAGTCTTCCAACAAAACCATAGCTCAGTGTCTGCCACATGGTAAGTGATCAATAGATACTTGTTAATCGGGACAAAAACACTAGATTGAGAGACAAATATGCCCAGATGAAGATGAGAATGTAGAAATGTTTTTCTTTGAAAGAAAAAGTCTCAGGGGCTCATTTGAAAATAGGCTGACTGTTCACAGAAATGAGTGCCAAAAGCCATGTATGAGCACCTCAGGCTGGGTGCAACCCAAATGCTGGAGACTAGCTCAGCCTCCTCCTGTGTCTCAGCAGCTGCAAAACAGATGGGAGCAAGTGCGGCTCAGTGACGCTGCTGCGGAGGAAAGGGGCCAGGCTTTGGCGGGGAGAGTATGGCTCCTGCCACGTGCTTATTAGAAAATGTAATGTTCTTTAAAGCTCATTTCCACTATACCAAGGTAACCTGATGTAAGCTTTGGTGGACACAGGGGAAAAGAAGGGTCTAAAATAATGTACACCTGATCTTCATGACTTCATGAAGCTGAGATGTGAGTCATCTTGTCTAAAGATGTCCTTTCATCATTCCCAAGGTCTTGCATTTTCTTCAACCCACAAAGTTACATATTTGAAACAAATGTAATCAGAGCAGCAGGAAGGATCTGAGCAAAGAGCTTTGGTCCAGAAAAGATCCGTTAATGGGGCCAAGTTTGCAAAAATTCAATGGTTTGGTACCAAGCCACTGCCACGCAAGTAAAACCCCAAGCAGCTGTGTATGGCCCTCCTCTAAAACCTGAGGCTGAATAAACAGCCCCCATCACTACTGCTCGGCTGCAGGAACTGTCTCCAAGTTCATTCCACTTCCTCATGGTCCCCGTCCCCAATCCCAAAACAAATGACAGCTTTTCTTCCTTCTCTAATCTACAGTCTTACTCAAGTATCCATTTCACATCGCACAGGATGCAAATCAGGCACAGTGTAAGGTGTTGTGACATGGAAATCTGAAGAAGAGGATGTCTTCCAGGAACTCCCAGTCTTGCTGGAGACAACTGTAAATGTGCATTGCAACACAGTTGTGATATGTTCCCAGAGAAAAGTTTGCTAAAATAATAATTGGCAAAGGAATAATAAGGATAATTGTGTTTAACTTTCTGGATAAATTAGTAAGATGAAGGTCTTTTGTCCAATGGGGAACACAGGAGGACACTGACCCTAAGTATGAATTCTAGAAAAGGCATTCAGTTTCAGAGTAGACTTCATAAATTGTTCAAAGTACTATCACTTTCCCTTATGAGGGGGTGGTGCGTGAGTGGCTTGTGGGATTTTAATGGCATTTGTGTGTCATCATCATAATCTTAACTGCCTCCAGGTAGGAAATTCTTGCACTTGCAAGATGATTCAGAAAACTTTTCCTATGCGAAAACCAAGTGGCTGTCCTATTCATTACTGATACAGGTCAGTAGAAAGCACGTGTAAGCTTGACATAACATTTATATGCATCTTAGGCAGCTATTTGTGCTCATTCTGGGAAGTTGCTCCTTGCCTTATAAAAAATAGAGAAACTAGTGGCTAGGGCACAGAAAACTCGAGAGAGCCAGTGGGAAGAATGAGTTTTTTATTCTCTCAACAAAAATTAGGTTAACATCACATGGCGAATGAGGGTCATAGAGAATGACTTATACTGGCAGAAGAGTTGGTAGACATTGTCTAAGCTCTGGGTTGCCTCAAACTATACTGGTTTAAGAAAGTTGCATATTCTTGTGCCTTCCTGACATTCAGAGTCAGCACATGATTTAGATTTAGAGCTATGATTTAGATTTATGATTTAGATCTCCAATGTGACCAAAAATTCTCATGTGTTCGGAGTTGGGGTTTTGGGGAGGTGGCTAAATGTAGGGGGCAGAATACTCACTAGTGGATGAACTACAGAAGATGGGGCCTGGCTGGAGGTGGGTCACTGGAGGTGTGACTGTGAGGGTATATTCCTATCCCAAGCTCCTCCTTGCTTTCTCTGCTTCCTGGTCATCATGAGTTGAGCAGCTTTCCTCCACCATGCCCTTTTACCTTGCTATTTCTGCCTTGTAGTCAACACACCATGGACTGGACCCTGCAAAACCACGACACAAATTAAAACTTCCCTCCTTTAAGTTGTGGGTATCAGTGTTTTGTTGCAGTAACTGTAAAAAGATTAACATAGCACATCTTTGCATATTTCAGAGTCTTTAGGTTACAGCACTTTCCAAGACATAGATTATTCCCGACTCATGATGGTTCAAACTGTGTGTGTATGAGCTTTTCTTTTTTACTTTACAGTGGCATAAAATTTACAAGCATTCTGTGGAAACCGTACTTTAGATGTTAAATTTTGATCTTTGCAATAAATTACATGAAATAAGCAACATTTTATTATAAATTAGGCTTTGTGGAAGATAACTTTGCTCGTCTGTTGGCTAATATAAGTGTTTTGAGCACATTTAAATTGTCTAGGCTAATCTATTATATTTCATAGGTGAGGTATGTGAAATATATTTACGACATAGGATATTCTCAGTTTATAATGGGTTTACTGATACACGACACCATTGTAAGTCCAGGAGTATCTGTATATTTATGATCAGTAAGGATCATCTTTTATTGAAATATGGTGATATGTGATAATGTTACCATGTCTTTGTTTTCTTTCTTTATATGATTTTCTCTTTACTGAGAAGGTATAGAGATGGATAGAAACAGATGGGACACAGAAACAGAGTAGGGATGGATAAGGAAGACAGGGAGAAAGACAAAAATTCCATGTTGCCACAAATCATATGGGAACCTTATAAGCAGAAATATTTGAGCAGGTTTTAGCCACTAAGAGTGACCATTAAAATGAAAATCACATAAATCCAATAATTAAAACTTAATATAATTTGTAAGTACAATGAAACTTTCTAGCCATAGCACATTGTTGGCAAACTCTTTCTTGTGAAAGTTTACACGGTAAATATTTTGGCTTGGGGTCTTCTAGTTTCTGTCTCAGCTACTCTATGACACAGAGTCTCAAAAGCAACCACAGACAGTCTATGACAAAGAAATGTAGTGTGATTTGCCCTTCTGGCAGTAGATTGCAAATCAGTACAAGATAAAGTCATAACTGCTATTCTATTAGTCTGACACATCTTTTGATCCAAAGGAGGAAAATTTTAGGGCACATTTTCCATAAACACAGCTATGAACCAGGGGAAATAACATACAATGGGCTCAGAGGACTCACTTCTAGTTTTTGGTCCTGTCAGGCTTTTCTTTAGCACACTAGAGACCTCACTCTTCAGAGGACATTGGATTCATACATTCTTGAGTTCAGTGATATCATAGGCCAGCTAGTGAGTTACAGAACCGAGTTTGCAAGTGGATAAAATCAGGGTGAGAATTTCCCTTTAGGGAATGCCCTACTGGGCATATTTCAGACACTTCAAGGGACAGGCCTCTGGTCTTTGTTTTTCCCTTAGCAGATATACAGTATAATAGAATGATTTAGAGAAAATATATAGGTTGAATAGGTTATATTAAAATCACCATATTTTAAAGATAATCTCTCTAGAGCAAAAGTATTTCCAAGCCACAGCTCTTGGTCTATTTATTTAAAATATCCATTTGTGGACTGTGGGGGAAAAGAACAAGAAGTCACCAAGTGGCAAGCCTTCCCTGCAGATCAGAACCATGTATGGACTGCTGAGGGGACAGCCAGACCCTGGCCTCTTCTGGTGCATAGGCTGGGAAACAAGAAAAGCCAACCTACTTCCTCCTCTTCCCACCATGTAGGTGACCAGCTGATCTGGAGAAATGCAGGCTGCAATGATAGCTATTGAGGTAAAATATAATTTAATGCTTGTAGTGTTTAGTGTTTCACTGACTTTGCAGGTTTAAAGCCAATAACCTGATCATTTATTCAGAGGGTAATAACATGCAATGTAGCATCTATGGGGGATCTCCTTCTGAAGGTGGTAGCCATTGTTAATTACCTATTATCTTATTTTGAAGTCCTGTATCATTTTCATTGCTTTTGGGGTTGAGTTTTATTTTATTTTGCTATGTCCGATGACATGTGCAGCTATTTCAAAGATAACAGGATACCTTATGGTGGCCATTTTGGATTTACTATTACCTTACTTTGAAGTTTTGTGGCATTCATTGTTTTGTTTTTGTTGGTTCTATTCTGTTCTGGTTTGTTTGATTTTTTCTGTTCTGTTGTGTTTTGTCTGAAGGTTTCTGCAGCTATTTTGAGGATGGCAAGAGGCATTATGGCAACCATTTTTGACTCTGTATTGTTTTGAACTCCTGTGTCACTTGCATTGGTTTGTTTTGATTGGCTTTATTCTGTTTTATTTTGGTTGGTTTTATTCTTTTTAAAATAAAAAAATACAACTAGATAAAGCAAAACTTCTGCATAAGAAAAGGACCTGAGAAGGCATTCAAATGTGATTTCAATAGGATTTGAGGGCTCTCACAAGTTTTAAAGGTCCCTGTGAATCTGGTAAGACATTTCAAAGAAGGATTTTTTAAACTATAGTGAGACTCACAGTGAGGGCCAATTGGATAATATCAGTCCAAGATCCTGACAGTTACCATAGCAAGGAAGGGAAATTTGACAGACGGAATCCTTTTATGATAATCTCAACAATGTAATCTTTAAATGTGAGGAAAAACCCCACCTTAGAGATTGTGAGCCACGTTGAGGGGTGGCCAGAGGACGTGCTGGTCCAATGCTCCAAATTAAGCTTTCATTTTTCCATAAGTTTTCTGCCTCTAAAGAAGAACTGGAAACCTTTATCCAGATTATATTTTGTAAAATCTTACCTAATCTTTAGAAACAGGAAGAGATAGTGAGAAGCGAACATGTATTGTTAGAAAATGTAAAACTGTACAAACTCTTCCACCACCTCAAATCCTTGGCCCTGTTAGCTTTTCAAGTTTCTTTTCTCTATTCTTTTAGCCCTGTTTTTTTTTTTCCAAGTAAAATTTTTATATGGGGTGAAAAGAAATACTCAGAATATATTGGCCTTGATGAATTTTTAAGTGAAATGAAAACACAAAATTAGCTAACACCACCATAAAAAAAGTATAACTAGCATTTCAGAAATTTCCCTTGGGGCCTCCTCCCTTGTATCACCCGCTCTTTTAACACCATGGGTTCTTTTGTTTTGGGAATACTTAAATGAAGGTGATTTCCTCATCTTTTCCCCTAAGGATATGGCAATGTCTGAAGACCTTGCTGGCCTCTACAACCAGGGAGTGGGTGCTACTGGCATCTAAAGTGATGGGGTTACAGGTGAACATACTTAAAAGTACAACAGAGCCTTCTAAAGCAAAGCGGTAGCTGCTCCCAAATGTCACTAATGCCAGTGTTGAGAAACCCTGTTTTATGTAACAGGAACCAAGCTCTATGTTTTCTTTTGTGCCTGGCTTCATTTGTTCTCCATGATATCTGTTTCCATTGGATCCTTTAGTTACCAAATAACTAAAGGAAATTCCCTATTAGCTTGTAGTCATCCAAACTTTCTATCTGTTCTTACAGAAAATTGTACTACAGTGATATATGAGATCAGGGCTTCTCAACTTTGACACTATGACATTTAGGCACTAGCTTCTGGTTTTGGCCTGTTCTGAGCACTGTAGGATATTTAGCAACATCTCTGTCTTCTACTCACTAGACACCAGTAGTAACACTCTCTCCCCTATTTATGATAACCAAAACTGTCTCCAGACATTGCTAAATGCCATTGTGGAAAGCAGACAAAATTGTTCCCAGTATAAAACTAGCACACGCTAGGATGCATTCCTTAACTAAGCAAAATCTTCCAGTACCCATCTATTAATAGTTCAGTTTAAGTAAATGCTTGGTCTTAGAATGCAGGCAGAGAAAATCTTTGATATTTCTTCTGTTTAAGACACAAAGCAGATTTAGGATCTGGAATAAACACAACAATCAATGAAATTATCATCTGAAGATCAGACTTTAAATAGCTAAGGTCTGGCTCTTAGGTTCTGTTTTCTAGCATGAGCCTTGGGAATGTTTAAAGGTTAGCTGTTGAAGATAAATTTTCAAATCAAAGCCTCTGTTCTGGCATGGACACAGTTTAAGTCAGGAATGGCTGGAGACTGTTTTCTGAGGGCATTTCCCTTTGGGTTAATGTTTTGGCAGATAATGTTTCTATTATGCTTGAATATTCCATCCCAGGATCATGGTTCTCAAGGCCAAGGCTGCTGAGCATCACAACACTGGAGGGAAATCAGCTCTTGCTAGATAGGGAAGGAAACAGCCATGATTTGTTGAATACTTACTATCTTTCTGGGATTGTGCTAGTCAGTCTACACGCTGATCTTTCTTAATCCTCACAAGGATCTAATGGGGTAAATATTATTATCTGTGTTTTACTAATGAGAGAACTGAGGTTAAAAAAATTTGAGCAAGGCCAAATAACTAGTACATGGTAGAGCTGGTATTTAAACCAAAGAGTGGAGGGTTAAGGGAAGCTGGAGAGTCTTTAGCAGTTCTTCCTGTGGTCGGTAGGCTGATTTCCTCTGTCCTGGATTCTACCTGATTCTGTGACTAGTTTTGTGGATGAGGTGGATATACAGAAAGCTGCATCTCTACTTTTTACTTTTACTTGTTTTGGAATGTGCCCTCACATTCAGGGTGGTAAGACACCATATTAAAATTAGATTCTTTTGGGTCTCCCATATTGGAGGTCGGTGTTAGGGAAAGGGAGAGACAGAGAAAAGGAGGAAGTGTGTGTGTGTGTGTGTGTGTGTGTGTGTGTGTGTGTGGAGAGAGAGAGAGAGAGAGAGAGAGAGAGAGAGAGAGAGAGAGAGAGAGAACAAACATATGGAGATAACAGGGGGCCAAAAATGTAAAGGAAACCTTCTTGGACCCTCCAACCCAATGGATTACTAACTGCAGGAGGCTGAGTGAATGACCCTGTAGACCCCAGGCAGAGTTGTAGCATCATCCTGCTGAGCTCTGTCCACCAATGGAATTATGAAGCAATAAGGTGGCCATTGTTCTAAGCCAGTAAATTCTGGGGTGTGTTGTTACACAGCAGTAGATAAGCACACCCCTAGGTCTGCTTGATTCTAACATACTGGGCAGGTGCCAGGACGCTGAGAGGTCAGGATCAAGGTTACGAGAACTGACTTTGTCCTATTACCATCCATCCATGAGGGGAAAAGGTTATGCTCTCTCCCAACCCTTGGGTTCTAGATTGAGCTTGGATTACGCTGTACTTACAGCTCTGTGATTCAAAGATAATCTCAGAATGGACACTCCTAAATCTCTAGGCTGTGAAGCACTGCCAGCATTCTAGATGAGTTTTTCTATTTCACCAAATTCCAGTTCAGGGAGCCCTGAAAGGTTTACCTTTGAGGTTATCTCAGGAATCTACTAATAATTGAATGCTGAACTCTAACCAAACAAAGCTAATATTTCCCAACCAAGGGAAGCAATGTTACATGAACACACTTGGACAGTTAGAGTTATTATTTATTTTATGGTTACCTTTCACTTCTGGCAAGTGATACTGGATTTCCACATGCCAAACATGAAATTTTAAGACAACTATAATTTAGAACATAGAGTTTATTTTAAAAATATTAATAAATAATAACAGTGCTATGAAAACATGGATAAAATAGTGAAAACAATAAATGAAAAACAAAAACTTTGGAAATAGTCAAAGAGACAAAAGAAGATAAAATATATTGAGCCATCAATATATGAGCCATCTTTCTATTTCTTTCTTTTCAGCATGGTTATCCTCTGGATGGGCCTTAGTTAATCAGCTCAAGGACTTAAGAGAAAACTTCAAGCATCCCTGAGGAAGACATTCTGCTTATGATTAAATACAACACTGAAGCATCAATTCCTCTTGGAATGTCCAGCCTAGCCTGAAGATTTCCAAGCTGCCAGCCCCACAGTTGCCCGAGTAGATCACTTAAAACAAATCTTCTATGTTTCTCTTTTTTTTTTTCTCATATCTCATGGGTTCTAATTTCTCTGGATAAATCTTATAGAACAACCAATAAACAAAAATACACATAACATGCAAAGTTCCTCACACAACAGCAGTCCACATTAGATGGGATCAGTAATATTATCCTTGGTTTTTGGGTAAGGATGATGAAGCTATAAAAGTCAACCAATTCTTCCACAATAAGTGACTTATTTGTAGTGTACTGGGACAGGCACCTCTTGTGGCTCACTCTTGTGCCTGTAGAACCCATAACATAGCACCCCAACCATATTATCTTCCGGACTCATTAGTCTCTAGCACTAGAGAATTTTTGTATCATAAACCACAGATTGGGAGATAGGCCTCTCACAGGAGGCTCCTGCACACACACTGAGCTCATCTCAGCACTGCAATGCAAGTATGACCCATCCATCTCTTCTTTCTTTGGTCCTTGGGAATTCAGCATCTGTCTGTCTGTCTGTCTGTCACTAGTTATTCTGAACTCTCTAGGAGATATACTGGTCATGAATTTAGGCCCCCAGAAAAGTTGGCCATGTAACAGGAAGGATGAAAGCTGAAGCAAATTGTGTGTTTATACACATATATGTGTGCATGTATTTTTCTACTGTGTTGCCTATAAGATAGAGGCAGTGGGGTAGCCGTAGTCTTTCAGTATTAAGAGTTCCAATTCTCAATTCCTTCCTCTAACCTTACCTTATCCTACCTTACCTTACCTTAAGGCCCAACAGGAACTGGATTAGGTTGTAGGGTAAGCAAGATCCTTTATTTTGGCCGACAGGAGTCTTACTCTGGAATTCAGCATTGCTTTATGACATGGGCCCTCCATGATCTTTCAGATCTGAGGGTGAATTAAGGACTAGAAATACTTTCACATAAATTTGTGTTTGAGCTTCACAAGATAGTGGAATCAAGGCAAAGATGATTTCTTACAGTACATATTACAGTACCAATATTCAAAGAGATAAAGTGCTTTAGACAAATGATATGTCAGATTGGTGTATGACTATTGTGTAGCCAAAACTTTCTGTGAGACACTACATTGTGTCTTTTATTCAATAAATACTTTATTTGAAAAACTGTAACACTTACCAAAAGCTTAATGCAGTGATGTACAAAATAGATATGACATCAGCTTTTATGGAGCTTCCATTGTTCAAAGCTCTTTCTGAAATAGGTGACATCTGTGGTTCTTAACCAGAGGAGATTTTTGCCCCTTAGAAGACATTTAGAAAGTCTTGAGGCATTTTTCAGTTGTCATAACTGGAAAAGGAAGATACTACTGTTGTGTAGTGGATGGAGGCGGAGACCATAGGACAGTTCTCTTCAACAAGAATTATCCAACCCAAGAAGTTAACAGTATTAAGGCTGAGAAACTTAGAGATCAATTGCCTCTTTCTTCCAATTTATGTGTAAAGGATATAATTTAAAATGCATTTTAAATAAGGAGACCCCAATACACATATTTTGGTTTGATCACATAGAAACTATTTGGAAAATTGAAACAGGAAAGATTTCTCCAAAAGGAAAATGTTAAAAACACTAACAGAGAAAAGAAGAAATTTGTCCAGCTACAATTCTGTCTATCATGATTTTGTCTTTCTCCATGTGCCCACTTGCCCCTCCACTTGCCACATTGTGACACAGAATAAGTTCCCACAGACCTGAAGATCCAGTATTGAACTTTTCAACTTCCAGAACTATGACTTAAAGAGACTAAGATACTGACAAATTACTGTAGTAAAAGCAACAAGCTACATGTGAATAGTGCTCTCTTGTACCTTTGAATCTCCCTGCAAGCCAGTCCTGGAAGGTAAGATCCACATTCTTAGACAACTCAAGACATACTTTCTCCATGAAATTCAAACATTAAGCGAGGAAAAGAAAGTGCTCTAAAGGATACAACTGCAAGTGTGTTTAGATGTGTAAGATAGATGACCATATTACTAAGTTTTTGTTGGATCATTGAACACAACTGTTTGCAGTCTCACTATTTGAATGTCCCCTTTGTATGCTTTAATTTTGTAACTTGAACAACTATTTCTAAGATGACAATATGTAATCTATTAACTAGTGATTTCTTACTGTTTATTTTTTGAAATTCTGTATTACTTGTATCCTTTTACTGTTTTTTTTTCTTTAAATAAAATTTTTTAAAAAAGAAATTCAAACATTACCATCACATGTGGTGGAAACTGTATTTAATTAAAAAATCTAATTTCTGTGAAAGCAAGAAATCTTTTCAGCCAAACATAATGTCTTAGTAAAATACTGGACACTACAGTTTATTTCCATGCAAAAAGTAAAGTGTTCGTGAGGTTATTGTCCTGAGTCTGGGAAGTGGGACCTCAGGGCTAACTGGGCTAACCATAGTGGTGAGTTTTTAGGGTATGGTGCAACTTCTTTCTCGGTTAAGAGATGGCTGGGTGTGTATCTCAGTGACAGAGATTACCTAGCATACACATGGCCCTGGGTTTCATACTAAACATCATGCGTTCATGTACACACACAATATCTGGGTCCAACTGAGTTTCCTTTCTTATTGCCAGGATTTTTCTTAAACATAAATATCTCTTATAGGAAAAAAAGCAGAAAAATAAAACAGGTTAATCAGTAGATGAGAATCAGTTTTAGTGTAATATTTTCACTTATAAATATGATAAACATATGTGACCATAAACAAGTTATTTCCCCTTTTTGGCCCTCAGTTTCCTTATAAGTCTGAGAAGGGTAGAAGAGATCATTTATCAAATTCTATGAATCATATGTTGACAATAAATTATACTCATTGTGACTAAGTGTTCAGAATAATCTTTTCTTTTTAGTTTTTCTTTTTCTATTTCCTTCTTTTGCTTCATTTTTTTCTCTTCTCTGTCACCTATGCTTGTCTTAAAGACAAAATTGTCAGTAAAATAAACAGAATGTATTTTGTTCTAGAAAAAGCAGACCAACAACACTGTTACATAAGCTAGTACTTTTGGTCAAGTGCTAAAACCTGAAATGAACAACAAAAATGTATCTAAGCTAAGATTTCACAGAACCCTGCCAGAGGTTGTGTCCCTATCTGATTTTATTCTGCTTGTGATCAGTGCTAACCTTTGTTACCAGTGAGATCTACTAAAATTACTAGAGCAATCCTATATCATGACCAAGGTCACTAGATTCCTTATCTAACCCATTCATCTCTCTGAAAGATGGAGAGCTGACAGGGTCACAGTGAATGGTAGAGGTATGTGTGGGTTCTGTCAACCATCTTCACTTTACTACAGATTTGTACTTCTCCTGTGGATTCTCCTGGTTTCTCCTGTGGATTTCAGAGGAGGGATGTGTTTGGCAAAGGCCTCAAAGTAGAACCAGTAACTATTTCACAGACTTGCAACCCATTGAAAGTTTTGTGAAGCTACTCAGTCCCTTAGCTCATTGTATGTTCTGGGGAGATTCCCAAGAATGACCACTAATTTCAAGAAAAGAGATGCTGTCCTTGTTTTTTTCTGCTGAATATTCAGGCAGATACCTTGTTGGATGCCAGGCAATAAGTTTACCACTGACAACTTCCCTGTATCCTACTGGAAGTAAAGAGGTAAGTTTGGGGGAATCCTGGGCCTTGAGTTTATTGTCATGACCCTCACCCCAAGCTGGCTTCTAAACTTAGGTTTTCATACTTCAGTGTGGTCTGGGGACTTCCTCCAGAAAAGTTTTCTCAAAGAACAAAGATAATTGTTGGTCAAGACATTTATGTCAGTCTCTACACTAAATCGGTAAGGAGTCCGTTCTCATTTTGAGGATTAACAAGGATATGAAATTTCCTTTCCCAGGGCATGAATATAACAGGCAATTTACCATCTAGCTAAAGGCCCAGGTTAGGACGTGCTAGTTCTTATTTTATGGCCCCTAAGGACCAGGTCAAGCAAACTCTATGATCCCTAGTAACCCTGGAACCAGGTGGTTCCAGCTCTTTAGGCTCCTTCCCAAAAATTTGTATAGCAGCTTCCCAAAGTTGGCTAGGAGTTGAAACTGCTGGAGTTTGGCCTGACTTTGTAAATCTTTAGTTAACAAGGACCTAATTCAAAACTGCTTTTAAAAAAATCAAAACTATAATGAGTACTATTTTAAATTAACCCCAGGGTGTGAAAACTTTTTGATTTCTTACTTTTCCTGTGGAAGACCTGCATGTTCCCCATCATCTGTGGCCTTGCTAAGTGAGCTGCAAAATGTGCCATGCCTTCCCCCCCAAAAGTTCCATTGTTGAGTATCTCATGCTTGTCTTTCAGCATGCTGATCTGCTCTGGCTACACTTTTGGAAACTGGCAGCCTTAGGGAGGGTTTTGTGACCAGTGTTACGACTTTGCTGTGAGCTTGCCAGTCCTCTTCTGATTCCAGTCCAGTCAATCCTGTTGGGTCTTGACGCTTAGTCTCTTTCTGTTTACTCCACTGGGGATTTCGTCACAGTGCCTCCGGGAATGGACTGCACACAACTTTCTGTATATGTGATGGAACTTTGTCTCAAAGTGTGTTCCAAGTGTTAGGCAATTGTTCTGAAACCTCCTTCCAAAATGGTACTTTAAAAAATTAATTTCTTTTTACCTGCTTTCAGAGGCAAGTTTTGACTCCCCTGCATATAAAAGAGGTTGATGCTGGATTTTCTAGCCTTGAATTTAGAGTAACATGGTTTGAAGGCTGAAGAACAACTTTCTGGTGAGGATAAGACATCCTGTAGGTGGTTCCATCATGAAGAATATATGGCTGTGACCATTTTAAGAAGAAACAATTGTAATTTAACACTGGGCTCAAACATGGGAGATTTGGTGGAGTGGGTGTCATAAACTCTCCTTAGGGTTAGATCCATCTGATCCAGGGATTCATGAAAACATCTTTTATCATTTGTGCTCTTCCAGTATGACAAAGGATAACTCTTCCAGCCAGCTGATCAGATCACCTTTACGGGGACGTTTTCCTGTACGGAAGGAGCAGAACAAGGAGGTCTTTTATCATTAATCAACACTCAGTTTATCTTGGGAAGTCCCAGTTAGTACATGTAGGTCTGTAAATACCAAGTCTGAGCTCATTCCAGAAAAAGGCTGTTTAAGCCTACTGAAATTTTTTGCAAAAACAAATGCTTCAGGTGAGTCCAGTCCCTAATTTTTTAATATGTGCTGTCATTACGATTGGTATTATTGACTTGGTTCACAGTCTTTTCTTTTTGTTTTTATTCTTTGAGGAAAGATTCATGTCTTCTTGCTTGCTTTTGGAGAAACATTGATGAGCTCAGGTAACTTTTGTATTTTTAGTTCCAAAATATAAGAAAATGGATTTACAGGGTAAAATTTCCTAGCACAGTGGATAATTATATGCACTGTCATTTCTCTGCTCTAGATTTTGGGTTGGCTTCTATTTCACTTGGGGCAAAGCTGAGGTCCTTTCAGAGACTCTGAGGCTCAATTTCTGACTCTTTGTACTTTCTGATCTCATTTCCTGTGATTTTCCTGTCTTGGTCACTCCCTGTTATTTCTCAGACTGGTGCCTACTGAGAACCTTGGGTTCAGCTATTCTGTCTCCCCGGAGACATCCAGAAGGCTTGCTCCTTCCCTTTGTCCAAGACTTTGCGAGCTGCTCACTTTCACAATGATGCCTTCACGGATCCTGCCACCGGTCTCCTTAACTGTCCGTGCCAGCCCAGTTGCTCTATCCTGATTTACTAATTTTTTCAAAGTAATTACAAATATACTGTGTAACTTAATCTGTTTAATCTCATTTGCATGCCCCTCCCCCACACTAGTAAAGCCCACAGGAGAAAATTTTGTTTGCTCACTTTGTTCACCAGTAATCCTACATGCCTAGAATAGTGTTACAGTACTGGGTTATTCTCTGTCTGTCTCTTTTTCTCAGTGTCTAAAGCTATATATCTTTGACCTCAGCAACCTCTCCAGTGGTAGGATACCTTGACTCAGGTTGGAACTAGCTTGGCTTAAAAAAAGAAAAATCAAGAACATGTAGTAAATGTTGTTCTTACTCAAGACATAGTGTTAATAGCCACCAAAGACCTGGTCTCTTTTAGGGATTTATCTAGGAAAAGCATAGCTGGGATGATTTTGGTTGTTAAGGAACAGACAGCTCAATTCATTGGTTTTAGAAATAAAAGAATATGTCTAATGATCATCCATTTCATCCCTAAGTATCTACTAAATATAAATGAAAATTTATGTCTCCAAAAGATTTGCCTAATATTGTCCTTAGCACTTTTTTTCTATAATATGGAAAAATGGACACATGCCGGGCATCTATGAATAGAAAAACAAATAAACCATGCAATACTCATACAAAGGAATATTCCTCACCAGTGAAAAGGAATGCTTCATATAACCATGTAGAAATGAATCTAAAAACTATTAGTACACAAAAGTACTATATGACTTAATTTATAAAGTTTCAGTACAAACCAAATAATGTGGGAAGAAATTAGAAATGTAGTTAGAGGTTTGAGGTAGAGATACACAAAGAAGAAGGGAATATTTAAAGGTAATGGTAATGCTTTAATTTTTGTAAGGGTTTTGGTGACCTGGATGTATTCATTTGTCAAGACTGAGCAAATGTCTGGAGGATCTCAAATCCAAGGCTATCCTGGATCACTTAGTGAAATCTCAACTTGGAAGTAAATAAATATCACTGGAGATATGGTTCAGTGGTAGAGCAGATGTGTAAAATTCTGGGTTAAATCCCTAATACTGTAAAACAAAATGAAACAAAAAAGCTTAGCAAATGTGCAATTAAAATTAATGTATTTATCAAGAACTGATAAATGCATAACTTGAGGCTGACCTCACTCCTAAATTCTAGATTCATGTCTCCAAGAGTCCAACTTGTCTATTGTGTCATCTTGAGTGTCTCATGGACTTTTCAAACTTACTATACTCCACTTTTGATTGCTGCCTCCCCCCAACTTTTTGTAATTTATTTTTTAAATTAGTATGTGTTTGTGATGCATAGTGATTACATTTATCTTAGGGGAATAGTACATATACGTGTGCATATATATTCTTTATAAATGTTGATTCCCTTTTCCCTCCCTGTCCTCCTGGCTCCCACCATCCACGGACTTCAGAGTCCACCTCCCTATTTCCCAGCATCTATCTTTTATTTTGCTTGTTACATTATTTATATTTTGGGTTTCTCATGTAAGAGAAACCATGCAATAGTTAACCTTTCTTCCTGTGGTCTTTCTAATCTTAGCAAGGACTGTTTTTAGTTGTGTTAGGCCTAAAATCTTGGCTCATCCTTGACTCTTCTCTGTCAGTTATAACAGCAAATCCCAGAGGGAGAATGCTCAGAATGTGTCTAGATTTTGAGCACTTCTCACTGCATTTGGCACTGCTCCTCGATTTCCCATTCCTACTCTTTCTCAGTCTGGTTACTTACTATAAAACTTCCAAATTGGTGGTCTTGCTTCCACTCTTTCCTCCTGCAGACTGCTAGATCCTGGAGCAGGAGAGATTCTTATAATGCAGACTGTGCTTTCTCTATCTGAGTCCACCCAGTGGCTTTCTATCTCACTGTTATGGGCCAAACTCTTAGCATTGACATTTTGTACACTGCCATATTGATCAGATGAGAGCAACTTTTATTACTGTGTTCTTCCCTGAACAGTTTCCTGAATGACTCTGGGTCAGAGTTGATCAAAGAGCAACCAGCACAAACTTTGGAAGGAAGAAAGGCAGCCATTATTCTTGGTTGTTGGAGTCAAATGTGGTAAAGAATATACACATGACCAGGAGGCTCCAAGTGTTCCTCTCCTGTGTTGTGCTGAGCTCTTCCTGGCTGCTGACCAACAGCTGATCCTCATCACACTCTCGCCTGTCCACACTCAGAGGTGGTGGCTGTGCACAGGCAAAGAGTTCTGCAGACTTCTCCATGACTCCTCCTCACAGTTCTACTCCACCACTGTGTGTGCTGGCTTCTAGGTCTGCCTCAGATCTCTGGCTCTTCTACCCACTTGAGAGCTGGTTAGAGAGTCTGCTCAGAAATCTGACACCTCTTTTCAGACCCCTCAACAGGAGAAGGTCTAATTCCTCTGACCTGTTACTCATACTGCTTGTGCTCCCCTGCTTCAACTGTGACTGCTGTGATCTATAAGGCCCCTGGTACATCTCTGAAGTCATCTCTCCCCATGTTTGCTTAGTCACTGCTTCCCTTTCTGTTCCTGGCACATATCAAGTACACTCCATCCAAAGAGCTGGGCCCAAATTGGTACTTTTTCTTCTTCTTAGAATGTTTTTCCTGCAGTCACAGGGCTCACTCACTTTCTTCCTTTATTAGATCATTGTTCAAATGTCACCCCAGAGTAGCATTCCTAGTAAGAAAAAAGCAGCTCTCTATGGCCCTTTGTGTTATTTTCATTTCTTACATGTAGAAACAACACCTAGCATGTTATTTATTTATTTACTATCTGCTTTCCCATCAGGCATTTTTACCTAAAATTAACTTGAAATTTGAGGGGCTTCTTTGTTAGGAAAATAACAAGTCATTATTTTGCCTATCCACTAACTGAAATTTAGCATCCATCTCCTTCAAATATAAACACAAACAAAGAACCCCATACTTAGCAGTATTTGTAACTTGGTATCACATATATATTTCCCTATTGCAGTTGTTGATTATATTTGGGCTCTTTGATCTGAAATCATGTTAGTCATTAGGCTTGCAGCTAGAAGACGGACGATTGAAGCTTTCCTTTTTAGAGGTGATCCCAAGATGTAGCTGTCGATGTACTGGAAGTCCTCTTTTGTAGTTGTCTTTATTTGTGCTGTTGTGGCTACCTCGTATGTCCTGAATTGATTTAATCTGTTTACCTTCATGGTCATTTTGACTTTGGGGAAGAGCCAGAAGTCCTAGGGTGCCAGACCTAGTAAATAAGGTGGGTCATGTCATAATATTTTTATGAGACTGAATGGCAATTGGCATCAGCATTCACTGTATTTGTGATCGTACCTCATAAAGAGATGAAAAAGGATTTCCAAAACTGCCTCAGAAAGTGCCAAGAACATGGGATTAGTCTGCTTGAACCAAAAAGGAGCATTGTGAGGAACATTAATAGTAATATATCTTTTACTGTAGTGATTTAAAAAATGTAAATGTTCACCATATATTCAACCATACACTATATATATTTGAAAAAACTTCTTTGGAAAGGATTCATAAATTTTATGCAATGCCATGGAATCCACAACACACAAAAAAGAGTTAAATCTCCATGCTAGAATGTGAGCTCCAAGAGGATAGAGCTTTTTAAAAAAAATTTTTTTGCAGTTGTTTAACTCATCCGCTCAGAAATCTAACATTTTGCAAGTTTAATTTTAGCAATAATGTAAGGCCAGTTAGGACTCTGTTATTTATGTCCTCCCCTCACTGGGACATTTGCCTGTCCCCTTTACTTACCATAGGCAATCTATTCATTAGAGGAACTGCATCCCCTTCTGAATGACTGGAGATGACACTCTTGGAAATCCTGTGACAGGTAAAGGCTTTTCTTGACAGGATGCCAAACCTACCACATATCCCTGTTAGGAGGAAATAGCATTAAAACTAAATTCCAAATGTAAAATCCACTAACAAGAAAGACACAGAATAATTCATAGTGGGGATTTCCATGTTGGTATTTTTCCCCTAGAAAGAAACATTACATTGTATTCTGAATTGTCATTTTCACTCTTTTAATAACACCAACTCAAACTGCTTTCTCTTAGTAATTCTCAGAAATTGCAAAGTAATAAAATTCTTTTTGTATTTTTTTTTTTATCGGTACCAGAGATTGAACTCACGACCGCCTGCTTACAAGGCAGGTGCTTATGCCGCTGAGCTAAATCCCCAGCCCCCCAAAATTCTTTTGATTGAAGCATTCTCTGTGTTGATCTTTTTCTGTAGTGAAAACTTATGTCACAGAGAAAGGTGTTCAGGACCTTGAATGACTACCAACTCCATATAGAACTTACAATCATCGTATGGAGAGACAAAGTCATAGAAAAAAATTACAGTTTGAAACATTGGTTTTTTTGATGAATACAACCAAGATACACAAATTGATCAAGAAGGTTGTACAGGATATAAGTGATAATTCTGCCACCATCCAGTACACATTGATCTTGCCTGCTTTGAGAAAGGGTGACTGATGGTTCCAAACAGATCAAAAAGACCCAGCTGCTGCAGTACTCCAGTTTCTATGATAGGAAATGTTTTTTTTTCTAAATAAATTTATATTAAGTCTGATTAATATCTGATAGTGTCTTGGTATCTGATTAATAACTTTCCTAAAGTCTATTTATAAAATATCTATCATGTTATAAATATTTAAGAGGAGAGAACTAACATTTACCAACTTTAATACTTTTAGTGGAGTGCTTGTTGCTTGACACTATTATCTCATTTAAATTTTATCAACTATCCCATGAGGTCACTGTCAGGGGACTGAAATTTAGAGGAGGGTTATGTGATTTGTCCCACAATTCACTCTTTCTACCTGAAAGGCTGCTCTTGAGTTCATGGAATTTTCCAGACAGGTCGAAACCATTTTGACAATTTTGATCATGATTCTATTATTTGTTTAATATTGTTCTAGACATGTACTAGTTTAAAAGAGTAAATAAATAAATTTACCTTAAAAGGCAATGCCACATTGTTGTTGGTAATAAATAGTAACCCTTGCCATAGGTTGAAAGTAATAAACAGTACCACTTGCCATAGTCATAAAAATAAATTTATTGAAAACAAGACAATGTCAGCATGCTTCAGCCAAATGGAGTTGTCAAGAAATGTTCTGAGCCTGAGGTCATTTCTGTTAGAAAGCCATAATTAGCACCAAAATGGGACCTTTTCCTTGGGTAATCAGAAGAAGAGTAAGAGAATCAAAACTGGGAGGATTCTCTCACCATGTGATACAATGTTATTTAATGCCATGACCCAGAAATAACTAAGAGTCCCCTGTACCACTGGCAGGACTAGTCTCATGCTTTGGAATATGTGACACAGTGCTCTTGTAAAGACATTTAGGAGATGTTGGCAGATCCCCGGGCTACTACTGCTGAATATTATCTGAAATTTGTGGACAGTGCTCTGCAACAACTGGCTTCTGAAGGGGTGCAGGGAGGCTCACATGAGCTTGCTTGGGTTACACGCAGAAGGCAAGAGCTGAGGGGTACATCAGTTCATGCAACAAAAATCACCAAATCCAGAGCAGGTGGATAAATGCCCCTTTCCCACTATGTTTGTAGGCCTATATCAAGGTTATTCTGTGTGTCTCTGCAAGAGTCTCCAGCAAAACTGAGCTTTGGTTGCCCTCAGTGGCATCCTGCTTATGAACAAACCCTCTCTTACCCTTTTTACTCTGTCTGCTTTTCTTCCTTGCTTTCCTGGCTGGGATTTTCTCCCTCCCCAAATAAATTGCATTCACTTAACAGAGCAGATCTTTTGTTATTGTTGTTCTTATCGCCATTGTTGTTGTTTTGTTTTATTGAGATTGGGTCTCTCTGTGTCATTCAGGGTGGCCTTGAACTCACAGATTATCCCAGGCTAGTCTCAAACTCATTGGGATCTTCCTGTTTAGCCTACAAAGTGCTGCTGGGATTACAGAAATGTACCACCATTCTTAACCACAAAGAATAGATCTTATCTTTTTAAAGTAAAAAATAAAGGAATAAATAACTAAAATCAAGCTACCAACTCACTGTCATTTCTTTATAATCAAGCTCATTCCTATTCCACTCTTAGAGCAATGACATGAATCCAGATATAGAAAAACACAAGGAAACTGGTCGACCTCTCAGCTACTTCTTAATAACCAAGAGGCTGTAGTTCCTAATGTAAGTTTGTCCCATCAATCGCGATGATTCAGTCTCCTTTCCCATTCTGAAAGATTGAAGTTTGATGTTTAAAATGACCGTAGTAACCATCGTGGATATGCTGGTTTTTTTTGCTTTTCTTTTTGGACTTTAGACAAATTGGGGGCTAATTGAGTTAACTTATCTTTCTTTTGTAGAATGGACTGGTTATAAGTAGATTTTCTGATGATAAATTTTAAAAAAATCCTTCTGCCAGAAAAGTCTGAATAAGCGATTGTTCATTTTACTTAAAATGAAGAGCTTTGCTGACTGTGTGGACTTGACTTCAGAGAATAACAGGAACAAAATCCTGTGCATATTTTTAGAATATCTCTGCAGAAGTTGGATAACATGTATTACTATATCCACAAATACGGCAATAAACCATATGGATTTATTGAGACTTATGATTCTCATTAAGGTTTAAAAAATATGTCAACAGAAATGGATAGAGAATGATATATCAAGTGCTTACTTAGCCACACTAAAGCTTTGTAAAATCTTAACATTTTGCCATAGCCCTCTTTTTCCTTTTAAATAAATAAAACAGCACAAATATGCTTGAATCTCCTATTACCTCTTTCTATTACTCCTTTTCCACATGGATTTTATTTTTATTGTGACTTTGTTTTTATCATTCCCAAGGATGTTTTAATATTTTTACCACACATGCAGTATTTTAGAGTACTGTTTCGCATGTTTTTAAGCTTTGTATTAAGCTTTGTACAAGTAGATCATTCTGCAACTTGACTTTTTTAGTCAATACCATATTTTAGAGACTTTTCCTGTGCACTTCTGTAATTCAGCTCACTCACTCAGTAAAAAGTTCTGTTGTATGAATAAACCACAATTTGTTTTTCCATTTTTGACCTCATGAATACTTATGTTGTTTCCAATGTTTTCTTACAACAAACAATGCCTCTACAAATATTCTTGGATGTAGCTCTTTATACCTATGTGTAAAAAGCTTTTGTAAGGCGTATGTTTTGAAGTGGAAATATCCTGTATTGTATACAATGTGTGGCTTCAGTTTTATTAGATTGCCAAGTTGCTCTCTAAAGACCTATTTATAATTCTATCAGCATGTTTGAAATTTCTCTTTCTCCTACATTCTTGCCCACATTTTGGTATGGACAGACTCAAGTATTTTGCCAAGCTGAAGGCTGTAAAAAGTATTTCATTCTGGTTGTAATTTGCATTTTTCTAATTAACTACAGTGATGGAAAGGAATTATTTTGGATGCTAATAAACATTAGTGGATTTATGTATATTTGCAAATATTTCACCCTGATCAATGACTTTCTTTGTACCTTATTTGTGGTGTCTTTGAATGATCAGAAATTCTGAATTTTAATGTTACCGATTTTCACAAATTTTTTCTTTACAATTAGTATATTTTGTGTAATGTTTAGAAAATCTTTCCCTACCCTAAGCTATTTGTATAACTTCTTACATTATACTTTAAATTTTACAGTGTTGCCCAAACAGGTCTAAAATCTACCAGGAATTGGAAAGGAGAAGAAATCTGATTTAATTTTTTTGTGTGGACACCCAAATGTCTTAGCACCATCTATTGAAACGATTGTTGTTTCTCTACAGCTCTGTATGGCCACATTTACCATAAGTCACCCCATATCAGTGTGGGAATATTTCTGGATTCTCTAGTCTGTTTTGTTGGTCTGTCGACCTGTCTATGTATCAATTGTTTTGGCTTTTTATAGGATCCCATTTGGTGCATGAATTTTAGGATCAGTATGCGCTGTTCTATGGAAAGTCATACATTAAAATTCTTTGAATTTATTTATATTTGTGAACTGAAGCTATCCTTTTCATAAAAAATATTCTTGTTTATTTGACTTTCTTTGAAGTGATAATTATCATTGCTTTAAATAGGCGCTACATTTCCCAGGTTCCTCCTAAAGGAAAGAGAAACTTGCTTGCTAAATCACCCAGGCTGGCCTTACACTTGTAATTTTCCTGCCATAAGTAACTGAGATTAAAGGTATGCACTGAAAAAAAAAAAAAAAAAAAAAAAAAAAAAAAAAGGTATGCACTGGTGTGCATGGCAGAACTTCACCTCTCGATTGGAAATGTCAAGGTGCTAGAAGAGTATGTGTACCAAGACTACTGCTGTGACTGTTTTGAAAATATACTTTGCCATCGGCTCTCCTGTTGCTGTGATGATTCTCATCCCTCTCATACACAACAAAAGTTCCCCCTTCTGTCTGCAAAGCTCAGGTATAACCACAGCCGATAAGGTGATAGCCATATGCAGTAGAATGTGTTCCTTGGATTTAATTCCTCAAATAGAGCTTCAAGAAATAACAGTTCCTGTTTAAGATTCGTCAACTCAACAACTTGCCTCCTCTCTCCACATGCAACATAAAATGTGGCACAGGCAGAGGATAACTGGCCTTTAAACTTGTGATATTCCTGCCTCAGGTAACTGAGATTAAAGATGTGACCTTCTTTTTCAAAAAATATAAGATAGAAGGCACATAGGAACACATGAGAGTTTCAAAATCCATAAGATACAGGTTATTAATTACCGGGTTCGGGAGAAGTTCTTTGGCAAAGACTCACTATGTATCCTGATTATGTACAAAATTTGGTGGTACATTTTACAGTTGAATAGTTTCCTTGGTGTATTTGCTACATGCAAAGTCTTAATTAAACCTTCTTTTTCATTTAAGTCAATATAGTTCTTTTAAAGATTCACGAGTTTCTTATGAACAAGTTTATAAGTATACTCCATTAGACAAAACTATAGTCACAAACATTATCAAGATTTTCTTTTACCTTAGGCTTTCTATAAAACTGCCGCAGGACAGAATTCCTTAAATTCTCAAGAGTTCTATTACTCAGGGCTGAGGGTGTAGATCAGTGGAAGAGTGCTTGACAAACATGTGAGATTTGCTGGATTCAATTCCCAGTACTAGAAAAGAAAAAAAAAAATGTTAAGAGAGGATCTAATGGTTAACAGAATCACTCCTTGAAGATCTTGCTTTCTGTTTTTTGTTTTGTTTGTGATGTTGGGGATTGAACTCTGGGCTTTATGGATGCCAGACAAATATTCTGCTATGGAGATGTATACAGAGACCTGAAGATATTTAGATCTTCTGAAGATCCTTTGGTTTAAATGAAACAATTATTGAGACATTGCATTAGATATTTCTGAAATTTTAATAAAGAATCTTTGTACCACTCAGATTTAATCTTTTCTCTGAAACTGTTTTTTAGTTTGAGAACACTAGAAAGTCTGTGGTTAAGAAATACTTTTATTTACGAACTCAAAAAGTCTTGCTCCTTTATATTTTCCCTAAACTTAACTTGAAAAATGAATACTTCGTTTTAAAGGCTATCTCTCTCTTCCCTCATTTTATCATTGACAATGAAAAGAAGTCAGGAAATCCTTTTAATATTCTGCCTGAAATCTCTTTAGCTAGATCATCTGATTACATAGACGCATCTTCAATTTTTCATATTTTTTCATGGATACTGTTGTGAAGCTTTCTTGCCCTGCATAACAAGGATTTTCTTCCTGCCGGCTTCTATAATTGTTTCATCACTTTCCTTAGAGTCCTCACTCTTGCTCCATGAAATATTACCAGGTTTCCTCCAACAGTCTCCTCCAGATCCTTTGCATTGCTACCAACACCTTCCTGAAGGGTTTTCTACTTTTCTCCATTACCAAAGCCACAAAAATGATTTACTTATTCATGAATCTGCAATATGATGAGGTCTTAGTAGGCTCAGCTTATGTCAGGCATTGGCGAGAGTGGCTTGAGCTAAGAGCTTGGGGCTGTTGAGTGAAACACCTACCCATGGCTTATTCTTGTGGCCTTTGCTTTTTCACAAAGTGGTGGCTTAGTCTCAAGATATCTCTAGAAAGAAAATGTTACCTGTTATAAGCCAGTTTTGGAAGTCCACAGTTGTTTTGTGTAGCGTTTTATTTGTTGTGATAGTGATAGCTTGTCTTAGAGGAAAAAAAAACAAACTCTACCTGTTGATGGGAAGTGACAGAATTTTGTAAGGTCACGTGGGATTGGAAACAGTTGTGACTACTTTTGAAAAACACATTTGGTATGTTACCATTTTATATATAATTATCAGAAAAGTTTTTCTAAAGATAGCATTTGAACATCTATTTGTAAAAGTGATGATATATTATATCCTGGATGGTGGGCTGGCTGGAAGAGAGTTGAGTTCATGATCTATGCCACTCCACTACATCCTGGATGACAGTAGGTTTGTGTTCCAGACCTCCTCCCCTGCATCCCAGAAGGTGGGCCAGCTGGAAGAGTGTAAGACTGACAGGAACCCCAAAACCCAGGACAACAGCACAGATAGACACACAGCTCTGGAGGGCAAAGTAATCAGCAAAACCAGTAACAAGGAAGCATCTGAAGTAACAAGCAGCAGCAAGGAGACAGCAGTTGGACTCTGGAGAACTCCACCGACAGACCAGGCCCAGCCTTCCCCCACCATCCAGAAGCCAAGATCAATTCCATACCTAGCACATGCCTGGGATGCAACATGGACATTATCACAGAACTATAAAAACCAGAAAAAGAAACTGAACATAGACAACCCCACAAACCCACCAGCTGCCACCAGTGACCCATAGCCAGTACAGGCTGGCCAAGTTCCCATATATATACTGCCACGGGGGGAGCTTTGGTATAGCCATGTATGTCTGGAGAAGTCTGCTCCACATCCTACCACCTCCCAGGGAACCTATATTAGGAGAAACCCAGGTGCCTGACCCATTCCACTATACTGCAGATGGGCCCCCACAACTGGCTTGTCCAGAGGAACCCAAGAAAATGTCAAGACAAAGGAGCAAAAGGCAATCTCCAACATCAACCCACACAGAACAAGTATAGGAGACAGAAATGAAAGAAATTAGAAGCTGCACACCTGAAATTTCTGAAAGAATAGGAACTAAAGTAAGGAAACAGATATACCCATTGACCTCCCAAACCAGGAAACTCAGCTAGTGGCTGGGGTAAGTCCGCATGCCATCTTGAGCCCCAGGAGACTTCAAGATCATCTCTTCCAGAGCTCAAGGACCCATCCAGAGCCCTGGCACACTAGACTAGCCTTGGGAGGTTTGTGGACCAACTGTATTACGCCCAGTGGCCTTCTTCAATTATGGAATTTGAGAGCAGGTGAAGTGAGTTCCAGGGCATTGGTCTTTGCCTGGGAAGAGCTTTAACCCATCATCCACAGTGGTTAGGTGCCTGCCCAGCTAACTGGAACACTGAAGGTGGCACAGGAGGGCCTGAGGGCCTAACTGGACAGGCTCAGCAACTTCCATTCAGTCCCAGGAGCCTAGGGCACAGGAGACAATTTCCAGCACATCCAGGTGAAGCCTTGGAACAGCACTTGAAGACAAAAATATAGGAAAATGACAAAGTGAAAGACCAAAATCCAATCTCAAACCTCCAGCCCACCCCAAGAAACCTTAGGAGCTAGGTACAAAGAAGACAATATATGCCATACACCTGAAATACCTAAAATAATAGCAACTGAAATAAAGAAGCAACTCCGGGAAGCTTTAAAAGAATTCAAACTAGAAATAATCTCCCAGGTAAAAGAAGAAATGATAAAAGAAAGGAAAGAGATGCTGAACATATATAAAGAAGACAGTTTAAAAAATTGGAGGAACTAAAAAAAAGGTAGAATCCCTGGATGAACAATATAAGAAACAAACAGAAGACATAAAGCAGATGCAAAG
This sequence comes from Cavia porcellus, assembly GCF_034190915.1. Lineage (NCBI taxonomy): Eukaryota > Metazoa > Chordata > Mammalia > Rodentia > Caviidae > Cavia > Cavia porcellus. The sequence continues at coordinate 49,779,827 of NW_026947496.1, forward strand.
AGATATACAGGAAATAAAAAATTCCATTGAAAGTTGTAAAAACCACCTCAATGAAAGTGAAGATAGAATTTCAGACTTCAAAGACAAGATAGCAGCTAGTGAACAGAAAAGGCAAGATCCTTTAAAAATAACAAGGAATCAGGAAATAACAATTCAACAGCTGCAAGATGATACAAAGAAAAACAACATACGATTGATAAGGATAAATGAAAAAGAGGACAACATAAAGGATGTCAAGAGGATATTTATGGAAGTAATAGCTGAAAATTTCCCAAACATGAAAACGGAAACTGACATCAGGATCAGTGAATCATATAGGACTCCAAATAGTCATAACCAAATTAAAACTACACCCAGACATATAATAATCACCATCCCAGAAATCCAACATAAGAACAGAATATTAAAAGCTGTCAGAAAGAAAAGACACATCACTTATAAAGGAAAACCTATCAGAATCACAGCAGACTTCTCAGCACACACAATAAAGTCAAGAAGAGCATGGAGTGAAGTATTTTCAGATTCTAAAGGAAAATGATTTCCAACCTAGACTAATGTACCCTGAAAAACTGTCCTACAAAATGGATGGAGAAATAAGATATTTCCATGACAAAGAACAGCTGAAGAACTTCTTGATCACCAAACCAACCCTGCAAAGAATACTGAAAGACAGTTTAGATACACTTGGGAAGAAACCACTAAGCAAAACAGACAATTAAACAGAATGGAAAGATAAAGATTCAACAGCAGAAAGATAATATGCCAATAATAAACCAACATATAACAGTTATAACCATTAATGTAAGTGGTCTAAAGCATCAATTAAAAGAAACAGCCTGGCAAAATAGATCAAGAAACAACACCCAACCATATGAATGCATGTATCCCAAAAGGATACTCACAGACTGAAAGTCAAAGAATAGAAAACAATACTTCATGCAACAGGGAGCCCCCCAAAAAGTGGGGGTAGCTATTCTGTTTGCAGACAATGTGAACTTCAAGCCAATAATGATCAGAAGAGATAGAGAAGGTCATTACATACTGGTTAGGGGAAACCTTCAAGAGGAAGAGATAACAATCTTAAATATATATGCACCAAATTCCAGAGCACCCAGTTATATAAAGCAAGTATTAATAGAAATGAAAAACCAAATTAGCAGTGATGCATTGTAACAGGAGACCTTAACACACCATTGACACCAAGGGACAGATCAACCAGACAGAAAATCAGCAAAGAAATAACAGAACTGAATCACACCTGCAAAGAAATGGAGTTGATACATATATACAGAATGTTCCATCCAACAACATCAGAATACACATTTTTCTCAGCAGTACATGGGACATTCTCTAAAATAGATCATATATTAGCCCACAACACATTTAAATAAATGCAAAAGAGTTGAAATTATCCCTTGCATGTTATCGGATCATAGCACCATGAAATTAGAAATTATGATAAAAGATACAGCAAAAGTCCCACAAACACATGAAAACTGAACAACACACTATTGAGTAATCTGTGGGTCATAGGGGAAATTAAAGAAGAAATTAAACAATACCTACAAGCAAATGAAAATGCAAATACAATTTACTGTAATCTGTGGGATGTAATAAAAGCTGTCCTCAGAGGAAAATTTATTGTACTGAGTTTTCACATCAGGAAAACAGAATGAATATAAATAAATAACCTGATGCTACACCTCAAACATCTAGAAAAAGAAGAGGAAAGTCAAGTCCAAAGCCAAAAGAAGGGAGGAAATTATAAAAATCAGAGCAGAAATTAATGCAACAGAGACTAAGAAAACAATCCAAAGAATCAAGGAATCAAAGAGTTGGTTCTTTGAAAGGATAAATAAAATTGATAAGCCCCTAGCCAACCTTATTTTTAAAAGGGAAAAAAAAAGCTCAAATTCATGCAATAAGAAATGAAAAAGGTGAAATCACTACAGACTCTGTAGAAATACAGAAGATCATCAACACCTGTTTTGAAAATCTCTACTCTCATAGGTTTGATAACAGAGATCCCTAGAAACATATGAGGTACCAAAGCTAGGTGAAGAAGATGTAAAACTGCTGAATAACCCAATTTCTATTAATGAAATTGATAATGTAATTAAGTGCATTAAGTGCAAAGAAGAGCCCAGGTCCAGATGGATTCACTGTAGAATACTACAAGAAATACAAAGAAGACTTAATGTCAACACTCCTCAAACTCCTCAGTGAAATTGAAAAGGAAGCAATCCTTCCTAAGTCATTCCTGGAAGCAAATATTACTCTAGTACCAAAACCTGAGAAAGACCCAACTAAAAAAAAAAAAAAAAGAACTACAGGCCAATCTCCCTAATAAACACAGATGCAAAAATCCTCAATAAAATATTGGCAAATAGGATGCAGCAAATCATCAAGAAGATTATATACTATGACCAAGTGAGATTCATCCCAAGCATGCAGGGATGGTTCAACATACGTAAATCAATAAATCAATAATCCACCATATCAATAAAGCCAAAAGTAAGAATCACATGGTCATTTCTATAGATGCAGAAAAGCTTTTGATAAGGTCCAACATTCATTTATGATAAGAACTTTACAGAAAATTGGAATAGATGGTCTTTACCTAAATATAATAAAGGCCATCTATGACAAAACAACAGCCAGTATCATATTAAATGGCCAAAAACTGAAGGCCTTTACCTTAAATTCAGGTACAAGACAAGGATATTCCTTATCACCACTCCTATTTAATATAGTACTGGAAACAGTAGCCACAGCAATTACACAAGAGAGAGAAATAAAAGCGGTAAAGATAGGAAGAGAAGAAATTAAACTATCATTATTTGCAGATGACATGATATTCTACATAGAAGACCCCAAAACTCCATTGAAAGACTCCTAGATATAATAAATACATTCATCAATGTAACTGGATACAAAATCAATACTCAAAAAATCAATAGCATTTCTGTATCCTAACAACAGAATCACAGAGGGAGAATAAGAGAAGCCACACCCTTCAGACTAGCAATCAAAAATTGAAATATTTAGGAATTATTCTCATGAAAGAAGTAAAAAACCTATATAGGGAAAATTATTAAACTCTGAAAAAAGAAGTTGAAAAGGATCTCAAAAATGGAAAGACATCCTTTGCTCATGGATAGGAAGAATAAATACTGTGAAAATGGCCATTCTCCCAAAACTCTTATACAGATTCAATGCAGTCCCAATAAAAATACCATCAACATTCCTCATGGATCTAGAGAAATCACTCCTCAAATTCATCTGGAATCAGAAGAGACCTAGAATAGCAAAGAGAGTTCTAAGCAACAAAGGCAAGGCAGGAGGCATCACCATCTCTAACTTGAAGTTATACTACAAAGCAACTGTAGTAAAATCAACATGGTACTGGAATCAAAACAGAGCTGAAGATCAGTGGAATAGATTAGAAAATACAACCACAAATACAAACACACTCAACCACCTTATCTTTGATAAAGGGGCCAAACATGTTCACTGGAAGAACGACAATGTCTTTAATAAATGGTGTTGAAAAACCTGGCTCCCCATATGCTGAAAACTAAAACTAGACCCATGCCTATCACCATACACTAAACTAAAATCTAAATGGATCAAAGATCTGAATATTAAAACAGAAACACTAAATCTATTGGAAGACAAATTGGGTAAAAATCTTGAAGACATAGGGGTAGAGAATTCATGAACAGGACTAAAACCACATGGAAATACTTCCCAGTATTAATAATTGGGATCACCTCTTATTAAAAAATTTCTGCACATCAAAAGAAATCTCCAGCATAGTGAAAAGAACACCCACAAACTGGGAAAAAATCTTAGTGAACTGTCCCTCAGACAAAGGACTTCTGTCTAAAACATATAAAGAATTTTAAAAAATCAGACCCCAAAATTCAAAGATCCAATCCAAAAATGGACATCTGAGATGAATATACAATTCTCAGATGAAGAAATACAAATGGCAAATAAATACATGAAAAATTTTCATCATTACTCATTAGAGAAATGCAAATTAAAACCACACTGAGATTCCATCTCACTCCCGAAAGAATGGCCAGGATCAAGAAAACTACCAACAACAAATGCTGGAGAGGATTCGGGGCAAAAGGAACTCTCCTGCACTGTTGGTGGGAGTGTAGACTGGTGCAACCATTGTAGAGGTCAGTCTGGAGATTTCTCAAAAAGCTGGGATTGGAAGTCTCATTTGTTCCAGTGATTCCACTTCTAGGCATATTCCCAGAAGAACTGAAAGCATCATACCACAGTAATATATGTGCACCCATGTTGATAGCAGCACCATTTGTAATATCCAGATCTTGGAAACAACCTAAGTGTCCATCAACTGAGGAACGGATAAAAATGTTGTGGTATTTTTATACAATGGAGTACTACTCAGCTATAAAGAAGGATCACATTTAGTTATTTATAAATAAATGGATGCAGCTTGAGACCATACTCATAAGCGAAATAAATCAAACTCACATGTATAAATACTGAATAGTTTCCCTAGTGTAAGAAATGGTAAGAATACATAAAAGTATGTGGTAAACATGTTTCCCTATTATATTGCTTTGAAGCCTTATAATGTTGTCATTCATTAATTGGAATGGTTTTTTTCTGGGTTGTTTGATTTTATTATCTGTGATGGTATGAACAGTTATTTTGAAGAAAACAAGACAATATAATAGCTAGTGCTGATTTAATATCATCTTGTTTTAAAGTCCCATGAAGCTTTTTTTCTTCTGTCTCCATCGGTTTGTCATGTTGTATCTTATTGGATTTTATTATATGCGACAGTATAAACAAAATTTTTATAGATGAGATAATATAGAAACCATTGTTCGTTTTCTGTTACTTGGTTCTATATACCCTGTAATACTTTCATTCTCTTGAATGGTTTTACATTGTCTTGTTGTGTCTGATGCTGTAATATACAAAGTTATACTCAAATATTTTGAGGAAAGAGACAGTATGGTAACTACTGTTATATCGGGTTATCTTGTGGTGAAACACTATGTTGTTTAAATTGTTCTGCTCTGACCTGTGTTATTATGTTGTTATGTCCTCTTTTATCTTAATCTCCTTCTTTTTTAATTTTTTAAATAGAAATAAAATAAAGTAAGGAAACAACTTCATGAGTCTATGAAAGTAATCAGATCAGAAATAATATCTCAGGTAAAAGATCAAGAGACAAACATGATGACAGGAATGCTGAACATATCAAAAGAAAACACAGATTGAAAAAAAGAGGCGCATACAGAAGTGATGGAAACCTTGAATGAACAATATGGGAGGGAATTACAGTGTATGCAACAGATTCAAAAAGATATACATGAAATTAAAATTCCATTGAAAGCTGGCAAAACCATTTGAAAGAAACTGAAGATAGACTCAGACCTTGAAGACAGGACCACAAAAGGAAAGATTTCTTAAAAATAACAAGGAACCAGGAAATGCAATTCAATGGCTGCAAGATGGCACAAAGAAAAATAATTTTAGAGTGATAAGTATCAGCAAAAAAACAAGGTCAACACAAATGATGTAAAAAGACTATTTACTTAGTAGCAATAAACTTCCCAAGAATGGGAAAAGGACCTGACAGGCAGATAAGTGAGGCATATAGACCTCCAACTACTCATAAGCAAGATAAATATACATCCAGACATATAATAATCAAGATCCCAGAAATTCAGCTCTAGAACAGAATATTAAATGTTGTTAGAGAAAAGAAACGAATTACCTATGAAGGAAACCCATCAGAATCGTGACAAACTTTTCAACCCAACCATTAACTCAAAAAGAGTTTGGAGTGAAGTATTTCAAGTCCAGAAAGAAAGCAACTCCAACCCAGATTGATGTGCCCTGAAAAACTACCTTTCAAAAGTAATGGAGAAATAAGATACTTCCATGATAAAGTATTACTGAAGGAATTCATGACCACCAAACCAACCCTACAAAGAGTGCTAAAGGATATTTTAGAGAGAGGATATTTTAAAGATGATGATGTTTCCAGGAATAGTAGCAGAGGAGTATCACTGAGCAGGACAGGCAGCTGAATGGAGGGGAAAAGTGGTGGGCCATTGGCAGGAAGATAGCATGGCAGAGATGAGCCAGTGCATGTGGTTGTAACCATTCATGCAGATGGCCTCAAGTCACCAATATAAACAAACATGGGCAGAGTAGGATAGGGGACAAGATTCATCAATATGATATGCACAAGAAACATGTCTGAGTTGAAAGAAAATTCAAGGTCTGAAGGTCAGAGGAGACAAGACAATGCTTCATGGACTGAGGACCCAGAAAAAAGCAGAGATAGCTTGCGCATGAACTGCAGAATAGATAAGAAAGATATGGTATTTTTAGAAGGAAAAATACTCAGCTATAACAAAGGATAGTCTTCAGACTCTTATAGGTAAATGGATGTAACTTGAGATCATGTTCATGAGTGAAATGATTTGGACTCACATGGGTGAACATCATGTTATTTCCCTAGTATAAAAAAACTGAAGGAGTTAGTGGGATCCAAAATGCACAATAGATATTGTGAAAGTGAAAGGGGAGGAAATGTCTAAAAAGGGAAGATGACAGTCATTGTTAACTTCCCATTAACTTGTTTTTGAAGTCCTGTGTCATTTTCATTGTTTTGTTTTGTTTAGTTTTATTCTGTTTTGGTTTGTTCTATTATGTCTGATGGTATGGGCTGTTATTTTGAAGATACCAAGATATATTATGGTAGCCATTGTTGATTTCCTCTTATCTTGTTTTGAAGTCCTATGTGGCTTTCATTGTTTTGTTTTGATTAGCTTTATTTTGTTTCATTTCATTTTCTTTAAAGCAAACCTTTAAAAACAGGCAGGGTATGAGTGATATGTACAGTAAGGGAAGAGTAGTGAATGCAAGTAAAATGTCAGAGGCAGATTATGATTGATGTATCTTAACTTACGTGGTTGGAATACAAATGGGGAAAGAGGATAAAATATCAGTGAGGTCAGAGAATCCATAGGCTTATCATTAGAGGTCTTGTAAGGTAACGTAGATTCTAGTCATCATGCCAAACAATGAAAAAATGATGGTTAACAGGAGAGAGAGAGAGAGAGAGAGAGAGAGAGAGAGCGCATTGGAATTATGCTTTAAAATGACCTCTTATTCCAGCATGGCACTCAGGAACTAATGGTATAGTAGCTATCACTGTCAAGATCATTCACATGGAGGTATGAAGTAGCATTAAAAAATACAGTGCATGTAAATTTTAAACAATTGTCACATTAAAAGGCACATTACCGGTAATCTCCTTCCATGTGCTCCCCCTCACTTTGAACACACTTTTTCCATTGTTCTTGCCACTTTCTGAAGCCGTTCTGAAAGTCCTCCTTTGTGAGTCTCTTAAATTGCACCATTGTGGCTGTTTCCATATCCTGAATCAGTTGAAAATGTTTACTTTCATGGTCATTTTGACTCTGGGAAAGAGCCAGAAGTTGCAAGATGCCCGATCCCGTGAAGAAGGTCAATGAGAACACACCGTAATTTTTTTTGAGCCTGCTTTGCCATTGGATGGCACCCAGGAGCAGTGTTCACTACATTTGTGATCATATCTCATAAAGACACTCATGGATGAAGACCTCTAGAACTGCTTGCAGAAAGTGGCAAGATAAATAAGATAACTGTGTTTGAGGCATAGTGTGGGGGACTATTTTGAGAGAGATTAACGGCAATGTGTCTTTTGCTATAATACATTTTTAAAATTTAAACATTCACTTTATTTTTCAATTATCCCTTGTAAAATAAGAATGGAGTTTATTGCTGTACACCCTGCATACTCAATTATATTTGAGGCGTGAAGATGTGTGAGCAATTTTAGGATTTTATGAAGGCTGTCTAAATATCTATACTTAAAGACATTCATTTTATGAAGGTCTTTTAGGATGTTTATGAATGTCATTCTTAGATCTCTGGTTTAAAGTTATATATACACTTTTTAAATATTACCAATGTTTAACACAATTGTCAGCCCAGCATTTCTGGTTTTGAAATCCTTCCTAACAGTAGTGGGTTCTTCTTACCTGGTCCTTAGCCTTTATATTCCTTTTGGGTTTGCTTACTCCTCCCATCTTTCAACACTGTGTTTGCTATTCCAGGAAAGAGCATTATAGAGAATACCTATCAGTCAATATTTCAAGCTCAGAGTACATTTCTACTTTTTTGTTAGTGTTGCTAAGAAAATTATTGGACAGCATCTTTTGACTGAGCAAATCCAAGCTCAGCATTAGTCCGAATAACTTTTAGCAAAATATTGAAGGAATGGGCACATTTCTCCTCAAAGACACCAAGTTAATATTGATCTCGTGTGGCATTTGGTTGATAGACACAAAGGTAGTCTTCTTTCTCCCCAACAAAAGACCTGAGAAATTGCAAACACTTTTACCTGAAGGAAATCATGGTCAGAAGGAATCAGATGAAGAAAAGCCTATGCAAAACTTCTCTCATCGCACATTTGAGCTTGGTGGTACCCGAGAGTCAGTGAGAACAGAGATGGGGCTGGAGAGCCACTGAGAACCACTCCCATCCCTACAGCATAATGAAGAGCAACTTTCTGGTTAATCCCACATATACGATAAATCGGCTTAATATCTAGTGGCATCAAAGAGTGGTGTTCATTTGTCATCTCTTACAGGTTTTGTGGGTCAGGAACTCTAACAGGCCAGAGTAAGGACAGTTTGCAAGTAGTCTATTGTAGTCTATTGTAGTGTCGAGGACCTCAGGGAAGAGTCTTAGGTTAGGGGTTGGACTCATTTAAAGACTGAATTACTCATGTACTCTGGTGTTGAGGCCAACCACTGACAGGCAGCCTCACTGGGCTTGTTGGCAGAGTACCACAAAAGGCCCCTCCATGGTGATAGACTTTCTCACAATGTGATGGCTTGATTCTACGGGAAATTGCTCTAAGAAAGAAAGCAAGTTAGAGAGAAGTTATATTGTCTTTAAATGAAGTCAATGTCACTTCTTTCATTCTGGGTCAACATAGGCTTAAGGTCTATGTAGTTTCCAGGAGGGGAAACAGATTCCCCATCTCTGGATGGGGGAATGTCACCACACATTGTAAGAAACTGTAGGATGAGATAGATATTTTGGTGCCATACTCATTAGGTGGGGCCTCCAAGGGCTGGAAGGGCTGGGTTACCATTCAGGCTGTGCTACTTGCAAACTGGATGGACAAAAGTTGGTAAATTATCTGGCTTTTCTGTACCTCATTTTCATCAGAGGATTAGTGTGAAGATTCAGTAAATTACATATTGAGCAATTAGAATAGTACTGGGAACATATTAAAATGCTAAAAGATGTCTTATTATATAACACAGCATGAGGGTTGCTGTGTCCTATGCCACCCACTTCCATTATTTCCATTTTCTAGTATAGGAAGTAAGGAAGGAAGGACGAAGGAAGGAAGGAAGGACGAAGGAAGGAAGGAAGGAAGGAAGGAAGGAAGGAAGGAAGGAAGGAAGGAAGGAAGGAGGCTCCCTACAGCATTCCTGAACCTGATTTTGTATGGTTCAAAAACCACCTAGGTAGGACCCTGTCTTTGTAATATCCTACCAAGGAGAAAGATCTTTTTAATGACCCTAGTGACTGCATTTAGCTGCAAGACTTTGGACACAGGGAAGTTTTCCTACTTGCTTGGCCAGAGGAAATGCACCAGAATAATGATGCTGGTTACCCTTTGTGGGGAGATTACAAGTGACTTTTAAACAGACTTTTCCAAATGTTCTATCACTTCATAATTGAAATAAATGCGAAGGGAAAATTGACCTCCTGGTCTTCAGCAGCTGGGCCTCTACATTAATAATGCTTCTGAATATCAATTACCAAAATGTTCATCAGCATTTCAGTGAGAAAAACTGAGCTGAAGCAACCCTAGGAGCTTTCTTTCCTCAGGAGAGATGAGAGTTGGCCAAGTTCCTCTCTAGCCTCTCTCTCTGCAGAATCACTGAGCTGGGCTGACTTGCAAAGGGGTGAAGAGGTCTTCTCCTGGCCCAGGTTGGAGAGGCCCTACAGAGTGACCCCTTCTAAAGCCCAAGGCCCTATATAGTCGTCTAGTTATTTCAGTGAAGGATCTAACAAGTTTCTCGGTGACTGGAACACAGTTTCTGCTATTTCAGTCGAAACCACTGTTGCACACAAAAAGCCAGGTCTGGGGGAAGGGTGGGTGGAAGATTGCAGAGGGAGTCCAGCACACCCCTCTCCACTGTACAGCAAACAGCACACCCAGATGTCCTCAGGGAGGGGGAAGTACAATAAGAAAACACCTGTGAATTCCTCGCAGAACTCCCCCGATGGCCACATTCCACCCTTCCCTCTCATATAAAAGATTCCATTTGCTCCATCTCTGACCCCAGGGCATGGACAAATGGATGGAGGCCTGGTGTGGCTTCTCTGCTCTTGGCTGTGTTCCCCTGTCAATTAATCACCGCACCCCAGTCTGACAAGTCCCACTCTCTGCTGCAGATCATCCTCTGGCTGTTCCAGTGATTGCTCCAAAGCCTTCTCCAGATGCAAAAATTTCTCAGTGTTTTCTTTTTTTTCCTTCCCCACTGCTTCAGCTCATGTGCTAGTTACACAGGTGAGGGGGCCTTGGTTTCCTCCCATAGAGCAGACTGTGGTCAGAAGGAAACTTAAGGACTGGATTCCAGTCTCCCAGCTTTGCCCCGCCCCCAAGTTTCTGCATCCTTGGTTAATGGTGCCAAAGGGGAAAATTATAAAGATCTTACTTAGCTTATTTTTGATTTTAGAATTGAGTGATGACAGTTCATTACATAAAAGAGAAGGGTTCTAAGAGGCTGAGCCTGTTTTATAGACAAAGACAGGCTGAGAAAAACAAAGAAAGTGCAAAATCAGATTGATCATTTCCAAGTAGCTTTTCTTGTAAGGCAAGTACAGGGAAACTAAATGGCAGGAAAAATAACTAATTGGTTAACGTCCTATTACTTCAGGTTACTTTCTGCTAGGATTAAAGGATGTAAGGATTAATGCAGAAAGAACTTGGTTATCATGTGAATTGCTTGGCCTGTTTGGGACATTTATCTGTCATCCCCCATATGCATGAGCTAGGTGGGGGACATGTGGACAGTAGAAGAGATTTTGGCAGTTCCTGTCCTAAGGAACCAGAAGTGGCAAGCAGGGCTGCCTTGTGCCCTCCCCTCCCCGTTTATTTCTTTCTTTCTTTCTTTCTTTCTTTCTTTCTTTCTTTCTTTCTTTCTTTCTTTCTTTCTTTCTCTTTCTGTATTTTGTGTAATTCTAAGGCACACTCAAATATAAGACTCTCTTGGTTCAAGGATATTGCATTTATCATCATTGCTCTGATTTGGAGAAGTAGAAATATTGTCTGAGGAGCCCAGGAGACACTTAGATCATCTTTTATAAATTTCTTTCCTTACTACCTGAGAATACATTAAATGAAACAAAGTCCATGCTCCAGTAACTTCCTCAAACATCTGTCCCAGTTGGGACAATTGGAAAATAAATATCCTATTCAACTAGAATGCCAGGCCCATGGCCACCTTGGCATACGGTGACACTTCTAAGGTTCAAAGGGAAAAGGCTCACATGTAAGTAAGCAAATCACCACTGTCTCACCACAAGTAATACATTTCATAGTGTTAGGAGAGGGACCCAAAATCTGAGTTATGCCAGATGGTTGGTTGGGGGAAAACAAAATGGTGGGAAGGAAGTAGACTGCACCATGGTAAATCTTACTTCCCAAACATAAAGAGTACCATTCAGGACACCCATCAGGCACTCAGAAAACTCCTTGGCATCTTCTGGTTTCAGAGGCAGGGCAGATGGGACAGAAGAAAACATAGTGCAACCCCAAGGTGGAAGTGTGAAGGTATGTTTTCCTCTATTCAAAAGCTTGATGAAGGAGGGAAAAGACATTTTTCTTCTCCTAGATAAAAATGGAGACATAACAGGCATAAATAATCCCCATCATGGGGAACTGTTGATATGAACAGATTTCTTTCCCTATGGAGGAGATGTTGGGAAAAAAATCAAATGTGTATGGGTGGTAGAAAGGGACACAGAAAAATACTAGGAAAATTTTCCCCCCAAATAGCCATTTTTTTGAAGATTTAGCAGGCTTCTGGGAGTGTCTGGCACCTTCTCATATGGTAAAACCAGGAGTGTTTTGAGGGGATAGCTCTGGAATCATTTCAAAGTTCTTGTAGGTGCACACATTTGCAGACCTCTCTGATTGACACGGATTGTGAACACAGGGAATGTGCTACCATGTGGTAGGAGCACGGGCTGTGTGAGCAGAGCCCTTTTGTAGGCATCTGATGTACACCAAACCCCAGCTCCACCTCTCTCTGCTCACCCCACAGCCCCATTCTTTCCACTCTGAGACAGTCTTGGCCTTCAGAGAAATCTAAGCTACATTTTGGGTGGCATAAGGGGCTCAATTTCTCCCATTTCCTTTAAACCAGCACAAGACAGGCTCATATTCTTGGCTTCTTTTGCAGAACATATGCTAAACACTTAATTCACTCATGGGTCTCTTGCCAGCTTTCTACACATTTAGGAGTGGAAGGGGGAGCACAGAGAGAGAAAATACTGGCCAAATCCTATTACTGCTGCTGATTTTTGTAAAGCATGTTTGTTGTTGTGCTACCATGTCTGTCTTTGCCATCCTCAGGTGCTTTGAGCTACAAGAGCAGAATTGGATGGTTGAGACAGAGATGGAACAGGCTTTAATGGATAGCATTTTTTCTGTGGATTTTTCCAGACAAACTTTCCAACTCCTGGTTTAAATAAAGGAGATATGTCTCAGAACAGCTGAAAAAATAGAGCATATAAAAGAGTAGAAAGAAGACAACTAAATTTCTGAACCTGAGAGCAGAAAAACAAGAGACACAGCTTCTTGTTTTCAACATAATAAGGAACATGCTCAGACACTCCTTAATGATGGGCCCATGTCCTGATAAAGCCATCAGAAGTTGAAAATCAAGTCAAAAACCCACTGATCACTCCTAGCTTATGCTATATCTTTGCTTAGTAACATCACTGATTGTAGAATGTCAGTCATTTCCCCTAGTAATACTGCCCAGCCTTATGAGAGAGGATCATAGCACATGTTGCTAACTTCGGTAAAGAGCCAAACTTAAGATTCAAAGCATGATTTCTGCTGAATGCATTATCATTTTCACGCCACCATAAGGTGGCAAATGGGAAAATTGTAGGTGGAACCATCATAAGCCAGTTCCCACGTGTCTAACCGCGGTGCCAAGCATTTCACACACATTCATCTTAATGTTACACCAAGGGAAGTCTGTTATTGCTTCCGTTTTACAATTGAAAAAATGGGGGCCTAGGGAAGCTGAGTCGCTTGCTCTGGTCATCCAGCTGGTAAGTAGTGGGTGAGAATCAGAGCCCGGGGGGTTGCCGAAGCCCACAGTCTTGACCATGGGCCACTTCACCGATTGACTCCTTGGTGCCAGGGAGTAGGGAAGAGGCTACTTCCTTCACTTCTCTGGTCAGAGGAGGCCAAAGTCAGCACTGGTTGGAGGCAGCAGCAGTACTGCAAGAAATTAGGATTCTTTGTCTTAGTTTTGTTTTTTAAAAAGGTCTTGCTATGTAGCTCAGGTTGTCCTTGAACTCACACTCCTCTTGCCTCAGCCTCCTCCGTGCTGAGATCATACGCATGCACCACTATGCTTGGCTGGAAATTTGGGTTCTTTGGCCTCCAACAGCTGCATTTAAGAGGTCTGGTAGTGGGTGGGGTACAGACAACTTCCAGGTCCAGTTACAGTTGCATCCTTTGGCTTCACTACTAGATTTTAAGAGAAGAAACTGCTGGTATCCTTCGACATGTTGCTCTTGGCTATTTTCAAATTTTGGTAGGGATGAAGCTGAAATATCAGGTAACCTTGAAACTAGCACACTAAATAAGCCTTTTAAACAGCTCTGCACAGCCTTTCATCCAAAATCTCAGCCAGCTTTACGAGCTGTAACTGTTTGGGACACTGCTCCCTCAGGGACTATGATGGAGGGTAGCTGCTGCGAGACACACAGTCTAAATTCTGTAATTTTCTTCTGGTTCTTCCTTGCTATGGTAGCCCTCTGCTAATATTGGAAATCTGTGAACTAATTTCCCTGTTTTGATTGGCATTGTCAAAATTAATATTCAAAGGACAGCTTGGGTTCCAGTGACTATTGTTTATGGTACTGGGCATAGTTAAAAGAGCAACCAAAGGGCAACCTAAAAGCAAGATTGCCCTTAATTCACAATCTCCTTATAAGGATCAATAAGCTGAGTATATGCCAGACATAGGTCCCACCTCAGGGCCAGCTTCTTATGAGGGACCCCGTGAAGTAAAACTTCAAATTCATATTTATTTTTAATCTCATCCAGTTAAGCTAGTCTTGGTATCTGCTTTATACTGTGCATCTTAAGTCATTCAGCAAAGCACTGTTATAATTAATAAACACTCAACAGTTTTTAAATGAAGGGACAAACTCAACATATTTTTTCCCTTAGCACAGCATTTGAGCAGCCCTAGACTCTCCGGGTTCCCAAGAGGGACCACCCACCTTGGCCAAGTATCACCAAGAGGAGTCAAAAACACAATTTGGTCCAAGTTTAGGTTTTTCAAGGCCAGTTGAAAAGTTAAAGCTGATAGGACTCTACCACATTTACGGATTATATTTTGTTTTGTTTTTTTTCCTATGAGTTGTACAACAATGATTTTAGAATTCTGGATTTGCTCTTCGGTAGGATTTTAAAAACCGCAGCAACAACCGTATAGTGTGGAAATACACCCAATGTGTTGGTTTCCTAAGCCACGCAGGCGCCGTTCTCATTGTCTCGCCCTGGGCACCAAGACCATCTTCTCCCTGGGAAGGCTCGGGGCCCTCTCGCCCAGCCCTGCTCTGCCCTGCGTGTTCTGAGAGACTTCTCCAGCTTTGTCTCTGTCCCCCCCTCCACTCTATCACCTTTCTGCCCACCCAACAAAGTCGGGTTTCTGCTCAGCTCTCCTAGCAGCTACCTAGGAACCAAAGGGCAGGCTGGGTAGGGCAGGGTCTGCTGGGTAGGGTGGGCTCTGGACACCATCTGGGGTGCACTCAGGGATAAGGGGGTGGGGACAACTGAATCTCAGCCTGGCCCCTCTCACACCATTTGGACACCAGATGCAGAATGAGGTCTGCCATTTGGAATGCCTTGAGCTAAACCTCCTCCCCAGGAGTGAGGTAGCCTTGTCTTCTTAAAGGCCCCACAAAGGATCCTTCACCACTTAGAGAGGAACTCATCCCTTTCTTAGCGTCATTTCTGGACTTTGTGAACAACTGCCAATGGGAGAAATCTGTCCTCAGATCTAGCAGAAATTTCCTGCTGGGTTTCTTTTCAGCCTCTTTCCAGAGGTCCAGGAAGGATGGGAGACAGGCTTCCCCGGGAGAAATAAGAGGAACAGAGGGGAAGACCTGAGAGTATCACAGAGAGCTGAGGTTGAGTCTCAGAGCAAAGTTATTTAATGTCTCTGTGCCTCAGTTTCTGCATGTGTAAAATGGGCCAAAACAGTACCTTTAAGAGAAATGAAAGGTATTAGCCACATCAAAACTTACACATGAATAATCACAGCTTCATTATTCATTATAGCCCCAAAGTGAAAAAGGCACAAATGTCTTTGTTTATTTTAGATAAACCAAAAATAGTATATTCATAAGATGAACTCTTACACATACACTCAAGAAAATAAGGTACTGTACTGATACATGCTCTTTATATTTACTTATTTATTTTTGAGATAGGATCTTGCTATGTAGCTCAGGCTGGCCTTAAACTTACTGTGTAGCCCAGGCTGACCTTACCCTCACAGTGATCTTCCTGCCTCAGCCTTCTGGGTGCTATAATTACAGGTATACACCACCACACTCAGCAATGCATTCTCTTTAACATGGATGAAGTTTGAACATGTTATACTCAGTGAAAGAAGCCAGACACAAAGGATCATATATTAAATGATTATATTTATGTGTAATGTCCAGAATAGGCAAATCTATACTGACAGAAAACAGATTATAGGTGTCTCAGGCTGGTGGGAGAGGGAAACAGGAAGTGACTGTTAATGGGTGGAGGGGTTTCTTTGAGGTGATGGAAATGTTCTAATGTGAATTTTGGTGCTAGCCATACACTATGTGAATATATTAAAAGCCACTAGAGTGTGCACTGCAAGTGCATGAATTATATTTCAGCAAAACTATACTTTTCTAAAAGGGAGAAAAAGCCACACAGTACCTATATCACAGGGGTTATTGTAAAAATTAAATAATATACTATCCCTGGAGTGTTTAGTATGGAGCCTGGTAAGCGATGAATAACTGTTACTTTCAATAGTAATAATGTTAAGGAATACATAGTTATATTTATATTGTATTATAGCATCTTATAAAATACTACAGTATTTATATGACAGAATACATAACTATATCTTATGTACTAACTTAAAAATAATTACAAAAATTATTGCTATTTTTACCCTATCTCCTTTTCCTTTTAAAGTTTCTGACTTTAAAATAATCTTCCAACTTTTAACAGTACCAAAATTATTTTTGAACATTTTGAATATTGTTATACATTATCATGTATATAACATGGCATATATACTTTATTATCATTACTATAATATATATGATATTATTGCTATCTATTTTCATATAATAATATGTGCAATATTATATACCAAAAGGCATATAATTATATTATAATTACTATGAAATATTATATTAGCAGTAGTATCACCTTTTGACTCCTCTTCCTTTTGAACTTTTCTGAATTTGGAGTGTTTTTTCCAATTCTTTGAACATCTCCTGTGCTTTGATATATTTGGAAAAAAATAGCTCTGAGTTTGGAGAAATTAAATTACAGTAATGACTGCTAATTCAACTGCTTTGTGTAGTCTCAGCCAGAAAATCAGAAAAAAAGGCCCCCGGGCTCTCCTACGGCCAGCTGGCTACTCTACGAGCCCCTTCAGGGGCCAGATGACATGGACCAAGGTGACCCAGCAGCTGCCACAAAGCTCAGGCAACATGACAGGAGGCCTGGCTGGTCCCCAGAAAGAGGCTTGTCCCTCTGGAAAAGGCTCATCCTTTGGGAAGGGCCAGTCCTGGGGGGATAAAGAACCATTTCTTTGCAGCCCCCTGTGGAATGCCAGTGTCATTGTAAGGCGACCTGGGGGTGGGGTCGCAGGTCTGGGGCTGCTCTGTCCCCCTCTGGACTCAGGAGCTGAAGGGCTGTAGTGCAGGTGTCTCGTTTTCATTAAAATGGCAGATCAGTGTGCCTACTCGATCTGATAACAAAGACAGCATTGAAACCGGGTGTCCGCCTATGGTGGCCAAGCAGGGGACAAGACAATGATTTCCCAGGATGTGTCCCCTGCCTGGCTTCCCCACAGAGCTCTGTACCCATTCAGTCATGGGTGAATGCAGGACTTCTGAGAAGCCCCAGCTGGGCCACAGCTGCTGCCCCGAGTAAGGGCCAGACTTCTGAAAGCAGGAGCAATCGCGCCCTGTGTCCCACAGCTGGGGCCAGTCAGCCGGGTTTTGTGAATCAGAACTCAAAGAGAGAAATACCGACTGGGCAGGAAATTCCCTTGCAATCTCAGTTTTCCTAACACCCCACTCACTAGAGAGGGAAGGTGAATTATTCTTAATTTTCCTTATTTTCATGTGCTCTTTTTGCTAGACAAGCTTCCTTGCTCATTTGTCCTACCAATTAGTTAGGGTGGAAAAAAAAGAAACAATCTCATTCTGGAGATATCTTTGGGATATTTGGAGGTTGTAGCTGACATGGCAATAACTTTTGTATAATGAAATTTACATGAGTGTGTCTACGGAGAATAAAGAATAAAAGATTGGTTTTTTTCCAGAGAGACTGCTAGATACAATGTCATTTGGAGGAAAAGTCTTGGCAAGTTAGAACCTCAGAACATCCGGGTAGACTAGGCAGCTACAGGAGGCCCAGGATAGCACACAGCATTTTCCATCTGGGTGAGTAAAAGTGGGGCATAACCATGTCCCCAGACCCAGGGTTGATGAGTACAGGGTGGGGGTGGATTTTGTTTCCTGCTTGTTCCCTTGGTGGGGCATTTTAAGCAAGCATCCACCCAGTGATTCATGCCTCCTTCTCTGCTTATTTAAAAACTGAGGCTCAGAGATTGTATCCAAGGGTACATGGCAGTCACAGAACGTGACCAGTATCATCACCGTCTGCAGAAGTTTGTTCTAAAGCTTGTGCCTCCATGAGTATCAAGTTTAGGAACTAAAACTCCCATCCCAGGCTGACTAAAATGTTTTTAGGTGTAGTCATTTGTCTCGGATTCTGCCATTTCTTTGGGGTACTACCAGGAAGCTGAGTCTTGGTTGTTGTCCCCTTCTGCCCTATAAGAAGGTCTCCTTCATCCTCCAAGCCCATCTCAATCTTGACTGTCTTTGCATCTGCCCCCAGAAGCATACGGTTGATTATTTCCCGCCCTACCACAAAATTCAACTGACTCTTGAAGCCCAGAACCTGCTATCTACTTAAATAAGAGAAATTATAAAGGAAAAAAAATGTACATAGAAGAAAATTAATATGTCAAACTATTCTCCAGTATCACAAAGAGGATTTTGTTTTCAGGTGAGACTGAAATTACTCCTTCTAAGCCTCTTATTTTGCAAATGCTCAGAGTGACTAAGAGATACAACTTGTTACTGTAAAAGGCAGAATGTAAAGGGAGCAATTGTATGTGAACCAGACACCTTGTAAATGTGTTTCAGTAGCTTACAGGTTACCAAGTTCCTGGACACAGCTTGTTTTGAACCTAAAAACAAAAATCCTTTTGTCAAATAAACACCTCCAAATTTTCTCTTTTTCTTAGCATAGGTTCAGCTGTGTTTCCTGAAGAATTACTGTCATTTTTTCCAGGATGTAACTTACACTTGAAGATACTTTTTCTCAATAATGTTTCCAGAAAGAAAATATATGTCCTGTTGATGGTGCAAGGAGACACTTGTATCTTCTCTGGAGATGTTTTTAGGTTGTTTCACCACCCTGATGCCTCTCAATACTAAGAACCCTCTAAATCCCAATTTCTGCCCTGGCCTATGATATATCTGTGTATTCTTTAATCATTGAGAACCACAACCAGTTTTCTATTAAGTGAGAGTTTGATACAAAAATAATGGATGCCAACTTTTATTCAACATTTCTAACGTCACTGATAAAAACATTATCTCATCTTCTCTAACAATCATCTTGTGCAATAGGCACCATAGCACCCTCATTTTACAGGTGAAGAATCTAAGCACAAGAAAAATTGAACAATTTGCTGTACATCACAAAACAGAGCCATTATTTGAATCTGTGTCTCTCTGACCACGCAGACAGTTATCTTAATCTCAGATTTTTTGTGTCAACATGATTGGCTTATGGAGTGCCCATTTGGCAAGCATTAATTCTGCTTGTATCTATGAGAGTATTTGGAAAAGATTAGCTTTCAGATCAGTAGACTGAGTAAAGCAGGTGGCCCTCACCAGGGCAGGGAGTATCATGCAATCTGCTGAAAGAATGATAGAAAAGAAAGGAAGAGGAAAGGGGACTTGTGTTTACCTCAGCTGGAGTGCAGATCTTCTGTCTTCACAAGGGACTAAATTAATAGTTGTTGCTCTCAGATCTGTGGAGCTGGCCTGGATCTACACCACCAGCCTCCTGTGTCTCCAACTTAGAGACCACACATGGTGGAGACATCTCAGCCTCTATAACTGCCTAACTGAACTCCTCTTAATGCATCTATATCTAGATAGATTAACGATCTATCTCTTATTGGCTCTGTTTCTCTGCAGAACCCAGATTAATACAATCAGCGTGCTAGATAACCACCTGATAGATACACTGAATCCCTCACCAACGGATGATACACCTGTACATTGCCATCAGGTTAGAGAAGATCTGAATGACAGACTGTGGATTACTTGGAGTTCATACTTAACTAACTATATGTGCCAGTTTTCTTGGGGAATTGTGAAAGAGAATTTCTCAACTCCACTCTATTTACCAACAGTTTAAGTCTTAAAAATACCTCCCAAGAATTCCGGTAATGACTTCCAACATCAACATATGAGATGATGTCCAGAAGAATGAAGGAGAAATTAAGATTTATATGGAGAAAGAAGAAAAACATATAGATAACATCCAACTGGCATGCCTGAGGACAGTACAGCTGCCCTGTATAAAAATAAATGTAAGATATGAATGAGATCCATCCTTCCTTCCATCATTCATTAATTGATCCAGTAATTCATAATTGAATCCCAATCATGTAGTCACAAGAGACAGCAGAGCCTGGGAGGTGAGAGCAGAGGTTAAAGGGAATTTGGCTAACTGATATCAAAATAGAGAGGAGGAGTAAGTATTAGAGTTCTACAGAACTCTAGTTCTACAACTAGAGTTCACAAAATTGTATTCTATTTTAAAAATTAGAACAGAGGAGTTTCAAGTTTCCTGACATCAAGAAGTGGTAAATGTTTAAGGGTATGGGAGTGCTAATTACTCTGATTTGATTATTATTTATCATATATCAAATTATAAAAAATGATTAAAAATACATTTTTTAAAAGTAATTTTTTTAAAACAAAAGAGCAGGGAGCCAGGTGTGGTGGCACATCCCTGTAATCCTAGCACTCAGGAGGCTGAGGCAGGAAGATCACCGTGTGTTTGAGACCTGCCTGGTCTACATAATGAGTTCAAGGCCAGCCTTAACTAAATAGGGAGACCCTGTTTCAAATCAAAACAAAACAAGACAAAACAAAAAAAGCACAGATGCTGAATCCAATCCACTCGGGTTAGTCACTCTGCAACTCTCCTGTGCACATTACTGAACTCCTTAATATTTTAATCTTCTAATCTGTAAAATAGGAATAATTCTTCCTTTATGTTATTCAACTGCCTAAATAATAGTGATGAATTACATGTGAAGTATTAATGTGTGTAAAGTGCTCAGAAGACAGCATGGTCCATTAATACATACCACGTATGTCTCTCCTGTTACGTAATTCAGAATGTGCTACCAGTGCTGTATGGTCCTAACCTGGGAGAGCTCCCATTTTCCTCTTTTCCTTATACCCCGTGTCCTCACACATAATCCATACCCAAGATCTTAAGCTCTCTGTTTCCAAGGTGGACTGCTCCACACTAACTATTCTTGATCTTCACTGCTTCTGAATCAGGACTCCCTTTGTTTCCTTTCTGAACTACTGCAATGACTGCTTTCACCTCTTTATAATCTACCCTCACAGTAATCAGGATGATTTTAGTGAATCACAGACTGTCCTCGTAAAACCACCCCTTCTTTCCTCCTGTAGTCGGAAGAAAACCCAGAGTTCTTCCCATATCCTAGATGTACAGCAACAAGGTTAAAAAAACAAACTAGCAAACAAACAGACAAAAAAACCATGACATCTTGATAAACTGAAATGTGATGGAAGTATAACTTTTCAGTAGAATTCTGCATTGGACATACTCATATAACCACACTCCATAGAATAGTGTTTCTGCCTAGGCTGGAATGTAGTGGTAGACACCTACGATTATGAAGCTAAAAAATCTTGCAGTGATCCCATCACCTAGTGATGCCATAGATGTCATAAAGTCACAGAACAATGTATTATGCACATTTATGGATCCTGGCATGAACAATCCCACTGCCTGCCAATCATATAAAAGTAGAGCACATAAAATTTATATGGTACATGATACTTGATAGCAAGAATACACAACCTTGCATTGGTTTATCTATTTGTTACACATCTTTCTCTTTGAGTATACTGCTACTTATTAAATATGAGGGTAACTTTTGAAAACAGCACACCACGTTCCACTGCAGCAGCCTCAGACATCTCATTTTCTGAAGGCTTCCAGAGCAGACATGGAGGGATGAGCCCACCACATCTAGGCTTATGCACATTCATTGTGCTCACACAATGAACACACTCCGTTGTGTTCACACAAATAATGATGCAGTTTCAAGATCACATCCATCTTTAAGTGACACGTGGCTAGACTGCAAATTACCTGTTGTTACCTGAAATTCAATGTAATGTAGTTTCTTTATTTAGACTGCAAACCCAACTGAAACGGCCTCTGAGATTGTGCTCTGCTCATTGCCTCTGCCAGCCTGCAGCTCTCTCTGCTGCACTCTTCTTGCCTCCTGTTTGATTCTGTGCCTTTGTCCTGGCAGTTCTTGATGCCTGGAATACTCTGCTCCCAGGTGTCACTATGGTTGGTTACACCTTGTCACTTTAGTTTTTACTTCAAAAGTCACTTCCTCAGACAGGTCTTAGCTGATAACTCAATCTATCTTGGGGGTTAACAAGTATTATTGCCTTTTGTATTTCAGTCCATATATTTGGGCATACTGACATAACATAAAATTCATTTTAGTGTACAGTTCTATGAGTTTTTACAAATTATACAATGTACATATCCATGAACACAATCAAGTTCCAGGACATTTCCTCACTCCTCAAAATTCCTGCCTAGTCCTTTGAACTCAAACATTTCCTCCAGTCTCAGCCCCTGTCTGCCCCCCTACTTGTGCCTGTTTTGGGGTGTCGTCATGATAGGATCATGTCCTAGTGCGTTTGAGATCCATCCATGTCTCTTTCAACAGTAGTTTGTTTCTCTTCGTTGCTGAGTAGAACACTCTGGTATGGATATACTTCAGCTTGAATATCTAGTCAACAGGAGAAAAAACTTTGGGATCTAATTTTGGAAACAAAGCCACCATGAATAAAGCAAATGAGTAAAAGAGATGTCTATCTACACACAGAATTTGATATAAATCTATGATTTTATTCCTTTAAGTTTAGTATGGAGACAGTTGTATCATATGGTTTGTGTATATTTAATTTTATAGAAAACTGACACAGAATTTTAGAGTTGCTGTGCTGCTTCATGTTCCCATCAGTGATATATAAGAGTTCCAGTGGCTTGGGGCTGGGGATTTAGCTCAGCGGCATAAGCACCTGCCTTGCAAGCAGGCAGTTGTGAGTTCGATCTCTGGTACTGATAAAAACGAAAAAGACAAAAAAAAAAAAAAAAAAAAAAAAAAAAAAAAAAAAAGAGTTCCAGTGGCTCTGTATCTTCACCAGCAGTAATGTTAATTTTTTAAAAATATGTCTTAATACTGTATGGCAGAACCTCACTAGAATTTTAAATATTCATTGAGCATCTTTCCATTAGCTTATTTGTCATCTTGATATCTCCTTGGATGCAGCATCAGTTAAAATAATTTTTTCGTTTTAACATTACCCCCTTATGATTAAATTTTGAGAGTGCTTTGCACATTTTAGCATGTATATGTTTTATAATTCTCCCAGACTGTTGATTGATTTTTCATTCCTCACCCAATCTTAGCTAACTCATTCCCTGTACCTTTCAGCTGCAGGATAGTTTTTTTTTTCCTACTTATCATTTTATGAAATAGTCTTTTTACTATGGGCCACCCCTCAGTGGAATGTGAATTTTGCTAGGGCAAGGACCTTGTCTGAATCTCCACTGTATTCTTAGGACTGAAGTTTGAATCTGCCACATAGCAGACACACAATAAATACTTGCTGAATAAGTAGTAAACGTAATAGTATCCACTAACACTTTCTAGGTTGTATTAGGCTTTAGGTATCTGACAATGACATCATACAATTTATCTCATTTAAATGTCATCATAGCACCATGAGATACCCTCTATTATTGTCTCCATTTAGTAAGACTGTGATAATAATGATTATAATAAATAGAAGACCTGCGGATTGTTAACCTATTGTTTTTTCCCCCAAATCCTCCACACTCTGGTGCTAGACTTGGGACTCTTTTGCTAGCAACTTTCTGTTAGGTTCACCAGTAAGGTGTTAGACAGAGCTGGCCAGGTGGAGGAAGGCAGAACTTCCTCCTGCTTTTGTTTCTTGCTGCTCCTGGGCTCTCCACAGTAAACTGCCTGGTTCCAGTAGCATGTGTTGGTTCCAGGTTGCAGTTTGTGCACTTCTAGAACCAGAGGCATCAAACTCTCCCAACAGGTTCCACTTAAGGGAAAAAATGACTTCCAGCCCTGTATGCCCCTCTCCACCATCTATCTCCCTTTCCCCTCTCATCTCCTCTATCTCTTTCTTTCAAAGGTCTCCTTTACAATTTTGTAATCCCAACTTCTATTCCCTGGATAGGTGGGGAGGTTGGGGAAGGAGCTGCCTCTGGCGTTTATTTCTTCAGTGTCACTTGAGTGTCCTTTTTGTGCTTTTTCAGTTCTCTAATGTACGTGATTAGCAATACCTTATGGTAAAGTCTTTCTAATGAAAAATACTAATTGGGATTTGACTGATAGAGGAAGCTGTGCACAGAGAATTAACAGATAGGAAACAGCCAAGCAGGAGAAAGATGTTTACATTATTAGCTTCCATATGAGGAGGAGCATTAGAAATGTCTCTGGAGAGGAACAAACAAAGAAAGGGAAGCTTGGCAGTATCTGTTAAAATCTGTTGAAATGCATCCCCAGAGAACAGGATCACATTGTATGATTTTGGCAGCTTTCATGTGCAACTGGAGAAGAACAATTCTTTACAGAAAGGATGTTGGGTAGACATCCAATAAATGTCCTTTTCATCATTTTTAAGACCAAACCCAAGTATAGCTTCCTCCACGGAACATTTCATGGCAGAATCTTGGACATTCTTCAGTACCACAAAGCTCGTTCTTCCTCACCAATGTTTCATACAGAGTAGAGAAGCTGGGACTACACTCTCAGAGCGGCCCTTGAGCAGACATGGGGAGGGTCAGAACATGTAACACCACTGGGGCCAGTGAAATATAAGAGGGCTATGGCTGTAGCTCAGTGGTAGAACGCTTGCTGTGTACACAGGAAGCCCTGGCTTGATCTCCAGCACCCTGCCACCTCTCCAAAAGGTGAAATATGAAGAAGAAATTTCTGGAGAAAAGAGCCATTTCAAGGATACAAAGTGAGTAGCCCCCGATCTGCCCTGGCTGCCTCCTATTCCTGCCCTTAAATATGTTTGAGATGCTTGAAGTTGTGGCTGCCTAATTGGATTATGAGATGACAACTCAAAGATGAAGCATTCCGGAGAAAGATAAGAAGAATCTGTATTATTAAGGATTCTCCAGAAGAATAGAATAAGAGGGGTTACATATTTATTTATTTAAGAGATATTTATTGTAAGTACTGGTTCATGTACTAACAGAGGCTGAGAAGTCACTCAGTCTGCAGTCTGAATGCCAGAGCCCCAGGGAAGTTGGTGACATAGTTGGAAGGCTTGAAAACTGAGAATTTCAGTTCAAGTGTGAGAACCTTGAGAGCTCAGAACAAGGGAAGATCCATGTCCGAGCTCAAACAGTGAGCAGACGAAGGGTAAACCCAACTGCCTTCTGCCTTCTTGTTCTATTTAGGTCTTCAATGGACTGAATGGTGCATACTCATTTTAGGAAGGGCTATCTGCTTTAGCCAGTCAACCAACTCAAATGCTAATTTTATTCAGAAATACTCTAGCAAATATACCACGAAATAATGTCTAATCATGTATCTGGACATCCTATGTCCTGGTCAAGTGATACATAAATTAACCATCATTGAACTATATCCTCAGTGATGTTGATATGTCTAAGTAACTTAGCTATAGCTGGCTTTAGACTTTTTGTCAAGAAATTAAATTTTATGGTTTAAGTAATTGTCTGGCTCATCCATTTCTTATAACTAGATGCATTTTAACTAGTATAGTTTCTAGTCTGTTAGCTAGAAGTATCTTTCTCTTCCCTTGGTTCATCAGTCCTCTTCTGATTTTTTTTCTTTGTACTGGGGATCGAACTCACAACCTCACACTTGCCAGGCAGGCAGTAGTGTTGCTGAGTGAAACCCCCAGCCCCTCTTTTGAATTTTTCTATAGTTTTATTTTAGGGCTTGATTAACTTTTTATATTAAAAATATTTATAAATGCATTTTTATACACCAATTTATGAAGACTAGGAATTCTAATTCATCCTGACATTCTACACAATTTCTAGTAGAGTACCTAATTCATTGTAAGTAATAAATAGGTACACATATCCTGCATCTGTGTATGTGAGCCACGGCTACATTTCATATTCACTGTTTATAACTTGTATTATGAGAAGAATCTTAGTTAAAAAATTAACTGCCAATTCTGATAGAACCAAGGTCATATTATGGCTTAGCGACCAATTAGCTAGGTGGTTGCAGGTAAATCTAACATTTACATTTCACTCCCTCTCCAAGTCCCTAATCAGTTATTACCTACCACATAAAACTAAGGTCCACTCAGTCCTCAAATTTGAATGTATTAATTTTCTCTGAATTCACCACTCCTTTCCCTGAAATATGCTTTAAATTAATGTTTACATGTGTCTTAATTCTATAGTCAATTTTCTGTTACTTGATTTTTTTAAATTCAATATGTCTTGAAGATTTGTTTTAGTTCAGCATATACCTTATCTTTAGTGCACTTGATAGTATAGATTTATCAGAATTCAATATCCCATTACTAATGAATACTTGCTACTTCCAGTTTCTGCACATCGTATAACATTTCACAATATATGTGCTTCTTTCACTCACTTGCAGATATTTTTCTGGGACAGACACTGAGATATACTTGATTGGTAGGCAGGCACACTTAGAAAGTTAACAGACTTGACCAAGTAAACTTTAATTGGTTGTAATAATTAATGGTGCTTAAAATAATTAATCATTCAACTTCTTTAACTTTGCTTATCATCTTAGATTCTGGAACAGTAGGAGTAGGGGGCCTAGGTTTATTATCCATCATTGTCCTAGTCTGTTCTTGTCTTTGGTAACATAAGGGAAAAACAGAGGCTTTGCAGCCCTCCAGATGGCTCTGGGCTGTGATCAGAGAAATGGTGCCAGACATTGTTAAGTTTTGGTGTCCTTATTTGTAAAAGTAGGTAAGTAGATTTTTGGGCATTGAGGGACTGAGCAAGTACTTAACCAAGCTTTACCCAAGTTGCCTTACAATCTTCTGTATACCATCTCCCTTCCTGTATCCTTTTCTATCAACTTTTACTCCTTGGAAGTCTTAGGAAACTGATTATATTCATTCTCAGGATTGATAATATGAGTTTGAAATAAAGGTCACCATTGATCTTCTACACAGACTTTCATTTTCTCTAATGGTTTGCTTATAACAGGAGTGGATACGCTATTCATACCTGAGTCAGGCCAATATTCTGCTCATACCCTACAGTATTAAGTCTCCAAGAGGTAATTATTGAACAGATTAATCAATTCTACTTTACAGAAGTTCCAACATAAGATCTTTGAGGGGGGGGGCTTTTCTAAAAAACAAATGGAAATAAAATCATTCCGTACTTGCCACTTTGTCAATTTGATAATCAAAATACTACCAATTCAACTTAGGCATTCAAATATTTCACCATGACCGAAGGCATCCTAAGAAAAGGTTAGTTCAGACAGGGCAGCTCAGAAGAACCCTCTGCATTACCAGGCAGGACCACATGCTATGAAATCATGAGGCCATTTGTCTAGATTTAGGACT
The DNA here is from genome assembly GCF_034190915.1 of Cavia porcellus. NCBI lineage: Eukaryota > Metazoa > Chordata > Mammalia > Rodentia > Caviidae > Cavia > Cavia porcellus. The sequence goes on from NW_026947496.1 coordinate 49,807,472, forward strand.
CAAAGATTAACAGGTCTTTAAGAAGAACAGTGGATAGAATCCTTCAGAAGAGATCTGGCATGTTCAGGATGGTGTGGTCGTAGAGACAGAGTCCTTTAAAAATGTCACAAGAATAGAAAAATTTCAGAGTCACATGCCACACTAAGGTAAAGCAAAAGAAATCTTAATAAAAATATGGCTTTATATACATATATATATGTATATGTATAGACAGTTATACTACTAATCTCTGTTAGTTCATCCAAAAGAACAGTTTGTGCTTTCATTGATTGTTTGATTATTTTTCTATGCCTAAATTTTGTAATCTGAACAACTACTTCTAAGATAGCAATATGCAATATATTAATTAGTGTTAATTTCCTACTATTTTTTGAAATTCTATATCATTTCTGTCCTTTTTTTCTATTTTTCTTTTTAAAATAAAAAAGAAACAAAAATAAATAAAATATGGCTTTACAGTTCCTCTGATTCTGAACAATGTGAACAAGTGTGATATTCAAGCAGATGGAAAGCACAGGTTTCCTATGGGAAAAAAGAGGACACTGAGAAAACAATGCATTTCAAGTAAAGATTGTTTGCTAGCGGTTAACAGAGGTAGCGTTTTATGAAAAACTTCTTGTTGGCATTTTAATAACTTTCATATTAAAAATTATTACTTCCTCAAAAGACAATTTCATAGCATCACTTTTTAAAATCTATGAGAACTTCTCTTGAAAACAACAAAAATTCAACTCCTACCATATTAAAGATTGAGAACCAATAAAATTCAATTAAACATTTCCTTAAGGATTCATATTTATAATATAATAATATTTTGTATAATGATAAACATAAATGTGTAACATGTAATATATAGAATATAAAAGTATATAATCATATCATAGATATGTATGCTATATAACAAAATATAAGAAAATACTATAATTTAATATTGTTATACTAATAATATCTAATATTTATGAAGTCTTTTCTGTGAAGAGACTATATTCTAATCATCAAAACAGGTCATGCCTATATGTTTCATGAGGAAACCAAGACTTAGGAAGGCTGTTAATTTAATTTTACTGTTAGTTTGTATAGTTAATGAAGGGAGCATCTGCAATTTTATCAAGGTGATGTGACTCCAAAATAAACAGTCTTAACTGACCTATTGTATATGAGGGATGACCAAAATATACGGTGAAGTTTAAACTTAAAAACATAGTAGAAGACCCAATACTACTAATGCATTTATCATTCTTGCCACTTTGCAAAGAAGTTCTAGAAGCCCTCTTTTGTGTCCTTACAAGGTGTGATAAAAAAAAAATTTGGTAAATGATGCTTTAAGGAATCATTCAACATTCAAACTACAGAAAAACCCCAGTAAAGACAGTGAGAAGTCATAGACCAAATGGGTGATCTTTCTAGAATTTTTTCCCTTTTCAGAGACTATCACAGCACTAGGGCTAGTGCTCATGAAACTTTGGAAGACAACCTGGGCAAAATAGTCACCTGGGGTAAATGACTTGCTTTGCTGTGGGTCTCTGACACCCTGGATATCATATAGCACCTCAGAGTAGAAACATTAAATGAACTTTGTCCTTGAGCACCCATATGGTTTATTAGCTCTAGAGTTTTTATTGTATTTTCAAGTCCCTTCTTGCAAACTCTTAGTGCATATCCAAAAATAATCACTAAAGCTGTAAAGCCAGAGATCAGGAAATATTCACTGATGTAGAGACTGTGCACAGTGGCATAACTGACAGCCTCACTGCTCATCGCAATAACTTTGGCAGCCTGGTGGCTAGTGTTGGCCCTCAACCTCTGAGACTAGGCCAGGAGCCCCATGCGAGCTGCGTTCATTGATGTGAAGTTCTCTGGAGCACAAAGCCACCACCCAAGTTCCTTTCTATGACCCTCTATTGTAGGCAAACACTTAGATTCACCCCAGTGATTGGACCTCTGCAGGCCTTTGTCTATTTTCTGAGAATTATGACTTACAACCTGGAAAATGTCAGGGTTTATGTATCTCCTAATCCAAAATGAAACATGCGATCTGGAGTATGTGTTACAAATCAAAACAAAACAATAATTTCCTATTTTTTTGTACCTGTGAGCCCTTTATCAGAATACTTTAATGTCCTCTTTCCCTTTCTCTTCTGCTTGACTTCAGAGTTTTCAACTCAACAGCACAAGTTCCTTTTCCAGAGAAATGAGAGGGAAGTTGGGGGATTCCTTTGTTTCACCAACAGTGAGGGAAGAAATGAATCTCCTGGGGTGGGGGCTAGGGGTAGGGATGGTGCGAAGTGTGTGTCCTTTGGCTATATTTCTTTGACTCTAGAAGAAGCAGGTCTACATGGCAGGTCTTCTGACTTTGAACTCGCTGCATTTGCTGAAAGTGGAAAGTCAATCATCTATGGTGATGACTCAGGCAGGTAAGATAAAAGATAATGACAATATGTCTGTCTTAAAATGGCACCTATGGCTGAAATGGTTACTACTTAACAGGTTTTCTATATGTTCCCTGTCTTTCCCAGTATCCTTCAAAGTTAGGCTGGGGTCAACTAGTTCTGACAAATGGCCTGTTATGGAAGCTGCTTTTTATCAAATTCAGGGCACAATTATTAATAGCTACTGTGTTTTATATTTCCTTCCCCTGCTGTGGTGATTTCAGAAATTGTATCTTCTGTGCAAGAGGGAAATGGTCCTTGGTATATAATCCACATCACGTGAGGAAGAAATAAATCTTTAGAATTAGGCCACTGAGATTTGCAGGGTTTTCCTAGAATGCTTGCTAATATTAATCACTCAGATAGAGCATCTTAAATTGCACATTTTAATACAAGACCATTTCTTTATCAAACATGAAGACATCCTCTGCACTGTCCTAAGAAAGCGCAATGTGTCCTACTTTTCTTTTAAAAATGAGCAATGATAGTGGCTAGTATTTGTCTCTCTACAATATCCCTTTATTATTCTTAGTTTGCAAATAAGAAAACTGAGGCATAGAGATATGAAGACATTTCTCTGAGAACGCACAGCAAGTGTAAGTAGTATTCCTAGAGTTAGCACATAAAAATATATGGGGCATAATTACAGTAGAAAATTATTATTTATTTGCAATTCTAATTTAATTTATCTTCTTTTATCTGGTGAAATTATATAGAAAGGGGCTACTAGAATGTGTACCCTAAAAATACGATTACAGAATCCATAAGTTAACTCATACATAATAAGTTATTTCTCAGACTGCTTTTGTTTCATACTTTAAAAAACTTATTGAAATGGATAAACTAAATATTTTATTTTTCTCAATTATATTTTTGAAAAAAACAGACCTAAATGGAGCCAGCACAATAATAAATGGTCACTGTGTTGGGGCCACGTCAGATAGGTGGACTGGTGGAGACTATGGCCAGCTGCACCACATGCATCGCACAAAGAGACCATGACTGCTAAGCGCTAATAGCTTGTTGCCATGTGAGAATCTAGGCTTCTCCTAAAAGAACTCAGAAATACAGACTTCTATAAAAGCACTGTTATTTTAAAGTACTGATAACTCAGTTTAAAAATTATAACCCTGTATGTGTCCAAACAGTTCAGTCTGTGGCTCACTAGGATGGGAATTCTGCCTTTTAATGAAGAGTTTCTAAGTTACTGTTGTATTTGTCTTCAAGTTATTGGGAACCCTATACTTTTTTTTTGAGACAGAGTCTTGCTGTGTAGTTCAGGCTGGGCTTGAGTTCACTATGTAGTCCAGGTTGGCCTCGAACTCGCAGGGGTCCTCCCTGCCTCAACCTCCCTCACGCTGAGATCACAGACATACACCACCACTCCAAGCAGAAAGTCTCTATTTCACATGGCTTTCTTCCTATGGAAGACTCAGACTCAAGACTGTAATCTGAAACTCTAAATCATTGTTAAATACATATGTAATTTCAGTCAATGAAGTTATTAAGCCTTTGCTAGGTAAGGCAATTGTGCCAAGAATTATAGGACTGTGGACATAAGCAAGTTACAACGTATATCTCTCCTGTCTCATCACTGATCAGATACAGAGGTTCAACACCTGTAGTTGATTGAGGAAAGCAGTTATGAGAGGGACGGACCTAGACGAAGTACCTGGAAGCAGAGGGGAGTTTCCAATCTGGCAAGTTGGTTTGGAAAGATTCCATGAAGAAGGCAACTTAGGAAACAGTATAGCAGGGCAGGGTTTCAGTCAATGTAAGGAAAGGTAGGTGAGGGGAAAAGGAACAGCATAAGTGAGGGCTTAGACACGAAAGAGTGTGTGACACAGTTGAAAGAGTAGGCCAAGGACCTTAAATGGCAGACAAGGGAAGGTTAGGTCAAAACAGTCCACTGTCATAGCACCTTAGTATCATCTCTAGCATGGTGTGAGGTATGATCGAAACCTATGATGAATGTCTAAGTAAAAATTAAAAATTATTTTAGTAAAAGCAACATTATTCTTCAGCACATCCCCTCCTTTTTGCCACTTTCTGAAGCAGTTCTGGAGGTCCTTGGTTGTGAGTGTTTCTCCGTGGCTGCTTTTTGGTCTTACAGTGATTCAAAATGCAGACAGCAAGTTCTGTGAAATAAAAACAGTTCAGGTGTCCTCATCTACCTTTTTCGTCATATCTAACACCTTGTAAATTCTGGCTCTCCCCCTAGGTCAAATGAAAGGTAAATGTTTTAAATTGATTCAGGACCTTGAGGCAGCCATGACCGCACAACTAATGACATTCACAATGGAGAATTTCCAGAACTGTTTCAGAACGTGGCAAAAATGATGGAAAAAGGGTGTTTAAAGCAAAAGAGAATATTGAGGGGATTAATGGAAATAATATGTTTTACAGAAACACATTTTTAAAATTTAAACATTCATGTTTTGATCAGACTTTATATATTACATATAAAAATCCTTGCCTATTTTCTCTGTCCACATGGCCAGCATAGCTAATACTATCTCGGCTTTACATCTGGGAAAGCTGAGTAAGAGAGGTTAACTAGGTCTTTCAAAGTAATTCAGGAAATCGTAGAAGGTTCTGATTAATATATACATGGTTTATAAAGTTTATAAATTCTCTGTAAAGAAGGTAGTACAGCTTTCATCTTCGCAGGTTAAGCCATTTCAGCTGCATCCACTGAACTCTGGCATTGCAGGGAAAAAGAAACCATAGATCATATGGGAATGAATGGATGTGGCTGTGTGCCAATAAAACTTTATTTATAAAAATAGGCCGTGGGCCAGATTTGGCCACGGCTATAGTTTGCTGACAGCTGGTCTGAATTTTTTCCATGTGTTTGGGTCATTTGTGAACTTGTCTGCTTTGTTTTCTGTCATACTCTCTGTGCCTAGAATAGAGCCTGAACCATAACAAGAACCAAATATGTGTCTGTCGATTGAGCAGTCATATTCCCTGAAACTTAATCCGTATATCAACAACCTGCTTCAATACATTTGGTCTGGAAGTTACCCCTCGCTACCTTCCCTCTCTAACCACATTCAATTGCATCAAGCCCTGTTGACATTTCTCTTAAAACCCATGCTGCACAGACGTGACCCCCAGCATCATTTCTTGCCTGAACTGTTTTAGCAGAGTCTCCACACATATCCACTCTTGTCACCTCTAATCTAGCCTCAACACAGAAGTCTGATCAGAATGGCAGGCCCTCCTTGTTGAAAGCTCTTCAATAGAACCCCACCTTATTTTCAAATTTAAAACAATTAGTCTGAACAGTCCATTCATCATCCAGAGAGCATCTCTTAAATGTCTAGTTTCACCTGTACCGTCCATATACCCATCAAGTCCTTTTCTAGATTGGGCAGAGCTCTTTCCTGCTGCATGGCTTTGCACAGGCCATTTCCAGAATTATACTTTCTCCTTGAATTTGTCTAGTTGTTTCTCTTTCAATGTTCAAAGATCAGTTTTTTAAATTCCTACCTTAGATCAAATACCTCATCTGCTCTATTATAATAATATTACAATAATCTTGTTTGTTATATTTTTGATCAAGAAATAATTTACCAATTTTTTATTTAATGGCTGCTGGCTTTGCTCACCAGTGTAATCTCAGTACTTAGCAGTGTCTTTCCTATTGGTGGGTACTCAATAAATAATGCTGAACGAACATGTATCGCTACAATCTTTCAGTTATGGAAAGGACTTCAAAGGCATCTTGTGGAATCTTCCACTTCATGCAACATTGTTAACCATGTAAGTGGATTTATAAGGCATGTGGATTCTCTCCCAGCTCAATAAATAGTGGCCTTATTTTACTTGCTGCATCCTAAATTTTGACAAAAAATTGCTGTTCATGATACCTCAAAATGTTGTCTCTGGTAACCGAGGCTATCCCTCCTGTAGTGAATGATTCACCCCCTCCATCTTTTCCTTTTCATAATTTTCCAATTTTTCTACTATTATCAAGTATCATTTTTAGAGTGACAATTTTCATAATTACATTGAATCTATATATTGCCTTTCCTTCAAAAATACAGTGATGCCTATTAAAAGCAGTTATTTATGATTTTTAAAGAAACATTTATGAAACTTAAGGTGATATCTACTACTCAAACCTAGTGGTTTGAAAATGCCTGGATTTTTGTTTTCCCTTAAGTAATGTGGGGAGCAGAAATTATCTTCCAGTTCATTTTACAGATCCATTTATAAGCCAAGATCATATACATGAATTATCTCTGGTGACGCAGGCAGGAAAGGTGAGGAATGGGATCGTATCCAGTGCTCTTTCAATACCCACAGGCTGTATCAACTTGAATTCCTCAAGACTGTGAGACTCAAAGATTAGCTCTACATTTCCCTGTGCAGTGTTGCTGAAAAGCAGATGAGAAATAGATCTTGAATGGAGAAAAATCTTTTCTTCTGAGATGGCGTTGGATATAATGATTCTTTAAGGAGACGCCCTGGTACCTTTCTCTTATTGGTAGAGACTAGAAAGAGAAGCCTCTTACTGATGTTTATGTTGAACATACACGCACATATTTCTTTGTTTGTGGTACTGGGGATTGAGGTCAGGGCTTTTTGTTAAAAAACTAAGTTGCATTCCAGCCCTTCTTATATTTATTATTTTTATTTTGAAATGGTCTTGCTAGGTTGTAAGTTGCTCAAACTGAACTTGAAATTTGTGAGCCTCCAGTGTCAGCCTCCCAACAGTCTAAGGGTCCTCTGGACCATTTAAACTCTTGCTGTTTTCTCTGTGGTCAACTATACATAAAAGAAAAATTTCACAGCTAGATTTAAATTCAGATATTAATATTTTCAATGGATGCACAAATGGAATACTCTGCTGTGGGGATCTATTCTTCCTCTGTAATCTTTTTCTCTTTATGCACTAAGCAAAGGCCAGACTCTGAAGTGTTAGTTTGTCTGTCCTGCAACTTTGAGAAGCCAAGACAGCCCCTGAGAGTAAGAGAAACTTGGTAGATGTAAGCGTGGTTATTTTGGACTGTACCGTTGGAGACATCGTTAGTTCTAGCTAAATGCACTAGTGCCACCTATTGGGAAACTATAAGTCCAAATAAAAATAAAGTTGTAGTTTTAAAGTCTGCAGTCTTGGAAAATGCCTCTCTGGATGGCAATTTCCCTTGCCAAAGAAAAACAACGTTAAGCTGGCTTACTGAAGGAAATTTAGGTGATTTCTAGGTATTTTGCTTCGGGGGAAAAAGAAGTTTTCATTTTTCAACTTGATAGCAAAGAAAATATTAAGTAATAATGAAATAGTAGACTAATAAATACCACCATTCAGGAAGGTTTTTTTTTTTTTTTTTTTTTTTTTTTAATGCATGGCTGTATGGCCACCCCTGATGGGGGCTGAGCTTCCTACGGTGTGAGCATGAGGGATCCTATTCATGGGCTGGGGGCTGTCTCAGGGGCCTCTGCCAGAGACACACCCAGAAATCTGGAGAAGAGGCAGGAAGAAGGAACAGAGGAAGAGAAGAAGAGGTAAATAATGCTGATAAATGGCACAAACATTTTCCCAAAAGGAGAGAGAAATAAAACAAAAAGTGTGTTAATAGAAAGAAAAAAGGAAGAGAGGCTTTTATCTTCCAGAGGGTTATATCTGTACCTTATAATTTTTCTGATCCTATATACCTGTGTTATTTTTGTTGGCTGGAGTGGGGAATGGCAAGGCAAAACCAACCCGTGCTGCCAGTGGAGCAGGCAGACACTGCACTGCCCTGGGGTGGGCAAGGCCCAGGCAGGGCTGAGACTTGAGAGGCCACATTGATGACACCGTCTTTTGATCCAGGAGCTGGGCCCAGTGACAAAGGTGCACTAACCTTGTGAAAATCGATCATGCTGCATGCTTCTAATGTGTGCAGTTTCCCACACATGTGTTCAGCTAGAGGAAAAGTTCTCAAAAGGATGCAAACAGGAATTCTTGGGCAGAAAGATTATAGACTATTTGTTTTCTATTTTTCTATATTAAATTCACAAATGTTATAAAAATAAATGCAAGTAAGATAAACCCATTTTGGTATTTTTTTCCAAGTGTAGATTTCAGTTACATCCCTTTACACATTGTTGTAATCAGTAGGATCAAAAAAGCTAAACCACATCTGAGCTGGTAGTTGCTTTTGTAGTAGCTTCTTCCTGCTGGGAGCTTGGGGTGCAGGTTTGCCAGCTAGCCTGGCCTGAGGTCCTCGCCAGAAGTGGCTACAAGTAAGCCCAAGATGTCAAAGACCCTTGCAAAAGCTCCTGTGTTTGTCAGCGGAGACCGTCCAGCTTTCCCAGCACCCCCACTCTGAATCAGGCAAACTCCTCCCTCCTGCTGCAATCCTCCATTGCTCCCTGTCTGAGGACTCCGCCTGTTCAGGTTACCTGTTTAACACTGAACATTTGATGGGCTGGCAGATATCTTGGCAGATACATTTTCCAATGACTGCTCTGCTTGTTCTTCCTGTGGAAGAGCCACAGTGCACTCACTGCTGGGGAACACGTGCCCTGTCCTCTGTCAGCTCTCAATAAGATCAGGGAACACTGGAGGACTTGGGTAGGGTTACGAGGTGATCATGTGCTGGACTGCAGCACCCTGTAGCCAGCTTTGCACTCACAGGCCAGACAAGTAATCTTGTTCTACTCAGATGGCAGATAAAGTTTGTAGAAAACGAGTAAAGTCTTTTTTTTGTCACCCAGAGTAAGGAAAATTAGGAACTAAGCTCTTTGCTTTTGTGATTTTATAGTTTTTCGGCTTCCTTCTCTCCTTCTTTCCTTTTTTTCCTTAATTACTTCCCTTCCTCCTTCCCTGTAACTCCCGAGACATTCCATAACCCACCCAACATCACACAGTGCATATATGTGTGTGTCATATATGAGTGGTGGAGAGGGATGAGCCCTCAGATTTTTCTTAGCTTTCATCCTCTTTGTGTTGTACTGATATATTGCTATGCTTCTTGTTTGAGACAGAGTGTCACTTTGTAATCCAGGCTGGACTTGAACTCTCTAGGGATTCCAGGCTGCCAGGCAGGGATGATCCTCCTGCCTCAGCCTCCCAAATGCTGGCAGTAGGGGTGTGTGTGCTACCATGCCTAGCTGGCCCTTGTTATTCTTGAAGAAATTATATCTAAATAATATAATGCTAACAACTGACTTATGAGTTATAAATTCCTAGAGAACACAGCAACTGACCATGTCACAGCCAACCCTAGGAGATCAACAACTAAGAATATCAGTCTTTACCTCCAGTTCAAGGAGTCAGGTGGATCTTTTTGACAAGAGAGTTATTCTACATTCTCAAGGGCCTAAATAATCTGAAGAAGTTTTTGTAGGGATGATGGTGAATAATTCTATAGCTTATAAATCTTTCTCAGATTGGAAAAGGTGGTTCAACTATGTCAGATACTCAGAAAACCATGTGCTAAGGGATTTCCATTTTTAGGGGGGCTTAGGACATGGAGATGATATTGGTAACCAGCCTGACTTACTTCTTAAATATCACACCTGAAAGTATACATACAGCTGGGCATGGTGACACATGCCTACAGTCCCAGCACTCTGGAACACCGGGGCAGGAAGGCTGCAAGTTTGAACTCAGTTTGAGTAGCATAGCAACTTAACGAAACCCTGTCTCAATAATACAAAATTAAAAAGGGCTAGGCATGTAGCTCAGTGTGAAGACCCTGGATTCAAGCCCCAGTACTCAAAAACAAAAACAAAATTATGGCCAGTAGGAAAGTGGCCTGTCACTATTTCGCCACGGACAAAGAAGTTGAGAGGTTTATTAGGGCCAGGAGCCATCCCACTAGCCCTGCGAAAACCAAGACAGTGAGGATGGCAGACAGGGGTTCCGGCGGACTTCTTTTTATATGAGCTAAAATATCTCCAACATCACCTTAATTCTGAATTGAGTCATCCTATTATTTTGGCTACGAAGGATCTAAAACAAAACTTCATTCAAGAGGAATAGGCCTGTACCTGTAATCCCAGTGCTGCAGGAGGCTGAAGCAGAAAGATCCTAAGCCCAAGAACAACCTGGGCAACTCAGTGACTTAGCAAGACTATCTCAAAGTGAGACAATAAAAAGGGTAGTGATATAGCTCAGTGGGAACTCCACGGGTTCAATCCCTAGCACCACACAAAATAAATCAATTAATTAACAAACACCCTGGTGAAATTATCTACCTTCTCCAAGGGTCTAAATCCCATGCATATGCAAGGGACACATATCTAAAGTGCACAGAAATGTATGAATATAGAAATGCTATATTTTTAGGTTTGTGGTCATTTTTGATAGAGGCTGGCAGCAAATGAGAAGGAGAAATGAACGAGCAAATACTCATTGTCCTTGGTCCGTTCTTGGGCGATGGATTGTGTGTGCACATACCTTATGGTGGTTTAGTCTGTGCTTGGCTTGTCATCTAATCCTGCCATGGCGTGAACTTTGAGGTCAAATGGTAATTGGGTTCCAGAAGTCTCCATAGGAATACTGTTGCCCACAGGAAGATGATGGTTTTGAACAGCAGATTCCCCAAATGCAGGAGGTCAGGGGAGGTGGACTTTACAAACTTTACATAACAAAGAGCAATTCTGTTAACTAAAATGATTAATTCCCGTCAGTACACTTCAAACAGGAGAGTTACAAAACATTATTGTCTGGGTCCACATTGCAGAGGAAGGGTTTTTCACAAGTTCCATTTCCAATAACTCTGTGGACAAAGCCAGAGCTTTTTTTTCCCCTTGAGGGCGTGGTAGTAAGCAGACATTAATTTCCAGAGGAATCTATGAATGAGCACTGAGTAGGTTGTGTCCTAAGTGTGAGATATGTCTCACTTTTGTTGTGGCAGGAAAAAAACAACAGCCGCTCTGAGACACGGGGCCTTCCAGGGATCTGGGATTGATGAAAACTGCCCTGGCAGCACAAAGGCTGGATTGTCCTTCTCTTTGGAGACAATGGGGTATTTAGAAGGCTCATTGCATCAAAATTCCACCTTAATTCTTTAAGACATTTCCAAGTTTTATGTCTCACTGCTGACAGTAAACAGAAAAAGTCTGCTTTATGAATTTTCTTGCAAGGAAGGCAATTTTATTTTGAAAATGTTTTTTTTTGTCTGCAAGGATAGTTGTTTCTGAAAGTCCTTGTAATTTAATGATCCCATTTTCTGGTTCTTGGAAAGTAGCAGCAGTATGGAAGGTGCACTGAGCTCCCAAATCCAAAGGTATGAATCAGCATCGGTTCTGCCTGCTATCTAGATGACCTTGAGCCTGACATCTACAGTTCTCTCATTTGTAAAGAATAACTGCCCCACAAAGCCTATTTCTCAGGGTTGCTGAGAAAGTCAAAAGCATTGATATTTTGGTTTATTAAAAATAGTTTCAGAAATGATCATTATCACTAATATTCCTATATTAACAATTACACTTTCTTAGAAGATTGTGAAGTGAGTTTCAATAAACAGATTGGCACTTTTTTCCTTTATTAGTTGCCTTTTTAGGCTACTAAATCTTTTTAGCTTCCTGATTAGTTAAATTATCTGCTCCAAATAGACTACAAACATAGGAATAATAGCAAATGTTAAGGTAGACAAGACCTTTGATCTCTAACCTGCTCCTAAATTATCCTCTAGGACATCACATATTGATATGTTCTCTTTTCATTGCCTGGTTTAGTAAAACTTGAACTGCAAGATTAGTATGATATTTTATTTAAAAAAAAAAATAACCCGCCAGCCTTAGCAATAATGACCTAAAACTTCCGATGCAAAAAAATACAATTGTGAACTGGGATAAAATGTCACATTATCATGGAAAAGCAATATGGTTTTCTTTAGATGTTGGAATTCATGTGATCAGTTACAAGGCGATCAAACTGTGCATTAAATTTAGGTGCATTTCCCACACATGTTTTATTTCATTTACATGGTTCTTCTGCAGGGAGAATAACAGCTGTTTATGAGTTCTCTGTCAATTGCTCTGTTTTCTTCCTTCACCCTCTATCCCCAGCCATCTTTAAGAATCAAGCAAAAACATCACATTAAACTCAAAATTTAGTTTTGTTAGAAATGCACCATCCTTACATGGACTTTAAGTGGGAAAGTGTTCTAGAATATATTACAGCAGGTGCCTGCTAGAAGGTAAACAGATGGGTCAATACCCTTGCTCTGGCAAAAAAATGATCTTGCAAAGTCCCCTTGGTTAGCATTGGGAGAGAAAACAACCTTTACAATTCCAAAGACAGATCAATTCTCCACTTCTGCTACCATTTGTGGGAGGCATTAGGAGGTTATACAGCATACACTAATATTCAGGAAAGTAAATGCAAGAAAACATTCTATTTGATGCACATATATAGCTGAGGTATGATGTTTTCATTTTTTCAGGGAAAATATTTGGAAGGCGAATAGCTGGGTCAAATGTCACCCATGTTTATAGCTGCACAATTTGTAATAGCCAGATCTTGGAAAAACACAAATGCCCTTTAACTGAGGAATGAATAAAAAGATGTGGTACTTTTGTACAATGGAATACTACTCAGCCACAAAAATGATAGACTTCAGGCTTTTATAGGTAAATGGATGCAACTAGAAACCATAATCCTAAGTGAAATAAAACAGATTTGTATGTATAAAAACTGTATTGTTTCACTAGTATAAGAAACTGAAAGAGTAAATAAGATCCAAACATTACAATAGATGTATAGTAAGAGGGAAAGAAACTACTCAAAGGGAAATTATATTGTTTGATTAATGTTGTATGCTGTTATCTGGTAGCCTGAACAATTACTTTGAGGATAACAATATGCAATATAACAACCATTGTTAAATTCCTATGGATTTGTTTTGAAATCCTATATTGCCATTGTTTTTGTCATTTTGTTTTTGTTGTTTTCTAATTGTGTTTGCATCTCAATTTTTCTGTTTTCTCTTTAAAATAAAAAATTAAAACAAAACAAACAAATTCTGTTTGAGATGATTCCAGATCTCAGGTGGAACTTTTGGAATGAGAAGTTGGTTGGGATTCTAAAAGGTAGGGTATCTTTGACCCTCAGGAATTGAAGGTCACATGGAAAGTCTCCACCCTGAGGAAGAGCTAAGCATGGGGACAGTGGGAGTTGTGCTGTGAATGAATGAGCAGGTCTAGGAAATGCCATGTGGCAACCAGGCTATGCAACCCACCTGATACTGTCCTCCGGAGCTTCACCAGATCAGTGCTCTCCCTCAGGACTTCTGTTCTCCCCTGGTAATGCTCATGCAGGAAACGGAGGTGCCTGACAACACACTATTTGGGGTGGATCCAGCATTCTCCCAAACTGAGGCGTGAGTGGTAACACTGCTCTTACACATCATTCCAAATATTGCAATGTGGGCTTCTCTAACAGTGACATTTTTTGAGACCACCCTCACATTGGCTGCTTTTAAATTTGCACACCTTTGAAATTTTTACCTGAACTGTCTCCATCTTGCAAATACATTTCACTGGTCACATTTTTTGCTAAATGACACACGACCTGACTGCTTATGCATCATTTCTACATCAGGCATCGTCAAGTCAGCTGAAGCCTGACATGTGTTTTCATTAAACCATATTATAAACTTACTGAAGTTCTTCTTTAAATATAGTGTTATTTACTAATACACTTTAAATGTTTCTTGGAAGTATCTAAAAAGACCATAGCTTAGAGCTATGTGGAAGGCATCTATTTCGTGTTTATTTAACCACAGCATCAGCTTTTTTAAAAAAGTAGAATTAATTATCAATTCAAAAATGAACTCTTCCAAATTCTCTTTCTTCTTGCCCTTCAGCTACATCATCTTCAATCCACAGCACTTGCTCTAAGCGGCACCAAGAACTTCACAGATGAAAGATAAAGCATGTTTGGTCTATGACCTTGATTCCAACATGTTTTGATGTGATAATATGGATTTACCTTGATTGACATTTGTTTGACCATTGCCATGGGGTGCTTTCAAATCAGAGGAAAATCATTTACGTGGAAGAAAACATTCCAGAACTTTAAGTCAACACTACTTGGGGAACTCAGCCTAAACTTGTCCTTTTTGGAAGTCAGACTGGCACAAGTTCCAATAATGAACACATAGGATCGAGGGTGATAAATTATTATGCGTTCATTTAAATCAAGCCAGGATCATTACTGAGCACCTACTATGTGTAGGACAAGTTTAAGCACTTTGATAAACATTGTTTTTTTCTGCATACAGAAATACTAACAAGTCCCAGTCAATATTTGTTTCCATTCATTAAACACCAAAGTCCTTCCTGCATGCCCTGTAATCACATCTATGTATTTGCCCTTTTCCAAGATTTACAAAAACATTTCAGACATAGGCTATCACAGGAGGAGGACTATACAAATGTCTCCTTCTGATAACAAGACTCGGTGGCGACTTCAGTGGCTCCAAGCTCTGGGAAAGTTTCCACTGCTACCCTGGTGCCCTCTTTCCTCTATGACTGTGAGAGCACAGTTGCTCCAAAAATGGAGACCAAGGTGATTGTCCTGCCCTTCTAACTCTAGGCAGTTCTGCAGGGCCTCTGGGCCATGGGGAATATAGAGCAGAAGCTTCATATACTCTCCATTGTCTTCTAGGCCAATCCCTTGTTATTACAGATGAGGAAACAGGCCCTGAGACAAGTGATTTGTGCAAAGACACATTGCTAATGTACCACTATGCCAGCCTTAGAGCCTTGGTCCTGGGTTTTTGTCTTCATGTTCTTTTTCTTTCTAATTCAAATTATTTTTATCTCTCAGATGAACTATGTCCCTTGTTACCCCTAAGCTTTTGCAAATAGGCCATTTTCTCTGTGTGCAATTACACCATTGCCCTCTATCTCCCTTGGTCCTTCTTTTTTTGGCAAGTAATTGATTTATTCTTAAGCTTGGGATTAAAGTATCACCTCTTTAGGATGTGTTAGAGGCCCTTCCAGCAAATTATCCAATCATTCCATACTGAGGTCAAATCCAGCATCCTTTACTCTATGCCGTAAACATTAACATCTCCAGGACATCACAGGCTCAGTGACACCAGGGGTCTCTTTAATGCTACATTGCATTGGTGTTCAGGACAGTGTTGGGACTCACTAAATGGATAATGAATAAACAAGCAAGCAAGCATTCTCTCCTATCAGAGTGAGAGTTGAAGGGATTGTGCTAGTGATGGGAAGAAATCCAGTTTATACGTTAGAAGAACCAATAGCAAAGAGATGGGTCTGTTTAGATCCTAACAGGACCTTTCTCCATGGTTTTTTTCCTTCAAATTTTAGGATATCCACTCTTCAAATCCAAATGACTCCAGATTTCTACAGAGGCTTGTAATAAAGCCCTGACTAATTTAGGAAGTTATTTAGCAAAAACATCATGCTAAATAAACCTCTTTATAAAGTACCAAATCTCAGCTATTTGCTATTGCAACAGAAAAGAGAAAGAGACAGGTGCTCACACCTAATACTAATGGCCTTCAGACAAAACCTTGACTGCATTGCATCTGCTCTAGAACAGTGGGAGTAAGTATGTGGAAGATAGTCACACATTTCAGGAACTTGCCAGTCCTAGAACAAAAGGGCAAAAGAAGAAGTGGGTATGAATACGATTTTGATAGGTCACTCAATGAGATGCTGTGGAGTCAGGAGACATTAGGCGTGGTCATGGCTGAGCTTTCTATCTGATTCACTCTTTCAGCAAGTGCTCATCAGGTGCCCACTATGTGCCAGCTATGGATTATAGTTCGGTTCTAGGCACCAGGAATAGTGGTGGACGGGATGTGTGGACAAAACCCAGAGACTCCATAGGATGTGGGTGGGAGATGGGAGGAGTAATATTTTGTGCTGTGAGTTGAATGGTAGCTAGTGGCAGAATTCCAGAAGTCAGCCATTACAGAACTGAACATATAGAGCCTTGGAGAATATCACCTGTAAACACACAGGTGTGTGATTGAAATATACAGAGGATATTTAGATTTAAAAATTTATTATAGTAAAGACACATTGCCATTGATTACTCTCAAAATACCCCTCCCTCCTTTAACATATGTATCCCATCATTCTTCCAACTTTCTGAAGCAGTTCTGGAAGTCTTCTTTCATGAGTCTTTGTGAGACGTTTTCAAAACTAGAGGTTAAATGGTTCTGCTGAGTTCCATTCACCAGAAAGACATACTTGTAAAAATATTACAGTGTGTCTTAATTCAGCTTACTTACTGGATATAGCATCATATGTCTTCTGGCTCATTCTCAAAATCAAATGACCATAAAAGGTAGTTTTGAATTGAATGAGGACATTGTTGCATAAAGACTCTCATGAAAGAGAACTTCTAGGGTCAGGAGGAGAACAGAAAGTCAAAATCTCCCATGAGCCAGCCAGCACGTAGACTGGGAGACAAGAAGTACTCTCACCCTCCATAAACAACTGGCTGGTTTGGAGGAACACAGGCTCAGATGATATCTACTGAAGTTAAAAAAAAATTTATTACTTATATTGTTTGATTGATTTGTCTAAAGCCAGTAGTCTGAGTACCTATTTAGAGGATAACAATATGCAATATAGCAACTATGGGGATTTCCTTCTGTCTTGTTATTGAAATCCAATATTGTTTGCAGTGTTTTGTTTGGTTCCATTTTATTGTTTTGCTTTATTCCCTTTAAAACTAAAAAAAAAAAAATAAGAGGACTTCTAGAACTACTTCAGAGAGTGGCAAGAATAATGGGAAAAGTGTGTTTGAAGAGAGGGGGAGTACTTTGAGGGAGATTAATGGCAGTATGTCTTTTAACACGATTTTTAAAACAAATTCTAAAGATTTTCTGTAGTTTTTTATCATACCTTATAATAGGGAACACATGGGAGAGAAAATTCTGACTGATGGGGAAGGTGAGATAACATCTTTTGGGAAGGGAGACTGGGGGAGCATCTTTGCTGGGAATCCTTTAAGGAGATACCAAAACTAGTTGGGAACCACAGGACCTATATCTTATCCTGCTTTGAACAGGCTCTGTTGCTGAGCTGCTTTCTGGCCAAAGGAATGGGGATGTTTTTCGTTCCTGCCACTCATGACCTGGATGGCCTCAATTTAACAGATGAAGATGAAAGGTAAAGTCTCTGTCCATATAATTGGATGTATCTAAGTGACAGGCACAGAAATTAAATTTAACCCCAGAGAGCTGACTCAACAGATACATTCAGGATTGCTTATTGTGACCTCAAAGGGTGCCTACTCTGAGGAGCTGCTCAAGAAGTGATATAAGTGATTTAAAATAAGAGAAGACAGGAACTTTAGGACATAAGCTTGAAAAATGCTTTCTGGATCAAAGTTTGCTAAGTTTCTTTACTATGGTCCTGGCTCTTCAGAGTCTTTAATGTGAATGTGTACTTTCTGATGGGGTGGGGATGACAGAGAGTCTAGAAGCACTTGCAGACACAATTGGGAATATGAACCCCTTCTCTGAAGCTACCCAACTGGGGCCAGCACCTTGGAAATTGCTTTGCAAGACATTAGCTTAGGATGGTACTATAATTGGGCTTCGGTTCTCATTCAGCACCAGGGAGATGTTCTGCTTTTTTACTTTACCAAGGCTTGTATTTTAATTTGAAAACACTGATTTTTGGCCCTTTACTATTTGTGAAATGCCCATGCTATCCATTACAGAAAATGTATTAAGTCAAGCAAAACAGAAGAACAAGCAAAAAACCACTACCCTTAGTATCCTGTATTTCAAAAATATACATTATTAGGATTAGTAAAGGTCATTTTTTTTAAAAAAAAAACTTCTTACTTTTGGATAATGTTGGGCTTTTGTCCTTATAAAAATAATTACTATTTGTACTGCAAGTATTTTTTTAACTTTTATTTTGAAAAGAATAAAACAGAATAAGAAAAAAATGGAGTCCTTCAAAACAAAAGGGTGGACATAGTACATAATTTAAAACCACAATACAAGGTAATCTACAGTGGTTACCATGATGTCTCTTGTTATCTAGAATTGCCCATATCATCAGGTACAATACAATTGAATATAGCAGTACAGAATAAAAACAGTAAAAACAAAACATTGGAGACATTATAGGACTTCAAAAGATGGTAAAAGTCAAACCAGAATGGGTATCACAGTGAATCTTATTGGCTTCAAAGTAGTTGCCTATACTCTCAGACTTGATACTATCAAACATAACAGAGTCGAATAAAATCAATTAAGATAAGATGGCGATCGAACAAGACAGATTCAAATACAATCAGTCAAAACAAGGCAGTGAAAGCAATACAGGGTTTCAGATTAAGTTAATAGGAAATAAAAAATGGTTACCATAGTATATTCTGCTATCTTTGGAATAGCTGTCTATGCCCTCAAATCTAGTACAAGTAGACAAACTGAAACAGAATATAACCAAACTAAACAGCGTGATGAAAGCAATATGGGTTTCAAATCATGATACAAGAGTACCAATGTCCTCTGCCTTCCCTATTTAGACAATTCCTCCCTTTCACTTTCCCAGGGTGCATTGTACATTTTGTATCCCACTAACTTCTTTAGTTTTTAGATTAGGGAGGCAACCCGCTATTTACCTAAGTGATTCTGAACTTCTTTACTTCTGAGCTTGGTCTCAAGTTGTGTCCATTTACCTACAAGAGCCTCAAGATTGTCCTTCCTTATAACTGAGTAGTTCTCCATTGTATAAAAGTATTATGTCTTCCCAATCAGTCTGCAGCTGAAGGGTGAGCTACCCTCACTTTTTTCTGGTTCCCTGTCACATAGAGCATTATTTTCTCATCTTTGACTTTCAGTCCATAAACCTTCTTTCAGGTTAAATATATTTCTTATATAGAGCATCTTGCTGGACTCTGTCTCCTGATTCACTTTGCCTGTGTTTCTTTTTATTAGTGTATCGAGGCCATCCACGTTAGTACTGTGGCCAACCTTCTCTGCCTCATCTCTGCCATGCTATTTTTCTACCATTGGTTGTGTACTTTTCCCCTTCACTCCACCATCTGCCCCATTCAGTGGGCTTCCTCTGTCGCTGATCTTGAAACCATGGTCTTTTTTTTCTCTTTCTCTCTATAGGATGTCTTTCAGTATTTTGTGTAGGGTTGGACTGGTGGTCATGAACTCCTCCAGTTCCTTTTTGTCAAGGAAACATCTTGTTTCTTCATTAATTTTGAGAGATAGTTTTGCAGGGTACATCAATCTAGATTGGAGATTATTTTCTTCCAGGACTTGGCATACTTCATTCCAATCTCTTTTTGATTTGATTGTTTGTGTCTATGGTGATTCTGATGGGTTTTCCTTTATAGGTGACCTGTTTCTTTTCTCTGACAGATTTTAATATTCTGATCTTGTGTTGAATTTCTGGGATCTTGATTATTACATGTCTGGATGTAGATCTATTTTGGTTATAGCTGGCTGGAGTTCTGTATGCCTCACTTATCTGGATAACATTTCCTTTTCCTATGCTTGGGAAGTTTTCTTTAATATTTCTGTAAATAGCCTTTGTATTTCATTTGTGTTTACCCCTCCTTCTTCACTCACACGTTTTATTCTTAAGTTACAGATCCTTATCATCTTTTGGCCTTTGTGTTGTTACTTCCTGGTCCTTTGTTATTTTTAAGACATCTTTCCTTTCATGATCACACCTTGCAAACCTGTCTTCAAGGTTTGATAGTCTATCTTTAGTTTCTTTAAAGCAGTTTTGCCAGTTTTCAATAGAGTTTTTAATTTCCTGATAGTCTTTTTGAATTTGTTTCATGTATTCTAGATTGTTTTTGTATTTTTCATTGGAGGTTTCTCTCCTTTTTCTATGCACTTCTATTCCTCCACCTGTGTCTTCTTGAGAGACATTTAGCATCTTTTTTATTTTTCTTATATCTTCCTTTACTTGTATTAGAATTTTTATTTTTAGTTCTTTTGTAATGTCATGAAGATAATTCTTCATGTCAGATGCTGCTTTTTTGACACTGCAGGTGTGCAACCCCCAATCTGTTCTGTGTTTACCTCTCCTGGGCCAGCACTGTTTGTGTTGGGGGCTGGAGAGTTCCTTTTGTTTCTTCCTCTTGTCATGTTTCTTGTTTCCTCCAGATGACTGGACAGTGGGGGTCCCTGGCACTTCCTGTACTGGCTACGATTACTCTGAAGCATGCTGGCTAGGGATTGCTGCTGATGACCGCTGAAATACAAGCAGGAGCAGGACAGGCTGGCCCCTCCTTTCTGAGCTGGTCAAGCTCTGGGAGTCTTTACCATGTTAGTGCATGCCAAGTGGATGGGGCTTGTTAGGGATAGTTTCAGGGAGACCTCATCCTTTGCTATTAGATCAGGCACAGAGGCGGAACTCAATCCAAGCAATTCTTGCCAATCTGCTCTGCACTAGGAGTGGCTGATGGAAGCCACAGCAATTCTGGTTCCAGACTTGTCCTGCCCGACTCCAAAATGTCACCTGGCCAGCCGTCCACTCCTGTGGGAGGACTATGTTGCCGACATTCACTGCAAGCTGGTACAGATCTCTAGCCACGCGCTGCTCTCCGCTCTGTTACTTACCTCTGTGACCACTTCCCCCCGCTTGCCAAACCCCAACTTCACCAGGACTGCATGTCTCTCGATTCAAGTGGTGTTTTGTACACAGTGGGACCAACTCTGGTGAGACTGAGTCTGGCTACAGCCTTCCGTCCACGATTTTATTTCTGTTTTTTTTTTCTTTCCCTTTAATTTCTTCCTGGGTCTAGAGGATCCATTTCCCCCCATCTAGTCTTCTCCAGGATGCTTTATTCCAGGATCTGAGCTATTTCTCTCAGAGAGGCTCCCTATTTTGCTGCTTACTGATCCACCATCTTCCTGTACTGCAAAAAAATTTTTAAAAGTTACCTAGATATAAATATCTCCATAAATATCATCTATATCAATATTAATCTATGTATGTATTTATCTGCAATGTTTATGTATTCCATTAGGTAAAGTATAATTGAAAAATACAATGAATGTTTACATTTTAAAATACAGAAGTTAAAGAAACACATTGTCAAGAATCACTGGACAAATGTATTTGAAGTGAGGCAGCATATTTTGGGGGATGTTAATGGCAATTTATGTTTTACTGTAATAAAGTTTTTAATTAAAGCCTTTGTTGTATTTTTAATCACCCCTCATATGTATTGCTAAGAAAGAATTAACAATAAATGCCACCTTATTGAGATAGGTAGAAATAAAAACTGTTGAATAAATAAAAACAAAGAGGAAATACAGTAAGAATCAGTGAACACACACCATGATATTTAACCTACAATTGTTAATTTGATGTTAAAGATCTGGTAGGAATGAAGCAATTGCAAAGTCATCTTCAGGGCTGGGTAAAGATGTCACTTCATGGGCTCCAGCCCCAGTCTCTTTATCAATGGATGTGGGACCTGCATGTGCCAGCTCTCTCCCTAATTTAGATGTATGGACCATATTTTGTGGGAAGCTAGGTTGGAAGTTAAGAAGTAATATTGGGTTATGGGAAACATCTGACTAGAGCTTTAGATATGATGCCAGCTTAAAGTAGCCAGTATAATTCTGAAATAACATTTTAAAACTATGTTTTATTATAATCAGATATTTCCAGGCAGCTTGGGTTTCATGAAGGGCACTACAGGATAAGGGTATGTGGTGGTTAAGAGAGTCCACCTGTGTCTTTCTTTATTATTGTCCTTGCTGACAGAAGACATGGTCGGAGGAAAAGAGGTCGTATAATATTTGCAATTGTAGAAATATTTTGCTTCTGCTTCGTGTGTTGAGTTTTATCATACCTAATGTTACAAAGCATTTTCGTTTATAAACACAGTTAATGGGCTTGATTAGATGACCTTTCTAACTGATTAGATAGGTTTTCATCTCAGCGGTTAAGGAGCAGCAAGAACACATGAGGGACACAACCTTTACAATGTCATCCAGAAAAAGAGGTTTGGGAGCAGCCCCAGACACTGCAGAAACCCGAGGAAGAGAACAAACGGTGGGACTTTCCTGGCTGCGAGTGGCCGTTACTTATGTGCACAATGGCAGGTGCAGGGCAGTCTGTTTCCTCCTGAACACAGAATGTTCTTGCTGCTTTGAGCAACAGTACTACTGCCATGCCAAGGCAAGATGTGTGTGAGCTCGAAGTTATTCACCACCTCCAGGCAACTCCAGGTTCCCTTAATGTTACAAAAAAATTCAGCAATATCTTGCCTTCCTCACCACCTAAGGCTGAGGGGCCACAGACTCTATTATAATCCAGTGTGTGACCAGCTTGGTACATTTGTACTTTCATGCTTATCTGATGAATAATGGGAGGAAAAGGGCATAGTGTGTCTTAGGAGGCTGATGCTGTTTTCCTGGTATTTGGTATAAAATATAAACCCAAATGAATCCTCAGAACAGCTGGTTCTCTGGATGAGGAAACTGAAGCCCAGAAAAGTGAGTAACTTGCCTAAACATCTCACATAGAGTTTTATATATTGGGAGTGAATTCAAACTCAGGGAATCAGACTCCTGAGTCTATTGTCTTAACTGCTATTCTGTAATAGTACAGTAATATTAATACTTTTGCAGTACTGGTGATTGAAGCCAGGGTCTTTGCACATCTTAGTCAAAATGTATGTAGCCAAAACTACATCCTTAGCCTTGTTTAGTTTTTATTTAGACACAGGGTCTTGCTAAATAGCTAAGTTCCCCTGGCTGGCTCAAACTTTTAATCTTTTTTCCTCAGCCTCCCAGAGTGCTGGGATTATACTACCACATTTGGGTACATCCTCCTTGCAATATTAATATTATTACTATACGATGGTTCACAGGTAGTCAAGATTGGATGTCTAAAACCATAAAAATCAAGCTCGATAGTAACAAGAAACAATTCACTGGAATTATCAACAAATGAATGCCCTTTACCTTGCAGCTTGCCAAGGTGCTATTCCTCCTTCAACACAAAGTCTTGTTAGAGCTTGCATTAACAAGGTAGAGGAGACACAAATAACAGCAAGTTAAGAGGAACAGAATAGTACGGGACCTACTACCCTCTACTGTGTGTTTGGTGTTCACGATTTGAGCACCTCTATCTGGATTTCACTTGAACATCACATATATGCCATCTTCATCTCAAAAACCCATTTCACAGACTGAAGAAAGTAAAGTTTAGAGCCAGCTGGTATAAGGTGCTGAAGCCACATAACTAATAAGTGGCAGAATCTGAATTTGCACAAGGAGAATATGTATTTCCAACAAGGTGACCAGTCTTTTCTAGCTCTTCTGTTTAGAGGCCCAATTTGTATTTAAGACACCATGAGCAGCCTGTTGCTTGCTTTTGTGTAGGAGTCATTCATACTGTTCAGCAAATATTCCCTGTTTTCCATCATCTTGGCCCGGGAAGAGAGTATCCCAGTCTCCTCCCTCCTGCCACCATGATGACTACAGTGTGGCCCTGAGTGGTGAGCAGAGGATCTGTGGCCCAGTTCTGGATGTGCTGAAGCTCACTTTTCCTGGGCAGAGTTTCAGAAGAGAGAGCTGTGTCAGGCTGGACTCTGGAGGAAACAAGGCCAGAGCAGAGCCTCCCTTTACCTCACACAGGTGTACTGGTGTACTGAGAGAAACCCCGGCATATTTCATCCTGAGATCCTGGCACTCTTAGGAAGTTGTAAACATAGGACATACACCTCGTAACACTTCCTCCAATGCGGCATCGTATATAAATGAAGTACGATACAAATCCAGGGAACAGACATGGGTACGGTACTGTTGACTCCAGTGTGAAGCAGCTTTCCTTCTTATTTCCAAGCATTAATGTGTGTGCATTCAGTGTGATCAAAAATATGGTTAATGTTTAGATTTTTAAAAATTGTTACATTAAAAGACACATTGCTCTTAATCCTCAAATATCCTCCCTTGCTTCTACCGCTCTAATCTCACTCTTACTGCCACTTTCTGGAACAGCTCTGCAAGTCCTCTTTTGTGAGTGACTTTATGAGGTGCAATCAGAAATGAGTGCTGCTGCTAAGGGCTCTCCGACAAAAAGGCAGGCTTATAAAACATCACGCTGTGTTCTCATTCACCTATTCACCACATCTGGGGCCGTGTGACTTCTGGTTTCTCCCCAAAGTCAAAGTGACCGTGAAATGTAAACATTTTGAATTGGCTGAGGACATTAAGGCAGCCGGGACAATGCAACTGAACACTCACAGAGGACTTCAAACTGCTTCAAAATTTCCAGAAACAATGGGACAAGTGTGTTCAAAGGGAAGGGGGGTTTTTTGAGGAGGATTAATGGCAATGTCTATTACTGTAACACATTTTAAAATTGTAACCATTTGCTGTAGTTTCTGATCACACTACATATATAAGTGTGTGTGGTTCTATGTATTAATAATAATGTGAGAAAAGTAGGGGCATAGAAGGATTTATTATGTAGAAGGTGGAAAATATCCCCAATTTTAATGCCAGCACTACTCATGGAATATGCTGATTAGGGCCTCTGCACTGTGTCCTCATCCACCAGCTGCACACAATGTTTTGCAAGCATGATTGGTCTGGAAAGCTTTGTGCTTTCCCACTGTTTCCATTGTCCTCTAATACTGTCATTTTTATGGCAATCCTTCAAATAATCAATCTATTTTGGAAATTACTTTTATTCCCCAAACTGTTATATCAGATTATTTTGATCAAGACTGAAGCAGTAATCTCATACAACCACTTTGCAGATACTGTCGTGGAATATTTAGGACTGAACAAACAGAAAAAACTGGGGAAGGGTCTGACACCAGACATAAATTTCCATTGACTAGCTCCATTGTTTGAATTCTTCTGTATAACATTTTAACTCAAAAATGTTATTGCAGTAATTGAAGATTCTCATTCAGTTGCAAAAAATAATATAGACCTGTTTCCATGTACGTTTTACCCAATTTCCCCAGTGTGAACATTTTGCAAAACTCTAGTGTACTATATCACAACCAGCAACTTGACAGGTCTATCGTATTCAGACCTTTCCAGTTTTACTTGGATTTATATGTCTCTAAGTATTATTAAATTTGCACATTTGATCTCACATATATGTTCATGTACTTACCACCCAGGCCAGATAGAGAGCCAGCACAAGGACCCTGGCTGGTATCCTTTGATATCCATATCTGACTTGCTCCTCTTTCCCCCCTAACCACAATTCTTAATCATTCCAGCAACAATAAATCTGGACTGAATTTCTAAAAGTTTTGTCATTTCAGAAATATTATATAAGTAAAGTCAGCAAGGTGTCAAATTTTAGAGATTTTTTTTCTTCACTTAGTATAACTTCCTGGATATTCCTCTAAGTGGTTACTGTATCAACAGCTTATTCCCTTTTATTTCCAATTAGTATTCTCTGATATGTATGTACAATATTTTGTGTAATCATCCACCTGTTAAAGGATACCTGTTAGAGGCTATTATGAATGGAACTGCTATGTCAAAGGTTTTTACCCCACATGGGACACTGCAGCCGGTAAAGCCTTGGAGGCGGAACCAAGGGGCTGTATCTTGAGGTCATCTTCCCACCCCTAGGAATTTACCTGTGGTGCGAAATGAATACTAATGGGCTACCTGTGCATCACTAATGCCCTTAGGCACCACCCCAAACCTAAGCTACATGTATGCACCCACATCACGTGTCTGGCAGAGAGAATGCCAGACCCCGGAGGATCAGGGGGTCTCTCCCCACATTCTTAAAATAAAGGTCATTTTTATTTCATACTTCTTATCTTTTCAGCCACGCCAAAATCCTATCAGATGGTTCCCTTCCACGCCGAAAATTCTATCACTACGAACATGCATGTATAGGTTTTTGTGTGAATCTAAGTTTTTATTTCTCTGGGATAAACGCCCCAGAATGTGATAACTAGAATCATGAGAACTGCATGCTTAGTTGTACAAGAAATTACCAAAATGCATCTCAGAGAAGGAACACTATTTTTTACTTAGCTATCAACAGTGTATGAGTGACTGAGTTTCTCCTTTTGCTCCCCAGCCTTTGGTATTATGGCTGTTTTCAATTTTGCCATTCTGACAAGTATGTAGTAATATTTCATTATGATTTTAAATTTTCATTTTTCTAATGGCTGATGATGATGAACGTGCTTCCATATGCTGTTTTCATGTTTTCTTTCATGAAATATCTGTTCATGTCTTCTATTCATTTTCTCATTTGATTTTTTAAATTGAGTTTGGAGTGATCTCCAAATATTCTCAGCTTTAGTGCTGTGTCTCCCAGTCTGTAGCTTGTCTCCTCACCCATTTTATACTGGCTTTGCAGAGCAAGTTTGCCTTATAATTCAAGGTGACTTTCTAAGGAATTAAAGAAGCTTATTGTTTCTCATAGTAATTTCACACTTATTCAAAATGTTCATTGTTTGTTTTTAACTACAGAATAATACATTGTTTGTTTTGTTCAATCATGTGAGATTATTGGGAAAATAGCTTCAGAAAAGGAAGAGAAATTGTGCCAGGAGAACTAAACATCCTATCTCATTTCGAGCAAAGCTAACAATGAAAATTCTTCTAGTATTGCAACAGAAGGAAGAACACAATTCCAGAAGAGGAAACACGGTGGTGTCTGAGACTTGGAGTTCCTGGTAGATGTAGTCTGTGAAAAGGGGGAAAAACATACCACAGGAATGACACAAGTTCAAAGCAAGCACGTGAGGTGAGCGGGAGCCTGCAACAGCTGGTGAAGGGCTGGTCGTGTGGAGGCTGGGGAGCCCACAGCTGTAGGTCCATTCCAGTCATGACTGTCCTTGGAAAGGCACATGGTGCTCACCAGAGCAGATGCCAAAGCATTAACACTGCTCTGGGTTTCACAGCACATGTTTGTGGACAATTCAGGCCAGCCTGTTCTATTTTGTATTTAAATTTTTTAACTTAGGTTTAAATTCTAAAAGAATGTTTTATTAGACTGAGGACTGAAAAAAAATTTGTGATATAATCCTTTGCATACAATTCATTAAAATGTAAACACATAGTATTGTCCTTCAGTAGCCAGGGACCCCGGGGAAGCTCAAGTCCCTTAGTATTTACATATAACCTACACAGTCCTGCTGTGTACTTTAAATCATTTCCAGATTACTTATAATACCTAATATATGTAAATGATATGGAAATTGTTGTCATACTACATTGTTTAGTGAACAATGGCAAGAAAAAATGTCTGGACATGTTGAGCATATACACAATAATTTTTCTGAAAGTTTTCAACTTGTGGTTTGAATTCACAAAAGAACTCATGGATGCAGAGAACCAACTGCATCTAATTACGTGCTACATATATAGATTTTTAAAATTCTTCTGAGCTGCATTAATACTGAAGTTGCATGAAGTACACAGAGGTTATTTGAATATAGTTTTCTCACTACTGAAAAGATTATTTACAAAAGATGGCATTAGTGTGTCTTCTAGCCACATTCTCTATTCTTTCTCAATGTAAAGACTGACCTCTAGTGTTCTATTCTTTCAAGAATTAATAATACCCTAATGGTGAGTAGATATTTGGGCACAAATTGCTTTAGAAATCAGTGTTATTAACATTCATTATATGTCTGCAAGGAATTGGAGTCATTTCATTTGGAAATGTCAAACATTCACAAAAATAAAGAGGCTGACATCTTAAACTTCCTTGTGTTCACTGCCCAGATGTAGCCATTATCAATAGTCCACAAAACTAACTTCATCTGTGCTCCACTTCAAACTCTGTTGCTAAAATTATGTTTAATTAATCATCATATTTTGAAAATCAAAATCTATCATTTCATGGCTTAGCACCTGCTTAAAACAGTATCTGATACACTTACCTCTCTTTTACTTGGAGTATGAAGACTGAAATAATAGGTAACTCTGAGGACAGCAAAAAGTAAGGTGCTATGAACATGGTACAAAAGTTAGCTTTGAACTATTAATGACTACTAAGGCAAGAAACAATGACAAAAACAGACCTATGGGCTGTTAGGGATTAACTATGAAGTTTCCTGCAGAGGCACATATTGAGACTTGATGCCCCATCTATCAACTTACATAGTGAGGCCTAGAGAGGTAACTGCATCTCCAGGGTAAGTGCTCCATCCACTGATGGTTCACAGTAGCGTGGGCTGTTAGGAGGCAGGCCCAGTTGGAGGAAGTACGTCACTGGAGTATGACTGTCTCTTCCCCTTCCTCTCTCTCTGGCTTCCGTGATCTCTGCTTCTCGAGGGCCCAAGTCGAGCATCCTTGCTTCACCATGGCTTCCCACCATATTTCTGCTGTGAAGCCAGCTGGCCATGGACTAAAAGTCAACTCTGAAACTTTGAGTCAAAAAAAGCTTTTTCTCATGTAAGTTGTGTTTGTCATGTATTTTGTCCCAGCAACAGAAAGGTGATCAAACCATGGAGAGGTCAATAGGGAGAGTAAAAAAGAGAAGAAGGAGGAGGAGGACTTACAGAAAACTTGCTCACAGCTGCCTCCTCCAAAGAAGTCTTCCTTCATGCTTGAAGTTAACAGCCCTCTTAGCTTGATTTTCTTTTCTTTATCACTATTGTTATTTCAATCGCCATCATTTAAAATAAATTGCTGCAAATATCTATTTTCCTCAATAGTTACATGCTTATAGAACACTGGATTATGTCGTCCTCTTTTTGCACAAGATGAACATTTCTAATCTACAAATCTAAAATCTGAAATGCTTCAGGTTTTAGTACCTTTTGAGCACCAGCGAGATTCCACAAGTGAAAGTTTTTACACCTGAGCTCATGTGACGAAGTGCAGTCACACTGCAGGCCACTAAAAACATTGAATAAAACCATACTTTGGGCTGTATGATAATGTACATATGAAACATAAATGAAATTCACATTTAGACTGGAATCCCTTCCCCAAGATAGCTCATTATTTATATGCGTATAATGCAAAATCCCAAATCCAAAAATGCTGGTCTCAAGAATTTTAGACAAGGATGCTCACCCGTATTACTATTTCATACCCAGCAGTCAGGGTCAAACTGTCAAACTGCAACTTGGATCTCATCACGTGTTTATCTAAACCCTATGGAGAGTTCTCACAGGGGTCAGACTGAAGTCCTTAAATGGCTACATACGTGACAAATGTTCTCTGCCTCAAGGCCTTTATACGAGCTGTGTCCCCTGCTAGAAACATTCTACCCTCAATACTCAGTTAACTAACTCACTTTTCCCAGTGTTTTTGCTCTAGGATTACTTTTTACTTCTCTGTGTTGGCAATTTTCACCTTCTCTTTATTAAAAACTAGAATAAGTTTTTTTTTTTCCCCCCAAAGAAAGCGGAACCAAATGGTTCTACCCTCCCCTGCGGAATGTGAGCTCAGTGTGCTGAATTGACTTACCATCTTGTCACCTAGGAGACAGTTCAGACATACCTGTGGGATAAATTCTAAATGAATGGTGTTCCACGTAGCACCTTCCATAAACTAGGCACACTGAACACATGTTTGTTGAATGAACCAATGAGTGAAATCTGATCTAATCCTGTCCTGCAAAATAAACCTGCCTAAGAAAGTGGGAAGAGTTACTCAAAAAGTTAACCAATTGAAATGAAATGATACAACACAGAGACATGTAGGGGCTCCATCAATTTAAAATTTTATCCCTGTTGCCAGAGCATGAGCTATAAGAGGACAGGTGAAAAACTCTACCTTGTTATACATCAGCACCTCCTTCCACTCTGCACATTGAGTGACAATGCTTCCCTGAAACATCTTGCTGCAAGCCCTTTGAAAAGAGAATTTGGCAGTTCTCGTTCACCCAAAAACTAGTGTACACTAAATTAGATGTTTTTCAGCAGACCTCTCCATCATTGGATGTTTTCTATTTGTTTCTTATGTTTGGTGATAACCATATTCACTTTTGGAAAAAAAAAAGTTTCCTTCTGGTCATCCTGCAGTGATTTCTTTGGGAACAAAATAAGTGGAAACATCAAGGGAAAAGCACAAAGGCCTTCTGCAGTGGGTGGTCAATATCACTTTAATTCTTCACTGTAATCCTCACAAGCCCAAAGCCCTGTGAACTATTAAATTACCGTGGGGATTTCCTTGTGCTCCTTGTCCCAGCTGGCCTCAAGATGTTCTCAGCAACAGGCAGCTTGGGTAATGTTCTCTGAACACCTGTCACCTGCTCCATACAATAATCTAAGGAGAATGTGCGTACAAAAGGCCTATTATCAATTATGCAGTGATCAGTTTGGCTCAGACTCCGCGTCTGTGTTGGGCCTCCTTTAGAATGTGCTGAACATTCCCTTAGCAGGCACATCAAAACACAGAAGGCAAGAAAAGGCACGAAGAGATGGCTGCTCACTCAGTGCCTTCCAGGTTCAGACAGAAGTGTCAAGATGATCAGTGGGTGGGGGCAGATGTTTGTATGAGGCTCAAGGCAGGGGATGGGGTAAAGCCCGTGTTAGCTCAACTCTGAAGGAAAAAAAAAACACTCTGTATCTATATCTATATACCTGTGTATACACGAAATATGCATCTAATGAGTAGTTTTTCTTTGATGTTACACCAAATGATACTCAAAGCCTTGGTATTAGAAGCCTGGATTCTTAGCTTCTTCATCACCTGTATTTAATGCTTGTTATGTCTGGGTCACCACTGTCCCCACTGTACAGGGCTGCGGGAGACTTTTGCGGATTGATGTGGGAAGGTCCTGAGTAAACCGACGCAGTCCTGAGTTGGTCACTCTGTGCATTAATACTCCACATATGCTTGCATGGTACCTATTTGTAGCTCACCAATAGGCACACAAAAAAGAGAAACAAAGACAAATATTAATGATATGCAGAATGCAAGATTATAGGCGGAATAAATTGAAGCCCATGGCTTATCAATGGGTGGGGACTGTGTCCACAGTTTCCCAGGAACAAACAATAAAAGAGTACAATATCTGAAGAGAATTTTAAAGCAATAATAAAACCAACTCAAAGGTTGCCTGCTTTTCATTATCA
Organism: Cavia porcellus; assembly: GCF_034190915.1. NCBI lineage: Eukaryota > Metazoa > Chordata > Mammalia > Rodentia > Caviidae > Cavia > Cavia porcellus. The sequence continues at coordinate 49,838,870 of NW_026947496.1, forward strand.
GCCTGTAGCGGCAATTCTAAATAAAGTCACTGATAAAATACTTCTGGCTGGTGCTGATAACCCCTGCTGCACCTTCTCTTAGGCATGCTACTGGATGTTATCTGGAAATATCTTCTTTATTGAGGGCTTGTTAGGCTTGTGCTGAGCTCTTGGCCTGATTTTCTTTTTAACCCTCTCACTAACTAATCAAAAAGGAACTCTGACCATTAACTGTGATACAATCAGTTGACCAAATTAAGAAATGTTTAGACAATTAATAAAGTTCACTCTGGGTGTGCTTGTGGGTGTTTCCAAAGAAGACTGGTGTGCAGGGCAGCACAGTGAAGGGAAGAAGATCTGCTGTGATTGTGAGTGGTACCACCAATAGGCTTTCAGCCTGGGTACTATGAAAGGGAAAAAGGAGGATTCAGCCTGCGGTGTTTTAAAAGCTCCATTTTGCCTTAGTGGGCTTACATTTTGCTATTGCCATCACCTATGGGCCTTGGGTTCCAGTTTCTTTAGCCATTCAGCACAGACTCATACCAGCAACACTTTACTCTCAGACTGGTGCTACATCCTTGATAATTCTCGTGCAGCAGCCTCCAGCTTTTTGGACAGAGTAGCTTCTGACTCCTTTGGCTCTCTAGCACTCAAACAAACAGCAACTGTGAGCTCTCTTGCCTCTGATCATGTAAGCCTGCCTAATAAATCCCCTTGCATGATTATATAAATTTTCTATTGATTCTACTCCTCTAGAGACCCCTAATCTGTACATAGTCTTCCTTGCAGATGAGGTACTAAGAAGTAACGAGGTCCAAATCTTTACTGTGGGATGCCAAAGATAATTCTCTTTACCGTGGAGTTCAGTTGGCTTTGCATGCAACTTGTGTAACAAGACTAGGCTGAAAGCTGAATGAATGACCTCCATACTCCTGTGGTGGGAAGGGAAGTGGTGGGATAAATGCACTCACATGTGCATTTCAATGACTAATGGAAGAGACAACACACTGGAGATAGCTCCGGTAGCTTCATGTTCAAAACAGAGTGTTTTCCATTTTTCTATTAATTGGTAGTTGCTTTCAAGACTTATGGAATCAGGACATGGAAGACAACCTGGTTACCATCCCTGTCACTCTTCTCCGGGGAAGGTGCTTATATCGGTGGACACTCAACACTGGAGATGAACTGGGCCATGAAGTACTAACGTGTAAGATTCTTGTTTCTAACTAGCTTCTTTTAGATCCCAAGCCACATGGAAGAGAGGTCTTAGCACTGAAAAAGCTTCCACAGGTTTGCAGTGGGCAATGAGTTTATCTTCCAGAAAGCACCATATCTTACAAATCTGGCTTGCCATGCTGCAAGACTGATGGTCCCTGTGTTTCCTCTGGATGTTTAGAACCAGGAATGGGTTCTAAACAAAGCTTGCACATTGATGTTTCATGGCTTACCTCTGGCTAGTAAACATGTTTCATTTGGCCTACTCTATGTCCCAGAATTTTTTGGTTACTTGATACTTTAAAGGATAGGGAAATTTTGCATGAAAATGTATTTTTATGTCTTGGCCTGCAATATTAGAGAAGCTGATATGTCCTTTAGACAGACCTAGAGTTGCTTCATGTCCCATCTACTCTGCCTTCTAATCAAGTCTCTTCAATTATTCATGTTACTTATCTGGTTCCTGAAGTCATTGTAGCTTGTGATCTTTCCAGTAGATTTATATTCTCCATTATGGTAGCCATGAGTCACCTGTGGCTACTTTTATGTTTAAATTAATAAAAACCAACAAAACTTAAAATGTACCTCCTCCATTGCACCATCCATGATTCAAGTACTTCTTACAACAGGGAGTTAGTGACTATGGTCTTGAATGGCACAGATTAAAAAATTTCCATTATCACAGGAGGGTTGTTGGAAAATGCCACTATAAACATTAACTATCTTCAAAATCAAGGGTGACATTTAGTATGCAATTCCCCCATGTCATTCCACTTACCATTTACCTAACAAATTTTACACCCTAAAAATCCTATTTGGGTGGGAGGAGGGAGAGGATCAACCATTTATAGAGTTCCTTTGTGTTGAGTAGTACAGTATATAAAGGAAATTTCATGAATTATCTCATTTAATTTGCTTAGAAGTTCCAGTTGATAAGAGAGATTATAACTTCTCCTTATTATAAAGATGAAGAAATAAAGGTTGAAAAAGTAGTTGAAATGTGGAAGTTCATGTTGTCAGTATATTGTAGAGGCAGGATTTAAACCAAGGTCAGGCCTCGAACCCATGAGTCTAATTCATGACTATTCAAACATTCAGAGTCTGTGAATCCATAGTCTCTATTAGCAGTGAGCCTGTTGGAAAGCCAACAGGAAAAAGTCCAATGCCCTTGGTCCAATAGGATCTCACCAAAGCATTTACTAAAGTAGTACAATTTTTTTTGAGCCAGGGTCTTGCTATGTAGTTCAGACTGGCCTTGAACTCATTGTGTAGCTTAGGATAGCCTCAAACTCATGGTGATCCTCCTGCCTCAGCTTTCTGAGTATGTGCCACTATGCCCACCTAGATTATATTCTTGACTAATCTTAACGTCTACTTGAATTAAAAACTGAAAAATTTGTTTTAAAGTTGACAACTAGAGGCCAGAAATTTAGCTCAGTGGCCCAAGTCCTTGCCTGGAAAGTGTAAGGTTGTGAGTTTGATCCTCGGTACCACTACCAAAATAAATAAATAAATAGATAGATAAATAAATAAATAAAATTGACAACTATTTCTTCATTTCTATTATCAATCCATTGCTGCTTGTTTTTCTGGATTTGGGAATTCACAGAATATATATGTATGTATGTATATATATTCTATTAACAAGCTAATTTACTTTGAAAGTAACATTCAAATGAAGGCAACATTCTTTTTAAGGTAATATTCTTATTATTAAATGTATTGTTTCCTTCTTATTTTTAAGCATAATTCTCAAAACTCACACTTTCAGTTACATTATACAGCCACAATGGAAAATAATTATTTAATTTTTGTTTACTATGTAGGGTAACAATGAAAGATCACTTGGAAATAGAGAGGCTGTTAGATGAATTAATTTCATTGTGAATAAGGATTTTGATATTATTTTCTTGTCTTTGGGCAAAGTAATTACCATGGTAGACATACTTCTCTATAGGCTCAAATTCTTCTCAATGAGTATCTTTTTTCTTTGCTCTTTGGGTAACTTTATTTGATAGTTCTTGTTCAGTAGGACTGCTTTCCACTTCATGTTTCTAAATTAGAATTTCTCTTTGAAGAATATAATACAAATCATATCAAATTTGATACAGAAAATGAAAATAATTTGTAATCAGGCAAGTCTGTTTTTGAATGTAAAAAGGATACATTTGTTTGGCTTATGTGAAGTCTTTTCTGCGTTCTATATTTGCAAATTGTCTTGTATTTTTAAAAAATATAAACATTTATCAGAAATATTTTTATAACAGGACTCACTTTGCCAGGACCCCCAATCATCATCAGCTTTGCCTGCCAATGAAGAATGCTTTCACTGGGATAAATTTATGCATGGAGTTGGAGAGCAGATTCTCATTTGTAACCCAGAGGGTACATTTGATTCATAGAGTTTCTTATTTCAGTGACACCCCCGCCTCCATAATCCAGTTTTCCCTCTAAGGATATGGATTGGGACTGGGCAACTTTAAATGTTGTTGATGGAGCTTTAAAATACAGAGGAGGATTAATTACCATAGTGGACAGGAAACAGCAGCAGCACCTCTGGTTGGACAGCGTATACAGCTGTACAGCGTGGTAGGGAGACCAACTACTGGAGTATAACTTGAATGAGATAGTGAAGGGTCAAATCCAGAAACAGAGATAGCTAGAGTAGGAAGCAAGGCACTGGTACTGCTCTGGTACTGCTCATGGCTGCAGTTTTGATGACTACCCTTTTGTGAAATGTGCAAAACCCTCCAGCTGAAGAAGGCAGTGCTGGAGGCCTGCTCAGTGCCCTGAGTTTTTGGAAAGCGGCTCACTGATCCCAGAAGCCCTGGAACCACAAGTCGGAGAGAGACTCAGAGGCCTGCAGAGGCTGGGACTAATGAATACCAGGGACAGAGCATAGCTACAGTGATGCTAGCTGGAGCCGTCTCCTTCCTGACCAGTTTCTGGGAATCGCTGACCTGACAGACTGGTGAGCTGTGGAGCAACTGGGAGCTGGAAAGAGAAGGTCAAGGCAGAGAGAGCTCCTGTGAAGTGTTGAGGATCACAAATTACAAATTGATATAGTATATCCTAGGTTCTCCTTACCCTGCTTGCCTTCTGGGCTGGTTTTGGAATGTGGAAATTATCTTTCTCAGGTAAATAAATCTTGGCTTATTCCCTTTAAACTGTTAAACTTGCTCACTCAACCATTGCTTCCATGCTGTTCCCTACCTGCTTTTCTACACTGGTTAATAAACAGTGGCTAGCACAGAGGTCTTTATCTCTGCCGATCCTGAGGCATTGACCTCCCCGTCACCCATTATGTATTGCTTAATTTATCTGTTTCTTATTTCTTCCTTTTTTTTGTGTGTGTACTTTACCCAGGCAGTTGGAGATCTTGACCAGGTCCCCAACAGTAAAGGCTGAGGCAGGAGTGTGGCCCAGGAGCCTGGGGCTTGAGACCCATCGGACAGATTAGCAGGAGTGCCGACCATCATTGCCAAGAACATTATAGGCTCTTGAAAATGGACTAAAGACAGCAGCACTGACAAATGGTAAAAATTCAGAACAAAGAAAGGATATTCAGAGCTGTTAGATGAACCAGTCATTTACAAGGGCAAACCCATAGAATAACATCAGGTTTCTCAATAAAAATGGTAAGGAGAAGAAATAATTGGATCAAGACATTTCAAGTTCTGAAAAAAAAATTGCCAGCCCAGATTTCTAAACTGTGCAAGGCTATCTTTCAAAGTCAAAGGAAAAATAAAAACCTTCCTTGATAAATGTAAACTAAAGAAATTCATGACCACTAAGCCAGGGTTGTGGAAAATATTTAAGGGCATCCTAGACACAGATATAGAAGACAACAACAATCATGGCGTCAAGGGAAAAAAATAAATCTTATTGGGAGAGTTGATAATGAATAAAAAACAAATGAATCAAACATTCAAAAAGCATCTAAATGGTAAGAAGGAGTAAATATCTTTCAATAATAACATTGAATGTTTGTGTCTTAATTTCCTCAATTAAAAGACACAGAGGGACAGACTGGACTTTTTAAAAAAATCAGAACCCATCTATAAGTTGCCTGTAAGAAATATTCTCAATCTGCAATAACTTACATAGATGGAAAGTGAAAGGATGGAGAATACACTCCAAACAACTGGAGCCAGAAAACAAGCAGAAGTAGCCATGTGGGCACCGTAAACTTTAAACCAAACTGGTCAGAAGACACAAAGAAGATCACTATATATTGATAAAGGGGAAGATTCATCAAGAAGAGGTAGCAGACCTTGGTGTGGTGCTACATACCTGTAACCCCAATACCCTAGAGGCTGAGACAGGAGGACTGCCACATGTTTAAAGTCAGCCTGGGCTATATTGTGAGTTCAAGGCCATCTGGGACTACACAGTGACCCTGTCTCAAAAAAATTATAAATATTTGTGCACCAAACATTGGTGTACCAAATTTCATAGAACAAACACTACTTGACCTACAGTCATAGCATGAGACTTTAATACCCCATTGTCACAAATAGGTCAATCAGATCCTCCCCAAGTCAACAAAGAAACATCAAATTAATTACACCATAGAATAAATGGCTTTAAAGATACCTGCAGAGCATTACATTCAAGAGCCAAATGCATATTCTTCTCAGTGACCCATGGAACTTTCTCCAAAATAGACCCTATTGTAGTCAATAAGGGGAACCCCAATAAATGCAAAAAAATTCTCAGTGAAATTATGGCAGGCAGAATTCAACAAACACATTAAAACTATCATACACCATACAAGTTGAGTTCATCCCTTGGATGCAAAGATGCTTCCATATGCATAAATCTATAAACCTAATACACCACATAAATAGAAGCAAAGGTAAAAGTGGAGATCACAATATCAGTTTTGAAGTTACACTACAATGCCTGAGCAAAAAAAAATGTACACAATAACAGACAAGTAGGTCAATGGAATAGAAAACAGGACACAAAAACAACCACTCGCCAACAGCTCTGGGTTTTGACAAAACATGTTGGTGAAAAAACAGTCTCTTTAACAAATGGTGCTGGGAAAACTGAATATCCTTATGCAGAAGATTAAAACTACATCCTTATCTCTCACCCTGTACTAAAATCAAATAAAAATGGATCAAAGACCTCAATATAAAAACAGAAAGTTTGAAACTGCTGGAAGATAACATAGGGAAAATATTTGAAGCCATATGCACAGTTAAAGACTTCCTGAACAGAACTCCAGTACCACAAGAAATAATATAAAGAATCATTAAATGGAACTGCATCAAATTATAAAGTTTCTGCAAAGCAATACAAACAGTGGAGTGAAGCAACAACTCACAGAATGTAAGAAAATCTTTGCTAGCTACTGTTTTGATAGTTTTACAGTATACAAAGAAATAAAAAACAATTAATCCTCCAAAACAAACAAGTCAACCCCCGCAAAGTGGGTAAATTAGTAGATACTTCTCAAAATAAGAAGTATAAACGTGAATATATGAAAAATGATCAATATCTTTAGTCATTGGAAAATGCAAATTAAAACTGCTTTGAGATTTCATCTCACACCAGTCAGAATAGCTATATCAACAATACAAAAATAATGAATGCTGGTGAGAATATAATTATGGGAAAAAGAACTTTTACATTGTTGATAGGACTGTAACTAGCACAACTACTATGAAAATCAATATAGAGATTCCTCAAAGAATTAAAAGAACCATTTCATCTAGCTATACTATTCCTAGGTGTATTCCCCAAAGAATTAAAAACAGCATACTATTGTGGTATATGCATATTCCCACCTTTATAGAGGTAGAATTCATAATACCTAAATTGTGGATACAGCCTAAATGCTTGTCAATAGATGAATGAATAAATAAATGTGCTAGACATATACAGTGTAATATTATTGAGTCAGAGAGGAATGAAATCATGTCATTTGCAGGAAAATGGATGGAACCGGAAACCACCATGGAAAATAAAATAAGCCAGACTCAGAAAGTTAATTATTGCATGTTTTCTCTTCAATGAGAAACCTAAAATAGAAATAAACAAATAAAAAGGAGAAAACTAGAAGGTAGATTTTTAGAGATGGGGAGGAAGAAAGAGAAAAGGGGCTAATAGGATTGAAAATGATCGTGTATGTTAAATGCACACATCAGTTCTCCAAAATGAGCTTTGCCATTCTGTATTGCTAATGACTTACTTTTTAAAAATATGGATCAGTATTCATTATTGAAAATGCCTGGGGTTAGCAGCATTTTGGAATGAACATTTGGAAAGATTTTACCAGGTAAGAATTTCTAACCTGAAAATCCAAATCTTCCAAACTCCAAAACATTTTGGATTTTGTATTAATATTCAAAAAGCTTCAGATTTTTGATTTCTAGATAAAGAATGTTCAACCTTTATCTCTCTTTTAATATTTAGATTAATATTATTGACCAGATTTCCTACCAGTTTAGGAAGAATTTTCATAGAGGAAAAATATATTGGAATCAGTGTCATTAAAAGAAGGAAAATGATTTCTGAATGTAAGTAAATCTTCTTACTAATGAAGGTTGTGCTAAAGAATTTCTTTAATATTCTTTCAATAAGCATTTGCTACTTGTCCATGGTACAGCCCTCAAAGTGCTCTGTATCTGTGCTTATTAAACTTCAATGTGCAGATGAGCCACTTGGGGGTGTTATTAAAGTTCAGATACTGTTTCCTTTGGTCTTGATTGGAGCCTGAGAGTTTTCATCCAGCACACACCTATATGAGGCAAATTCTTCTCATCCAGAGATCAAATAGCGAGCAACAAGACTTTTGGCATCTGAAATAGAGATGAACAAAACACAGCCCTGTAAAGGGCACTTGAACAGATGAAAGAGAAATGAGTGAGTGGGAAATTATAAAACAGAATAGGAGGGTTCATTTTTTGGCACTGCTTGAATGCTTTTAGTTGACTAACACTTCTGGAAATAACAACTGTAAGTTCTGGGCAAATCATAACAGAACAGTTATCTAAAGGTCTGGGGAACAACCAGAAGTAATCAGCGACTGTAGTGGACTTGATACTTGGTAGGTTTTTCATTACTGGATAGTTCTTAGCCTTGGGGGGAGTTCCTAGTCCATGTGGAACAACTCAAACTCAGGGAAAGTTTTTACTTATACTGGGTTGAACAAAATCAGATGTCACAGTTCTGGGGGATTACAGCAATGGGAAAGGGGCTACGATACGAAGGGAGAACCACAACCAAATCTTGTCCCAATTGTGACATTTTCCCAAGTCAAATATGCAGGGACAGACTCTTAGAACTCCAAGTGAGGCAAAGAAACACAGCCAAGATTTCAGCTTCTACCCATACAGGGAAGAAAACGTCTGTTGTTTGAGTTCAGCGAAGTTAATAACCAATAGTTTCAAAGGAGCATAGCGCAATCCAGAGCCTTTTCAATATATTATCTTCCATATCCAAGAAATTTTCAAGACACAGTAAGGATCAGATAAAAAATTTTTTAGATTCTACAGACCACATATTGTCTCTTATTTCTTTGTTTAAAATCTTTAAATGTGTATTAAAATAGTCTAAGTTTTTGCATTGCTAGAGATTGAAGGAAGGCACTGTTATTCTTGAGGTTACAAATATACAGGAGGAATGTCATCTTAAAGAAATCACATAATTCCTTCCCCCCTTAGTAAATTAAGAAAAAAAATCTTCTTGTGCTTTACTTTACAGAATTCTTAATAACTGCCATCAGGGTAAAGGCAAGTGAGTGTGTGTGTGTGGATTTTGACAGATGTTGAGAAGAAAAATCAAGATCTTGAAGATAGAGTTAGACAGGAAAAGAAGGCAAACAAAACAAGAAAAAAACCTGTGTTGTTGCCAGAAATGGAAGGAAGATAACCAGCTCATTTTAGGGAACAAATAGCCTGAGAGAGCAAGAGAGACAGAAAAATAATTTCAAAGTCAGTTAAGTATAGGGAAAGATGAAATCAGATATATAGTAATAACAGATAATGTGCTTGAAGTCAAAGAATAAAAATAAGATTAAATTTTAGCTTCAAAGATTACAAGGCCATTAGAGCATACAGTATAAAATATAGAATAAAATATATAGTAGAATATACAAACCAAATTTGAACAATCTTTCTTTTAGTGTGACTTATTAGAAAAAAATTTTTGTTTTATAATATAGTTATTATTACTTATCTAAACTTAATAAGGACCAACTTAGAAGTCCTAAGGTTTCCAATTCAGTTTTGAAGTATAAAAACAAAAGATCAAACACAAATAAACAAATAGCCTTCAAAACTCCACCAATGCGGGACTTCAACTTTAAAGTTCATCCTCACAGACTTTCACCCACTGTGAAAGAATGAAAAATCTATTTCCCAGCTCCCCTGTTGCAGGAGAGAGCAGTTGCTGCTGTATTTCCTTGTAGATGGAAGCTTTTTGTTGTGGCTAGTCTCTAGAGCTCCTGAATATGCATTGGAGCGGTGAAGCCAAAGAAGTTTGTGACAAAAGGCTTTTCCCTCTGAAATGGTGGCTAACGGAAACAGTAGGCCTGACCCAATTAATCTAGGAGCAGCAGGAGTGGGAACAGCCCAGGAGAGGACAAACCACAGATAGGCAGTGAGGAAGAAATTGCATTCTGTTTTCAAAGAACTCTGAAAGGACCAGAGCAAATTGGGAGGTTTCTGAGCAACATTTCACTGCCTGAGCTCCTTACACGACCCTTCGCACTGCAATTTCTTCTTCCACCAAATCAGTCTCCTATTTTCCCTCAGATCAATATTCAGAGCTCAGCATTTAAATTTTTTTTTTTTTTTTTTTTTTTTTTTTTTACTTTAAATGTGGAGAATTTTTTTTTTTCCCTCTAAGACAGGTGCTGGCTGCGAGTTGCTCAAGGACTGCAGCATAAAATCTGCAAGATGAAAACAAGAGAAGGAAGAAAAGGCAGTGAACACATGTGCAGCGGAGAGGAGAAACTCGGTGTCAAGGTGGCAGTATTGTGCTCTGGAAACAAAGGAGGATTTGGAGAAACTGAAGCCCCTGAATCAATCTACACACAAATAACGTACTTAAATGGTAACGCACAGTTCAAAAGAGTCAATACAGCTCCTAAAATGAGAGACAGAATATATTTCTCAGCTGCAATCTACCTTGCCTTCCAATATTAAAATTACAGATTGGTCTAGGGTTAATTGAATGGAAACTCACCCGTTTTGTGGTAGCAAAAACAGCTTAGTTTCACTTGAGTAAATTTGGTTTGGGGGTGGCAGCTGCAGACCCTTCAATGTAAGAAGACTTCTTTTAAAAAAACTCTCTTTTGGACATGAATTTGCAAATAAATAAGATGGGCAAACAGGAGGCAGAGTCCTTAAAAAAGCTTATATATCTTCAGAACTAACTTTTCCCAAAAATTATATTTTATAGATATCTGATGCCATGTCTTTTTATAGAAACTGTTTATAGAGATGGCCTAGTGGATACACTTACATTCACAAAGTTAATTATTCCCAAAAATGGTGTTGGAGTGGGTTTTGGTAAAAAAAAAAAAAAGAGAGAGAGAGAGAGAGACATACTATGGGGTTCAAAGAATTGTATAATGCTGGAATAGAATAAAGGGGGTTAGAGATTAAGTGGCTCAATCTAATTCTGCTTAAGGCAGGAGACGGTGAATAATTTTCCCAATGTCATGGACACTAGTAAGTGCTGAGCCAAGACTTGATCTGTCTTCTTATTCCAAATCCACTGCAGTTAGACTGTCTTAATACTTCAGCCAACAAACTTCTATGGTCTTGATTCCTCATGTTGTAGTAATCACATAAGTAGCTGTAAGATCCTATTCTTGGTGGCTTAGAAAACAAAATGATTCATTCATGCAAAATCAGTGGAGACTCACTGTGTCCTGTGAAGGAATGGACCAGGCTCTTAGACTAGAACAGCCATCATTGCAACAGATGGTTTAGGCCACCATGGCAGTGAAAAAGAGAATATGAACCGGTATACCCATTCTTCAGTGTGCCAGCCTGGGAAGTTTTGTGTTATTTCCAGTTCACATTTCACTGGATGGGAAAAGTTGCATGACCCCACTTAAACTAAAGGGGTGTCAGAAGCACACTACAGGACAGGGATGAGAAACGGACATGGATAAGCACTTGTCATCTCTTCAAATGTACACACACCCAGAGTCCAAGAAGCACAAATAAAGCAACATTGCTGTAAGAAGTGTGGAAGAATTTTGGGTGGTTTAAAAGTAAGAAAATAACATATTATCTTTCTACTAAAGCCTTACTGAAGTGTGAAAGCCTGCCAAGAAATACTAATGGTTTATGAATTTACTTCTTTTAGTATAATCATTCTAAATCCCTTAGCCAGGCCTCACAAAGGTTATGATCCAGAATATTGGCCACCTGCTCTGTCTGTAAAAATTCCATTGACCAGAACTCTAAATTGGATCTTTCTTTCCAGGCCACTTTGTAGATTTCAGTTGGCCTAATGTCACGGGAGCTGTGCCTCCAATAAAATGAGCATAAATATTTGTGAAGCTTGACTGCCACTTCAAAGCCAGGTTAGAGCCAGGCCCTGGAGAGCATGTGCTTGTTGGCACATGGCATGTCCCATGCATACAGCCCAGAGAGCCAGTGGAGACTTTCTCATTCTAGAAAACTACAAAGTTTAGCTAAGGGTCCCTGCTAAAGCTCATCATCTGGCATTAATCTGGGGTCTCTGTCACTAAACTGAGAAAGGCAATTGGGTCCCTAAACAGATAATGTGGACAAGAGCTTCTGAGAGTGGGAAACTTCCTCATGAAAGTCCTAAATAGGGGCCTCATTTGCTCTTATTCTCCTCCTCCCTGCATCAAACAGAGCAGAGTACCTCCTTACCCAGGATTTTATTGTTTTTCTACTTGTTTTGAGGACACAATAATAATTACTTCCTTATTCATTTTGTTGAAGACAATACTAGTTTGTGGTTTATCAAATAATGGGATACTGGATTAAGAACTATTTAGATTTTCTGGTAGGATGCTTTTTGCGTTGGTTGTGATACTGCAGATTTTCAAGCAGGGTGTATGTACATACGATGCAAACTTCTTTAGAACAGAATTTCTTTATTTTTAATGTGCAGACACTGGGGATTTAGGGGGAAAAGTGTAGATTCCAGCCCAGAGGTCTAGGATGGGACATACAGTTGTGTTTCCAGAAAGCTGTAAGATGATGCCAGTACTGCTGACCCCTGTGGAAATTCCCTTTACTAGCTTCAATATACCTGCTGCTCCGTGGTTACCCATTCTGCTGTTGAAATCTTCAATAGTCTGCCCTTAAGCTACTCTTTATGTCTTGCCCTGCCCCCACATCTTTCTCTGCTAGATCTATTAAGATCTATTAAATCCAGATACAGAGGGACAAGAGCCTGGCCCCTTGTCACAGTTGTGACAAACTCTGGGTGCAGTTTTTGCTTCAAAACTCCCAGTAGATTGGGATGAGGTGGAAGAAAGACTCTCACCTGGAACCACATCCTTACTCTAATCTGTTTCCCTGTCTTCCCTAAAGATCTCTCCAGAAAGCACTGTTTGGTACTTTCCTAAGAATCCCATTGCATGCTAAGCTTCCAGGAAACTTAGAGAAACATTTTAGGTCATACTTTGAGGAACAAATCTTGAATATTCCAGATGAGCTAAAATAGGGTGCAGTAGACTTAGCATATGAAATTTTTAAAAATTTCACCAACACTATTTCAGTTCCTGCTCCATGCTATGACCTGTTATATGCTGTCTAGAACTATCAGCTCATTACATCTTTGTGACAACTCTGAAATAGGAACCATAATTAGCTCCGTTTTGCAAATAAAACCAGGAAATCAAATAAAACATCTCATGACAGCACCTGCAAAATGGCAGAAACTGAACTGAATCCCAACGGCCTGGCTCTACAGTTTTTGCATCCAGTCATCAAATGACCACTTTCTGCTTTGTGACTATGAACTGTGCTTTTCTGATCCTCCAATCCTTCCTCTGTGAGAGATGGAATAACTATCTTTGTGGTTACTCATGAGCTAAACAATAGAATTATGTAAAGTACTCAATGCAGAATTAGTCACATTTTAAGTGCATTGTGTACCTCATTGAACTCACTTCTTTGGTACTTATCTGAGATATCCGCCTCATGTCTGCAAACCAAGATCCACATCAGATTCCATAGCATTACATACTGTGGTTCAATCCTTGGTACCACACATACCAAAGACGACAACAAGCCTTGAATGGTACACATGTTGTTCTGATGAATGCTCTCAGGTTTGAAATCTAGTTGCTTTTAGAGAGATGGGACTTCTTTTTTTAAACAATATTTGTCATAAACCTCAGCTCCTGGTGCTTTTTAAGAGAAGATTAACAAAACCCAAGTTGAGTTCAGGCAAGCTGACATTTCACTCTTCAGAAAGCTGATGGACCACACCTCTTATCAGAGTAAGGAGAAAATTTCTGAAGAACCATAGGCAGGCCCTAAAATCATGAGAAAGTCCTAGGATGAAACAAAGCCTAACTCAACCAGCTGGCTGGATGGAATAGTAACTTCCAAGAACATTCTGAGGCTAACCTTCCTATACAGCATAGAAGAGAAAGGTGTGCAGACCTGGCTGGGTAAAGAACTGGGAGTACCTGGTTTTAATACATCTACTAAATACAAGAAGCCAAGAGAAAGAGATATGCTAACACACATGAAAAAGCACAAAGGACTTTGCAGGGAATATCCAATGATGACAGAACCTACTGCTTACTGGAGGGTTAGCCTTCTGCAGTGGGCATAAGGACTAGAGTTGAGCATCAAGCAAGGGGGGTGCAGGGAGATGAACCCTGAAGCCAATATGCACTTGCTTGATATCAGAGATGCATACTAAGTGTATCTGGTGTGAATATCTGGCATTTCATGGATATTTAAATTCTATTTGGGCCTTCTTCTCTTATCTATATACAGCACATAATCCCCTGTTTTGATTTTCTGCACCCAACATGTCATATTGAGTCCTATATTTAACTCCATGTATCCATTTTTACTTGTTTCTGTATTTTCTTTCCATTAGAAAAACTACATAATTTTAAGTATTACAAACATAATGAAGGGTATTTAACATAGAAAAACTAGTTTATAGAATCTGATGTGGTGGGATATGCCTGTGGTCTCAACTCTCCGAGAGTCTGAATCAGGAGGATCGTTTAATCCAAGCCTGAGAACTTTAGTAATTTAGCAAGAAATGACTAAATAAATGAATGACTCTAAATAAAACATACAAAGAGCTGGAGTTTAGCTCATTGCAGATGCCCTGAATTCAATCCATAGTACTGCATATAACAAAAAAGCATATTTTAAAAGATGTCATAGGAAAAAAAAAAAAAGAAGATCTGCAAGAGTAATAACCCAGAGGAAGCACCTATAATCCTTGGGGCTAAGAGGGCAAGGAGAAAGAGATGCTCATTATTAGAACCCAGGAACTTGGGCTATTTAGTCAGAAGTGGGGTCATGAAGATGACTTCTGAAGGGGAAGACGGGGTGATGGGTAAAGGGAGAAAGGGAGGGAGGGAGTTAGAGACGGAGACAGAGACTCCCCGCCTTCTTCACATCTTCTGTCCCATCTCTCACCAGTATCCATCACAGGCTAATGTAGCCAGAGGTCAGCTGGCAGTGGGAGCCTGAAAAACATAGCATGCAAAAGCAAGCACCTGCAATAGAAAGTGGAGCAGACCACGTATGGTGAATGGGTACCCTGAGAGCATCCCTGCTAAACTTGCTGGCAGTTGTTCATGGCAACTGGTAGTGAGGCTACTGGGCCAGGGCAACCCAGGGGAAGGCTCCACCAACCACTGAGCTAAAAGACAACCAACAGTCACAAAAGGAGAATTATTTTTAAAGTCTGTGGAGTTCTACTTTGTGTGTTAGATCATACCTGATGTTATGTAATGTTTTTATCATCCTATGATTTAATTCCAGGATTTTATGAAACAAAGAACAATTTGCCCTTGAATGACTGAATGAAACTTTAAAAGTTAATCCACGTTTGTCTCTGGTGGGCTATTTACAAACTGAAATCTAATTGCTATTTCAAGAAGAGATCATTTAAAGAAACTGAATACTGCCTACAAAAAAATCCCTTTACATTTACTAAGAAAAAAATGATTATATTATCTACAGTTAGAACACAGTTAAATTCCTACTTTTAACAACTGTGCAGCAACTGGCTAAGGAGAGAGAAGAGGAAACTTTTAATTGTTGTAGGACTGATTTTGTGTAAATCAAACAAACCAAATTAACAATAGTAATAATTCAGTGAGAATTTTCCATGCAGCAAGAGCTATGCTAGGTGTTTAAGAGCAGTGTTTTTCCACTCATACTATGGACATGTTAGGCTGAGTCTTTGTAAAGGGACTTGTCCTGTGCACTGTAAAATGTTTAGCATTGTCGCTGTCCTCTATCCATTTGATGTATCCCTCACCCATATATGACCATCAGAAATGTCTCCAAACATCCCAAAATGTCCCCTGGGAAGAAAAATAGTACTTGCTGAGAACCGCTGGCTTAGAGGCAGCAATCCATTCTGTCTGATAGTGGCTGCTGGCCCAGTGTCATCGCATGGTGAGTGCTGCTCTCAGGATTTGAACCTGGCTTCAACTCTAACAAAACTTCATCTTTAACCTAAATACTGATCTGCTCCTTCTTTTTGATGCCTTTCCTCTGAGAATTATTTGTGCATGACTTTGGATAATTAAAAGAAAAGTAGCAAGAAAAGCAGCAGTCAAGCCTGGAGTTGAATTTATACTGAGAGCTTAATTGGATTTCTGATGAGGCGGTAGTTTTATGCAACTTAGATCACAGAAGTTTGAAAGAGTAAAAAACCTCAGAACTCATATGCTCAAGGAAACAATATCTGGCAGTATCTGGTTTATTACGAGGGGAGAAAGGATGTGCTGAAAACTCTCTCTTTTTATTTTGGTGCCATGATGCTTACTTACTGAAGTTCCTTTCACTATAATGTACTGTGGCAGCAAATGATCAATTTCAACTGCGCACAGTCAAGGTCAGGTGTGAGTGCATAAGAGGCTCTCTGCTAACACTATGCAGAAATGATTTATTGCATTTGTAGAAGAGGATTCTTGACATTTTGAAAATGTAATGTCGTGCAAGAGTAATTAAGCCAAAGGTAGACTGCTGAACAATTGAGTAGCACTGTCAGGGAAGCCTGATTAGCTTAGATGCTTCCTAAACTGATTTTGCCAGCTATGAATTAAAGGTTAGTAATTAAATTTATGGGCCATAGCCATTGTCTCTAGGTGGCATTTTACATGGGAGTATTTGTGTTCTAAGAAGACAGGCAAATAAAGCAAACGTCAATCGCCTCTTTGCTAACAACCTTTGCTTAAAGTGTCTCTTAGGAATAAAAGAAAAATAATCCTGAGTCAAAACTTGTCTACAAGTCAAGTATTGTTTATAGTATCCAATTAAGTTTTAACAAGTAAGTTCTGGCTGCCCTCCAATAAGCTAAATAAAGGAGAAAGGAAGAGCAGGTTTAATAAAAGGTATTTCTAATCAGACTATTCTACTATAGTGTTCTGTTGGAGGGATTGTTTAGTTATGAGTCATCTGTTGTTTTTTCCATCTGTCTCAGTGTTTCTAAAAACTGCTCCCCCTTTTCTCACAAACTTATGAAAGCTGACAGGTTCACTAAACATCTACTCTGGCCATACCTGATAGATCCAGGGGTGAATGTGGAACCCAAAATATCACCTAGGAAATTGTTACTGTTTCATGCAGTGATCTCCAGTGTATTGCCAGAGTTGTTAAATACTTGCCGTAATCAGTTTTAGAACATTTTATCACACCCAAAGAAATCCCACACTCATTAGAAGCAGCCCTCATTCTTCCTCCTCTCTACCACTAAGAACCCCTGTCCATGCTGAAGCAATCGCAATTCTACTTTCTGTATTACAGACTTGTCTCTTCTGGATATTTCATGAAAATATCACCATATGTCTCTTTTTGTTTGACATTCTGTATTTGAGGTGTGTGTATGATGCAGCATGTACTGTACTATCTTCTTTTTTGTGGATGAATAATATCCCTTTGTATAAATGTATATCTTATTTTTCCATTCATCAATTGATAGGCATTTGAGTTGATTCTACTTTGGTGCTATTATTATTAATTATATATTCTTCATATATGGCTTTTATCAAATATGTAATTTGTAAACTTTTTCTCATTTATTATATTTCCTTTTCATTTTCTTGCAACAGAAATATTTTTAAAAGTTCTAATGCAGTCTATTTATCTATTTCTTATGTCAGTTGTGTTTCATGAAGAAACCATTGCCTAGCTGAAGATCATGAAAATATACTTGTCTTTTTTCTAAAAATTTCATAGTTTTAGGTCTGAAATCCATTTTGAGTCAATGTTTTTGTTTGGTATGATGCAGGATCCAATTTAATTCATTTGTATGTCAACATCCAGATATATCAGGATCATTAGCTGAACATACCATTTGTCTGCCATTAAATTGTTTCAGCACCTTTGTAAAAACACAAAAGACCATCGATGTAAAGGTTTATTTCTGTATTCTTACTTGTATTCTATTCATCAACAGTATAACCCAGATCGGTAGTTTTATAGTAATATAGTAATGTCAATCTTCTAACTTTTTTTTATTTCAATACTGTCTTGGCTATATTGAGACCATTACATTTCCAAATGAATTTTAAGATCAGCTTATTGATTTCTGTAAAACTGGCATCTAGGATTTTGATAGAGACTGTGTTGAATCCGTAGATCTACACAGGAAGTATTGCCATCTTAATAAATATCTTCAGATTCTTGAAAACTTGAGTTAAAGATAGAATATTTACCTGTTCATTTAGACTTTTTATTCCTTTCAACAATATTTTGTAGTACTCAGAGGATTCTTTTATATATCTTTGTTAAATTTATTCTTAGATATTTTATTCTTTTTTTGATGCTATTGGCAAATGCATCTTGGGAATTTAAAAGAAGGATTAAGCAGTCTCAGTTTCAGTTTACCTAGTCTCTAAAATGGCAGAAAGGTAAATCTAGGTAATGCATTATAGTAGAAGTGTACATATAGTTTTAAAATACACAGAAGACACAGAAATTAGAGATGGAGAAGACTCTAGGATTTCTTTTGATACTGGGCTCTGAATTTAGCTAAATTTTTAGGCCAGCTGCATCTCTACAATTCTTTGCTTTTGCTTGAGTTATCTTCACTGGACTTCTCATATGCTAAACTGAAAGTCCAAGAAAACATTGTTGGCATGCAGAAAACAGAACCAGCTACAGCTCTGTGGAAGAAATTGGTTGTTTCAATGTCATTTCCATCAATGTGCTTTTGGTAATCATTCATTTTTATATCAAGTGAAGCAAACAACATAACATTTTAATGATCATCATTTATCCTGTGAAATCACCCTGCCACATTAAGTTTTTTGGCACTCTTAACATATTAAACTACCCAAATTATAACAGGAGTGCTAAAGCTATGAAAACCAGCATTAGATTTTATACAGCTGAGCAGAGGGTTTAATGTTCACTTCTATTGAATAGTTTGCTGAAATGTGATAGCTATTGGAAATTAGCAGTATAAAATAAAACTGTTTTAGAAATCTTTTGGCAAAGTCACAAGCCTAAATTCTTTCGTTATGTTTGGACCCTAGATCAACACTTCTTAACCCTGGCTTTGATATGTGTTTGTCATCAATTATTTCAAGAAACAAAAATTACAAAGTACATCTAGGCTCACTTTACATATACTTGTAATATATAAATGAAATTTAGTGAAATATGTCACGTAACTTTCCTCTGCCTCATGAATTATATAACCAGAAAGACAGCATTCCAAGGCAGAGATTTTACAAAAGCTCACAAAAGACCAGATCTTTTAATAAGTGAACTCTTTCAATCTTGTCTATTAATCAAGCCATACAAAATAGTACTTGAAATTGTATAAGTCATTCTTTGGCATAGTAACATTCATTCTTTAAAATTATCTTACAGAAATTATCTGCGATGCTGACTGAGGATGTTCAATCTTACATTATCAATGACAGTTATTAAAAAGTAAAGAGAAATTAAATGTATAGCAGGGAATATGAACAATGATTTTGGTCCATTCACATAAAGAAAAATCAAAGGGCTAGTAAGAGTAATACTTAAGGGGCCAGGGATTTAGCTCAGCGGTGTAAGCGCTTGCCTGGCAGATACAAGGTCATGAGTTCCATCTCTGGTACCACAATAAAAAAAAAAAGTAATACTTTAAAGAACTTATTTAACATAAAGTTTTCTGATACACTAAGTGAGAAAATTATAATATTATAAAATATTCTAATTTGGTAAAATAAATTTTGTATATGCTTTTATATTTATGCACAGAAGAGAAACTGTGAATAAAAATTATCTTGGATAACAGGAAAGCTAGTTTATTGTTATAGTCTCTTGTATATTCCACATAGTATTTATTACCATTTGCTTAAAAAATGAACGTTATTTCATTAAACGTATTTTCACATCAGGAACAGATGATATAGATGACAAGAACTTTTCAGGAGATAAGACATTATGCGTGAGTCCACCTCTATTGAATGAGAGTGTGGTAGATCTGGTTCAACCATTGAGTCTTTACTGTGGATAAGGAAAGAAAAAAAAAAAAACCATGAACATTTGTTTCCCAAATGTACTGGTTTCTTGTCCTAAAATCATCTGTCTCATCTAGCTTTCAAGGTTGCAACAGGGAGCTAACTTATGAAGTTACCTTGAGAAACATAATAAAAATACAGGAATGATTGTTAATGATTACTTATGAATCAACAGGTAGTAATGAAAATGTAACACTAGTGACTGTTTAGTTATGTGTAACTTACTATAACTGAAATTTACCACCAGAAATTATTTTTTAATAGAAGTTAGATTTTTGTGAATGCTTTGATAAAATGGTCCATTTTCAGATAATACTGCATTGAAACCAGAAAGCCCAAAAGAAACCACAGAAATTTTACAAATGTAGCTGTTAAATAACATGTCCCTAGGGGCTGGGGATTTAGCTCAGTGGCATAAGTGCCTGCCTTGCAAGCAGGTAGTCGTGATTTCCATCCCTGGTACCGATAAAAAATAGTAATAATAATAATAACATGCCCCTGAATACTAAGCGTTGTCACAAGAGAAATGAAGGAAGAAATTAAACAATTCCCAGAATCAAATAATGCCAGTACAATATTCCGGAACCTATGGAACACAATGAAAACAGTCCCAATAGGGAAAGTTGATTGCTAAGAATATTCACATTAGGAAAACAAAATGAGCTCAAATAAATAACCTGACAGTGCACCTCAAGATATTAGAAAAACAAGAGCAGTAGAACAAGGAAGAAAATAAAAAAGATCAGAGCTAAAACTAACAAAATTGTGACAAAAAAAAAAAAAAAACAAAGAATCAATGAATTGAAGGACTGGTTCTTTGAAAGAATAAGCAAAATAGACAAACCTGTAGCCAAAAAAAAGTCTACCAACTAAGAAAAGCCTAGGATCTGATTGATTCACCACTGAAATCTAAGAATTTCAGAGAAGATTTAATACCACTATTCCTCAAATTCTAATGAAATTGAAATGGAAGGAGTACTTCCAAACTCAGCCCTGCAAGCTAGAATTATCCTGATTTTAAAGCCAGACAAGAACCCAACTAAAAAACAAAACTAGAGGCCAATCATTTTACTGAACATAGACAAAGAAAGACAACAATGTAGCAGCAAATTGAATACACAAATCATCAAAGACCATACATCATGACCAAGTAGGGTTCATCCTAGCAATGCAAAGAAGATTCAGCATATGTGAATCAATAAATGTAACACACTATGTAAGAAACGCAAGGACAAACATCTCACGATCATCTCAACAGATACAGAAAAAGCCTTTGACAAAATCCAACATTCAATCATGACAAAAAAAAAAACATAATGAAAATAGTTATAGTGGGGCCTTATCTCAATCTGATAAAAATCATTTATGATAAACCAATGGCTAGAAATCATCTTAAATGGGGAGAAACTGAAAGCTTTCCCTCTTAAATCAGGAATAAGACAAAGATGTACACTATCATTATTCCTGTTTAATATAGTACTCAAAACATTAACTAGAGAAATCATGCAAGGCAAAAAAAGAGATACATATAAGAAGGGAAAAGAGTTAATTTATCATTTTTTGAATAAGACATGATCCTCTACATAGAAGTCCCAAAAATTCTACCGAAGACTCCTAGAATTAATAACCGAATTCAGCAATGTAACAGGATACAAAATCAACAAAAATCAATAGCATTCTTATACTCCAATAATGAATCCACTAAGAAACTGGAAAACAATATTGTTTATAGAAGTATCATGAAAAATTGAATATTTAGAAATTAATGTAATTAAGGAAGTGAAAACCTTGATAATGAAAATTACAATAATCTGAAAAAGGAGATTGGTGAGGATATCATAAAAAATCAAGATACCCCCTGTTCCTGATAGGTAGAACCAATATTGTTAAAATGGCCGAACTTCCAAAACTGATACACAAATTTAATGTAATATCAATCAAAATGCCAACAGCATTCCTTTCAAAAATAGAAAAAATAATCCCCAAATTCAAATGAAACCGAAAGAGATCCAGAATAGCAAAAGCAATCCTGGGTAACAAGGACAAGGCAGAAGATATCACAATCCTGAATTTCAAGCTATATTATAAGAGTGATTAAAAAAAATCATGGTACTAGCAAAAAAATGATGTTGACCAGTGGAAGAGAAGAGAGGATACATTAAAAAAACTCCAAGAATATTCAGCAATTTGATTTTTGATAAAGGGCCAGAGGCATATACTAGAGGAAAGATAGACATTGAAAAACAGTGCTGGGGAAATTGGACGTCCAAAATTTATTTTCCTATTATTTGCATTTTACAAATAGACCAACGTTCACAAAAGTTTAAAACTTGCCCTGGCTTGCAGATGCAATAAGAAGCATGTACAAGATTTAAACCTGTCAGAATCTGTGCTCTTCAATAACATGCTCAAAGCTGCTACAGTATTTGGAAGAATTTTTATATTGGAACTTAAGGGCAGAATAAGTACAAAGATTTAAAAAAATTCTTGCCAGGCTTGCGTCATATATCAAATGTGTAGCATATTTGAGGGTAACTCCAAGTTGAAAGCCTGTCCTGAAAATGGTACTTGGGGACTTGAGATGGATTTGTGGCTTGAGCAGCATATTATTAGGGCTTCCATTGTGGTGAATGAAACATTGGGTTGCTTAAATTTTGGTTTTGTTATTTCATTTTCTAGAAGGACTTGGAAACATTGAACATTTCCAAACCTCATACTCTGTGTGAGGTGCATATTCATGGTTGCTGTCTTATAGGCATAACATAAATTTACCACTTTAGCTACAAAATATATAGTTCAGCTAGGTCAGTGACATGAAGCATGATTGTGGCCTTACTTTCATTTCATGTTGGCTCTCTTTGGTGCTGGAGTTTGAAACCAGGGTCTTGTACCTACTAGGCAAGTGCTCTACCAATAAGTGATGATCACAGACCTGTTGGCCTGTTTTCAAAGGTAGATATTATCCTGGGAGTTATTTACATGGCCATTAAGATGTATGAGTTTGGAAGTCAGATAGGCTGGTGTTTGATTTCTACTTTTGTGTCTTACAATGTGTGATCTGGGACAAATGATTTAACAATCATTTAACAATCATTCTAGCTTCAGTTCCTCATCTGTAAAATGGTAAAGATAAAACCCTATCAGGTTGCAAGGACTAATCAGTACAGTGCTGGGAAACTTCTCAGCACAATTCGGGGCATAGAATAAAACTTCCAATATGCTATAGAGAATGTAGGTATAGTAAGTTTGTCAAGTATTTCTTCAACTCAGAGAGCTTTAACCCATGAAATATGAACATTAGGGGTACTGGATTGGGCTCGAGGGAATCTGTATGGCTCCTAAATGATGTACAAATCTGTGTGTGTTTCTTTCCTGCTGGAAACAGGTACATAGCTTTCATCTGATTCTCAAAATAGCGTTAGAAATTCAAGGGCAAAAATGCAGAATATTCATGAGAGAAATAACATGTAATCAGGTCAGCCTGACTAACCCTACTACTCAGAGGCCTTTGATAAAGACCTACGTTTTCCCGTCCCCAGTCCCCATTGTAGGGATTGTGGGTGAGCAGGACAGCAAGCTGCTTCTTCATTGCCTCAGGGTGTTTTAATGGTGTTGTATCTATGTGAGTGCGATTTGCATCCCCTGGGTTCTGTGTAGCCTGCCATCTATAGAACTTGACCTATTTTGCCCTACATCGGCTTGGCACAGTGCCGCTGTATGTCATAGGTTCTGAGAGACAATTCTCTAATTCTGAGAGAATGAAGTTGTCTACTGTGTAATGAAATTCATTGTATAAAACATTCCATGGGTATAAAAATTCACAGGATGTAGACAGACACCCAAGATCATCTTACACACCTTCAGATGTGTTCTGCAAGGTTTTATTTTTGTAGTTCTTTCAGCCTTTCCTGCTAAGCAAGGACACAAGACACAAGGAGAACAGGAAGAAAGCCCTGGGAATGTTCTTCCCACAGCCAGACACAAAGTAGTTAGGGAAAACCTCTAGCCCCTCCTTTCTCTTACATCACGTCAGCTGGAAACAGCTGTGACTCCCGAGTGACCACATACTACCTGTCCTGCTCAGAGACAGCACTGCCTGTACTTACAAGTGAACCATGCCACTTGATGGAGAATGTGAGTGCCATCACTGAGAACGCTGTGCCTGGGTGTCAAACTATTTCATCCGGCAATGATGAATCACTGTGACTCTCACATCTATGTTCCCATGACCCCTGGGCAACAAGGGAAAGCCCAGAACAATTCTGGGCACTGATTTCCCTAACAAAGCAACAGAAGGCCCAGATTAAATCGGCCTCTTTGAAACTTGAAAGGAAACACCATTTGTCACCTTTTAAGGGGCGGACTGATTAATGCACAGTGAATAATCACAACACAATTCATTGATTAAATGCACAACCATTGTAAATGCAGATTCAAACCCTTAGAAAGAATCAAATGCAGATCTTTCCTGAGTTGGGCCAACTCTGCCTGTTAGTTTTGAATTTATAAAGAAAATAAAAAATTCCAAAAGCAACTTTGGAAAATGGGTTTAATCCAAGGGGAAAAACAAACCTCTAACTCAAGTTTTGAATGCAGAAACTTTGTTAAACATGATTTTGATGTTATAATCCATGTTAAACCACTTTCCCCAAATGGTTACAAAATCTAGAAAAAGTAACTTATCCTCATCAAAAGTCAACATTACCTGAAACTTATCCTGATCAAAAGTCAACATTACACAAGGATAGAAGCACTAAATTGCCATCACCTGGGTATTCTAGGTATTCTTTATGTCTGAAATTGTTTACTAAAAAAAAATAGAGAATAGTTCTCTTTTACTTGCTGGGTATTTTCTGAAACTCCCAGCAGATTTCTGAATCCACAGATAGTCTGAATCTTACGTGTATTTTTTCCTATACACATATACTGATGTTAATTTCATTTTTTTTCTCTCAAAGGAACCACTTCACAGGTTCCAAATTGCTAGTATTACTACTTTTGTGCTTTGGGGGTCATTTTTAAGTAAAATAGGGTTACCTGAACACAATTACTACAATACTGTGACAGTGGGTCTGGTAATCTAGATGGCTACTAAGTGACTAATAGGCAGATAGTGTATACAGTATGGATACACTGCACAAAAGAATGATTCATGTTCTGGTCACAATATAGCAGGAAACAGAAGACACCATCACAGTACTCAGAATGGGGTGTCATGATTATAAATTGTCTATTATTAGAATTTTCTCTTAATATTTTAGATTGTATTTCATTCAACCAAAATGGTGAATGAGGGGGAACTACTATAAAATAGATGATTATTAACCCCACTTTAAAGTAAGGAAAGCAGTGCTTAAAATTACACTAGTGATTAGTTGTACAATGTACTCAAATGTGGGTACTTAGCTGTAGTATGTGGGCTTTTAATTCCCACAGATGCTGATGATACTAAATGATGTGCTTTGTAGCCTTGCAGATATCAAAACATTTGCTACAATGCTCTAGGAAGTATCTTTCTGGACTCTGATATTTCATAAGACTTATTTGAAGAGGTAAAAGAGTTTAATCGAAGTTCTGTCCTAGTCAATCAAACACTAAATGCCTACTAATAGTTGCTGTGGCAGCAGAGAGGAATAATAGCGGTCAGAGAAGACATCAAAGACACATGGAATGAAGCTTCTGTTCTTACACTGTGTCTTCTAAAAGCCATATTTCATTTTCCTCAAGCGGCCTTACCCAAGAGGCCTGCACTGTCATCATAAAGGAAAGCCAGGTGGCAGGTGGTGAGTTTTGCCATCCAGAAACCTTTTGCCCTCCTGCTGGTGATGCACCCCATATTTCTCATGCAACATTCCATCTCCCAAGGTACACAGCCTTGTTCTGAGGTCCACAGTGGGCTGGTGCTGTGAGTTATGCCATTCAGAGTCATATAGAGATGAAAACCACTAACAAAAACTGCAAACTGAGATGGAGCAGTGTGGATTTGGCTCTGTTGCCTGGGTCTCCAGATCACAGTAGTACTTGGGTCTGTGCCCCTCTCAGTACCATTCTTCGGGTGTTGCTTGGGTTCTCTGTGGTCTCCTGTATTCCTTGATAAATTTATTTTGGGCTTAAATTGTCCAATTACTGTTACTCATAACCATATAATTCTAATTGTACATTCACATTACATATTTGGTTATCCTCTAGTTGATATCACACTGCCTATGTTTGAGGTCACTTTATAGAAGCAGTCTCTTGGCCACAAAAGAAATGATTAGGTAGGATTAGGTAAGATTCATACAAGCCTGCTGATGAAAGTTAGTACGGTCATATTAAAAAAAAAATTATGTTAAAAGAAACCTCAAACTCACTCTGTTCATTTCTTTAGCTGAACTGAACATAAAACTAAGAACTATAAGATCTGACCATTAAACCCAACTCGACTATAAAAAGACTGTTGAACTTGGGCAAATTACTTTTTCTCTCTGATCTCTATAAAATGAAGGTGAAGTTGAGTATTATGCCCAAAAGTTAGTTTCTAATGTGCTAAATGGAAAAGATATGCTTTAGAAATTGCTGAAGGATTGAGTACATGCATTTCAGGGTCTCTTTTTTTCTGAAAACAAAGCCATGTTTTAAAACATAGAGATTGGAAAATAAAATCCAACTTGACTCTTTAAAGCAGAAATCCGAGGTGAGTGTGTGATAGAGGGTCTAATATCCTTGCTGTGCCTGTAATGATCTTACTCTGTAAGTGGAGTACTCCAAGGCCAGGATTATCAAAAAGCTTTTCTGTCACTTAACTAAAACCTAGTTATGGACCATCCCCAAGGAGATCAGCAATAAATGTAATTAATTTCTTAGCTTTTAATATATGAATTTCAAATTTTGGGTCTTCAAAGGAATTTATGTTCAAGCAAAATTCATGTTACAGTTTATTGGATCTTTTTGGGCAACTATTCATATTTTATGGTTTCAAGGTTAATTTATATCACTACAGAGAAACAAACAAGCAAACACAACACAATTTAAAATACCTGGAAAGGAAGTTTTCATCTTATCTCCTCATCTTGTACTTCTCTGGCTTTCAAAAACCGTGCAAACCACAAGTTTCCTAAAGCTATTTCCGATCTCTCTTTGGTTGCTCTCAAATTAACCCCTTTTGCAACTTACTGGCTGCATGTAGGTACTGTGGCCAGTGCTCTGGAGCTGTGCAAAATGGTCAGTTCATACGGTGAAAGGCTAATTACAAGGGATTTCAATCAGTTCTAAGTAGAGCTAAGCTCATCAGACAGAATGGGAAACAACTGAGGAAAAAAGTTTGCTTCTTCCAAATATTATGAAAATTTAGATAAGAAATACTAAGATGATTATTCTTATATAAAGTTGTATTTCTTTCAAAACATCTTCCCCATCTTCTTCCCCCATCACTATTAGTTTATCAATTGACATTAAGATTAAGATTAAATTAAAAAAACACACATAGAAAGCCACTTATATGACTTTGGGGCTTTATAATTGCTGGCAACTCTTGGCTCTGACAATAATTGTTATGAGTTATATTTAAATCACATCATTCAATTCTCACTACCTTTCAGCATAGATGCCATTACTATTGCGTGTGTGTGTTTGAGTACGTGTGTGAGTTTTAACAATGCAGTTCAAAGTGGCAGAAGACTGTGCCTAAGGTCAAACAGGTTGGAAGTGGCAGAACACCGGGCCACACCTAGGCCTCTTCCTTCAGGTGCATTCTTTTAACTACTCTGCCATATTAAACAAATATGGGGAGAGTTGGAGGAAATACGAAAACAAATGCAGTTTCTTGAAAACACTGAACTATTAACTGAACATCATGCCAAAGGGGAAAAGGCACTTTTCTCTCTTTTTAATAGCATTGTTAGGAATCAGGAGGCTAACGGCTGTACTGTACGACATCTGACATCTTGTCAATGAGCCACCAGCACCCCCCACGATTATGCGTCTGACCTGCTGTTGTGGGGTCTTCCTGGTGGTTTTCTTTAGTGTGGGTGGGGTGTTGTCATTGCTAGTGATGGTTCCTCCTGACAGAGAGGTAAAAGCTAGAATTGCTGTGACCTGAGCAAAGCCCTCCTTACATAGCAGCTGCCCTTGGCTTTGACCAGACACTGCACGGTAAGAGGGTCCATCTGCGCTGTCTCCTTAGGGAGGGCCCCATATTCATCTCCAGAGGACTTGACAGAATGACATGAGCTGTTTGTCAGCCACTGTCACACATGCTTGCTGTTACCACATGTTATCTTTTTAGTCAAAACAGTAATTCCATTGCCCGAGAGCACAACTGTGCAGTGCCAGGTGTTGGTAGTTTAGAAACAAACAGTGGTAGGGACAGCTGTGGTGGCAGATTTCCATTTCTTTATGCCAAGCCAGTGATAGTGCACTATGCTAGATAAACAGTTCCAGATAAGTCTTTGTGTCTCCACAATAAAGGAAGACTTGTGCTGTTCTTTCTCTGGGGGACTCCCCTGAGCAGGGAGCTTCAAAGGATGACTCCGGAGGCAGGTACACCTCCGAGCACTCTCAGAGATCCTTCATTGTCCAGCGCTTCCCATCACCATGTTTGTGTTCTTTGTTATACACTCATCTCATATCAATTCAGAGGCACCGTGACCCTGGCTTTCACTCCTCTGTATGGGTCAGCCTCCTTTTGAACCTCACTAGTGCTGGCTGAGGCATAATTATTGTTACCATGGATAATAAGCCTCTGTACATCCTGATTTAATTAAGGGAGGAGTTAATTTCATGAGATTTCTATGGATTCTTTTATTTCCCAGGTGAAAGGAGATAAGGCTAACAAAATCAGCTCTCCACATTCTCTGACAGTTAAAATGTCCTTAAACAAAGTGAAATTTCAGTTCAATACCAACATTATTGAGACGTTACTTTGGTATTTTAATAGTTCAGTAGTTTCAAAAAAATTTGGGTGAGAATCTTATGAAAGTTAGGCAGTTCTTCTCAGAAAAAAATATTTTCAAAATATTGCATATACTTTCAGGTTTTCAGGGATGTAGTGGCATCTTTGCTCTCTGTGTTCGAAACTACTACTAAGAAGACTTCCTGCAATGAATTGATTACATATCCACTGCCCAGGAAGATAGCCAATAGTTGTGCTATAGAGTATTTGAAATGCGTCAGGTAAAAGTGTGGAAATACATTTAAAATTGT
This sequence comes from Cavia porcellus, assembly GCF_034190915.1. Taxonomy (NCBI): domain Eukaryota; kingdom Metazoa; phylum Chordata; class Mammalia; order Rodentia; family Caviidae; genus Cavia; species Cavia porcellus. The sequence goes on from NW_026947496.1 coordinate 49,867,926, forward strand.
ATTTAATTTAAATGTAAAGAGCCACCTATGGCCAAAAATTACCGTCAACTTTAAGAAAAGCTGGAGTCTCTAACAAGGGTCCCAAGTGGCTTACTGGGCCTACAATTCATAATGGAGCCTGATAACCATGTGAGAGTATGCATTACTCTACATTCCCATAAAGATCAGAAGCTAAATTTTGTGTCCTATACCAGGCATGTATCTAATATCCCAGCGGCCAGAATAAAGGGCCAGGGAAGAGTGATTCTGATCCCCAGATCTGACCAATGAATGATGACCTACAGCTACATGTAAATAATACCACATCAGGAATGGAGATGCTCGCATTCCATCATGTACATAAAACTGATGGAATACGATTGAACAAGCTTTCACTCCTTCTTTGCATAAATACAACTGCATGGGAAACTGGGTGCGGAATTCCTCTGTATGAATTAGCACCTGTCTCTTCATGTAGTACACACACTTTCCTTTTGCACCAAAGTCTCTGTGCAACTCAACGGTTGTCAAGCTGCTCATTATAATGCAGTGTCTTCCCCCCTTTTTTTCCTCCCCTCATTCTTCCTTCCTTCACTTTTATTGCCTTCATTTTAAAAATTAATTTATATTTTTGCAATACTGGGGATTGAACTCAGAGCCTTCCTGCTGAGCTACATCTTCAAGCCCTTTTATTTTTTGAGCCAGGGTCTTACCAAGTGACTCATTTGCCCAGGCTGGGCTTGAACTTGTGATCCTCTTGCTTCCTCCTCCCAAACCATAGGAACTGCAGGCATACACCACCGTGCTGGGCCTGAATTTTCATCTAAAATTCTTTTTTAGTGAATTTTTGCTGAGCGTACTATACTGACCAGTTAGCCCCGGACTTCAGGTTCCCTGACATCAAAAGAAGACCTCTTTTCATGAAGTTTCTTTTTTTAAAAATAGCTTTATGGAGGTATGTTTCATATACCATAACAGTTGCCCATTTAAAGTATATAATTTAATGCTTTTTAATATATCCCTTGTGTGGTTATCAGAAAATGATACTGGGGCTTGGGCATGCGGAGAGGCTTTATGAAGCTCAGATTCAATGTCCCTCTGTCCCTGCTTTGCTGCTCCCCTCCCAGCTTTCTTTGGAGTTTCCTAATCTACTTGGTCTTGCCTGCCAAAAATGCACAATCTTTCTCCTTAAATTATCCTTAAAGTCAGAGACGATGAAACTCGTATCACTGGAAGGAAGAATTAAAGTCAAGTGACACACAAAGCCCAGAGCAACTCTGCCCCGGATCTGTTCTTCTGGGCCCATTTGCCTGCCCTAAAAATACTTTCTTCCTGCTCTGAAATTGCCTTCACCTCTTCCCCATCAAGAAGGCATTTAAGTTTCAGCTATCAGAACTGGTTTTCCCTTGAGCATGAGCTTCACTCATGGCTCCCATGTTGCTATATTGGTAAATTTGTATGTTCTCTTTTCTGTTAATCTGTCTAGTGTCAGTTTTATTTCACAAACTAAAATTATCAAAACTTCAGAGGAAAACTTTGAACTTCCCCACATCAGTTAAATCGTCACATACTCACTTTGAAAGTATTTTTATCACCCCAACCCCAAATCCCTTAATAGTCACTCCGTATTTCCCTTCAGGATACTTTAGCCCCGAGCAACCATGAATTCACTTTGTTCTCCACATATTTTTCTATTCTAGTTGTTCTGTATAAATGGAATAATGTGGCTTCTTTGTACCATTCTTTAAAATGTTCTTAAGATTCATCCATGATATGATATCATTGGTACCAATCATAATGCATCAGTGATCATGGCATGTCACTATCTCGATCCCTTATATTGTTGAAAAATACTCTAGTGTATGAATCTACCCACGTTTTACCTCTTCATCCATCAACTGGTGCACATTGGAGTTGTTTTACTTTTGAACTTTGACAAATAATGCTGCTTTAAACATTTGTACACAAATATTTGTACTGATGTATGTTTGTATTTCTCTTGGGTCTATACCTAGGGATGGAATTGTCAGGTCATATAATAACTTATCTTTAATATTTTAAAGAACTTTCCAAACTGTTTTTCTAAATGGCTACACCATGTTATATTCCCACCAGTAACACACTGGAGTTCCAATTACTCCAATTTTTTACTAACACTTGTTATTCCATGTCCTTTTGTTTTAGCAATCTTAGTGTGTGTGAGGAGGTAGGCATCTAATTGTGGTTTTGGCTTGTAGTTCCCTACTAGCAATGTTTCATGAGCTTATTGGTTATTTGTATATCGTCCAGGAAAAAAAATGTTTAAATCCTTTGTCAGTTTTCTGATTGGGAAATACTCCTTGTATGGATATTTGGATACAACAAAATCTCTGCAAGATACTAGCTGAAATTTTTCCTACAGAGAATGTTGAACTCATCCTAAATGAAATGGGACCCAGAACAGTCAAAAGATTTTCAGAAAAATAATAACAAAGCTGTCAGGCATGATGGCTCATGCCTGTATATCCAGCACTAAGAGAATGAGGGAGGAGGATCATGAGTTCAAGCTCAGTTTGGGCAGTCTAGCAACTTGGTGATACCCATCTTAAAATAAAAAGAAAGATAATGGAGTACTACTCTGCCATGAAAAGGATAAACTTGAGACATTTTTAGGTAAATGGATGCATGTCAAGACTATAATTTTAAGTAAAATAAATCAGACCTTCAAGGTGAAATATCACATAGTTTCTTTGTGTGAGAAACAAAAGGGTAAATAAAGAACAAAATGGAAGAAGGTATTGAGAAGCAGGAGGAACTTGTTCAAGTGGGAAAGGGGACAAGGAAGGAGGAAGGAAGGAAAAAGGGAATAAAATAAGAGAATGAGGGGCTGGGGATTTAGCCCAGTGGCATAAGTGCCTGCCTTACAAGCAGGCAGTCATGAGTTTGATCCCTGGTACCGATAAAAAGGAAAAAGACAAAAAAAAATTTAAAAAATAAGAGAATGAAAGAAAAATGGAAACATGCTTTGGTAAATGGAGAAGGGGAGGACTGAGGAGGAGAGGCCAATGGGAAAGAAAAAAATTAAGATATACAGGTACAAATTCCCCACGGTGAAAGTGATCATTATGTACAGCAAACATGTACTAATAAAAAATTTTAAAAAGAAAGAATGACAAGAAGAAAGGAAAAGGGATGTAGCTCAGTGCAAAGACCCTGCTTCAATCCCTAGTACTGCAACAAAGCTATAAAACTCACTGTTTTTTTTAATATCAAGACTTGCTACAAAGCTGTAGGTCTGGTGCAGACTGGAGAACCTGCCCACCTTACACTTTCCCAAGTGTAAGATGCTGCTGGTGTAGAGAATACTTTCTGAGTGTGCAGGCTTTTTGCAGCTCCTTAGCTTGTCCTTCCCTAGGGATCCTTTTGCCACAAAACCCTGTCCCTTATTCCTTGAGCTTGAGGTAAATATATCTAATTCTATAACCATTAACATCTTGCACATGTTCTTTATTTGCATTTGCCCCATTCTTTTGATTATCTTTATTGGTTTCTTTCTTCTAAAGGTCTTAAAACTAAAGACAGCAAAGTTTGGTTTATCCTTCTAGCTGGGCTGTGTTTGAAGGCTAGCTCTTAAAGCTTATTATCTATCCAGAGAACAAATAGTAATAGCTGATCATTTGATGTCAATCTATGTGTCAGCACGTTACCAAGTGCTGTGCAGACATCATCTCATTTAATCCTCAGGCCAACCCTATGAGGGAACCCTTACTATAATCCCCAGTGTGCATATGGGAACTAAAAATCTTATCTGAGTTCCTGATCTGCTGAATTTGCTCTTGGTTTCCCTAGAAAATTAATTTAGCTTAATTCAACTATGCTATCTATAAATTTGTGGGGAATCTAACATAGGCTGTATTTTATTTGTGTATACTATGGAAATCAGTTTAGAAAAAGAGAAACAGTGAAACACTGACCCCATAAAGAGGTGACCCCACCTGTTTATGGGATGAGTATATTTGTCTCCATCTCAGTTCTATTTCCATTCCCATGTCCTGCACATCCTCCAAACTGTGGATTGATTGTGTCACTGTCTAAAATTTTTTGTGACCCAAAGCCAATCTATTAGGTGTCTAAACTCTTTAAGGCAGCTTAAAATCTTCCTTCAAGCAATCGCCTACCATCTCCTGTCTACATCTTTGCACCTGAAGTCCTCCTGGAACCCAGAAGAAGTACTCATTCTCCAAGTGTGGCAACCTTTGCACACTTTGTCTCTGGGCAATTCTCTTCCTACTGCCCTCCATGTCCTCCTCCTTTTTTGTCTGACCTTGGACCCTTCACCCTTTGTACCCAGCTTCTCCCGACTTGACTGAAAAGTAGTCTCGACTCCACTCTCTTCTCCAGCCTCTTCTGTGCTTCCTTAGAATGGTGCCCATACCTCTGAAAACACAATTATCACATTGTATCATGGCCATCTACTCATATATTTTCTTCACGGGACTGTGAGCTCCTCTAGGGAAGAATTGTCTCATCTTCTTCCACTATCAGGATGAAGCACAAACTCAGGACTCAGTGAAAGTAGCTGAGTAAATAAATTCGGTCAAAATAGAAGCAGGTTGGGACAGAGACACTCATTATTAACCTTATGTGCTCTGAGACTGCTTTCATATTAATTCCCAGGAAGATCTCCTTGTGTCTAGTTTCTACAGCAGACACCACATCTGCTCTGGATCACAGTTATATTTGTACATGGAACTATAAGTTCCTCAAAGGGGCTGGGGTTGCCGTATTTTCATCTTTGTATCTGTCAGCTCACACAGGACAGTGTCTTGAACAGAACAGCCATTCTGTGAAGGTTTGCAGAACTGGAATGAGTTTAGCTTGATTCACAGATTGTAGCCAAGTTATTTTAAAGCCTCCCATCAATCTGGGGAAACAATTGTCTCTAACACCGGAGCAAGTGTTCCACTGCAGTACCGCTTGATATTCCACAGTCTCACATTCCTATTGCAAGAAACATCGTTGAATCAGATGGGCAGACTGTCCACTCTGATTATGGCGGCCAACACAATGCAGACAACAGCAGTGCAGTCAGTGTGCGGAAAGACTGGAAGTCTTTTCAGAATGGACAAATCAGTTAAAGAAGTTGTAAGGATTCACAGTAGGAAATAAATTTCAATTTGAAACTTTTTGTTTAATGGTATCATAAATAAATTTGTGAGTGAATAGCAGAGCATAGCTCTCGTAAGAACTTTTCACATGGTAGCCTCAAAACCACTCCTTTTCTTACCATTCTACAAGTATTTACTGGGATCATTTAAGCAAGAAGGACTAGGACAGGCCCTGCTGGAAGATTAGATTGAGCAGATATAAAATCTAGAAGCATTTTTCATACTTTAAAAAAATATGAATATCAAAGGCAAGAAAAATATCACATGCAAAACAGTGAGTATCATTTCTATAACTGTTTTAGGCCATTTCAATTTTAAAATTCAAACTTGATACTGACTATTGAAAAATCAATAGATTAGCTAATGATTCTCACAGTAATAGATCATCAACATTTGCAGCCCATTATGGTTGATACCTTGTGTCAACTTAAGAAGTTTAACTAAGAGACTCAGAGGGCGCCAGGATCCTTACCTTGGAAATACCCTCACCCTGTACAAGAGGAGGGCACAGAGATTTTGTGAGCGCTACACCCGCTCTGGAGAGGGGGTGCCTGGGAACAGTATAAAGCAGGAAAAGAGTCTTGCTCTTCCAGCTTGTGCCCTTGTTGCTTGCTGTCTTCTGCCACCTTGAAGCGTTGCCCCTGTGCCGTGCCACCTTGCCTTAGGGCCAGCTGATTATGAACTGAAACCTCCACAAACAGAGTTAAATAAACCTTTCCTCCCTTCGTTTTGGGTGTTGGGTATTTTGTCCCAGCAATGAGAGAAAAGTAACCAAGACACAGCCCTAAGCTAGTGATGACTGAAATTAATGTACCTGCTCCTGTGATGAAGATAAACGTGAATACAGGTACCGCTTTCATCACCAAATGCATCTTCTCCCATACTCAGGCCCTCCGCCTCTCAGTCACGTTGACTTTTCTCAGAGACTTGACACTTTCTGCTCCTATGACAAAACACACGCGCTGTTTGTTTTGTCTGGGACATCTTTATCTCTCCTCATCATTCACCAGAGTAACCACTACTTATCTTCACATACCAGTGCGATGTCAATTTTTTAGCAAAGCCTTCCCTGATAAGGTTATTTCCTCACAGGTGTTTCCTTCAGAGCGTTTACAGTAGCTATAGTTTTGCTTTTCTGGTACTTTTCCTAGTATAAGGTTTATGATAGGAGAAATACTATCCATTTTTGTTTACCATTGGCTCAGTACGGTGCAGAGGACATAGTAGTCACTCAGACAGTTGTTGAATAAACTGATGAAATCTTCAGACATGGTGGAAAATGGTTCTACAATGACCTACCAAGTTAACATTGGAAGCCGAGAATGATTCTGTGTTTTTAGATAGATATCAAAATAATTTGAAGAAAGAAAGGAAAATACTGAAGAACAGCATTGCTGTAGAAGAACCTCACATTCATTGAAAGATACAGAATCAATGTGGGTTCTGAAAACATGAATGACAGGCAGGATATCTTATATTCAAAGTAATTCATACATAACTATAAACACTTTTTTTCAAAAGCTGTGTTAAGAAAATCATTGCTTGTATTACTTTCCAAATGTAAGGAAAAAAAGACAAAACACAAAACAAGAATGTTCAAGTTTATGGTAGAAATATAGAATCCTCCAGACTGAGTCTGAAAGACATATGAGAATATAACTACTTTAGAAATTTGTCAATCAAAATTCCAAGTGAATCTACCCTGGAGATTCAACAATGTGAACTATAAGCTAAGTGCAACAATTATGTATGTAAGAGTGAAGTGAAGGTGTGGGTATGTGAAAATGAAATATTATGATTAATATGCCTGTCAGAGTTTGGAATGCTGTGACAGTTGGTGGTTTGCCTTAAGCTTCTCTCCTGGAAAGCTCATGTTGCAAAAGATCCCAGTTGTTCAATTTGACATCACCATTTGTTTTTGGCGGACTACTTAGAATTAGGTCTTAGATTCAGTTCTGCATTGAAATAAATAAGAAAATAACTTCATTTTGAACCTCAAAAATGCCTGGGGGCATTACCAAGTAGAACCCTTAGATTAGCAATAAAATTCTCCCTTATAAAAGCTTGAAGAAAATGAAACAATTGAAAAAAATAAATAACAGTTTGAAGAAAGCTCTTGCCTAAGTTGGGGTAGGTGTTTTCAAAGGTGATCTCCTAAGTCTACCAGGACATGGCACAAAGAAATCCGGTTCCCTCAGCAATTACAGAGCCTCTTAACATAATAAGCCTCAGGAAATAAGTTTGTCCTTAACGACTCAATGCTCAGAAAGGAAGCAATATGGGTGAGGGCATGATGTGAAGTTCCAGGTAAAGGGAACAGATGCTTGCCCTAAAATTACACTCTCACCTGTCTTTCCTGCTTCGGCTCATTCTTATCCTCCATCTCTTCCTGGTCCTCTATGCAAATGCCTCTCTTGCTGTTAGCCATGGATACCTCTGAAACATTGTCTCTTAAAGAGCCCATGATTCACTAAAGAGCATAAGCTTGGATAATCATTTGTGTCATTTGTCTGTTTATAAACCATTGCATGCTTACTCTCACCCTCTCAACAGCACATGGCCAGTTTCAAGAAGGTCTTAGGTAAATTTGTACACAGGGGATCTGTACAAAATGCTCTAGGAATAGTTAGTGGTAGTGGAGAGTTACTTGGTATATGATACTTAATGGCATAGGTCTCATCCTCAAGAAAAAAAAAACAGAAACTTTTGTGGAAATATTGCACTATTGGTCAAGCATTAGGAAATATTTATAATTTTTGATACAGCATTAACATTTTGATCTTCAAAACCTCCTATAAGGAAATAATCCATCAAGAAAATCTATATGCACAGAGATCTTCATCACTGCATTTTTATAGTAAGAAAGAAATGGAAACAAGCCAAATAATCAATAGGTTAAATGTAGTATATCAGGGGCTGGGGACTTAGTTCAGGGGCATAAGTGCCTGCCTTGCAAGCAGGCAATCGTGAGTTCAATCCCTGGTACCAGTAAAAACGAAAAAGACAAAAAAAAAAAAATGTAGTTTATCTACTTGTAGAAATTAAGTGATTACTATTGAGGGTTATTGTCAAGACTAGGCAACAAACCGAAAAAAGTGATTAGTACTATTGTAAAATGAAGGGAAAATTAGAAGATAAAGTAAATGTATACATACCTCATACCTAATAAAATATATGCAATAAAATGCAAGAAGGAAGTATATTAAGTTGTTCCCAGGAGACTTTCTAAATTGTGAGATCGTTGGCTCTTTTTAACCTCATCTTCCTTTTCTAAATATTCAGAGGGTCATTTTTTAAAAAGAGCTTTCTGGAGATAAAATCCACGTACTGTAAAACACACTGTTTTAAAGCATACTGTTCACAGAATTGTACAAATTCATCACTATTTAATTAAAGAATGTTTTCATCATCCCTAAAAGAAACATGGTACTCTTCGGCAGTCACTCCCCAATCTTGTTCTTCTCCTAACCCATGACTAATGGCAATTTAGTTTCAGACTATATGGACTTGGTTATGCCAGAGAGTCCACATAAAAGGAATCATACAATGTGGTCTTTTGTGTCTGGCTTCTTTCATTTAGCACAAGGCTTTCAAAACACATCCAAGCTGTAGCATATATCAGTAATTAGTACTTACTTCTTTTTATGGTCAAATACTATTCAACTGTATGGATGCATTACTATATTTGATTTATCTATTTATCAGTAGATGGACATTTGGATTGTTTCTACTTTTTGATTTTTATAACTAATGGTACTATTAACATCAGCTACTGGTAAGTTTTGATTTATATACCTTGAAGTATCATTATTTAATCATAAGGAAACTATGTGTTATGGTTTATACATTTGTGTCAATTTGAGAAGTTTAATAAGCTGCTCTACATCCTGGAGTGTAAGGAACAAGCAGCTACTGTTCTAGGATATTGTTCATTGTGTCAATATGAGAAAGCAGGAACTTTAAGTGATTCAGCAGGGGGCCAGGGTCCCTAGTTGTAACATCCTCAGCATCCTCAGCCGGTGCAAGAGGAGGGCAGGCAGATGGTGGGAGTGCTGTGCCCAACCCAGGGTAGCAGCCTGCATACAATAAAGGGCAAACCAGGATGGACTGATTGCTCCTTTTTCGGAGAAGCTCCAGTTTTTGCCTTCATCTCCTGGCTCCTGGCACAGACTGTTTAGCTTCTGCCTGGGACCCTTCAGCCTTCCATTGTAGATTATTCCGCGTTCCCTCATAGACCCATCGACCTTCAGATAGGGACTTGCACAGGACACTGCAGTAAGCTCCAGCCCTTGGGCCGGACCCTTCATCCTCTAGCATGCAGACACCCTCTGCAAGCTCCCTCATTCTGTTGTGTGGCTGACCACTGTAAGTCAATCTTGTAATTTCTTATACAGTTGTATATCATGTGTTATATCTGTTTCTCTAGTAAATCCTAACTGACACACTATGTTTAACTTTAAGCTTTTAAACACATTTTTAAGTTTTAACTGAGACAAAATTGTACATATGTACGGAGAACTGTGTGATATTTTCTATATGGTGTAATGAAATCAGGATAAACATCTATCTTCTCAAACAATGATCAATTCTTTATGGTGAAAATATTCAATTTTTTTTTCTTTTGAGGTAAATATACTCATCTAAAGTCACCGCACCGTGCGATAAAACATGGGCACTTGTTTCTCCCATCTAATTTACAGACTGTTAATCTGTCTTTTTCCAGTTCTGGACCCTGGGGCAACTATCATTCTATTTTCAACTTCCATGAAAGCATCATTTTTAGATTCCACATATAAATGGGAGCATGTGGTAGTTGCTTGCATGTGCCCAGGTTATTTCACTTAACATAATGATCTCCATTTATACCCGTACTTTTGCCGTTGCCGAGTCTTGTGAGGAGAAGACAGGAGGTGCCCCGAAGTTTATGGTTCTGGCAAGATGGCTCACAGCTAGTGTGTTTAGGGTTAGTGGATACAATATGATAGAATTTGTGCTGCAGACTAATTATATTATCCATGTTGGATAGAATGTTTGCAGTTTCCCACTCAAATCCATGGGTTGACGCCTTGGTCCTGGAGGTGATGACATCTGGAAGTGGAATGTTTGGGAGGTGATGAGGTTTAAATGAGGCAGAGTTCTTGAGATGGAACTGTTCCTCTTGTAAGAAGAAGAAGAGACTGGGAAGCATGTGAGACCACTCTTGTGCACTCAACCATGTAAGGCTACAACAAAAAGTAGCCCTCTGTAAAATACAGAGAGGGTCTTCACCAGACACAGAATATGCCAGCACCTAATCTTGAACTCTCCATCCTCCAGAATTGTGAAAATAATGTTTGTTGTTTAGGCTACCTTGTCTATGGTATTTTGGCAGAACAGTTTGAACTGACTGACAATGTGTTAGTACATGGGTGGGATTATAAGAAAAGAACACATATCGATTTTTAAAAAAAAGGGAGAGCTGGGGATTTAGCTCAGCAGCATAAGCACTCGCCTTGCAAGCAGGTGGTTGTGAGTTCGATCGCCAGTACCAATTTAAAAAAAAAAAAAATAATAATAATAATAATAAAGAAAAGAACACAGAGTAAACAACGCTAACCAATTTTAGGGAGTTAAAGCCAAATTGGCGAATGAAGTAAACTTCTACCAGCACTGGGAGATTCCTGGACTAGGAGCAGCTTTCAGCTGGGCTTTAAATGCCATCAGAACATAAAATGACTTTGAGAGTCTGGTAGACTGAGGAAAAACAACCAAAGCCCTGCATGAAGCTATAACCTCAAAAAGTGCAAAAAGGACAAATTATTTCTACCCACTAGCCCAGGGGGTGATAAAGGAGCTTATTTTTGTGAATTGGATTTGTGTGAGGGAAAAAAGTTAAATTAAAATTTCTTGGGATAAATTAAAGCACCAATCTTGTTCTATTTGTGGATTTAGAGCCAAACTGTCTACTAACCTGGAATAGAACTGCCACCCTACTCTGCCCAAACTGAGAAAGTAATAGAAATTGGTATGGCCCAATCGTACCCTCAGATTATTGAACAGGAAACATAAATCACACCTGTAGGCCACCTACTTACCCAGGAATATAGGATTATAAGCCTGATTTTAAAAGGGTTGTGTAACCACACATAATAAAACACAACAAAAACATACTCTGTATTCAGTAAGAATCAGAAAACTAACACAATATAAGGACTTCTTATAAAGCTATACTATGATGGGACAACAAACCAAATATATTTAAAATTATTGAGCTGGGCATGGTGGCATACATCTGTAACCCCAGCACTTGGGAGGCTGAGACAGGAGGATCATTGTGAGTTCGAGACCAGCCGGGACTACAAAGTGAGCTCAAGGCCAGCTTCAACTGCATAGCAAGACCCTGCCTTAAAAACACACACACACAAAAAAAATTATAAAAGAGAAAAAGGAGTAGAAATCAGAGGGAAAGAACACAATGAACAAATAAACATCAAGGATATTTGGAAAATAACCTAATAGAAACATAAGAGTGCAGTCTCCAAGTATGGAGACAAAAGAATGGCGGGTGAAAGGAGATTGAAAACAACGTAAATCAATTTTAGGGAGCAAAAGCCCCTGGCCAATGGACGACCTTCTACCAGCACTGAGGGATTCTTTATAACCCGTTGAGCTAATAAAAATATATCCTCTTCTCAGTGGTCATGTGTTAGTTTCAAGGCATTGAGAAACAAAATATACTTGGGAAACGGTATTGTACTTAAAGATGGGTGATTTTATTTCACATAAACAGTTATACTTCTTCCACCTTCATCAATTAGTCCTATAATCAGAGCACAGTAACCGATTCCAGATCAGAAATCTGAACATGGTAACCAAATGTCTTAGCCCCTTATACTTTGGGCATCACATACCTCTGGTAGTGTCCACTCTATGATAGCCCATGTTTGTTCAGCTCTGAACATCACTAGTTATATCAAATCTATTTTTTTCTTGCTATTTTCAGTTTTTTAAAAGTGAAGCATTGATGATACTCCATTTTTCAACACTTTCCAGTTTTAGAAGCTGCTGAACAGTTTTTTAAATTGCAAACATATTATTCAGGTTTCTAGTTCAGAAATTTTCATAGTTTTGCAATTAATAGATTCTTTGGTGACAGTGATTTGTATAAAGTGATTTATAGCCCTTTCAGGCTATTCAGGGCTTTGTCATGCATTTCAGTAGAACTGACTGTTCTACATTTTTTTTTTTTAAGTATAGTGAATGCTACCATCTTATTTTTTACCCTTTCTTCTTAAAGTCATTGAGGTCATTTAATATCTGCTCTACTTAAAAAATACTATTATAAGTTAAGAAGCTGAAGTTGTTTGAGAGTGCATAAAATAGATTCTCATTTTAGAGATAAACCAAATCTCCCAAATGCTTAGATCCATAAGTAGGATTCTCAATATTCATATTTTTACTTTATGTTCTTTAGAAATGTTTCCAGAACAATTTAAATTAATAGCACTCAGAATTACTGTTTTTATATTTTAACTGAGGACAAAATACATTGTCTCTTCTTAAAAGGTGCTTGAATTCCTGAGAGTTACAATTCATATTTGATGATTTTATTAGAAACACCAGCAAAGAAACTACATAAAAACAGATGAACTAACTATCAGAATGTGGAAAATCTTGCTATGTGTTACATTTGCTGAAAAATATTTTGCCCACAGAGCAAGGCAAGTTGGTGAGAAGAACCACTGGCAACTAACCTTGCTGTCAAAACATGAGAAACCACTAAGTTTTCTACTCACAATTGAGGGTCAGGGATATAGTGCAGTGACACAAGCGCCTACTTGGCAAGAACTAGGTCCTGAGTTCAATTCCTGGTAAGAAAAAAAAGAAGGCTACGGACAATTGAATCTTTTCTGAATTCCAAGTGGTCCTATTCTATCAGAGAAGAATCTGTGAATCATGAGTCATGCCCATTTGGTTGATGTGAATGCATATGTTGGCAAACTGGCTGGAGACTAACATAGGGGAACTTGTAGAACTATGCTAAAACCAAATGTAATTAGATTCTCCTTTTAAAGCTAACCTGTGTGAAGAACTTTCAGCACAGTATAGAGTAAGGACCCCTGAAAATCTACTTATTCATATTAGAAAGGGGAACACTGGCAAAAAATTATCAAAATGAACTTTGTCATAACTGGAAATTAATCAAAGGTTTATAATAATCTGAAGAACATTTGTGCAAGGATGTCTGATATTCAATAAGAACAGTGAGTTTTATGCATTTTAGTATGCCCCAAACCCTTTCTCTCTAGTCTCCCATCTAGTATAGTCTTCTTTTTTTTGTCTTTTTCCTTTTTATTGGTACCGGGGATTGAACTCACGACTGCATGTTTGCATGGCAGGCGCTTATGTCGCTGAGCTAAATCCCCAGCCTCTAGTATAGTCTTAAAACTCAACAACTTCACAACTCAGATGGGAGGGGTAGGCACTAGAGGGGACAGAATGAGTTAAGAGCTCCATTCTTAAAGATTTTCTAAATTGACATGTCTGACAGCTTCCTGGAGAAACTCTTCACTAGGGTGAGGAAACAAAAGTTCAGTTGAGGCAAATAAAAGCTAATCAAAAAATTTAAAACGAAAAGCAAGAGAATTAAATTTGACAAGGGGTTTTGAAAAACTCCAATGTAGTCTAGGGGAACTAGAAGGCGAGATGTATGTGCAAGGTTGTGCACAGTACAGGAATAAACTCACCAAGGTCCTACTCTAGCTGACATTGGGGCTTTGAGTAAATAGGAAGTGAGGACAAAAGCAAGGATATAAACTACTCTAGAGCACTGAAGATATGCCTCTAACCTATGCAGCAAGGGTTGGGAGATTCATTTGTTGAAGACATCTAAGGAAATCTCTATCTAATCATGAATTAACCACTAGCTAACCAAACTGAGACTTCAATAGTCACACATAACAAAATACAAACTTCACAGAATTAGTTTAGGAAAATAATTGAAGTGACAGCTACAATGCCATTTTGAACAGACAACCATTTTAGCTCTCCTTACTCCTCCTGCCCACCCCTCCCATTTCCTTTTTGCTGAATCATGCAGACTAAGTGGCCAACAGACCTTTATCCTGAATGCCTTCATCTCAGTAAGGCCCTCTAGCCTCTAAAACCATTTCTAGTCTCCACCCCTAGCACCAAAAATCACACCAAATAAGGATCAATCTTCAGACCTGAAATCACTTCCTATGTAATGTCCAGACACCTGTTCCTGGAGGTCGATATCCTGCACGCCATGTCAAATGTCATCCCCTGGTTAATAAAGCTTGTTTACCTTACTCTCAGTCCCCATGGTTAATTCTCTGCATCTTGCAGCAACAGAACTAACCAAGGAAACAGCAACAGTAAGAACAAGAAACTCTGAAAAAGGTGAATATGATTACAAAAGATAGCAATTACATTATTGGAAACATCCAGTTTTCAATTAAAAATTATTACATGTGTAAAGAAATGGAAAAATATGGCCATTTACAAAGGAAAAAGCAGCTTATACAAACAGTGCCTGACATTGGATTAAGTAGATGAAATTTTAAATCAGTCAATCTGAAAAATTAAGGAATGCATACAATAATACCTCAGTTCATGAATGGTGCTGTTCATGAACAATTTCATTCCCAAACAAAAGTGTTTGGAAAAATTTTGCCTCCATTTACAAATCTACATGGGGTAATGAATATGAACATCATCTTCCCTGAATAAATATGGATGCAGACATTTTCCCCAGAATATTCGGACAAATTAAGTTCATGATCTGAGGCACTACTGTAACTGAAGAACTAAAAGAAAGTATGTGTATAATATCTAATGAATAGAGAATGTCAAAATGGAGACAAGGAATTATAAAGACAAACAAGTAGAAATTCTGGAGTTAGAAAGTACAATAACTGAAATGAAAAAATCATAGAAGTACATAATAACAGATCTGAACCAGAAGAATCAACATATATAAAGATAGATCAATTGCAATTACCCTGTCAATGAAGAGAAGCAAGAAAATAAATATACAAAATTAACAAAGCTTGAGAGAAAAGTGGTCTACCACCATGTATATTACTATACATATAATGGGAATCTCTGAGAAAAAGGAAAGAAAATAATAGACAAAATGTTTGAAAAAATAATGGCTGAAAACTTGCAAATTTGATAGAAAATATAAATCAGTATTTAATATTAATCTTCACTAGCCCCAGAAAATCAAAGAAGTCTAAGTAGATAAACCCAAAGAGATATACAACTTAAACTATCAAAAACAAAGTCAAAGCAAGAATCTTAAAAATAACAACAGAGAAGTGATTCACCATGTACAGCAATTTTTAAAAGATTAAGAGCTGATTTCTGGCCTGATGACACTCACCTGTAATCCTAGCATTCAAGAGGCCAAGACAGGGAGACTGCTATGAGTTTGAGGCCAACCTGGATTGCACACTGGGTTCAAGGCCAACCAGAACTACATAGTAAGATCCTGTCTCAAAGAGAGAGAGGGGGGAGAGAAGGAAGGAGGGAGGGAGGGAGAGGCAGAGAGAGAGAGATGCAGAGATACACCCAAGGAAACATGAGCAAGAGAGAGAGAAACAATGGAGGGAGAATGCAGTAGAAGGACATGCTAAAATAGCTGTGGAGGGGGGAACAAAACAAAACAAATCTATCAACTAAGACTTCTACATCAGCAAAATTATCCTTCAAAGACAAAGAAGAAATTGAGACACTATCATATTTAAAAACAAAGTCAAAAGTGAGTCTTCTCTTGGGAAACTTAACCTATAAAATATACTAAAAGGACTATCTTGGGCTCAAAGGATATCATACAGAAATATAAAACTACACAAAGATACAGAGAAAAGGCAATATATCTTTGTAGGAAAACATAGTACAAATTTTAAAATTTATAACACTTCTCCTGATTTAAAAGTAAATTCTATAAAGCAATAATTATATAAGTGTGTTAATAATCTTGTAATGTATAGAGATATATTTCATGGGGGCTGAGGATTTAGCTCAGCGATGTAAGTGCCTGCCTTGCAAGCGCACAGTTGTGAGTTCAATCCCTGGTACCAATAAAAAAATAGAAGGAAAAAAAAAGAAGATATACTCCCTGTTATAATAATAGCTCAAAGGAAAGGTGAAAGAATGGAGCTAGACAAGATAAAACTTTATATGTTACTAAAATTAATTATACTGTTGTAAGTGAAGGTGTTTATTTTAATTCTTGAGGTAACCACAGAGAAAATAACCCATAGATGTATATTATAAATGAAGCAACAAGGGAATTAAAATGGTACACAGAAAATTTCTTATTTAATATTTAAAAACTCAGTAATAGAAAATAGAGGGGAAAAATGATATAAGACATATGGAATGTAAGCAGGAAAAAGGCATTATCTTCTTGATAATTATACTGAATTTAAATAAATTAAATACATGTCTAAGTTACTTTTTACTTGTCACTGAGACAAAATAGCTGATGCCCAAAACTGGGAAAGGAAAGGTTTATTTCCTACAGTCTTTTGGAGGTTTCAGTCCATACTCAGTTGGCTCCACGGCAGGATGGCATGGTGGGGCCACAGTTCATGGTGGCTGCAAACAGCAAGGCGGAAACCAGAAAGAGAGAGAGAAACATACCTTTTTCCTGCCATTACATTGTATGCTGGCTCTACCCCTAGGTGGGTGCAGCACTGACACCATCAATCCAAGCACAAGGCAATAAACCAATCCCAAATGCACAATGCAAATGCTTGAGGCCTGGGGGCCACAGACATAAACCATGATAATATCCCAATCAAAAGAGTCTGGAGGAAGGGATGTGGTTCAGGAATAGAGCATTTCTTAGCATACACTGGGGCCTGATTTCAGTCCCTGTCACCATTCACACAAAAGTCTGAAAGAATGGAGTGGAAAAATGAACCCAAGTATACGCTATCAGCAGGAGACACATGTTAGATTCAAAGACATGAATATGCTCGAAGTAAAAAGATGGAAAAGGACATACCAACCAAAAGAGCCCTGGAGTGATCATAATATCAGACAAAATGTCAGTGAGTAAGTTATTAAAAAAAAAAAAAATATATATATATGACAATGTTATTAGAGACAAAGAAGGGCACTTTAGAATAATTAAGTGGTCAATCCATTAGGAATACATAATAATTATATAAACATGCATACATCTATCAATAGAATTCTAAAATATGAGCCAAAAAATAAAAAGAATAATGAGAGAAATAGGCAGCTCAACAATAATAGTCCGATATTTCAATACTACACTTTTAATAATGGAAATAATACTAAAGTCAAAGATGGATAACTAAACAAAAGACTGGGAAAACACTGTCAATTAAATTAGAACTAACAGACATCTATAGCATCTTTATCCAGGAAGGAAAGAACATATATTCTTTCCAAGAATACACAAAACATTTTCCAGAATTAACTCTATGTTAGCACTTGAAACAACCTTAAAGCCTTTGAAAAGGTTAAAATCATGCAAAGTATGTTCCCTAGCCACAATGAAATGAAATTAGAAATCAATAGCAAAAGAAAAATTTGGAAACCCATAAATAATGAAAATTAAACAACATGTTCTTAAGTAGCCATGAATGAAAAAATAAATTAAAAGGAAATTAAAATATACTTTGAGAGGAGTGACAACGGAAGTTCAACATGTTAAATGTATGGATGCAGATAAAGGCGCACCTAGAAGAAAGCTTACTGCTATAAGCACCTGCATTAAAAAGAAGTAATTTCTTATATCAGTAACTTAACTTATGCCTTAAAAAAAAACAGAAGACGATTAACAAACTAATCCCAAAACAAGCCAAATGAAGTAAAGTAATAGATATTAGAACGAAAATTAATAATAGAGAATATAAAAATAATAGAGAATATCTACAGAACCAAAAGTTGGTTCTTTGCAAAAACAAACAAAGGAAAAAGAAATAAAAATGACAAGCTTTTAGGTAGACTGACCTGTGGGGAAGGGAGACTCAAATTACTAAATACTATTAATAATTATAGTTCAACAAAATTGATAATTTGAAAAAATGAACTAATTCCTAGTGAGACACAGCTGCTCTCACTGACTCAAGAAGAATTAGAAAGTCTAAATAAACACATAATCAGTAAAGAAATTGAATTAGCAATAATTAAAAAAAAACTTCCACAAATAAAGCAAATTCCATTTTGCTTCACTGGTGAAAGCTATCAAATATTTAAAGAAGAATTATTACTAATCTTTCACAAACTGTTTCAAAATATAGAAAAGTAAAGAACACTTCCTGATTCATTCTATGTGGTCATTATTTCCCTGATACAAAAACCTAAATACACAAGGAAAAGATAACTACCGATCAGTACCTTTTATGATTACAAATGCAAAATCCTCAAAATACTGCACAGGAAATCCAGAAACACATAGAAAGGATTATAAACCACAACCAATATAAGGTTGATTTAATATTTGAAAATAGAATAAAGGACAAAACCACATGGTCATCACAAGACACGAGGAGAATCATTTCACAAATCAGACATACTTTCATGAGAAACTATTCTACAATGTAGAAATAAAGAGAATTTTCCCACCCTAATCAACACTATCTTTAAAAATCCAATAGCTAATTTATTTAACTATAAAAAACAGGATGTTTTTATTCTAAAATCAAGAACAAGATAATGCTGTCTGCTTTTGGCATCTTTGTTCAACATAGTACTAGAGGTCCTAGTCATGGCAATTAGCCAAGAAAAAGAAATAAAAGACATGCAAAATTGAAAGAAAAAAATAAAACAGTCTATTTGCATAACACTTTGTCATTAATATAGAAAATCATAGGATTGTCAGTTCTAATAAGTGAGGTCTGAAAAGTTGCAGGATGCACAATAATAAAATAATTGTATTTCTAGACACTAGCAGAGAAAAATTTTAAAATTTTTAAAATAAAATTCAGAAAACAATTGTACTTAATGATAATATCAAAAGAACAAAACAAGAATAACTTTAAGAGCTGAACACTATGAAACACGTTCAAAACAAGTTTAGGAAGATCTAAATGAAACAACATCCCACGTTCGTGAATCAAAAGACTTAACATTGTTAAAATGGCAATAGTTCCCAAACTGATCTGGAAATTCAACCTAATTCATATCAAAATCCTCCCTGCTAGTTTTGCATAAATGGATAGGGACCTTAAAATTCACTTGAAAATGCCAGGTACCTAAAACAGTAAAAGCATTATTGAAAATAAAACACTGTTTTTGAGGTGATTAATATGTGGTAAAGTTAAATATTGCTGATAGTTATAAAACTCTATGAACATTCTAAAAACTACCAGCTGTGTACTTTTAAAAGGATGAACTTTTGGGCATGTGAATTATAGTTCAATACAGTTGCTTGTTTTTGTAAAGACAACTTGTGGCCGATACATCAGGCCACATATATTGATAGTATGCATCTCAATTTGCTTTCCTCCTATTTCTCTATTACTAAAAGATGTTGGAATGTTTATGTTTAGGATAGCTGACGTGGAATTATTTTAGAGAAGATAATATTTTATAGAAGATGGTGAAGAATAATCTGTCATTGCAAAAATGGTTGGTTTATGAATTTTACAAATGTGATCAAATATGGTTCTATAAGTGCTAATTGACAGCAAAATGCTTTTAAACATTTTTATGACACTTTTAAGGGCTCTTACTTTGCAGAGACTTCAACGTACAATAAAAGCATATCAACGAAAGGTCAGGACTGTTAGATGTAGGCCAGACATCAAGGTCTTTCACCCTCTTGGTTTAAAACCAAAGAAGCACGTTTAATCGTCTTCCCATTTCTTCTATGCAAGATGTTGTTCTTTGTAATATCAGCTCATCTGGACTCCTAAATTATGGATTGCTTACTTTGAAAAAACTAGGCTAACAAGTTTCCAATGATAAGTAATGAAATAAATATTTCATGGAGAGCTACAGGCCTAGATTTCTAACACTAATTTCAGATTCCATTTCCCTGCTTTCTTCCTTTTTGACTTCTTAGAGTTAGTAGACACATAGGAAGAAAAAAAAAAAAACAAACCCAAGGCTATTTGAGGAAACCAGTTATTACACATTGATAGGTTCTTTTAAGGTGTCGTGTGTCTTTAGAAAAGCATATGAAAAGAGAAGAGCTTTGCATATGAAAATTCATGGCAGAGATAAACCAACAATCAGGAGTTATTCTAATTCTTATTAGAAAAGAGACTATCAGCCTTGAGAAAACCAATTAAGCCTCCTTTCGTGGATGAGTGGCACTAAGATTAAACTCTCTAAGAAGATAGAAGTCATCCATTAAAACGTAACATTTTCTGGCAGGTACTGCAATGTTTTATGGGCTTGTGATGTTACTGGAGTCCATAGCATCAGGTATGAGGACAAACCAGAACTGTTAAGAACCAGTAGAATGAGGACCGACTAGAATCATTAAGACTGTAGGAACACACAGAAAAAGCAAATATTTTGAAGGCATGACCCAGAAGATAGTGAGCTAAGGATGAAGGGAATTTTACGAGGAATTTATATGGAACCAGGCATAAAACTGGAGAGCTATTTAACCGCCACTTACTGAATACTGAATAGAGCCACACTGCATATATAGTATTTACAGAGATAAAAACTGAAGTTTAGTGAAATTTATTAACAAATATATGGATTTACTGGGATTTGCACCAAAATATTACATTCTTTAGCCCATGTACTTAAACATAACCTTGCATTGTGGTCCCAAATTAAAAATGTCTCACCTAGTGAAGATTTAATTCAGAAAGAGAAAGAATATTCTTCATTTGCTTTGTCAATATTGTGCACAATTTCTTGCATTCCACACATATTCAGTGCCTCCTATATGCTTGAAAAAGAGTCTTTAAAACTGTACTTTAATTGAATGGAATAATGACTAGGGAAGTCAGTGACAGGATTGTACTGTGCTGTTTAACTACCCTGAGCTGGTGCTTCGGGTTTTGTGCTAAGGATCTCTTTATATTTATTACCAGCTATCACATACTTTGATTGAGGGAGAAAATAATTACCTTTCTGTATTAAATAATTTCATATATAAATGTCTTTAGTTCATTTGGAATGTTACATAACACACATTTCTTTTTTTGTTAATACTTCAAGGACAGCTACTGGCCTTCAGATAGCATTTTAAAGGAGGAAACCTAGAGAGGAATCTGGTAGGTTATAGAGTTCTCCTGTGACAACTATAGAAGACAAATTAGACGCTTGAAGATGTTTATGTTACCAATTTGCTTTTCTGTATCCTGACCACTCAAATGAATGAAATGAAAATTATTAACTCAACCCGAGGCCTAAAACACAGAAATGAGTGTTGAAGGGTGGAACAAAACTACGTTTGTCCTCTTCAAACCCCTCCGTGGCTTGAGAAACCTCCCACAATCCAGTGGAAGCAATCCAGCTGTTCCCTGCCAGCCTGTGTGAGTAGGTTGACCTCTGGCTTTCTCTACATTGCTGCAACCTAACTTTTCATGTCCTCAGTATCCAGTATACTTTTTTTTCATGCAAATTTCCTTGTCAAAGCTACAAAGGAACATTTGATCAAAGGTCAATCCCTTTTTGTGTTCGTGTTTGATAAAGAAATTTCTATTTCATCTCTGGCTTTCAAGGCAGGTTAGGAAAGTGTTGCCTGACAGAGAAAAGAGTGAGGCGCTCCCTCCTTGTCCTTTTCAACAGTTTTCCAGCTTTTTTTCTTTTAAATTGTATGAGTGCTTTATGTTTTTGTTTTCCTAATGGAATACTTCAACTAGCTGTGAAAGGAACCTGAACTTTGCTGGCCTGTGACTGGAAGTGGAATTGCTGGTGGGTAATAGCTCAGGAGTCAATGCAATAAGCATCAGCAGTTTTACTCACAATGGAACTTGTATACAAATAGGGCTTGGAAGGAACGTTATGACCAAGGGCCAAAAGTGTCCTTAGGGGTTTTTATTTTATTTCTTTCTTGGTGTTCTTTTGTCTTTCTGACAAGAACAAAGAAAGGAGAAACAAAAAATTTTTAAATTAGTTTGTGTAAATTGACTTTTACCCTGCAATGCTTTGTCTCACAAGGCAAATCCAAGTTGAATAAACAAAGCAATTCATTTACTTAGTACTGTGTATTTTTAAGTATTAGGGAAGTTTGGCCATGAGATGCTGTCTGATGGGCAAAGCTCCATTTGAATCATCAGGACCATCTTGGCTATAGATGGTGTGCAGGACTGAGAAGCTCAGCTCACTGTAACAGCCTATTTATTGAAAAGTTATGCTGCAAAAGCAACAGTACAACAATTATGTTTCAAGAGACGATATTCCTGATTATAACCCAACACTTTCATCAGACAATGATGTTACTGTCAAGTAGAAATTGGGAGAACTAAACAGCCCTGTGCCACGTAGATGACTTCAGTGCTTAATAAAGGGACAGTTGTCATGAACTGGGTCTTTGGGTCCCAGAGGCTGAAATAAGGAGCTTAACTCGCCGCCTTAAAATAAATACACAGGTTCATCGACTCCTATCATCCCAGAAAAAGAATTTTCAGGGAACATCAAGAAAAAAGAGACATGAGAAAGATTAATTAGAAGTAAACATAGGACACATTCCAGTGTGGAGTGCAGGTGCTCAGAGAAATGAAGAAGGATACAGTTGGGGTAGAGCACACATTTAAAGGTTATTAGCAATATGGGTGACCTCGGATGTGTAATCTCACAACCAGATCACTGTGTAGGCCATCCACAGGGGTTTCAAGAGAAGATACGCTTTAGCCAGGCACTCTTGCAGGCTAGAGGCAAAGTGCAATTTGCAGGTGAAAAGGAAACCAGTAGAGCCATTTGCAGTTGAAAGGGAGTCCAGCAAGATTGCTGGGTGTGTGTGTGTAGGGGGGAGGGAGTAAATACACTGGGTTTGTATTCTCAATCTGCAGTTTTTCTTTAAAAGTGCAATTTTAAATTCTCAATCAATTTCCTAGTCTCCTTTCTATCTAGTGCTATCGCCTCTATCGTACCTCACAGTGACCACTGGAAGACTTGAAAAGACTTTGAAAACAGATAGGGTTTGAACTCTGACCCTATCCCAACTTGCTTGTCTATAAAATGAGAGTGATTAAAGCACCTTACACAGAAACATTCAGTAGATGCCGTATTTTCTTCCCTTTTTAAAAGTATAGAATAAATATAAATAGTAAATAATACAGTAATTAAATAGAGTAAAATGTTTGGGCATGCAGCCCTACCTTTGTACCCATTAATAGTGCCACAGCTAAGAAGTAGGTCAAGGGTTTGTGCTCAGACTGCCTCTCCAAGTTATGAGCTCTTTCTTGTTTTCTTTACAGAAAACTAGAACAAAGAACTCTTAAGAATCACTCTCTAATGAGGAGTCAGAAACTTCTCCAGAACGTGTTTATCTATGTATCTCATTTCCAATTTCACCAGTTTAGTGTGCACTTTGTAAAACACTTACTAATCCTGTCTCATTTTTATCATTTAGAAAGTCAGGTTCTTGTGTACCAACAAAAAAGTGTGCTGCCCTTTGGATAAAGTGAAGCAGCTCTTAGGTTCCTCTTTTGTTTAAGAGCATTCTTAGAATGTTCTGCTTGCTGTCTCAGCTCACCATTAATCACTCTTTAAAATGATCGGAGGGTTCTCTTAGTGGGCGCAACCAGGTGCTTGGCTCACGCGGTCAGGCCAGCATGGGTAGGTGTCAGGCAAAGACACAGAAGGCACATGGCCCAAGGGGCTGGGAAGGACTTAAGTCCTCTGCTTGCACTTGTCAAAGCTCAGGAATAAGGGAGAGCAGGTGCTTGGTCACCTTGCTTGCCTCGTTGACCTGTAACACGGCCCCTTTCAAACTCCCACCAGAGTACCCAGCATTGCTCCAAGTCTTTCTTTTATTTCTTCCCCTACTTCTTTAGCACATAGATTTATAGGGCCTTCTTTCCTACTTTGGAGGAGGTGAAAAGGGAGAAAACAACCCATAGTTCTGGGAGGTTCTTTGGGGAACTGGTGGAGTGGGGTCAGATTTCTGAGAAAAAGTCAAGTACCTTCACACAAGATTGATAGGAGCCTGTCTACACTGCTGTACGCATGAGCTCTAGTTTTGTGGGTGGAAAGGAAATTGTTAGGGGTGGGAATTGTTTAGACAGGGAAGTATCCCCGAGCAATCATTAGTTAACAAGGTCACAGCTAGAAAATAGGCGAGTTAGCTCCAGAATGTTTAGGGAGAAATTAATCAAGGCCCTGAAGGAATAGGGGCAGTGGAAGCAGATAGTTAATGGCCTGACGAAACTGGTCATCCTTCTTTCACTAGATGCCCTTCCCCTGCGAGCTGGGGTTCATACTGAGTCCCTACTTTTCAAAAGCTGGGACCTCCCCCACCCCACATACATATATCGTGTACCTTTACAACAGCCAGCACCCACCACAAGGGCGGAATGCAGTGGCAGGGACTTGAAAACACCAGGTCCTTGTTTTTCTCTTTGCTTTTTGTAAGGGAGAACAATCAGCTTGTATCAGGAGGCAGCATGGACACTGAAACCTCAGAGGGACCTGGAGCGGTCCCCTAATTAACGCCACTAATGACATTCTGGCCGGTGTTCAAATGATCCAGTCCTGCTTTCAGGGCAGATGATTATCTTTTTCTTTTTCTTTTGAAGGGACAAAAGTCAGACTCCATCCTGAGCTGCCTGTAGGTTTCCTAGCTAAAGGGCCACAGTCTGAGCTGAGTCTCAGCAGCACTAATCTGAAAGGAAATACGTCTTGGAACCCTGAGTCCTGCACCCCACAGGTATAAGCAAGTGAAAAGCAAGCACCACTTTCTGAACAACTATTGGCTGTGAATTTGATGAGCAGTGGTGGCTTCCTACACACGTGTTCCTTCTACCACCATTCCAACAGCAGCTTAATTAAGATATAATTCTCATACTACACAATTCACCCAAAGTATAGAATTCAGTGGTTTTCATTATATTCATAGTGTTGTACCTCCAGCACCATAATCAATTTTAGAATATTTTCATTTCTCCAAAATGAATTCCTTTACCTACTAAAAATCACTTTCCTCGGATCTCCCAAGACCTAGGCTCTTATTTATTCATTTACTTACTTGCTTATTTATTTATGGACAGGCTGTCATTATATGGTTCGGACTGTCCTTGAACTCATAGCAATCCTCCTACCTCAGCCATGAATACATTAATACAGGCATGTATCACCACACTTGGCCCCTAGGCTATAATTCAATTTCTGGTACTATATGATGGGATTTCTTTAACTATGTTTTTAAATCAGTGAAGGTACTGCAGAGTACAGTGTCAGTACTAGGGCAGTTTTAGCAATCTGGATGAGAGCTCAGCAGCTAGGAAATCAGACTTGGATTTAAGTCCTGGCTTCGTACTAGCTAGCTCTGTGTGTGTGTGTGTGTGTGTGTGTGTGTGTGTGTGTGTGTAAGTCAACCTCCTCAAATCTATATTCTCAACCGAAAAAATGATAATAATTTTTAATTCATGAGTATGTTTTGAGTATTAAATAGGAATGGATGCATGTAAAAGTAGTTAATAGCATTCCTTGAATATCATAAGTATGCATTACAGGTTAATAGTATATTTATTCTAGCAATTCACAACACTCACTGTAGCCTGGACTGTATTTTATTAGCTAATCCATCCTGCCCCAGTTGAACAGCTCTACTTTTCAAAATAGTAGCTTGTGTTGTCATTTAACAGGTGAATGGTAAGAACAGCTTCAGAACAGTGGAAGGAAAGGACGCCAGCGAGAGTGGGTGGCGGAACGAATGAGAGCAGAGAGGGCAGTAAGTGCAGACTCCTCTTTCAAGAAACTGGACAGCGACTTCAGGGGCAAGAACTGTGTACAATCCAGAGATCTGAGGGTGTTTGCAGACCACTGGGGAAAGGACCAATGAAGGGAGATTTGAGATGTTAAAGAAAGGGGGTTCGAGTTCATTAGGACAAACAAAGAGACAAGGCCACCCTGGAAATGAACGTACCATAGCATGACTGCATAAGCATTTTGCAAAGACAGAACTAAAATACAAGAAATAATTGGGTCTTATCCTGGCTCCCTGATAAGCATAGCCTGAGCCTCGATTCTGTGTTATTTAGGAAAGCAAACACAGAACAGAAGTGCAGAAGAGCAGATAGGAAAGAGGAAGGAGGGAAGTTTAGGCAAGGTGTTAACCTCCTTTATAGGCAACTGATTATTAATACCACAAGATCTTCTGAAAATCTCATAAAACATTTCAGAATAGCCTTCAGGGAAAAGAGAGAAACATTCATAAACCTTCATCTTTTTACCTTCTTTTCTCTAGGTCCAAGATGGTCTATTGAATTAAGCCCTTTGCAATTCTGGTATGAGAAATTGTAAGTGTCAAGTGGGTCCTTAAGAGTCTTCCATGCTGTAGCTGGGCATGGTGGCACACACCTGTAATCACAGCAGTCTGAGAGGTTGTTGTTGGAGGATCACAAGTTCAAGCTCAGTCCAGGCAATTTAGTGATAAAGAGTAAGAGATGGGGACGTAGCTCAGTGCCAAGACCCTGGGTTCAATCCCAAGTACCACCAAAAAAAGTTTTCTACACTGTGGCTTATAAAAGACCCAACACTAGAACCAGGCAGGGTGGCACAGGCCTGTAATCCCAGTACTAGGGAAGCTGAGGCAGAAGGATCAACATGATTTTGAGGCCAGCTAGGCTACATAGTGAATTCAAGACCAGTCTAAACTACACAGAGAAATTCTGTCTCAAAAAGACCCAAATAAACAAAAAACAAAACAAAGCCCAAGACAGAAGCAAGGGGTAATACAGCCCCCATCCAAATGCAAAGTTCCTATCAATGGCGGCACACGACAATCACCAAGTAAAAGCTGGGTCTATGAACAGGGTTGAGAAGATTTTATGGTAGTTGAAGAGATGCTTCAAAGAGCTGTCATTTAGTAGACACCCAGGCAATATTTTAAGCACTTGATATAAGCTCACATCTACCTTGCATTATTGAAAATGAGAAAATTGAGGAGTAAAAACAAGTAATCTTTTTTGGCATTTCAAAACCTACCTTGGTTTCTTCTACACTTAAACCACATCATCTGGTTAGCTTGTAGCTAAGGCCTGTACAACATGTTCTCTTCCAGACAGGGCTGTTGACTTGCTCAGCCTGACTGTGAGAAGTTCCCATCCACTCTTATTCACAGGCGCAGTTTTGTCTGTGTTCTTTGCTTTCAGCGACAGCAGAGGGCAGCAGAGTCCTTTCCACCCAGGCATTTTGTGAAAAAAAAAAAAAAAAGTTTTGGGGCTGTGCACAGGTAAAGCAGGCCCCTTTCCAAGGCAAATAGCAAATGAGTTTCAGATATCTAGGGTGGGAGCAATAACGCATTTCCTCATATCTCTAAGTATAAAGATAGTTCAATCTTCTGAAGAAAAAGAGCTATGTCTTTGGAAATCAAAGCACTATAGTAACATTTTCTGAAAACAATTGTAGTCTTATGATTGCAACTGCAAGCAGAAACACTGAAATACACTCAGGTTTTGGTGGCAGATTTGTTTTATGTCGATGGGCAAGAATTGGGATCATTCCCAAAATATCAGGCCCTGATCTCTGGTGGCCTAGGTTTATATGAGATAAGCAAGCAGGAAGTAGAGAGGCAGAATGGCTTGTCAATTGGGGTGCTTTATACAACCTACATCATAATGACCAGCTATGTGGCACAGGGACCAGCCATTCCTATGGACAAGGGTAGCCAGAGCTGGAACAGCAACTATTGCCTGGGCAGCTTACAAACTGAAGTATACTGGTACGGCAGGGTTTGGGGTGATTATGTTCCCAATCTTTTTTATTACATATTTATTTTTTTTTTCTGAATTTCATTTCTTCTATTTTGTTTATACTTTATAAATAAAAGGTAAGTTTATGCTGATGGATTCATATTTATTTCATCTAAACACTCACCTTGAGCTTTCAGGAATAAAACCTACCTTCTTGTGGCTTATGAGTCCTGTATAGTACGCATGTGTAATGATTACTCTCTGAAGGCAGAGAGCATCAGTTCCGACTTTTCACATGACCCAGAAATAGATATCTTCATCAACTCACTACAGAATTGAAAGTTTTCAGTACAAAGAGATTTAAATGACAACTGATTAACAATTCCAAGAACAAGGCAGATAAAATGTTTGCAGGCCTTTAAACTATGCCAGGCATATAGGTATGCTTCCTAAGAACATAAGAAAAAGGTCTAATTTCCCCCAAACTATTTTTTAAATCTGAGAGATAGTAGGGTGCTTATAAGGAATTACAGTGTCTTGCTTAATTATTGATTTTAGAATAAATTTTTAACTAGAAACTCCAGTACATCTTCAGCACAGGATGTTTCACTTACCATACATAGTACATTTAGAAAATATAGTGAATGTTTAATTTTTAAAAATTATTACAGCAAGGGGCTGGGGATTTAGCTCAGCGGCATAAGCACCTGCCTTGCAAGCAGGCGGTCGTGAGTTCGATCCCTGGTACCGATAAAAAAAATTATTACAGCAAAAGATACAACATCATCAATTGCCTTCAACCTACTCCCCCTCACTTCAAGCATGCTTATTTGGTCACTTTTGCCATTTTGGAAGCTGTTCTAGAAGTCACCTTTCATGAGTATCTTTAGTTGGGCTATCGTGGTTGCCTTGAAGCTGTGCATTGATTCAAAACATTCACCTTTAATGGTAATTTTGACTTTGTGAGTGAGCCAGAAAGTTGCCTGGTACCAGACTTGGTGAACAAAATGGATGAGGATACACTAATATTTTTACAAGCCTGCCTTCCTGTTGATTTAAAATAAACAACACCACTCACCGTATTTTTGATCAAACTGTGAAAACACTCATGAAAGAAAACTTTTAGAATGTCTTCAGAAAGTGGCAAGAACAATAGGAAAAGTGTGTTCAAAGACAGTGGAAGTATTTTGAGGGTGATTAATGCCAATGTGTTTCGTATAGTAATATATTTTAAAAATTTAAATTTTCACTGTATTTTCTGACCACAATGCATATCTATCTGTCTGTCTGTCTATCTATCTATCTAAATTTCAGTACACTATCTCAATTTTTGTACACTTACAAAAATTAGCTCAGCTATTTCTTTTTATTTAAAGAGAAAAAAAGAAAGGACATAAAAAAACAAAGCAAATAATAAGAGGTACAAATAATACAGTATTTCAAGAAAAAAATACAGTAAGAAATATACAGTTAATAGGTTACGTATTATCTTCCCAGGAACAGTTGTCCAAATTACAAAATTAAAGCATATAAAGTGGGCATTCATACAGTGAAATTGGAGACAGTTCCGTTCAATGATCCAGCAAAAGCTCAGTAATATGGTTTTCCATCCTACACATGCGAACGTACCTGCAATTATATCCCTTAGTCCACCTTCCTTTCCTCTCTTTTTTGCAATAACATTTACACTTTTTGGGTTTTATTACTCCCACGGTTCTTATTACTTTTTTTGAAGAGAATAAAACCAAACGTGACTAAGCAAAACAGAGTCAGTTATAACAGAAGGGTGGGCATAGCACATGATGCAAAAATAGAATACCAGGTGATTAAAAGTGGTTACCATTGTGCCTCTTGCTATTTTTAAATTGAGTTGTCTATATCATCAGGTATAATAGATTTGATCAAAACAGTACAGAACAAGACCCATAAAACCTACACTGAAGACCTTGCAGGACTTAAAAAAAAAGGATAATAGTCAAACCATAATGGGCATCACAGTATATCTTATTGTCTTCAAAGAAGTACAGCTTGTCCATGTTTCATGGGCAATAGCATGGCTTCACCTGTTCAGGTATGTGAGGAGTTGATGCGCCCAAGTTTCTTCCATCAACTGTGCTCAGTAGAGTTCCAGCAAATGCTTGCCTACTGTATCTTTGGAACAGAATTGTGAATCTTAACTGAATTTCTCCTCAAATTGTGTCCTACTGTTTACAGGAATACCTACTATTCCTACCTACTATATCTACAGCTACCTACTATTTACAGGAATATTTGCTCTCTCGTTTTTATTGTGAGGGCTTTTATTGTGAGTCTTTAAAACTTTCTGTTTTGGAAAACCAACCATCAGATTCTTAGGGCCGGAGGATAGAGACTCACTTTGTTAAGACATAATCATAGTTATTCTACCAACAGTCCCTGGAAGATTTTGTTGCTGTATATGGCTACACAAATCAGTCTCAGGCTGGATCGTTTAGACTTTGTTTAAATGTGATACTTTGAACTTTGAGTTTAAAAAATCTCTACTCAGTCTCAGGCAGATAACCTTAGGAAATCGGATTCTCAAGAGATAGTCAAAGATAGTGTTGAGCATGCCTTTTAGATATAAAATAGGATTAAAGAAGCTCATCCTGGTGAAATTACTTAGCATTGGTGCCTCTGAATATAAAAGTATTCCTAAAGGCAGTGAAGTTTAAGATAGCCTTATGAAGGAGAATAAGAAAAGATTTCTATTATTATACGTATGGGATACCGAAAAAGAGATGAGAGGGAAAAAATAACCACAAGGAAAACATAAAATGGGTGTAAGATAGATGTTCTGTTTTGAATATATGAAGATATTGTCAGGGGAAAATTCTATTTTCACTTACAATTATTCTATGCAGCACACATAAAGCAACACATTTTTATTCAGAGGCCTAATCCAGGTTTAAGATGTGGCAGAAAGAGCTTTGCATTCTGACTCTGTTCCTGTTGTAAAAAAGAGCTGAAATATGATTTAAATTTTTATTCATAGATAGGATTTCAGGAGCTATATGAAGCATTTGAAAAACATGTCCCCATAAAAATACAATGACCCCTCCTTTGGGCTAAGAATGATATTAGGTACTAGGGATACTCATGGGGTACAAGAAATACAACCCCAAAATACAGAACCTTGGCATTTGAGAAGCAGGGATCACTGGATCCTCTTTCTGCCATTCTCTTCTAAAGCAGCCATAAAAGAATTCTATAACCTTCCTCTAAGCTGGGTCATAAGGCTTTCATTCCTTATACCTGGTGGAAAGAACTGGAGAGACTAAGATGCCAAAAATAATTCAAACCCAAGGCCTTGCTAAATTTCCCCCAGTTTACTACCATTAGGTCAGATCTCCTTTGTCCAATCAGCTTCTTTATGACTTTTCATCAAATTTAAGCACAAAAATGTAAGGATTGACCTTTTTCTTTGGGCCTTCATTCTTGAAGGCTCCCATGTTACATAAAATTTACCCTAAGAACCAACGGATGTAACTCAGTGGTAGAACACCTGCCTGGCATCATGAGTGAAGCCATGGCTTCCATCCCCAGCACTGAACACACACACACACACACATTTTTATTAATTATTTTTGTATGCTTTTTGTCTATGTGTTTTCATTACAGAATGGGAGGCTCAGCTATGACCTTAGCAACGGGTGAAGAAAAGAGTATATAGACTAAATACCAACATGAATATAAAGAGTAAGGTTGTAAACATGAACCAAAAGTACTAATAATAAGCATAATAAAATAATAATGAAAATTGGGAAAGAGGATCTAGAGACAGAGGCAGAGAGGTGAGTGGGGAGGAGAAGGAGAATAAAAAAGAATCAAGAAGGGTTAGGTACGTGCACCTCTTCCCTAACATGAATGTAAACTTCATATATTGTAAACACACATCAATAAAAAAGGGAAAAAATCTGCTTTTTTTTTCTCCCTTAAAACACAAAGATGAGCATGAGGGAGAAAAACAGCCTCATTCTGGCAGAATCCAGTGTCTGCTGGGAGACATGGAAAAATAATTTAACATGTTTAACAAATAATTACAGTACCACATGATACATACAAGAATGGAACTAACAAAGAAACAACTTATGAAAAAAACCTTACATACTTATTCCCAGCAGTTTGATTTGAAGATAAATCAGTATTATAATACACAAATGAAAGGATAGGGCAATTTGTTTTGTAACTCCAGATAGTTTATTTCTTTACGTTCGTTGCCTGGATCGCTTATTTTTCATGGCTATTTGGAATTTCACTTTTTTGATATGAGTCTCTCTGAGTAAAATAGATTCCTCATGTTATTTATTTTAGGGGGGTCACCCTTAACATTGAATTCCGGGCTGGTATTCAATAAAAATTTTTTATCTAAATCAAATTTGAATATGGGTAAAAAAAGAGATTATTCATTAAAAGGGGTGGAGAAGTTTTTCAGTAATATCTGAAGCAAAACTGAAAAAAGTAACTTTTTAAAAAAGGAAAATAGACCATTTCATCTTTATAGTCGTCTGCCAAAGCTACATTAAATACACGATCTAGCATTAACATTTAACTTTACAACTTTTTTCACACCACACAGATTTATTGTCTCTTTGGCAGAACATATGTATCAGATAACTTAAAGGCAACAAGTTCTGTTCAATATGAGATGAATTTAGTATGTGTTCAAGGTATTTTCTTCCTTATAAAATGGATCTAGATTATAAAACATGGGCCTATTTACAATGATCTGGTCGCAGGTACGGATGAAGGCTTTTTTCTTTTTTTTCCTGAGACAAGGCCTAGAATGCACAGTGTATTCCTGACTGGCCTCCAACATATAATCCCCCTGTCTCAGCCTCCCAAATGCTGGAATTTTAGATGTGTGCCACTGTTCACAGCTTTAGATGAAGACTTTGAAGTCTGTAGGATATTTTAGTAATGAATTGCTTTCTTTTTTTTTTTTTTTTTTTTACTGGTACCTGGGATCAAACTCAGGACTGCCTGCTTGCAAGGCAGGTGCTTACACCACTGAGCTAAATCCCCAGCCCCCGTGAATTGCTTTCTTTTCTCAGAGTAAATATTTAACTTTTTATAGGACTAGTTACATTTTTAAACATTTATAATTTTTTTCAAAAATATTTATTTGTTTATTTATGTTTGCAATACATAATGGTTGCATTCATCATGGGGAATTTGTACATGTCTTATTTAAAATATAAGCGAGAAGACAAAGAATTTATTTTGGGAACCCCTGGTAACCCCTCTACCATAAGGCATGCTATTGATAGCTGTCAGCTACAGGGTAAGTCAAATTGAAATTGGGCTTTGCAAAAGACTGATACTGTTTTTTCCAAAACAGCACCTCTCAAACCAAGCCAGAAGCTCCCTAAATCCTCATCACGCAGTGCCAGTTTCACTCTGCCCTACATTGTGTGCCCTTGAGAATCAGGGCATCTTGCAGTTTCATAAGTACTTGCACTGTGCATTATCTCGTATGCCATGAATAATATCACAGCCAAGTTGTTAAATAGCTGCTCTTCTAAACAGATACATCCAGCATATGGAGGTTATAAGAGGTGAAAACACCAAGGACGAGCAAAAACTTGGGCACTGAAATAGTAACTCCATCTCATCTTCCAATGTTTCCTCTGTAGGCCTGGTGCTTTCTAAAGCTTAAGAAGGTGCTGTTGATGCCATTATCTCATCCTTTGTGGGTAGTTTAAGTTGTTAACTACAGAGAAAATACTTACTCATTCATAGCAGGTACCACAAATAATACAGGCGCATATGACTACAAGATTTCTGAATGTTTCTTTTTTAAATATTTTTATTTTAAAGAGATTAAGACAAAAGAGGACAGAACAAAGCACATCAGAACAGAACAATGTAAGCAACACAGTACTTCACTGCAAGACAACCAGATAGGAACAGTGGCTACCATAATGTCTCTTTCTTTGAAATAGTTGAGTGTACCTTCACATACAATAGTATCAAACATAACAAAATAGCATAAAACTGTTCAAGAGAATGGAAGTATTACAGGGCATTCAGAATGAAATAACTGAAAATGAACAATGGCTACTGTACTATACTATCTCTTTTTCCATAAAAAATTTGTTTATACTATCACACATATTCAAATCCAATAAGACACAACACGATAGAATCAATGGAAATAGAAGAACAAAAGCATGGTAGGACTTCAGAGCAAGATGATATTAAATCAGCAATGGCTGTCATAATGTCTTGTTTTCTTCAAAATAGCTATTCATACCATCACACATAATAAAATCAAACAAAACACAATAAAATCATTCCAACTAATGAATGAAAACATTATAAGTCTTCAAAGCAAAGTTATGGAGAATCATGATTACCATAAAATATTATGTACTCTTACCATTTCTCACACTAGGGAGACTATACAGATTTATACATGTGAGTTTTGATTTATTTCGCTTATGAGTTATGGTCTCAAGTTGTGTCCATTTATTTATAAATATCTCAATGTGATCATTCTTTATAGCTGAGTAGTAGTCCATTGTATAAAAATACCACAACTTTTTTATCCATTCTTCAGTTGATGGACACTTAGGTTGTTTCCAAGATCTGGCTATTACATATTTTGCTGCTATAAACTCGGGTGTACATATATCACTGTGGTATGATGTTTTCAGTTCTTCTGGGAATATGCCTAGAAGTAGAATAGCTGGGTCAAAGGGGCTTCCAGTCC
The DNA here is from genome assembly GCF_034190915.1 of Cavia porcellus. NCBI lineage: Eukaryota > Metazoa > Chordata > Mammalia > Rodentia > Caviidae > Cavia > Cavia porcellus. Next base: position 49,902,596 of record NW_026947496.1, read on the forward strand.
CAGCTTTTTGAGATCTCCAGACTGACTTCCACAATGGTTGCACCAGTCTACACTCCCACCAACAGTGCAGGAGAGTTCCTTTTTCCCCACAGCCTCTCCAGCATTTGTTGTTGGTAGTTTTCTTGACCCTGGCCATTCTTTTTGGAGTGAGATGGAATCTCAGTGTAGTTTTAATTTGCATTTCTCTAATGAGTAATGATGATGAACATTTTTCATGTATTTATTTGCCATCTGTATTTCTTCATCTGAGAACTGTGTATTCATCTCAGATGTCCATTTTTAGATTGGGTCTTTGAAATTCAGGGTCTGATTTTTTTATTTAATTCTTTATTTGTTGTAGACAGAAGTCCTTTGTCTGAGGGATAGTTCACTAAGATTTTTTTCTCAATTTGTGGGTTTTCTTTTCACTATGCTGGATATTTCTTTTGACATGTAGAAATTTTTTAGTAAGATATGATGCCACTTATTGATTCTGGGAAGTATTTCCCGTGTGGTTTGATTCCTGTTCATGAATTTGCTACCTACCCCTATGTCTTCAAGGTTTTAACCTAATTTGTCTTCCAACAGATTTAGTATTTCTGCTTTTCAGAAAGACTACTCAGAACTTTGGTCCAGTTAGATTTTAGTTTAATACATGGTGATAGGCATGGGTCTAGTTTTAGTTTTCGGCATATGGAGAGCCAGTTTTCCCAGCACCATTTATTAAAGAGACTGTCATTCTTCCAGTGAATATATTTGGCCCCTTTATAAAAAATAAGGTGGTTGAGTAGGTTTGTAGTTGTTGTTGTATCTTCTAATCTATTCCATTGATCTTCAGATCTGTTTTTGTTCCAGTACCATGTTGATTTTACTACAGTAGCTTTTTATTATAACTTCAAGTCAGGGATTGTGATGCCTCCTGCCTTGTCTTTGCTGCTTACAATTGCCTTTGCTATTCTAGGTCTCTTTTGATTCCAGATAAATTTTAGGATTGATATCTCTAGATCTATGAGGTATGTTAATGGCATTTTCATTGGGAATGCATTGAATCTGCATAACAGTTTTGGGAGAATGGTCATTTTTACAATATTTATTCTTTCTATTCATGAACAATGAATGTCTTTCCATTTTCTGAGATCCTCTTTGATTTCTTTTTTCAGAGTATTATAATTAATTCCTAAGTATTTCATTTTTTGGATGCTAGTGTAAAGGATACGGCTTCTCTTATTTCTCTCTTTGTGATTTTGTTGTTAGTGTATATAAATGCTATTGGTTTTTGCGTATTGACTTTGTATCCAGCTACATTGCTGAATTTATTTATTATATCTAGCAGTCTTTCAATGGAGTTTTGGTGGTCTTCTATGTAGAGTATCATGTCATCTGCAAATAATGATAATTTAACTTCTTCTTTTCCTATCTTTACTCCTTTTATTTCTCTCTCTTGTCTAATTGCTCTGGCTAGTATTTCTAGTACTATGTTGACTAGGAGTGGTGATAAGGGACATCCTTGTCTTGTGCCTGAATTTAAGGTAAAGGCTTTCAGGTTTTGGCCATTTAATATGATACTGGCTGTTGGTTTGTCATAGATGGCCTTTATCATATTGAAGTAAATACCATCTATTCCAATTTTCTGTAAGGTTCTTAGCATGAATAAGCGTTTGACCTTATCATAAGCTTTTTCTGCATCTATAGAAATGATCATGTGATTCTTACTTTTGGCTTTATTGATATGGTGGGTTATATTTATTGATTTATGTATGTTGAACCATCCCTGCATTCCTGGGATGAATCCCACTTGGTCATGGTGTATAATCTTCTTGATGATTTGCTGCATCCCATTTGCCAATATTTTAGTGAGGATTTTGCATCTGTGTTCATTAGGGAGACTAGCATGTAGTTCTCTTTTTTAGTTGGGCCTTTCTCAGGCTTTGGTACTAGAGCAATATTTGCTTCCATGAATGACTTAGGAAGAATTGCTTCCCTTTCAATTTCATTGAAGACTTTAAGGAGTGTCTGCATTGTCTTCTTTGTATTTCCTGTAGAATTCCACAGTGAATCTATCTGGGCCTGGGCTTTTGTTTGTAGGTAAGGACTTAATTACATTTTCAATTTCATTAATAGAAATTGGGTTATTCAGCAGTTTTACATCTTCTTGACCCACCTTTGGTACTTCATATGTTTCTAGAAATGTGTCCATTTTTTTCTGTGTTATCAAACCTATGAGAGTAGAGGTTTTTGAAACAGGTGTTGATGATCTTTGTATTTCCACAGTCTGTAGTGATTTTTACCTTTTTCATGTCTTATTGCATGAACTTGAGCTTTTTCTTTCCTTTTTAAAATAAGGTTGGCTAGGGTCTTATCAGTTCTATTTATTCTTTCAAAGAACCAACTCTGTGATTCATTCATTCTTTGGGTTGTTTTCTTGGTCTCTGTTTTGTTAATTTCTGTTCTGATTATTATAATTTCCTCCCTTCTTGTGACTTTGGGGTTGACTTGCTCTTCTTTTTCTAGATGTTTGAAGTGTAGCATGAGGTTGTTTATTTCTGTTTGTTCTGTTTTCCTGATGTGGGAACTCAGTGCAATAAATTTTCCTCCTAGGCCCGCTTTCATTGCATCCCTCAGGTTCCGATTAGCTGTATTTACATATTTATTTGCTTGTAGGTATTGTTTAATTTCTTCTTTAATTTCCCCTGTGACCCACTGATTGCTCAAGAGTGTATTATTCAATTTCTATGTATTTGTGGGGTTTTTGCAGTTTCTTTGATCATTAATTTTTAGTTTTATGGTGCTATGATCTGATAACATGCATGGGATAATTTCAACTCTTCTGTATTTACTTAAATATGTTCTGTGGGCTAGTATATGGTCTATTTTAGAGAATGTCCTATGTACTGCTGAGAAGAATGTATATTCTGATGTTGTTGGATGGAACACTCTGTATACATCTATCAAGTCCATTTGTTCACATGTGTGATTCAGTTCTGTTATTTCTTTGCTGATTTTCTGTCTATTTGATCTGTCCCTTGGTGTCAATGGTGTGTTAAGGTGTCCTGTTATAATTGTGTTATTGCTTATTTGATTTTTCATTTCTGTTAATACTTGCTTTGTATAGTTGGGTGCTCTGGAATTTGGTGCATATATATTTAAGATTTTTATCTCTTCCTCTTGAAGTTTTCCCCTAACTAGTATGTAGTGACCTTCTTTATCTCTTTGGATCATCTTGGTTTGAAGTTCACATTGTTTGCAAACAGAATAGCTACCCCTCTTTTTTTTTTTTTTATGGTTCCTTTTGCATGAAGTATTGTTTTCCATCCTTTGACTTTCAGTCTAGGAGTTTCCTTTTGGGTTAGATGGGTTTCTTGTAGACAGCATATGGCTGGATGTTGTTTCTTGATTCATTCTACCAGTCTGTTTCTTTTAATTGGTGAATTGAGACCATTTACATTAATGGTTGTAACTGTTATATACCAGTTCCTTTTTGACATGTTATCTTTCTGCTGTTGCATCTTTACCTTTCCATTCTGTTTGTCTGCCTTGCTTAGTGGTTTTTCCTATGTGTATCTAGAATATCTTTCAGTATTCTTTGCAGTGTTGGCTTGGTGATCATGAAGTTCTTCAGCTGTTCTTTGTCATGGAAGTACCTTATTTCTCCATCCATTTTGAAGGACAGTTTTGCAGGGTGCATCAGTCTAGGTTGGAAGTAATTTTCCTTTGTTATCTGAAATACTTTGTTCCATGCTCTTCTTGTTTGTGTTGAGAAATCTGCTGTGATTTTGATAGGTATTCTTTTATAGGTGATCTGCCTTTTCTCTCTAACAGCTTTTAACATTCTGTTCTTATGTTAGATTTCTGGGATGGTAATTATTATATGTCTGGGTGCATTTTTATTTTGGTTATGACTATTTGGAGTTCTATATGCTTCACTAGTCTGTATATTAGTTTCCATTTTCATGTTTGGGAAATTTCAGCTATTACTTCTGTATAGCCTTTTGATATCATTTGTGTTGTGCCCTTTTTTTCATTTATCCCTATTCAATCTTTTGTTTTTCTTTGAATCACCTTGTAGCTGTTGAATTGTTATTTCCTGATTCCTTGTTATTCTTAAAAGAGCATTCCTTTCCTGTTCACTAGCTGCCATCTTGTCTTTGAGGTCTGAAATTCTATCTTCACTTTTGTTGAGATGGTTTTGACAACTTTCAGTGGAATTTTTGATTTCCTGTATATCTCTTTGAATCTGCTTCATGTATTCTGTTTGTTTCTCATATTGTTCATCCTAGGATTTTATCTATTTGCTTTGTTCCTCTAATTTTTTTAAACTGTGTCTTCTTTAGATGTGTTTGGCATTTCTTTCATTACTTTTATCATTTCTTCTTTTACCTGGGAGATTATTCTAATTTGAATTCCTTTAAAGCTTCCTGGATTTGTTTCTTTATTTCAGTTGCCCTTATTTCAGGTATTTCAGATGCATTGCTTATATTTTCTTCTATGTACATAGCTCCTAGGCTTTCTTGGGATGGGCTGGAGGTTTGAGATTACATTTTGGTCTTTCATCTTGTCATTTTCCTGTATTTCTGTGTTTCAAATGTTTCAAAGCCTCCCCTGGGCATGGTGGAAATCACCTCCTATGCCCTCAGCTCCTGGGATTGAATGAAGGTTGCTGAGCGTGGTCCAGTCAGGCCCACAGGACCTCCCATGTCACCTCAAGTGTTCCAGGAAGCTGGGCAGGCTCCTAACCACAGTTGGTGATGTTCTAGAGCTCTCCCTGTGCTAGCACTGATGCACTGGAATTCACTTACCATGTCCTCAGTTCCCCTGACTGAAGAAGGTCGCTGGGCATGGTCGAGTCCAGCCAAGAAACCTCCCAAGCCTAGTCCCGTGTACCTGGAATCTGGGTGGGCACTAAACTGCTGAGAGCAATGATCTTAAACTCTCCCTGGGCCCGTGCTGGTGTGCTGGAACTCACCCTGGGCAGCCCCAGTTTCCTGGATTGAAAGAAGGTCACTGGGCATGGTCTAGCCAGGCCGAGAAACCTAAAGAGCCCAGTCTAGTGTGGCTGGAAGCTGGGCAGGCCCTTCATCACTGATGATCTTAAACTCTTCCTGGGCTGGCGCTGGTGTGGTGGAACTCACCTCAAGCAGTCCCAGTTCCCTAGACTGAAAGAAATTTGCTAAGTGTGGCCCAGCCAGGCTCCGAAATCTGCAGAGCCCAGTCTAGTGTGCTTCTGAATGTTTTTAATTCTGAATTCTCTGAATTTGGAAACATTTAGTGACTTCCTATCACTCTGAAGACATTACTCAAAACATGGGGTACCTATCCCCTCCAATTGTGTGGTTTAAAAGAAATGTATGATCTATTTACAGAGGGAAATGATTTACACACAAGCCTGACCATTTTTTTAAATACTGGTAATTGAACCCAGGACCTTCATACTAAACTATATCCCCAGATCTTTTTAAAAATTTTTATTCTGAGACAGTCTCACTAATCCACTAATTTGCCTAGGCTGGGCTTAAGCTTGCAACCTCCTGCCTCAGCCTCCCGGATTACTAGGCTTATAAGTGTGTATCACTATGCCTGGCTTGAAGCCATTTTTAATCAGGATCCATTGACTAGAACTCCAACTGTAGAAAGAGCATAGTTTTGTTTTTTGTTTGTGTTTTGCTTTTGATCCCAATTATTTATTTGTATCCTAGAGAGCAGAAGGTACATATTTAGTAGTCTATAATTTTTAATTTTCTGAATGAGCAGCCCTGGTGGTAGGGATGATAGGATTCAGAGGGAAAGACCTACGTGGATGGAGTACTCCTCAGTGACAGTAGGGAGGAGGTGAGCATGGAGCTAAGGGAAAGGATTTTGCCCTAGATAGGACACTACAACAGTGAGAGGCGGGACCAAGGGGTGTTTCACTTGAGGTCATTTTCCCACCACTAGGCAATTTACCTGTGGGGCAAAAAGAATTCCAATTGGCTGCTTGCGCATCAGCAATGCCCCCTTTAGGCACCACCCCAGACCAAAGCTATATGTGTGCCTCCCATACCATGTGTCCGGCAGAGAAAGCCAGGCCCCCAGTGGTCCTTTGATTCTCTCCACATTCTTGGAATAAAGGTCATTTTTACTTTATATTCTCCTACTTTTACAGTGCCGAAAATCCTATCACTAAGCATTAGACTACATACAGTTTTGGTGCTCTTATTATACTTACTGCTTGATTTATTTATTGTCTGTTATACACCAGATATTGAGGGGGGTGTGCTTTTTCAAAGGCAGTAAACCACTGACCTAAGAAGATCCTGGGAATTTAACAGGCGATTTAAAAGTCAGTCTTCTTTGCTCGGTGTTCTGTATAATTCAAAACATGTAAGGAAAAGCAAAATCAGACTGAAATAGTTCAGAAACAGGCATTAATCTAAAAACAGATGGCAGAGTAGCAAAAAGGAGTACTTTCTTGTCATTACCTTCGTTTCTTTCTAAACACAGTTCAAAAGTCCTGGGAAAAAACTGTGAGTTTAGAGGGATAGAAATTGTGCCTTCCTTGTCCCTGCACTGCAGGAGTCCCCTGTCCTTTGTTTCCCAGCCTGGAGGCTGATTGCATGTTAGGCACGGTAGTCTGGCCTTCCTTGTTTGTCTAATGCAGAGCCTCACTGCTTCTCTGTCTGCCAACCGTATTCCCAGGCACACCCCAGTCAGCAAACATCAACACAGGTGTGCAGTGGCTAAGCCGCTGAGCTTCTGGAAAGTCAACTTTTGTCTGTTCATAACCATTTATCTTGCAAATCTAAAAATCATACAAGTAGCTGTGGGCTTTGGTGACTCACAGGTAACTGAGAGACCAGAAAAATACAAACACTGGGCAGATGTCTGAATTCCTCCCAAACCAGTTCCCTAAGTAGGAAAACCAGATGGACATACCAATTCTTTGGTGGCAAGAAATGTGCTGACTGCTCCAGGTGACTGACAGTGCTACCTGACTCCCTGGCTGTGTTAGTCTGCAGAAAATTTTTTCATGTCAGTGGATTTGAGCTTGAAAAGAAAGTTAAAAAAATTTTTTTTGTATCTAAACATGTTTATAAATACAGTTCTTCAAAAATATACACACATTTTAGGAACAGAAAAACTTGTATAAATATTTTAATACTAAATGTATTGAGACATCATGAGGTAATATGCTACCGTTGACCTCTACAATTATGAGAGGCACTCAAACTGGTAGCCATTAACTTCCAGACGTTTATTAGTATGGCAAACTGCTGCTTGGGTAACCTTGGTCATTGGGATTGCTGCACATATATTTTTAATTTCCTCTCTAAGGGGCAGCAGTGTAATGGGCTTTCTGTGATATATGACATCCCCTAGGGTCCCCTATATGAGGAGGGTTACACTATCTGTTGAAAAAAAGCATGCTATTTTTCTTTTCATGAAGTGTATATACCTTTTTTGGCAGACTCTCTATTTAGGTGTGTATACACACACCCACACCCACACACATGATTCCATGAATAAGATGGATGAAGACACACTGTCATGGTTTTCCAAGTCTCTTCTTCTGTCAGATGATACTCAGGAGCAACATTTACCATATTTTTGATCAGTCATTGCATATATGGTGATACTTCACTTCATTAGGTTAATTCTTTCCATGGTTCTGGTTGCAAACCAAATTGAAGACCCTCTGGATCTTTTCCAAAGTCAAAATGACAATGAAAGGTAAGCCATATTGAGTTGATTCAGAACCCGGACATAGGCATTCATGACAGTGCAAATAAAAATACTCATGAAAGGGAGTTTACAGAATTGCTTCAGAAAGTGGCAAGAATGATGGATAAATGTGTTTGAAGTAAGACAGAGCATTTTGTGGAGAAGTAATGGTGATGTGTCTTTCACTGAAATACATTTTTAAAAAATTTAAACATTCACCATATGTTTAATCACACCTCAGACAGATAACATATGCATACATATTTTGCTCACATTGCCTCTGTTGTTCAGCTTTCCAGCGAAAGAGGCTGCAGCTTGAGTGCTGTATGGGACACCATTACGCCCTGTTCTGTGGAGTCCAATAGGCTCTGGCTGAATTCCAGTGTCCCTGTGTACTATATGTGGCCAAACCATCTGCATTCTTTCCTGTAAATCAGGATGCTCAGACATCGATAGGATGGAAGCATCCAATGTACTAACCATCATTTTGAGGTCATGTTGATGATAATAAAATTTATTCTCTTTTATTCTCAGCCTTCATCTTGAATGAATGAATTGCCTGTTTTTGACATTCTCTATCGACTGCCCTCCTAATTATTTAGGCCAGACAAATTCATAAAGGCTTTCCGACCTTCACAGGGCTGACGCTTTGGGCAGGGTGTTACTTTGTGGTGTACAGAGTCCTGCACTGTGCAGTATCTTTAGCAGCATTTTTTGCCCACTATTTGCCAGAAGATGCCTGTCTTCACTTGTGACAACCCAAACTATCTCCAGACTTTGAAATGTATTCCTGGGGCAAAAGTCGCTGGGGCATTGTCATTCTTGGTTTCCCTTTTTTTTTCACATTTTAACTTAATCTCTCAGCACACCTGCTAACTTGGTCTGAGGATGCCTTTTGCTCTTCTACTGTGGGAATCCAAGCCACCAACTCTCTCTGGAATGGCTGACTCCGTCTCCTAGCTGGTCCGCTAGCCCAGCTAGCGGTGTCATTCCACCTACCTCATTTCTAGCCCTCATGGACCCTTGATTCTCTGAGATACAGGCTATCATCTTCACCCTGACTAGCCCTTCCATGGGGGTGGCTCTTCCTGTATCACATCCCAGCCCTATCCCTTCACTCTCCTCATCCCCTTCTGTGCCCTGTTAATTTTTTCCCACGTAGCCTTGATGATTTCTTATTTAAAAAACATTGAAGTGCTTCCTTTAACAAAACTAATCTGTGTAGAGCGCCCTCCCTGGGAGCATCCATTCCAGCGAACACTTGCTGTTTCTTTACCACCAAAGCCTTGAGGTTTGCTGCAGTTACAACCAAAGGTGATTATATTGCTGTAAGACAATAGAGATTTGCACATGTGTAAGCCTCAATGTCACCAGACGACTGACTGCCCAGAAAGTAGAGAATATAATTAGCTTCCTTGATGTCTTCATTTACTTCAACCGTTTTTTTTTTTTTTTTTCCCAAACTGGGCATTGAACTCAGGGTCACTCTCCTATGGAGTTACAGTCTCAGCTCTTTTCATTTTATTTTTTATTTTGAGGCAGGGGCCTGTCAGTCCTTGAACTTGTGATTCTCCTGCCTCGACTTCCCCTCAGTGGTGGGATTACAGGAGTGTATCACCACCATTGTGTCTGGATGTTTTCCACACTTCTTGAGTTCCTGCTCATGCTTCTGTAAACTCCAGTTTTCCTTAGTACATCACATGGGGCTCCTACCCACTTTCTCTCATGGGACCCTGCCCCTCTTTTAGCCTTTCAATGCAGGTGCACCTCAATTATCTTTGTTCAGTTTCCTGCTTATTTTCTTGTTAGTCCCATTCATTTTAAACTTCTGGTTCTACCTCCTTGCCTGAGGCTCAAATCCACACCACTGACCAGAGCCTGTCCTGAGCTCTGATACAGTCAGTGCACTGTCAAAACTACTCCTCTTTGCTTGCTGACTTAATCTTCCTATTAACCTCATTTTATAAACATCGAAGAACTTAGTCACTTTTTATTCTGCTGTCAACAGGAAGCAGATAGCACTTATTTGGATATATATGTACATATATTTGAATATATATATAAATATATATAAAAACACATTTATTTATTTCATTTAACTTTAGGAAACAGCACTTAAAGGAAGAAAACATTTAAACATTTGAAACATTTAAAAGCTTAAGGCTGGAATATTCAGAGAAGCTTTCAGGGAAAAGGAGGCACTGGGCTGGACTTCAAAGGATGTGAGAAGATTCAGCTAGGGAGAAACGAGGGGTACAGAGAGTTATTCAGATGGAGAATGAGAGATGCAGTGTTCATGTTTTGGAGAGGAGAATTATCTGCAGGACTAGAAAAGGCTGCAGAGAGGAAGAAGACTAGAAGCCATGGAGATAAAGAGTTTACATTAAGTAGTGCGACTTGAAGTGAGAATCCCTGAGAACTCAGTAAAGATGTCCTTGTAGCTCGTTGTAGTCCACTCAGGCTGCCATCACAGAACACCAGGGATTGGGAAGCTACAGAGCTGTATTTTTAGCAGCCCTGGAACCTGTACATTTCAAAATCAATGTACCTGTAACCTTGAGTCTGGCGAGGGCCTGTTTCCTGGTGCAGGGACAGCTGTCTTTGTTGTTACTTCACACTTAGAGGGGGCAAGGGAAATCTCTGGGGACTCAGGGATGCTAACCTCATTCATGAAGGCTCTACTCTAGCAGCCTGACTACCTCCCAATGGTCCTACTTCCAAGTATCACTGCCTGGGAGATTAGGTTTCAACATATGAATTGGAGGCACATCTATAACATTGGAGGCATCATTTGAATCCATAGCCTATTCTATTGCATGCCTATCTTCCCTAGAAAAAGTTTATGCCTTGGACAACAGTGTGCATACATTCACTCTTCTTCATTCTTTCTTGTTCTTCTATCCCCAAGCACGTTAGAATTCAATAAGTGTTTGATGACTAGAAAAATAAGTTAATAAGCTAAGTATAAAGGTAGAATGAACATACACAATAAAATGCCATAAAAATAAATGTTGCAGTTATCAGTTGAACACTTTAAGCCTTTACATTTCCCATCAAACCATCCAACCCTTCACTCATCTAGCTTCCTTCTTCCCATGTAACTCACCAGTCCTCTGTATCAGATACTGTGGCTCTGAGGGGTCACCTGAAGCAATCAGAGTGACAAGTAAATAAACTCTGAGAGATGCTGCAAAGAGTGATCAAAGGGTTATAGCTTAAAGTCATGTGGAAACACAATAAAAAGAACAGATGGCTAGCTACAGGGAAAGATATAAGGCACCAAGACCATTCATTCCATCTATGTGCAATGAGCTGGAGATACCCTACGTGGGATACACTCTAAGCCAGGACCTCTGTTTGAAAGAACTCTTAGTTTTATTAATTAGTGGTAAAGTAACATCATTTACTAAGATACTACCATTGGCTCATGGACTCTCACATAACATTTTTATAAAGACAGAGATATTGAGATTCAGAGAATGTAGGTGACTTTTGCCAACTGGTGCTAAGGCTATTTCCAAACTCACCAAAACAATAAAGAGAAAGCTGTGTAAGGTGCTACAAAACTTTTGAAAGGGATTAACTTAGAGAGAATCAGGGAAAACTCCTTGGAAGTGATGGTGTTTTATAGAGGAGTTATTACTTCTACTTGTTACCTGCTATAATGAAAAAAAAATTCTGATATCTAGAGTTGGTATTATATTTTTCACCAATCCTGTAAATCTGAAGAAGTGGAGAGGTGCAAATTTTCTGTTGCATTGAATTTGGCCACCTGAGTTTGCATGTAGAAATGATTTAGGGGTGACATTTCCAAAAGAGTTTTGCCCCAACAAAAGTCTGGTTCCTAGTCCCTCTTCTCTCCTTATACAATGTCAACAATGGTTGGGGCTCCAAGTTTACCACATTTTGTTACAGCAAACAAAGTCAAAGTGCTGGAGGAAGACAAACTCATCTCTTTCCTTACCCAAACACAGCTTAGCTGATACAAATCAATTTATTTACAAAGAGTTTGAGATCACACATGTGAGCTTTTATGTGTAAGAGGCAAGTTACAATATCCCTAGCCTGAATAATTCATGTTGGCATGACTTTTTCAAGTCTTCTTGTTAAGCCAAGCTTAGTCACTGATTAGTTTCTCCTCTTTTTCTATCCTTAATCAAAGATTGTTTAGAGTCAACTGTGAACAATTCCTCAAACTGTACCATTCAACACTTTGATTCAGTGTTTGCAGGATTTGGGAGGCGGCTCCTGCTGGTTCCTAGGCCTGCTATGTTATCTGGCTCCTTGGTAAGTGATAAATAGGTTGAAGCTTAGAAGGCTATTTTCTAATTTCTCAAGGGTATCTTTAACACCTAATTTTCTTTTCATCAAATGTTATTTACTGAGTAACTCCAATCAACTGCTTTGGTATTGTAACTTGTTATAATTCAGGCAGATAATAAATGTCAGAATGGGGAGAGTAAAAGATCTGAGACTGAAATTTAATAATAGTGTTTATTTGAAATGAGCTCTACTTTCATTAGACCCAGTCTCATAGGATGCAAGACCTTTGCTCAGCTCTCCTGATGAGATCTCTGGGGTCCCTGGTGGGCTCCCTAGGATTTGCTATCTGTGCAAGAGATGAAAAGATTTCTAAGATCTAAGAAGCAAAAAGATCTAATATTTATCTTGAAAATCATATTACATTTTGTGTTTTATAGACACTGCAGGCATGCTAATGTACATTCTATCAAAGATATCGGAACAAAGATATTAAATTAATATGCCAAATAGAGCCAAGTAGGAAAAAAAATTTGTTCTGCTTTGGAAGATAGGAAGATTAAAGTGGGACACTACAGATGGGAAACGTGTGGAAGGCAAGTCACAGTACCCCTTCCTACTCCATGGTAGCCATTACACATCAAATTAAGCTTCTTTTCATGCTAAGTTCAGATGTAACTCAGAATCCTTCTCAGCATAGTTCACTAGGAAGCCACCACCAATCTAGACCTGCCATGCAGTGGGAAGTTTTTTCTGATTGTTTACCCCATACATTTAGTTATTAATTGATTTTTAAAAGGCATTAAGTTACTAGATTAAGATTTTTTAGGGATGAGAATGTTTACCGTTTACTGTTTAATATCTATAGATAGACTGAAGGAAGGGTACCTAGCAGCAGTATTGAACATCCCTTCTTACCAGTCCAGTGTTATGACTAGAAGACAGGCAATAAAAACACAGTATTTGAGTAGCTTTTAGGCTGAAGACTGTGTTAAGTGTAATGTCCTTACTGCAGCCCTACAAGTAGAGGGTTAATCCTAGAAATTCAAACAAGCACCACTAGATGCATCTTTAAGGACAAGTACAAAAGGAATAAAGTTTGCCACAACAATAAGGAATTTCTCTTGAGAGGGACGGAGGGACCAAGAGACAGAGAGACAGAAAGACAAGTGAGATGGAGATAGAGAGGCAGAGGCAGAAGCACAGACAGAGAAAAGAGGGAGGAAGGGAGGGAGAAAGAGCGCTTATTTCTGCAGAGAAAATTTTTAGTCATCTCTAGTTCCTTAGGTAAGTTATATCCAACACTAGGACAGTTGATGAGACAGTCTAAGAGGCCACCTTAGAGACACACTCCCCATCCCCAAACATATACACTTTTGTGGTAGTAGGATTGCAACCACATCTAAAAACCCAGCCCTTTACCAAGTTTCCGAATTGTCAGACAAGATCTCCTAAGTTGCTAAGTTGCTCAGGCTGGGCTCAAACTTGAGAACTTCCTGCTTTTAGCCTTCCAGAGTTCTGGGATTACAGGCATATGCCACCAAGCCAGGTAAAGAGGATTCCCTGTTTGTCTTAGTTACTTTTCTTTCATTACTGAGACAAAATACCCTATGCTCAAAATTAAGACAGGAAAGGTTCTTTTTTAGCTTGTGGAGATTTCAGTCCATAGTCAGTTGGCTCTAAGGCAATGTGTCATGGCATGGGGCAGCCAGTCAAGGTGGCAGGAAACAACAAAAGCAATAAGAGCCAAAGTGGGGAAAGCAAACCTCTTATCATCCCTTGATTGTATGGAGGCTCTCTGCTCTCGGGTGGGTGCACCACTCACATCATCTCTTGGTGCCCTCCTCTTGCACAGGCTCAGGATGCCTGCAGCGTGAGAACCCTGTCCTCCCGCTGAGTTGCTTACCTGTCTAGATTTCTCAAGTTGACACAATGAGTCAACCATAACGCTATTAAACACCATATTAAAGTAATTAATAAAACAAGAGGGGTTAGCGTACCATTTCAGCATGATAATTTATCAGGCTCTTCTTGCAGTTGGTTTTCTGAAACAGCTCAGCGGTAGTATTCCATCTTATTAAGTGCAGTTTACATACTGTCAGCTGGTTTACTTCACTAATGGCTGTCTGGACTCATAAACAGCAGGTTTCCCTCTGCTTCGAAGCTGTTAGTGGACAGCCTAGCATGTTTGCACTGCTGACCATTAATAGCGGGGTCTCCTCCTGGAACCTTTCAAAGGTTCATTAATTCTGACCCCCATTTCAAACCTTTCCTACCTGGAATACAAACAATTGTTTCTTTTCTTGCCTGAACTGCAGGCAAACAAGAGATACCATACTGCAATTTATAATTTTTAAAGTGCATATTTAAAAAAATATTTTGAGTTCTAAGTATGGTAGCTCTTTATCTACATGTTCGTGTCTCGAACTATGCCGTAAGTAGGAGACTGCTCTATTATCTTTTCTAAACACTGGTTGATTCACTTCTGCCATGTCCTTATAAGGTTTTTAGCTCAGAGTTGAACCAAGTACTAGATAAAATTGCTATTTTTCATCTGACTTGTGGTTTTCAAAATTTATGAACATCCCATTGAGAGAGCACAATTTATTTCAAATTAGAACTAGAAAATATTTGTCATTCAAGTTGATATCAAATATCATCCTCATGGTTTCACTCTGTATTCTGAGTTTTTTATTTGCAAAAATTATGCCAGTTTGTCTACTATCAACATGGCCTACCCACCAACCCTCTTTAATTTCTTCTGTTTTTCAGGGGAGGGATTAGGAACTATGCATGCCTCTGAGGGTAATGCCTGGCTAGCTCTGGATTGGAGCTGGAAAATGAGAAGCACATGTGTGAGATCCAGAAGATGAAGGAGAAGAGCAGGTCTTTATCTAGTTGAAGTGATGGAAGCCAGAGGTGTGGGCAGGGTTATTTCACAGTAGATAGCTGACTATAGACAGAAAGATTTGGTGAGAATTTCCCAGAATACTGGGAACTGAAGAAGGCTCTGGATGAGCTCAAAGAACCACCTGCTTCAAAGCTCTTGCCTTAAGGTCTCTGTGGTCTAACCCTATATTCTATTCCCTCAGAGCTTCCAACTTTTGTATAAACTCACAGTTTTTAATCACATATGAAATAGAGTAGTGTCTCTATTTCTGCTCAGAACGTATGTAACAGTATTATTTTAGATTATTCATCATAGCTTGAAAGAAATTGAGATACATGCTTTTGCTGCTGACCCAGTAGATATGAGTTATATTTCCCATTCTTTTCTGCAGTTGTATGAGACCCTGTGAGTGGTTCTGGCCACTGGGTGAGTTGTAAGCAAAACAGATAATTTTAGGAACATGGCATTTGTGAGTTTCTCATGCTACCTCAATCCTTTACCATCCACAGACACTTTGCATTTCAATGGCATGGCTACAAGACAGGAGGGCTCCGTGAGCCTGCTCTATGTATCCTGGAGTAGAGCTTGCTTGTAGATTTCTGTTGAATGTGTGACATGAATGAAAATCAATCCTTTGTTCTGTGACAGCTGCTGAAATGCTAGTTAAGTTTGCTTCCCTATCTGATCCTATTCCAATATGATGATTTTGGAGGCAAACAGCCTACTTTTAAAATGTGAAACTATTAATGTACCTTTTAAATAAAATGTACTATATTATTATTATTTTGTGCTGGGGTGAGTGAACTATGTCCCTACCCCTTTTTATTTTATTTGGGACAGGATCTTATTAAGTTCCCCAGGCTGGGCCTGAACTTTATTCTCCTCCTCCTGAGTAACTGGGATTACAGGTGTGTAGTATCACACCCAGCTTTGTACTATATTATTAATAAAATAATCTTGCTGAGTTTATATCAAATTTACACAAACATCGGATAAAAAAGAGAAAAAAAATCAGGAGTAGTGTGTGCCCATATGTATGCATTCATATATATATATATATGTATATATATATATATATGTGTATATATATATATATATATATGTAATACACTCAGTTTTTATGAACCTCAAGATAAGATAATTGATAAATGGACAGAAGACACAAAAATCTGATTTATTTGGTGAAAAGGCAAATTCCTGACAAAAAGTATTCTCTTTTACTAGTAATAAATATGCAAAATGAAATAAAATAACAGTTTGAAGTTATGAAATCAGTTGAATTATTAATTTACAGGTATACCAGTGCAAGTTAGTTGAGTTATAGGAAAACTTGTTCACTTATATCTTGGAGTATGGCAATATGAATGCATGCTTTGGAAGTAAATTTGGCAAAAATGGTGACTTAAATGACTATAAATTTCTGCACTCACAATTTAAGAATAATTGAAAAGTGGTAGAAACTATGTATATGAGCAAATTTGTTGCCATGATAGTATACAATAATCTCAGACTGGAAGTAGCAATCAGTTTAGATCATTAGGCTTGCTAACTTTGTTTGGTATTACATAGCTATTAAAAAGATAATATAAAGTAGGTCCTGAAGCATAGGTGTGGATCAGAATCCATAGGAGAGCTTATAAGAATGTAAATTGCTGAGCCCCAATCCGAATTTCTGCTTCTGTAAGTCTTGGGTGGGAGCTGAGATTTACATATTTTTAGTAAGTTTTTAGGTGACTTAGTCCAAGGACAATCTCATGGTCCTTGGCATAGATTTCAAAATATAAGTTAATATTTTTGATATGCTGCTCAGTGAGGAAAAAGCAGGATGCACCTTCTTAACAATGCAGAAAATTTTTAGTAAAGTCATGGCTAAGAACAGGATGAGGAACCCATCGACCTTACTGGAGTTCCAGCTATGGGCACTGTGGGCCCAATGCTTTGCGCCTACAAACTCTTTAAGTTTAAAAATCCTTGATCTCAGGAAGAGGAAAATGGTCTGGCAAAAGACACTAAGACATCATTAAATAATTAAGCTTCTCAAACATTAGAATGACTTGTTAGTCAACTGAAAAGGCAGTTTTTAATTAAATGTGAAGACAAAAAATCCGAACTGTGTAAGTACAATGATGACACACGCTGGTTTAGACCTTTTTGCCAGCTGTCCTGAAAGAGCTGTCTAAAGCATCCTCTTCACTCAAAAGTGTTCTAGTTTGAATGCTAAGAGTAGGGGTAAGAATACAGTTACCAGGTAAAAAAACAAAATACTACATATTCCGTGGGACAAATAGTCATTAATCTGAAATTCACTTTTAATAGAGAGTCCTATATGTTTTGTTTGCTAAACCTGAGTCCTGAGTGTGAGGTCCCTACTGATCACTGTCGTTCCTCCTGCTCCAGTCTCACTGTTCTTCAGGGCTGTGAACATCCATGGGTCTTTTCCTCCTCTGGGTTGAGGCACCTGATCTTGGATTCTTCTGGATCAGTCATCTGTACTCAGCTGACTTCTTCTGATCAACCAGGTCTCAAGCAGATGTCGGTTCAGAAAGACATTTCCCATTCACCCCAGTAAAAGAAGCCTTATTCCCTTCTCTCTTGCACTATCTGAAATACAGCATAACCACCACCTCCATGGCTGTTTTTCTCCCCACCTTCAGATAGACATTCCACCAGATTGAGGGCCTTGTCTCTCTCACTCACTGCTGGGCTGGTATATTTATGACTGGAGCATCTTAAGAACATAGGACATACTTCACAATTTTTGAAAGCCAGATAAATGTATATGTGGATATCAACATACAGTATCTTGAATTCCTTGCCTCAGGAGTAGACACACAGAAATTTTTCCTAGAAAGAGGGTCTTATTTCTTCAGAAGACCTTAATCATGAATCTGATCTACTTTCTAATGTGTAACAATTGTGCCTATGGTAATGGTTTCATAAACTATGTTAATCAAGAAATCTAAGAATCATTTAATCTAGGAGGTTTCCTCACCACCACCAAATACTGATTGTATTTACATAGAAATTGACTCATTATCATGTAGCAGATAAACACTTTGAAGGGAGAGCCTGAAAATATAGTTTCCAGAGAGCATCTCCAACCTTAACCACCGAGAGGAAGAGAGGAACAATATTTAAAAGGCTGCCACACAGCTGGGCATGGTGGCTGACACCTGTAATCCCAGCATGTGGGAGGCTGAGGCAGGAAACTTGTTGCAAGTTCAAGATAAGCTTGGACTACAAAGTGAGCTCAAGCCCAGCCTGAACTGTAAAGTGAGACCCTGTCTCAAAAAAGACAATAAATAAGTAAATAAATAAGAAAAAAGTTAATAAAAATGTTATCATATTTTTTAAAAAACTAAAATATGTTCCAATATCTGATGACAGATGTGACAGAAAAAACCTAAAGTTTCTAAAAATTTGCTTTGGGTAGTAACTTGTTAAAAATAGATTAAGCAGATGAAGAATAACCAAATGATTCCAATTTGGTTTGTTAAGAATCATCCCTTCAGTGAGTGTATATGATATGTATCACATGCATATAAAATAAACAAAGTTTTGCTTTTCACCCACAAATTTAAACAAAAGATATAAAATGTATATTTAAACCTCCATTCATCATATTTTCAGTGTGAGTTGTATTCTTGTTTTAATTTTAAAGGAATCCTCTTCATTGATGTTGTAGATCATTCTACGGGCTATAAAGAGTTCCAGGTAAATCTGGGATTTTTATCAACTCCTGATGAAACTGTGACTGAGGCTGTCATATACCAGTGCCAGGTACCAGAAAGGGACTTCTCAGCCCTGGTCCACATTCAGAGCACAGAATATTTAAAGAGAAGTGTGGTATGTAATCTCAGTTTAGTTCTATACTGATCTCATAGTAGGGCTGATTGTTTTTTTTTTTTTTTTTTTTTTTATTTAAGAGGAAAAAGAGAAAAACACAAAACAAACCAAAGCGGCGTAAGGGTACACACAATACAGAACTACAAAACAAAGCAAAACAAAACAAAACAAAAAACCATAACAGTAAGAAATTACCTGCTAGTAGATTACACACTATTTTCTTGAAAATAGTTCCTCAAATCACAGTATCAAAGAACACAAGGTGGACATTCAAACAGGGAGACTGCAAACAGCTGTGTTCAATGTTCCAAAAACATTGATAAAATCAGCTATTTAACACCCCCAAACACACTTGCTGTTATATCCGTTAGAGCTCCTTTTCTTTTTTTTTTTTCCCCTCTCTTTTTTACAACAAAATTTACACATCTTGGATTTTATTACTCCTTAGTGCTTATTACTTTCTTTTGGGGGGGGGGAAGAATACAGTCAAATATGGTAAAACAAAGCTGTCAGTCAATACCAAGGATAGACGTAGCACATGGTGTAGAACAGAGTACAAGTTTATCAACAATGGTTATCAACGTTGTCCCTTGTTTCCTTAAAAAGAATTGTCTATCTTATTAGATATTATAAAGTTGGACAAAACAGTAGAGAACAAGACCAATAAAACTTAGGCGTTGTAAACATTACAGGACTTCCAAAGAAGACAATAGTCAAACCAGAATGGGTATCTTAGTGAATCTTATTGTCTTCAAAGTAGTTGCCTATGTCTTCAAACTTGATACTATCATATAGAATGGAACAGAGTCTAATCAGTCAAAACAAGATCGTGGGAGTACTACAGGACTTCAAAACAAGTTAATAGGAAATCGAAAAGAGTTACTATTTATATATCCTAATTTTTTTGAATTTTTTCTTTAATTAAGACAAACATAAGAAATGACTAAATAATTTTTTTGAAACAATAAGGGGGAGATTGAGATAAAACAGGACATAACAATATAACAATAGAGGTCACAGCATGACTGTTTCAATAACCTAGTACTTCACCACCTTATAACCTGACTTAATAGTAGTTACCATAGTGTCTTTTTCCTTGAAATATTTGGGTAAAACTTCATATACTCTAGCTTCAAATATTTTCATATCAAGAAGCCCAGAATAAAGCCTTTCTAATTAATGAGTGAAAACTTTATAAGGCTTCAAGGCCACCTAATGGGGAATCATGATTACCACATATTTTTATATATTTGAATCATTACTTACATTAGGGAAACTATTCGGTATTCACACATGCGAGATTGATTTATTTCACTTATGAGTATGGTCTCAAGCTGTGCCCATTTATTGATAAATATCTCAATGTGATCCTTCTTTATAGCTGAATAATACTCCATTGTATAGAAATACCACAACTTTTTTATCCATTCCTCAGTTGATGGGCACTTGGGTTGTTTCCAAGATCTGGCGATTACAAATTGTGCTGCTATAAACATAGGTGCACATATATCACTGTGGTATGATGCTTTCAGTTCTTCTGGGAATATGCCTAGAAGTGGAATAGCTGGAATAAATGGGATTTCCAGTCCCAACTTTTTGAGAAATCTCCAGACAGATCTCCACAAAGGCTGTACCAGTCTACACTCCCACCAGCAGTGCAGGAGAGTTCCTTTTTCCCCACAGCCTCTCCAGCATTTGTTGTCGGTTTTCTTGATCCTGGTCATTCTTTCAGGAGTGAGATGGTATCTCAGTGTGGTTTTAATTTGCATTTCTCTAATGACCAATGATGATGAGCATTTTTTCATGTATTTATTTGCCATTTGCATTTCTTCATCTGAGAATTGCATATTCATCTCAGATGCCCATTTTTGGATTGGATCTTTGAATTTCGGAGGTCTGAGTTTCTTTAATTCTTTATATGTTTTAGACAAGAGGCCCTTGTCTGAGAGAGAGTTCACTAAAATCTTTTCCCAGTTTGTGGGTTTTCTTTTCACTATGCTGGAGATTTCTTTTGACATGCAGAAACTTTTTAATAAGAAGTGGTCCCAGTTATTGATTCTGGGAAGTATTTCCCGTGCGGTTTGAGTCCTGTTCATGAATTCTTTACCTACTCCTATGTCTCCAAGGTTTCTACCTATTTTGTCTTCCAATAGATTTAGTGTTTCTGTTTTAATATTCAGATCTTTGACCCATTTAGATTTTAATTTAGTACATGGTGATAGACATGGGTCTAGCTTTAGTTTTCGGCAAATGGAGAGCCAGTTTTTCCAGCACCATTTATTAAAGAGACTGTCGTTCTTCCAGTGAACCTGCTTGGCTCCTTTATCAAAAATAAGGTGGTTGAGTGTGTTCGTAGTTGTGGTTGTATCTTCTAATCTATTCCACTGATCTTCAGCTCTGTTTTGATTCCAATACCATGTTGATTTTACTACTGTTGCTTTGTAGTATAACTTCAAGTCAGGGATTGTGATGCCTCCTGCTTTGTCTTTGCTGCTTAGAATTGCCTTTGCGATTCTAGGTCTCTTCTGGTTCCAGATGATATTTAGGAGTGATTTCTCTAGATCTATAAGGTATGTTGATGGTATTTCTATTGGGATTGCATTGAATCTGTATAACAGTTTTGGGAGAATGGCCATTTTCACAATGTTTGTTCTTCCTATCCATGAGCAAGGGATGTCTTTCCATTTTCTGAGATCATCTTCAATTTCCTTTTTCAGTGTATTATAATTTTCACTGTATAAGTCTTTCACTTCTTTTGTAAGAGTAATTCCTAAATATTTCATTTTTTTGCTTGCTAATGTGAATAGTCCAGTTTCTCTTATTTCCCTCTCTGTAATTTTGTTGTTCGTGTATAGGAATGCTATTGATTTCTGAGTATTGATTTTGTATCCAGCCACATTACTGAATTTATTTATTATATCTAAGAGTATTTCAATGGAGTTTAGGGGGTCTTCTATGTAGAGTATCATGTCATCTGCAAACAATGATAATTTAACTTCTTCTTTTCCTATCTTTACCCCTTTTATTTCTCTTTCTTGCCTAATTGCTCTGGCTAGTACTTCCAGTACTATATTAAATAGGAGTGGTGATAAAGGACATCCTTGTCTTGTACCCGATTTTAAAGTAAAGGCTTTCAATTTTTGGCCATTTAGTATGATGCTGGCTGTTGGTTTGTCATAAATGGCCTTTATTATATTGAGGTAAAGACCATTTATTCCAATTTTCTGTAAAGTTCTTATCATGAATAAGTGTTGGACCTTATCGAAGGCTTTTTCTGCATCTATAGAGATGATCATGTGATTCTTATTTTTGGCTTTATTGATATGGTGGATTACATTTATTGATTTGCGTATGTTGAACCATCCTTGCATTCCTGGGATGAATCCCACCTGGTCATGGTGTATAATCTTCTTGATGATTTGCTGGATCCTATTTGCCAATATTTTATTGAGGATTTTTGCATCTGTGTTCATTAGGGAGATCGGTCTATAGTTCTCTTTTATAGTTGGGTCTTTCTCAGGTTTTGGTACTAGAGTAATATTTGCTTCCAGGAATGACTTAGGAAGGATTGCTTCCCTTTCAATTTCATTGAATAGTTTGAGGAGTGTTGGCATTAGGTCTTCTTTATATTTCTTGTAGAATTCTGCAGTGAATCCATCTGGGCCTGGGCTCTTATTGGTGGGCAAGGACCCAATTACATTCTCAATTTCATTAGCAGAGATTGGGTTATTCAACAGTTTTATATCCTCTTGATCTAGCTTTGGTACTTCATATGCTTCTAAGAATCTGTCTATTTCTTCTGTGTTATCAAACTTTTGAGAGTAGAGGTTTTCGAAATAGGTGTTGATGATCCTCTGTATTTCTACTGGGTCTGTAGTGATTTCTCCTTTTTCATTTCTTATTGCATGAATTTGAGCTTTTTCTTTCCTTTTTGTAATAAGGTTGGCTAGGGGCTTATCGATTTTATTTATTCTTTCAAAGAACCAACTCTTTGATTCGTTGATTCTTTGGATTGTTTTCTTAGTCTCTATTGCATTGATTTCTGCTCTGATTTTTATAATTTCCTCCTTCTTTTGGCTTTGGGCTTGACTTGCTCTTCTTTTTCTAGCTGTTTGAGGTGTAGCATCAAGTTATTTACTTGTATTCGTTCTGTTTTCCTGATGTGGGAACTCAGTGCAATAAATTTTCCTCTCAGAACGGCTTTCATTGCATCCCACAGATTCCGGTAAGTTGTATCTGCATTTTCATTTTCTTTTAGGTATTGTTTAATTTCTTCTTTAATTTCTTCTGTGACCCACTGATTACTCAAGAGTGTGTTATTTAGTTTCCATGTGTTTGCGGAATTTTTGCAGTATCCTTTGTCATTAATTTCTAATTTCAGAGCGCTATGATCCGATAATATGCAAGGGATGATTTCAACTCTTTTGCATTTGCTTAAATATGTTCTGTGAGCTAATATATGGTCTATTTTAGAAAATGATCCATGTACTGCTGAGAAGAATGTGTATTCTGATGTTGTTGGGTGGAACATTCTGTATATGTCTATCAAACCCATTTGTTCACAGGTGTGATTCAGTTCTGTTATTTCTTTGCTCATTTTCTGTCTGGTTGATCTGTCCCTTGGTGTCAGTGGTGTATTAAGGTCTCCTGTTACAATTGTGTTACTGATAATTTGAGTTTTCATTTCTGTTAATAATTGTTTTATATAACTGGGTGCTCTGGAGTTTGGTGCGTATATATTTAAGATAGTTATCTCTTCCTCTTGGAGTTTTCCCCTTACGAGTATGTAGTGACCTTCTTTGTCCTTTATGGTCATTGTTGGTTTAAAGTTCACGTTGTCTGCAAACAGAATGGCTACTCCTGCCTTTTTTTGGATTCCTGCTGCATGAAGAATTGTTTTCCATCCTTTGACTTTCAGTCTGTGAGTATCTTTCTGGGTTAGATGGGTTTCCTGTAAACAGCATATGGTTGGATTTTGTTTCTTGATCCATTCTGCTAGTCTGTTTCTTTTGATTGGTGCATTGAGACCATTTACATTAATGGTTATTACTGTTAAATGCTGGTTAATTGTAGGAATGTTATCTCTCTGCTGTTGCATCTTTATCTTTCGGTTCTGTTTAATTATTTGCTTTGCTTAGTGGTTTTTTCCTTTGTGTATCTAAACTGTCTTTCAATATTTTTTGCAGGGTTGGTTTGGTGTTCATGAAGTTCTTCAGCTGTTCTTTGTCATGGAAGTATCGTATTGCACCATCTATTTTGAATGATAGTTTTGCAGGATATATCAGTCTTGGTTGGAAATCATTTTGCTTTAGGATCTGGAATACTTCACTCCATGCTCTTCTTGACTTTATCGTTTGTGCTGAGAAGTCTGCTGTGATTCTGATAGGTTTTCCTTTATAAGTGATTTGTCTTTTCTCTCTGACAGCTTTTAATAATCTATTCTTGTGTTGGATTTCTGGGATGGTGATTATTATATGTCTGGGTGTAGTTTTATTTTGGTTATGACTGTTTGGAGTTCTATATGCTTCACTGATCCTGATGTCAGTTTCTGATCTCATGCTTGGGAAATTTTCAGCTATTACTTCTCTAAATATCCTCCTGACATCCTTCATGTTGTCTCCCTCTCTTTCATTAATCCCTATCATTCTTATGTTATTCTTCTTTGCATCGTCTTGCAGTTGTTGAATTGTTGTTTCCTGGTTCCTTGTTATTTTCAAAAGATCTTTCCTTTCCTGTTCACTAGCTGCAATCCTGTCTTCAAGGTCTGAAATTCTATCTTCACTTTCATTAAGGCGGTTTTTACAACTTTCAGTGGAGTTTTTTATTTCCTGTATATCTCTGTGCATCTGCATTATGTATTCTGTTTCTTATATTGCTCGTCTAGGGATTCTATCTTTTTGTTTAGTTCCTCCAATTTTTTATCTGTGTTTTCTTTAGATATATTTAGAATCTCTTTCATTTCTTTTATCATTTCTTCTTTTATCTGGGAGATTATTTCGAGTTTGAATTTCTTTAAAGCTTCCTGGAGTTGCTTGTCAATTTCAGTGGCTATTGTGTCCGATATATGAGGTGGATGGGATATATTTTCTTCTATATACATCGCTCCTAGGGTTTCTTGAGATGGGCTGGAGGTTTGAGGTTGTAATTTGGTCTTTCGTTTTGTCATTTTCCTATATTCCTGTGTTTCAAGTGTTACTTGAAAGCTTCCTCAGGATCTGTTGAAAATCCCCTTCTATGTTTGGAGCTACTGGGACTCTGGCGCCGCGCTACTCCAAGCCATTAGGCCTACAGAACCAGTGGCCCTCCTCTGCCTGCTCAGAACTCCGCAGTTCCAGACAAGCTGGGCCTCAGGGACACTGTGCGCCCACCTGCCCCTTGGAAGCTCCACAGTTCTTCAATCGCAGCCGGGTTAGGGTACTCACCACAGGCCGCAGTGCTTCAGGAACCTGTGGACCCTCCCTGGTTGCAGAGATATCCACAGTCCTCCAGACACGCAGAGAGGCCAGTGAGGGCACCCCAGATCTGCCCAGCTCCTCCTCTGCAGACCTGTGGCCAGGCGCGGCAGCTAAACAGGCTGGGCTAGGCTGGTAGTGTGGGCCAGCCCACCTATCGGGAGCTCAGCAGGTCTCCAAATGAAGCCGGGAATGGGGAGGCTGATGTGGAAGCCTTAAACCCACCTCTCTCCTTCACTGCACCTGGAAGCCTGAGGGAACTCCAGCAGTCTGGGCGCAGAAATCCAGAGTCCTCCAGACACGCAGAGAGACCAGTGAGGGCATCCCAGATCTGCCCAGCTCCTCCTCTGCAGACCTATGGCCAGGCGCGGCTGCTAAACAGGCTGGGCTAGGCTGGTTGTGTGGGCCAGCCCACCTATGGGGAGCTCAGCAGGTCTCCAAATGAAGCCTGGAATGGGGAGGCTAATGTGGAAGCCTCAAACCCACCTCTCGCCTTCACTGCACCTGGAAGCCTGAGGGAACTCCAGCAGTCTGGGCGCAGAAATCCAGAGTCCTCCAGACACGCAGAGAGGCCAGTGAGGGCACCCCAGATCTGCCCAGCTCCTCCTCTGCAGACCTGTGGCCAGGCGCGGCAGCTAAACAGGCTGGGCTAGGCTGGTAGTGTGGGCCAGCCCACCTATCGGGAACTCAGCAGGTCTCCAAATGAAGCCGGGAATGGGGAGGCTGATGTGGAAGCCTTAAACCCACCTCTCTCCTTCACTGCACCTGGAAGCCTGAGGGAACTCCAGCAGTCTGGGCGCAGAAATCCAGAGTCCTCCAGACACGCAGAGAGGCCAGTCCAGCTGCACTTTCAACACGCTGTCCACCGTCAGCCTGAAGGAGATGCCCGCCGTGGCTCAGGCCAAGCTGGTCACAGTGAAGTCATCGCGTGCCCAGAGCAAGCGCAAGGCGCCCACCCTCACCCTCCTAAAGGGCTTCAAGATCTTCTGAGGCCCATGCCCCTCCTCAGCAGCCCCGGCAGCAGGACAGGGGCTGGCTTGTGATGCCGGCCTTTCTCACCGATGGACTGCTGGCCGGGCTGATTGTTTTGGGGAGCTAACCTAGTTCCCACAATGCAAAATTTAAGTGTTCGCTGATAAAATGTTATGACCTAAGTAAGATCAATAATTTTTCCCCTTGATTTACCTCTCATTTTTACTTAGATACATTGAAATTAAAAGTTAAAATGATGACTTGAGTCCTAATGTGTTCATGATAAATATTAGCTCATGATTGTATGTATAAGGTTTCTATAAGATCTTACATTAAAAATCACAGAGATAAAAGGTTCAAAATAATGTGCAATATTTAAAACAGACTAAAAGTTGTTCAGAGGTGAAAAACATGCTGTGACTTAATGCTATGTTCTTCTATTTCAGTTTGCACTCTGGGATAATCACCTGTTAATCCAAATAGACCTTCAGATTGAACACAGCGTCAGAAGGTCTGAGATGACCTTCATTTGACTCTGGGAAGTGGAAGATATTTTCATTTCTTTACTCCCTCGTCAAGGCAGACTTTCAGCTGACATTGCTGGCAGTGATGAGATGCACTTTTAGGGCAGAGATTGTATCTTTTTCATTATTTCCAAAGTGTTCAATAATGTATTTAATTTAAATCAAATCCAAGAAAAACATTCTGCTTGTTCTCACAAGCAATCATATACCTGGCTCTATTTAATCTGGCTGGGGACTGGCACATCAACAAGGGAGTTTTAGATAGGTAGCTACGTGGGGATGGACTAGGTAGGAGCTGTAGTAGATTCAGCTGGGAAACGAGCTATCTTAGAATCTTATGAGCATGCCAGACTCAAATCCGTAAATGTACTTGACACTGAAACATTAGTTAGAACATCATGAAAATTAATTAGGAGAAACATTTCTTTATATCTGTTTTTAAACTTATCTAGATATGCTGATGGCCAATTTAATGAAAAATAGAAAAGATTACTGTGGTAGTCAAGGTTTCTAAGGGAAAAATTTAATACAGGACACACAATTTATAGGATTACTTTGTAATAGTTGCCCAAAGAGTCCAATACAAAAGAGTTCAGAAGATCTTTCCATACACTAGAGACCCAAAAAATCCTGCTGAGGGCCTAGATCCCATGACAACGTCCTGCATGAGTCCAACTGAAGACCTAGAGTCCATGACAATGCCACCCAGGAGTCCAACTGGAGGCCTTCAGTCCACAAAAATGCCTCATGCAAGTCTGTATCAAAAATTGTACTGGGAAAGCCCAAAGCTTAGTGGTGGAAGCTAGAAAGTCTACACCAGCAGGATGAAGGATCTGTGTCAATAACCTGAGGGATCTGTATTGGAGCCAACAAGTCACCCTAAAAACCAGAGCTCCCCTAAAGAGTACCAAAGCCATGCTCAGTAACAACGACATCCTGAGGTCCTCCAGCAATGCTAACAGCCGAGTTCCTATCAGGAAAGCCAGTACAACAAGCTTCTCTACAAGGATCAACCCTCCTCCTCTAGTTCTCTTAGTATATTGTTGTCAACAGTCCTCAGCTGGGCCTTCCACACCCAGCACCACACTGATTCAGTTCAGCTGGGTGTTACAAGTTGCCCACCAGCTGTCAATCTACCACAATTACAAATATATTTACTCATAATAAATTTTGTTTCATTTTTATTTTGAGACTATTTCAAACTTAAAAAAGAATTATAAATATACACAGTACAAAGAACTTTTTCATCATAAACTATAGGACTTTATATGGCAGCACAATACATTTAAGACTTCTGGAGCATGTTTGTCTGAATTATGATGGATATATGCCTTCCATTCTTCTTATAGAGAATGTTATGATATATATCTTTGAAGAAATATCTTTGGATATGTCTTTTCATATTTTGAATTTAAAAAAACCTGTTAAGTCTCAAACTCAAATAGCTTAAGTCAACAACAGGATGAGAGAGAGGCTACTTAAAAAGGCATCATAACTTAACTGGAAATTCATTTTATTATAAACTATGGGGTTTTAAGGAACATAAATCAGAGCCAAGTGTAATCTCAGTTACTTAGGAGGTTGTAGAATAGAGGATCCCAAGTCTGAGGCCAGCCTCGGCAACTTAGAACCTGACTCAAAATAAGACTTTAAAAGGGCTGGGAAGGTGGCACAGCAGTGAAATGTTTTCTGTTTTTTCTGCTTTTTTTTTCCCCTGCCCAAAGTCCTGGCTGCAATTACTAATTCTGTATAAACAGAACAAAACAAACCAACAAAAAAACATAATCAGATCATTTTGTCCAAATACTAGATTCTATGTGACTCCTTTTTTCTATCATATGGAGGAGTGTAAGAAAGTCCACAGAATTTACTAGCAAACCCAGTACTAGCATCACTGAGTCCAGACACATACACACTGAAGCAAAGAGCACAGGAGCAAAGTCCGAAACTTGGAGGCAGTCTTCCCGTATCGCCTCATTTAAGGTTCACCTGGACTGCATTTACATTCTCAGAGGCAATTAAATTCCACCATCGACACCTTGACACATGTGGGACCCTGGTGTTGAAATCCAGTTAAACTTTCTGCTTCTGCTCTATTTGTCTTCCAGCACTAAATCAATGACTTTGCTTTCAACACTTAATTATCGTTATCATACCCAAATACATCACTTTTAATGAAAGACAAGATCAATAAGAAAGGGGGAGATCAATAAAGATAAAACTGAAAATAGGACCTGAAAAATTAAGTATCCTGGGGATAGGGTGGAGCAGGGGGGAAAACAGTAAAAGTGACTTCAAAGGGAAAGTTACCTTACAAGAAATGAAAGAAATGGTCACCAGGGTTCAGGTGATACCACAGATAAATGGAGGCCTAGGGAGGTATATGAATTCCCCAGGTAAGATTTGAATAAGAAAAACATGGATAAATCAGGAGGAAAACAAAACAAATCACTAGTTTACATTCCTTCTCTACCTTAAAAATTTCATCAAGGTGCCAAGTTATTTCTCACTTAATCTTCTTAAATCTTAGACTGAGCCATTCTATTTGGATTGCTTTAATTAACCACTTTTAAAAATTATTTTTTCATCATATGCTTTCCACAGCTTAAATCCAGAGTGAAAAATAATATAGGAATAAAACACAAGAGACAACTTCACAAGAAAAATGCCCATCATAATAAAATTATTTAACAAATTAAATTAATATGGTCTCCAGCTTATGAAAAAGACATGACAGTATTTAAGTGTTTAATATATGCATGAAGCAGATCCCATATAGATTGTACTATAAAACTAACAACCTGGAAGAATTTTAAAATAAATTTTCACAACACAAAAATATAACAACTCCAGTTGCTGATGATTCTTTAAGTGGTAACAACCCCAGAGGCCTGTACTGTTCCTTGTCCCCCCCATCCCCATAAATAGTTCCTTTACTGAAACATCCACACAGTCACCCAAATCCAGAGTGCCATCTGCTCCTGCCGGGTGCCTTGCTGATATGGAGAGTGAATATGGATGTTTTTTCAGGGCACACGACTGTAAAGGGAAGCACAGTGGTAGGTATAAGTAAGAGAAGGGACAGGGTGAAGCTATCCTTTTATCCCTACCATCTGTTAGAACATGTGTGCATCCAATCATGCAACTTAGAATGCAAAAAATAAACCCATATTTTAAAAATATCTTGCAACAACATTTGGTTCTAGCTTTACTTATCAAGATTACTTTTTGGAGCTACTATGATCTTGGAAGATCCAGGAGGACAGGCCAACCCCAATCCTCTAGCTCTGGTCAATTTTAAGGCAGTTGATTCTTTCCCAAAGCAGTATAAACCTTTTGGAAACAGGCATCTAAAGGGGACTTTGCTGAAGTTCTCGGGGCCTTAGAGAGCATCCCATGGTTTTGGGGTACATGGTGCTTCAGGCTACCCCCACATGCAAGCCTAAGCAGACTTCTTCCCCTTTCAGAAGTCCAATTGATTTCTTCTCATCTCTAGCCCTGTCAACCAACATGGATTTTCAATTGATTTCACAAGGCCTGGAAGATTATGCAGTATTTTCTCTTCTGGTCCATCTTTCAAGATGTTCCAAGAAAACTAATTCTTGTCGAGATGAGATCCAATTCCAGTCAGATCATTGCCTTTCTATTAACTTTCAGGTAAAGCAGAGGATGAAACAGAAGACCCTCAAAGTCCTGTCCCCAGCTTATCTTCCCTGCTTGAACTTTGGTCACTTGCTTTCCTTCCTCACCAATAATCTGTCCATGGTCCAAATTCATGGAGCTACTGATCACTCCGGGAAACCCAAGCAAAAGAAGAGACTAATGATAATGAACATTTATGATGTATCTGGGCCAGCGCTTGGTATATGACCTCATTTAATCTATACAGCTCAGAAGGAGAATGAGACTCATGCACTTTCAGTGACTTATCCAAGGTTTAAGAATCAATAAATGCTAGGGATGGAGCAGAACTGGGTCTGGTCTTTTTGACAAGGCAGGACTTCCCTAGCTCAAGGTTATCACTGATGAAGAACTCCACACCTGAATGATCTTTCCCTCCGTCACCAATAAGCCCTCAGCTTCCTTAAAGCAAAGCCTGGAATTTCGCCTCCTTAAAAGTCTTCCATGGTCACAGAAAGATCTTTCCCTTTTTCTCCTTGGACACCAAAGCAGTTCAAGGCCTCCTTATCACAAGTCTTATCACCAAACCTTCTGTCTTCTGCATCTATGTCAATATATAATTCCTAATTGCAAGGTTTTTTTTTTTTTTTTTGAGAATCATGACCAATATGATGTATTGTTCCTCTTTGATCTGAGCTCTTGCAGAGCTTGGTAAATATAAGATGTTCTAACCAATAGTTGATAAACAAATGCATTTTAGAACTATAGACTGTCCTACCACACCTTTAAATATATTTGGAATAGAAAAAATATATTCTGTGTATGAGAGGAAAGGGAAGTTTCTAGCTTTATCATCTAAGCATGACAAATAATAAGATTTGCCATACATGCATGATACTGGGGATGAAAGATTTACTAAAATGTCAGAGAAAACCTTTAATTACAAAATTAATTTCAAACAGTGCATTACGTCATGTAACTCTCTATGAGAGATAAGCTAAATTTCCTCAAAAGTTGTCAAGAAGGTAGAATTTTCTTACTGTAAGCTTGGCATCAGTGATTGATAATTTTTTTTTTTTTTTTTTTTTTTTTTTTTTTGTACCAAGGATAGAACTCAGGGCCTTGTGCTCGCCATGCAGGCTCATATGTCACTGGCCCCTGATTTTTCTACATAGAAAAGAAAAAGGATCATGTAACATGACAAATTTGTGAAAAGAGATACTAAAAGAAAAAAAAACCATTTAAGATCAAAAGTGAATTCTCTAAGACTCTAAAGCTCTAACAGAAATTTGTGAAAGGGCATATTAGTGGCTATATGTAATTACGATTATTAAAAGTTAATAGGACAGGGGCTGGGGATTTAGCTCAGTGGCATAAGCACCTGCCTTGCAAGCAGGCGGTTGTGAGTTCAATCCCCGGTACCGATAAAAATTTAAAAAAAAAAAAAAAAGTTAATAGCACAGAAAATAACGAGTTCTAAATTGTAATTTGCAGTATTCTAATCTATAATTTTAAAAGAAATACAATATTTTAACAGATGTGCATTGGAAATATAAAGTGTATGGCATTAGTAAAATTTTAAGAGACATGACCTCTGTGAACCCACTTTAACAAAATTTCTCAGTTTACTCCATGTACATTTGTATGAAATACTACAGCCCCAAGAAGCTAAAATCTAGACACCAAAATGGTAATTATTACAAGAGTGTACTATTCAAAATTAGGTATTCTGTGCTTTTCGACATGGAATAGAAATGAACAATTCTCAAAAAAGAGAGAACTGTTAATTTCAGAAGTTGTTGGATGGTTATCTATTAGTTAGAAAAGAAAGATCTGTTTATGAAAGAACTTCAGAGCAATCACGTGTAAGCTTATTTTGTACTTAATTAATCTACAACAGTTCAGGAGGATCATTTTAATCTTCCATATATCTAAGCAGTTCATTTAACAATTTTTCTTACTTTTTTGGGGGGTGTGGTACTGGGGCTTGAACTCATGACTTCACATTTGCCAGGCAGGCGCCATGCTGCTGAGCTATATCCCTGGCACAACAATTTTTCTTCTTGAAAGTAATGCAGTGCAAAACAGGCAAAATCAAGTCCCTGAGCTGATTATCATAAGTGAATGAGCTCTGAATACATTAAAGAAGATGTAAAAGTGTTTTATCCAAAATGAGTTCAAGACCTTAGTCTAAGGAACACAGTTTGTGACTCTAAGGCATTTGCATATGTGTGATGATTTTAAACTAAATGCTTTCAGGGTAGCAAGTAACCTTCTGCAGTTTCTGATTTTGTTCACTAAAACTAAGCTGGAGACATGGTTCTTCGAGAGTAATGCAAACAAAACTATGACCCTGCCTTAATGCTCTGTGTTGAGAAGATAGGGTATCACAAATTATTTTATTATGAGTTCACTTGGTAGAGTTCAAATAACTTCTTTGTAAACTGTTTGAATAGGAGATGTCGTAAAGGAAGCTATAAGGAAGATAGTGATTTTGAATACTAGTCACATATTCTATTCATTATATTCTGTATAATCAGTTTTGAATTTAACACCAAACCTCTGCAACCATTATTTTCAATAGACTAAAAATAAGCTTTAAACTAGGTACAGTGAAACATGCCTGAAAATTCCCATCCTCAGGAGACTGGAGCAGGAAGAGGGCAAGTTCAAGGCCAACCTGGACAATTTAGGAAAACCTCAAAATAAAAAATAAACAGGGATGGGGATGTAACTTAGTGGGAGGCACTGGGTCAATCCAAACCAAAAAAATGTTTCAAAATATGGGAAGTGAAATAAATTTTTATACTTATTTCCATTGCTAATTCATTGTTGCATTAGTTTGTTACTTTACCTCTCACTTTATGACCACTAGCTCAGGATTCAGGAAGGTGTTAGGGCAGAAAGAGGCAGTTGACAAGGTATTGGCTCTCATGGAGTTTATATTCTAAGAGGAAATAGACAAGAAACAATACTTGCATAAAGATATATTTCTTGGAGACTGGGAGCAAATAGAAAGTTCTCAAGCTTTCAAATCAGGCAAACCTGAAATAAAATCCTGCCTAAAGTAGGTATTATGATACCTATCTTAAACCTAAAATAATTTTCTTAGTTAATGAAAACGTCATGAATCTTGAGACTAAGCACATATTGGATTTCGTTATCAGGTTCCTAGTCTATGCTCAGTGTTCATCCAATTTCCCTATAAAAAAAATCCTAAAAAAAAAAAAATAATAATTCCCGTAGGGACAACTAGATTTTATAATCAAAAAGCAAAACCTACAGAAAACAAAGAATAAACCACATGCATTCTGAGCTATTTCCTCTTTGGTATTAGAAAACCAAGAAAAGAATTAAAAGTTGTTTACATTTATTATAATCACTATACATATGAACAAAGTTAATGCAATCACTAAAAATTTATAAGAATTTTTTTGCTCAATAGAATTGTTGAGTAAAATGAAATATTAAACTTTGTTAGAAAGCTTTACACATAATAAAATTACCCAAGATTTTAACTGTATTTTTAATAAATTAAATAGAAGATGTAGGCTTGCAGGTGGCATTGTGAACAATGACAACATTATTCTTACATCTCTTCAAGTATGAATGATACTTATTTAAATCCTGTAGAATTAATTCCATGCATTTTAGTTCATTACATTTCATTTTAATATGACCTTCTTAAGCAGAAGGCTTAGAATTTTGCTTAGAATCTAAAATTCCAACAAGGAAGAGAATCTAATGCCCTTTTCTTCTTGTGATGTGAAGAAGGAAAACAGATGTCATACTTCCAGAACCACGGCACTTGGAGCAAGAAGGAAATTTTTAAAAATCTTATGTAGATCGATTCTCTTATTGTAATGATGATAAAACTTTGGAGATTTGAGTTACTATTTTGAGATAGCATTGTAGTCTATGGTCCAGGCTGGGAGGGGCAGGGACGTTCCTGGGTGGGCCGGGGGCCACATGTGTGTACAGTACAGTGTTTCCCTATTCAGTCTGCTTACTGAGGGCAACAGAAGCACTCCAGAGCACCAGCTTTACTGAGGGTGGGTAGGAGGGGCAATTTATCTACTTACCTCAATGTGATTTTGAATTTTAGGGCTCACACCTGTGTTCCAAATGGCCCATGAAAACCTTTTATTTGCTTATTCTGTATCTTTTAAACTATTTTAAAAATAGAAATTACAAAATAAAACAAAAACCCACTGAAGATATTATATCTCAAATTTTAATGCATTGGAGACTTCCAAAACGTAAATCTTTGTCACTAAGTTAGCTTGCTTTCCTGCAGACCTTAGATCAAGGCAGGAGTCACAAGACAAGTGACAACAGGGACCAAAGAAGTATTGTGCAGTCTGAAGCAGTGAAGGATTCAGTGAAGAGAAGCAGCTCCATCTAATCCAGGCAACAGATTTCTGCCTGAGCAAACACAGGCCCATCGGTATAGGTCTTAGTAGTGAACAATAGAATTCTGCCTCATTATGAAATTATGAAAATAGAAAAAGAAAAAAGAGCTAGTTCAGGTTTCATTACCGGCTGCTCTAATGACCCATAATGTAAACCACAAAGTGAAAAGGGAAAACCGAATGAAAGTGGTGTTACACACTTTTTAAAGATTGTCAAGTAACACAGTGAATGTATAAAAAGAGAACTGAACAAGGAAAATTGCATTCAAATAAGGAATATCAGCTTGACTACCTCTAGGGGAAAAAAATCTCTTTTGCTCAATTTAAAAAATTCCGAGGGGCTTGTTAAAACACACAAGCAACAAAACAACAAAACCTGCTATCAGTTGCAGTCATTATTCTTTTTCTCACTCTTTCAGCAAATTTATAATTTTATGTTAATCAGTGTTAGGTTTTTTTTAAAAAATGCAAATGTTTCACATTGTATTTATATTTTGTTGCCACGGCCTGAGCCTCTTTAGAGGGCAGACTGGCTTCTTCACTGCTATTCCTCTGTTTTGAAATCGACATTGCTTCTTCATGATTAGGTGCAAATTAAACATTTTTGGCAGAGGTTTAACATCAGTGACACCATGTCGACAGGACACACCATGCTCATCAATCTCATTAGCCATGATAGGATTTTGTCACTTGGTTTTGCAGCACTGACCAAATTTTTCCACTGTAGTCTCTATTTTCATTATAGTTCATAGGCAGTAGTTGACTATAATTCCTTAGAGTCATTTTTTCCTTGAGCGAGTTAGCGTACATTATAGATGAGGTTATGAAACAGCCAAAATAACCATTTAAGGATCCAGCCTGTGACTGGCTCCATTATCGTCTGATCTAATTAATGATGTTTACTAAGCATAAGGTAAGAAAAAGAGTAAGAAAGAGAAGGAGAAGGAAAAGGAGGAGGAGGAAAAGGGGAAGGAGAAGAAGAAGGGGAGGAGGAGGAAGAAGAAGAGGAAGAAGAAAAGAAAAAAAAGTCAGGTAAAGGTAGAGCCGCCAGACAGAAAGTGCTGGACCTAGAAGTATCCATCACTGCCATCTGCAAGAGCTTAACAGAAGGTTTCATCCTCTTCAGTCTGATAGAGAACACCTGCACCACCTCATGGCCCTGAATACAAATACAATGAGATGACACAGGTACATACTGTGGCAGGGACTGTGGAGCTGGGAAGCTTTTGTCATCACGACCACCATCATCGCTAGCACCGCTCTTCATTTTGGTGCCTTTTCTTTAAGGCTGTACTGCAAACTGGGTCAATGTACTATAACCTCATACAGCAAACAGAGGAATATATTTTTACATGAAAAACTAAAAAAAATCCCAAAGAAATCCATATATAAATAGTAGCATTTAATAAAATATATCTATAGGGAGAGAAAATATAGCATGACATTGCTTCTGATCTGAAAAAATTGAATATTGTTTCTAGGTTGGGTTATTGATGTAGTAATTAGCATAAACTGCCTATTTTTTTCTTGCATCTGTGATTATCTTTGCCCTATTATAACCTGTAATGGGATCATTTTAGGATTAACTTTTCTGGGAGGAATTCAATGTGATTCATTTTTTCCATAAAATCATGGTTTAATCATTTTAGAAGCCTCCCCCCCACACCAAACAATATATAGCCATCTCTTTCAACAAAGTCAAAGTCATCAGTAAAATGTTGATATCAGAAGAGCCATAGCCCACTAGGGTTTTTGTTACTCTAGCTTTCAAAGCCACACCAAGCCACTACCTAGTACAGGACATCAACAGAAAGCACTCCTGTAGTGCTCTGAGTTTAAAGTCAATATGGGAAAATGAATTGAAAGTCCCAAAGACAATTTATTTTACAATTTAAGTTTGTGTATAATATATATTATTAAATATATATATATATATATTAATCTTTTAAAGATAGTGTTTTACTATGCATTTGAACTTGCCTTGTAACCCAGGCTGGCCTCTAGCTCACAACAATCCTCGTGCCTCAGCTTCCTGAATACCTGGATCACAGGCATGTGCCACCATACCTGCTCTTTATATTTTTAATAGTACTATAACTGTATCATTTAAAAATGTTTGTCTGAAAAATGGATCGAAAAGGTAATAATTTATATGTTTTTGTTGATTAAATTAAGTTCCAACATATGTGTGACATTTTTAGGATGTGCTTCCTAAATAGACACCAACATGCAGCTTTAATCACTACTGACTGTTTGAAAACCCTGCCTTTGCAAGGATCCGTGTTCAAGGACACGAGGCTCCAGAGATTTGAACACCACCCACAATTCTTAGACACTTGCAATAAGATAAATAAGGAGACACTAGAGCTTTCCCTTATCTGTAAATAGCAGTGTCAGTAATTAGATTTTTCTTATTTTGTTGAGGAAGTTTTGAGGAACAGAGTAACCGCCCCCTGCCTCAAATGTTCACCAACTATGACGTCCGAAACTGAAAGTCAGAGTTCAAAAGCTGCCCTGGAACGTTCAGACTTCATTTCTGTCCACTCTGCCTGTATAAAAGGAGCAACGCCAGAGATGCAGACAACAGGAACCGCAGCAGAGGGAAAGCTGCATTGCATTGTGCAAGGGCTCACTGATACTGGCACTGGTCCCGAGAATGTCATATTCAGATATTAGATCCAGATTTAGGCTTATTTCTCCGTGCATACAGCATTCACATTCATTTTCCAAAACATCAAACACTGCCAAATATAGGATGCAGAGAACAGCCAGGAATGAGTAACCTTTCCTTCATCACGAAGAACATACTTTCCAAAAACCCAAGATTCTTGTCCACAGAAGAGACACAGTCACTAAAGAGCAGGATCTTTCACACAGCAGCGCTAGGTGGCAGGGGAGAGCCAGTTATACTGCTGGCTCTGCCACTCAGGCCATCTGGACTAGTCTCAGTCACAACTCTGGGAATTATTTTTCCTGCCTTGCAAGTTTAACCAAGGACCTTCACATTGCACTAGCCTCCTCCTTATAACCTACGTTGAGACAGTCACTAAAGTGTCCAGGCTGCATTCAGATTTATGGTCCTCTTGCCTCCGCCTCCTGGAGCGCTGGGACAGTGGGCCTGCACTGCCACAAGAAAAGCCCGTAGGCTGAACAAAGTTCCAACAGGCCTCTTCATTATGGGAGCCACTGCTGTGATTAAAACCCTTCATGCCTTTAATTGCCACCTATTTGGTGAAGTTAAATCCACTTTGAAGGGCCCTCACTATCCAACCCGGTTCACCAGTCTAGCAGATCACAGGTTAAAGTACAGCCCCAACTCAATAAGAGAAACAAGACTGGGGGTGGTTGGGGAGCCCCCAAATGTGAACTAGTTACAAATGGCTGTCTCTTAGAGAAGCGCTGTGCAGAAGAAGGTTCCTGGCTTCCTGGGCACCAGCGGGCTGGCCAGGTTTCTCCACGTTTGATTAGTCTGATTAGGTAGATCCATGTGGGAGAACACAAGGGTAGGGGCTTCTCTGCAAGGCATTGCTATGAAGAATCACAGGTGTGTTTGCAAAGACAGAAGAGGTTTCTTAGGAATCAAATTTTAGGGACCATCCAAGCTTCACTTTCTATTTCAAAAATGAACCAGGACTTAAAAGGTTGTTGGCCTCCCAACAGATAGCTGATCCTCTAAAGTTCTTCGTTGGTGCTTCATCAGTGAAGTACTAGATAAATGTGGTCTCTATCTTATGAATAACCTGTGGGGGAAAATTCTACCACTCTGCTGGTCTTACAGATGGGGAAACTGAAGCTCAGAAAGACTGAAACAAGTTACTCATAAATTTTACATCTGGTGAGGCAGGAATCAGGAAAGTTTTTTTAAAGCAAAGAACATCATTCACCACCACCACCATCATCCCTCCTTCCTCATGCCCTCTAGGCCTTAACATAACCTGCTGACCTGGAGTTTTCAGTAGGACATCTTGGAGTTTCTTGTACCTCTTCAGTATTGTTTACAGTTCATGCTATGCATATCAGGTAAAGGTAGCCTAAAATCTGTCTCTACAGATTTGCCTCAGCATATGTAAAATCAGAGTAACTTGTTTCAGTTCAGTTTAGTTCAGTTCAGTTCAGAATCTAGACTGAAAGGCAAGCTGTATCACGTACCATTATAGTTAGAAGTGTGGGATTTTGTGTTACAGGGATCTATACTTAAATCTCAGTTTTGTTTCCTAGATAACTCTGGGAAAGTTAGAATTTCTCTCCCAGCTTCAGTTTTTACATCTTTAAAACAGGGATAATTGCAGAAGTACATAATCAAGAATGAGGTGAAGTTTTGCACGGAACTACTTGAAATGCTAATAGAAGTTCTAATAAAGATTTATTATTAGTAGTGATGGTATATATATCTATATCTATATCTATCTATCTATCTATCTATCTATCTCTATCTATATCTATCTATATCTATATCTATATATCACACCACTGTCAAGCCTTGGTGATAGTGGTACAGTACTGAATATGCTTCTTGAATTATGAGAAAGATTTGAATACAAGACTGAAGATTATGCAAGAAGAGCAATTTCAAAGTTAAAAGAGATAATCTGCAAGAACCAGAGTGTGGATGTTTGGCCTTATAAAACTCTCACGTGTATAATTAGAGTGATCACTTGTCTCAGTTTTGCCCAAGACTAAAGAATTTTCCAGGAAAGCTGGATATTTACTCGGAAAACTAGTAATGTCTGGAGAAAATCAGGATAAATTGATCACTCTATGCACATCTTGCAGTCCACGTGAAGGTTCATGTTTGTGGAAAACAGGAAGTTCTTGAAAATAGTTGAAAAGTGGCTAGTTACAAGTGAGTTTTAGGCAATTAAGTCTACAGAATGAAGATTTTACCTCTTGTTCCGACCAATTAAATCTCTTCCTTGCTGTTCCTCACACCATCCTTTACTTATTTGTATCTCCCTCTAGTGTTTATTACATCCGCGTTAAACATTTGTGTGTCCCTGTAAAGTGCCTATCTCTAGGTGAGTCTTGGTGAGTCTTTGATGCAAATATTGTGCCTTCAAAACAAAACAAAGGGGCTCGAGATTTAGCTCAGCAGCATAAGCACCTGCCTTGCAAGCAGGCAGTTGTGAGTTCGATCCCCGGTACCGATAACAAGGAAAAAGACAAAAAAAAAAAAAAAACCACACAAAAAACCCCAAAAAGATTGTCTTCATTATCTTATCTCCATGTTGTTTTATACACACATTCAATATGTATTGAATCAAATTGAAAACCGATGATTCTGTGCAATACAACACTGACATTTATTATTCTTCTCAGTTCAAAATTGAACACCAGGTGTTGGTGTACATAGTAATTATTCTTCTGGTGACATAAAGTCAGTCTGTCAAAACAGTGATTGCAAAATCATATACAACGTGATCCTCTGTAAAATGTAAGGAAGTATTCTTCCCTTCTCTAATACCACTGAAGAAACTTCTTATCCTCTCATTTGACCAACAAATGCTTAGTGATACTATATGCTGGTCCTTGTCCTGGGTCTGGAAAACAGATAAAGAATTGCGGTTTCCCACCTTATTATGTGTCAAACCCAGGAAGACAGAGAGGAATGAGTTGACTTTCCATCTAAGATTCAAGCTGGACTTCTAAAGTCATTTTCAAATGCTTAGCCACAATCACCTCACCGGAGACTCTGAAGCTGAAATTCTTCTTTTAGGGTGTCTGTATACACAGGGATTTCACACTGAGCCATATCGCCAGCCCTTTTTTGATTGACGCAGGGTCTAGCTAAGTTACTAAGTTGCATAGATTGCATAGATTTGTGATCTTTCTGCTTCAGCCCACCAGAATCTGGGACTGTAGGTGTGCACCACCATTTCCACTTAGATACTTGGTTTTTGTACCTCTGTTTAGAGTCCTGCTCAAAAGTGTGAGGATGTGTTCTTGAGTAGGGCAGCTGTCCTCAGCTGACACAGGCCCCAGAGGTGCTCACCTGAGACTTATCAGTCTGTTTTGCTCCCAGCATGTGGGGGACTAAGTCTTGAAGGAGGCACCTCCGCAATGTGACGTTGTGTCCACTGCATGCCTGCTTGTCCTCATTTCTGATGTGCACAGTGAATCTTTACATTTTTAAGTGACACAATTTTGACATGATATGTGTTTCTACTCTACTGTATATATTTCCTACTAGTATTATTTGACATTTAGATACTTCTTCATTCCTCATTTGTTTAAGGGTACCTATCTCTAGGTGTCTTGGGGAGGATTAAACATCATGTAATGGATAGAGAGAATTTGTAAATGTCCTGGCATACATAAATGTCTGGTGTTTGCTAGCTTTTTTATTTAAAGGTCCAAGGATACAGAATGACTCAGTAATAAATGGAGAAAAGGGAATTATGTCAGGAGTCTAAAACCTACGGACTGACTGAAAGCCCTACGCTTGTCACTGGCCAAGGTCACATGATGGTATTTGACTAGTGGGTGTCTCAGTCTATTTTTATGTTAACATTAAATGAAAATTTGGGTTTTGATACCTGGTAGGAAGCCAAACTAGACTGAAAGCATTTTTCTCTCACTCTATTGAGAATGAAATCTGAGAATGTTAGGATTCTGTCCTTTTGTGGAACAAAAACATAAATAATGGTAACAAGATAGGGAGAGAGATCAAGCTATAATAAATAAAAGTTCCAAATTTGAAATGTGGCATATTTTTCTCTAACTACATCTTCAGAGCTATCAATTTAACAGTACCCAGCATCTTATTCAAGTCCTTAAGCTTTTACAGGTAGATGCTAAATTTCTTGAATAACTTTTTAATTTACTGAACATTAACACTAATGAACAGAGTGACAATGCTTCTTTTTGCTGTTTTAGTAAAGAAGTAATGTGCCACACACACATACACACACATATATATAAATGATACATTCATTATACACACATATACACACTCATGTACTCATTTGAAAAATTAGTTTTAAAAACAAAAGCTTTCTATCTTGCTCTTTTCCTACACTGACCCTTAAGATAGGATTCAAAACTTTCTTTCACACTAGAAATTATGTCCTACTGTGCTTTTGTTTTTACTCTACAAGTACCTAGTACAGTGCCTGGAATATAGTGGCTAGTCGGTACAAAAAAAATCATTGAATGAATTTCAGAGCTGGAAAGAATGTTAGAGACAAAAATAGTCCTTATTTTAGAACAATATCCAGAAAGATTAACGTATACATGTGGGAACAGAGCTATGAGATTAAGGACCCAGGTCACCAAATCCCTGCTAGGGTTCCTTTCATCGCAGCCTGCTTTTGCCCTGTGCATACTAGGATGTAGGTGGAACTCTTCACAACCTTGCCTGTCATCATTACTACCCAGGGGATTCATCTTAGCATATTTATTTCTCAAAAGTTAGAAGTAAAACAGAATATTTAGAAAGACAACTTTAATGTGACCTACTCACCTGCACAACATTTTTCCCTTTGTAGCTGTCTGAAACTTTTACCCACAGGATGCGTGAGATGCCTTCTTTAATAATTCTGTATAATTTCAAGTTTCTTGTTATTTATTTATTAATTTGGAAGGGGTCTAGATTACACACTAGACAAAAAATTGGGGACAAGGGCAGGCTTGAAAGATACAGATCTTTTAAAAAATTGCATTGCAAAAATATTGTTCATCATTTGAAAGAGGAATAGTTTTTGAAAATCACACATGATCTCATGACAATAACATGACAATAGTTCGATAAAAGCACTCTGAATATCTTTCTAGTTTTCCTTATTAGGTATGTTGCACAGTTAGCATCAACATGCACCAACACCTGCAAAGTTTCTCACTACATAATTAACATTTCCACTTTTCAACTTAGTCTTTGCAGTATCATGCTCATTGAACACACACCCCACAACTGAATTAGCCATTTCCCTAAAGATGTAATGCAAAGCCTTTTCCATTTATTTGATATTTTAAATCAAAGCAGGGATTAGTATTTTGGGTCGAATAGCTTTTTCTATAGTTTGTATTGTTTCCTGAGGATAAGTTCCCAAAATAGTATTGCTGAGTCAAAGAGAATGGACATTTTTATGGTTCTTCAAGCACACATTGCCAAATTCCTGTCTCAGGGGATAGAATTCAGAATTTAATTAAATTATGTAAGAAAGTAGCGGTGAGGATTTCCTGTGATTAGTATTGCCAAGCAACCAGATAAGCCCCATAGCATGAATGGAAGAGTTGTTTTGAATTAGGGTCCACCTTCTCAGCCTACTTTATTGGGGAGAGAAATAGAATTCTGCTAGATGTTGACAGATATGGAGGCATATGTAATCCCAGTACTGGGAGGCTAAGGCAAGAGGATTGCTGAGAGGCCAGCCTGGGCTAGATAGTGAGTTCAAGGCCATTCTGAATTACAGAGTTTCAAAAATCTTAAAAAAAAAAAATTCTGCTGGATCAGAAAAATGTAGAAATCTGCGTTAGAACTGCTAGCTGAGCCTTCCTGTGAGCCAGGATCTGCCGCGGGGAATGGGAAGAGACCCAGCAAGAAGCTAAGCCACGCCTTCCCGTGAGCCAGCTGGTCCACAACTGGCTGATTCAGAGGAACTCAGGGTGAGATGAGAGCAACTGAGATGAAAGGAAAGGAATAACTTGACTGACTTTGCAGACCTGGGGCTGGGCATCTATTTGGAGGATGGCAGCGTGCACTGTGGCAACTGTGGGGGACTTCCTTCTGTCTTGTTTTGAAATCCAATGCTTTGTTCCCTTTTACTGTTTTGTTTTATTCCTGTATCTGGTAACCCAAGCAACTATACTGAAGATAACAGTATCCACTGCTAAGTTCCTATCATCTTGTTTTGAAAACCTATGTAGCTACTGTTGGGCTTTGTTGTTGTTGTTGTGTTATTGTTGTTTTCTT
This sequence comes from Cavia porcellus, assembly GCF_034190915.1. Classification (NCBI taxonomy): domain Eukaryota; kingdom Metazoa; phylum Chordata; class Mammalia; order Rodentia; family Caviidae; genus Cavia; species Cavia porcellus. The sequence continues at coordinate 49,946,155 of NW_026947496.1, forward strand.
TTGTTTTTTTGTTTGTTTGCGTCTTGATTTTTGTTTCTATTTTTTTCTCTTTAAAATAAAATTTAAAAAAAGAAATGCTAGCTAAATTCTTACATCTGCTTTTCTTAGCAATGTCTTTGATTTGTGACAGTTATTTAGTAAAGAAGCAGGAAAAGGAAAAGTTGGGGACATATCTCAGTGGCACAGCACTTGCCTGGCATGTTTGAGGCTCAGGTTCAATCCTCAGCCCTGCGAAAAAGTTTAAAACAAAACATCTAAAGAGATAGAGTATTATGACTTTGAACATTTCTCTAATACTGAATCATATTATCTGAACGAGATACTTTAGAAAGAAGATTCAAATCAAATAATGTACTCAGGGCCTGGGTTTCCCCCTCAGTGGCCACAGCCACTAACCCCTTCATTTTTGTCAACATTCTGCTGCTTAAATCTCTTTGTTTCTATTCTGCTCAGGTGGTCATGCTGAGGTGAAACCTTAGAAACACATCTGGAAAAGTTAGATAAACTTACAACTAGATGTCTCTGTCAATAGAAAGGAACCCCCATTTGTTCTTCACATTGACCTGATTATTGGGCATTTTCTTTCCTGTATGTTTTTTGCCCAAAGCAACAACTTTATCATGTCTGCAATCGGCTGCAAATGGGTGAAGGATTGAAAACACCTCCCAGCACTTACATATGCTTCACAGTTTTATAAATGTTTTCATACAGAGAAGTCATGAGAGTTAATTACTATTTTTAATCTTGTTTTACAGAACAAAACAATGAAAACTCAAATGCATTGTGTGATCTTCCTTCAATCCCTAAGCCAGGAAGAGGCTGAATCAGTTGTACTTGGATCCCAGATCCTATATGCCTATTACACCCATACTACAAAGCACTAATCACAAGAAAGATAAAATATGATTGTTAGCAATCTGGAGTCATTTCAGAGAATCTCTGCACAGGAGACTAACAAAGGATGGATGGTGCAAAAAAATATTAAGTACTTATGCCAGAACTGTTACAGGCCACAAACAGAGAAAACTATGGGAACAGAATAACCAAGTTCTCAGTCACTGTACAGCTGCCGCCAAAGTCAAGAAGACAGTGCACAGAAAGGCCAGCAAGCATACCCTGAACAGCCATACCCTTTCTAGTTACATGGGCACCAAACAGCCTCCCTAAACAGGCAACAGGTGAACATCAGAGATCTCTTCTGGATTTTGTTTTGTTTTGGTTTTTTTTTTGCAGGTGCAGTAAGAGAGAGTGAGGAGAATTTTAAGTGTCTAATATAGAAATTAGGTTCCTCATTTTTGTCAACATTCTGCTGCTTAAATCTCAACCACATGGATTCTCTATAATCGCAGGGGAGGCTAGACTCCTTGTTCAGGGTAAATAGAAAATGAAAAACATTAGGGGTAAGAAATAATTTGTCTCTTCCACATGGAATATTTCATAATCATTGACTTTGAGTAGGAAACAAACTCTTGTACTTTGAATTTCATTTTATGCAATATTTATGTAGATTACACAATTGCAATAGATACAATTGACATGAACAGCTATGACATGCACAGTTAACAGCTGATAACCTTTAACTCAACTAACAGTATCAGGAAATGGGCATCTTGAAGAGGAAACAGACTTGGAGGGTTCAGCAGGCCATGGCCATCAGACATTCTGTGTTTCTGATGGTTTAGGGATGCTCCTGGCATCTCATTTGTAGAGACTTGGGAGGTTGCTAGACCTCCTAGAATACATAGATCAGCTCTCACAACAAGGAATTACTTGGCCCCAACTGTCAATAGTGTTGTAACTGAGGAAACCTGGATTAAAGATTAAGATTATTATTCCTGAAGTATTACCTATGTAATTTACACAACTGTCTGTTTTTCCTGAAACTCCTATCACCTTTTGTAACAAAATATATGGCAATTGTCTTAGACAATAGTGTGACCATGGCAAACTGCTCTGGGCAGGGAGGACTTGTACCGCAGAGATTACTTTCCTCAAAGTTCTGGAGGCTCGAAGCCCAAGAGCAAGGTAGTGCCAGTGTAGTCAGGTTCTAGTGAGTCCCTGGGCTTTCTGGTTATAAAGCCCACTTTCTGCCTATTTAATTACATGGGTGAGGAGAGGAGGAAAAAGGGGGAGATGGAGAGAGGAAAGAAACACTCTACTTGGTGTTTCTTCTTATAAAGGTTCTACTCTCATTCTGAGGTCTCAACTTTATGACCTTATCCAAACCTAATTATCTCCCAAAGGCCGCACCTCCAAATACCACCACATCAGGGTTTTAGTTTTAACATATACATTTGGGGAGCTGAATGCAGCTCTGTCCATAGTAGCAATGACAATGATGGCTCCTAGGTGCCATCTGTTACAATGAATCTTTAGTCTTCATATGCATTGACGCTGGCAAACACTTTTTCCTACATTTGTTTCTACGTACTGTCGGTGCTGGTTGGCCAACTAGTTTAGGTCCAAATTCAATCCAGACTCACTATAAAACAGACACACAAAACTATTTTCCCTTTCCTCCACGTGCTGTTTTTGGGGAGTGGGGGTTAGAAGAGGAAGCATTTGACATTGTGATAAACCTGGAACGCTCTATGATCACTGCTGGGAAAACACCCTGCGGAGTACAGCAGCAGCAAATTGTGTAACTTGCATTTTATTTATTCAACAAACATTTTAGTGGTACTTTCAGTAATGTTCAAATACTCACTCTTTTATTTCTGCCACATTTTCTTACAGGAAAAAACCTAAAACAAGCAAGACAGCTTCCTTTCTTTCCCGCAGAGCTGCACACTCAACCTGGGGCCCTGCAAGGCAGGCAGGCACTCTGCCAGTGAGTTACACACCTAGACCTCTAAACCCTGGTTAAGGTCATTTCAGCTCAACAGTTCAAGTTGGGGACACAAAGCTCTCCCTAACCTTCTTGTTACCCGACTTCATATATCTGCTGTTTTGTTGTGTATTTGTGTGTGATGTGTGTGTTTAGTTTGTTTATACTTTTTAGATTGAAAATGTTTAAACCTGAGAAGTAAAATAAATTACCATAAAATCTTCAATTTGTTAAAAGTTCATACAGTACCACTTTCGCTTACTGTTTCTTCCCATAGATAGTTTTATCCTTATTACTTGTGCTAAACCACTTAGCAGTAAGTTGCAGAGATCACGTTCTTTATTGTTAAAACTTTGAGTTTGTATTCTCTTAGGAAAAAAACCTTATTTTCTTAATGAACGGACCTCTGGGAGTGAAAGGGACAGGTGAGAAAGGGGTTAATTTTCTGTGTGTGCATGTGTGGTACTGGGGTGGGGATGGAACAGCAGCCTTCACACTGAGCTACAAACCCTGGCCTTGTTTTTCATTTTTTGAGACAGAGTCTCAATAATTTGCTCGGTTGTCCAGCCTGGGTTTCTGATGCAGCCGTGCAGAGTGCCGGGTTACAGCCTCTACCACATACCAGACTGAAAGGGGTCAATTTTTCTTGAAGACTTTGTATAACAATGAAACTTCCCCTGTGATTGCAGGAACCTAGTAAATAAAAGATTTCAAACTGGGTTTACATAGGCTCCTTTGCTCCGTATTAGCCTGAGTAATTAATAAAGTGTTTGGGTTGTATTTTTAACCACAAGCTTCAACTTCCTGAGGATCAGTGGGCTACCACACATGGAAACATTAGCAATTTATTGACTCTGCACGTTACAAACACTTTTGAAGTTTTCTTAAATTGTTTCTGAGACCTGAAACTGTATACATGTTTGTACTTGATCAAATTAGCATCTCTTAGCTATTAGGATTAACACACTGCTCCTCCGAGGTTTGCCTTTGGATTGCAGTGAACACACACAGACACCTCTTTGCCAGGTATCACATCTTTTGTCCTGGAGCCAGCCATTCAGTAGGCCTCAAGCTTGAAGCTCAGAGTAGGACAAAAATTTGCCATCTGGGAAATAACTTGAAACCTAAATTCTAACATAAGTGGACGCTGGAAGATAGAAAACTCTTCAGCATAGTTTACTCAGAGGTTCCCACCTATGTGCAGGAGGGAATAAAGACTTCCTCCTGTGAGTCTTCTGGTTCTGCATTCTCTTGTGTTTGACCAGCTTGTTTCAAAAACTTCATTAGAACTGTTGATCTTTAACACATCTGCTTTCCTAGCTCACTGCACTGGATCACGTCTTGCCTTCTCCTGTCATGGTGGAGTGTTCTTAGAAAAACATGCTCTTTGAGTGTCTCATCTCTCAGTACCACTCATAGAAAGCTTATCATGTAAAGCAGTATCTAACTGTCATGTCACTTTTTTCCATTAAGCCTGAACTTTGCTCAGTCATGCTGGCAGAAGTATTTGTGATACAGTCTATTTTGGTACCAGGAATCAAATTCAGGACCTCACGCTAGCCGGGCAGGCCCTATGCCACTGAGCTATATCTCTGGCTATAGTCTGTTTTGAAGAGCAGCATTTTAAATTTGAATTTCAAAATGCTTTTTAAAAAGGCAAACAGGATCAAGTCTCTCATTTGATGCTCAAAGTGGATACATCAGATCCACACTTGTGAATAAAAGTAGCACAGGCCTGGTGTGAAATGTGCGACGTAGAGCACACTTGAACTTCTTCTCATGAGAACTGGGGTATGTTGTTTTGACTGCAGACATTTCAAATGCACATTTTGCATTTCAGTAAGTTTAGGAGTATGTGTGAGAAAAAAATGTGAAAATGACAATACACCAGAGTGTCTCAGCTTCAGTACTGTAAATATTAGGGGCTGTATAATTTTCTGTTACGGGGAACCTTTCTGTGAACATAGATTATTTAGCAATGTCTCTGGCCTCCATCTAGTACATACCAGTAGCAAAACCCATGCCTCAAAATATGACAATGAAAATTGTCTCTTGACATTCACAGATATACCATGGAGGATAGAATCACTCTAATAGAGAATATCGGCCAGACATGGCTTGAATTTACTCTTCCCAAGTAGAGTAAACCAATCATAGTAACAACTGTTTGTTTAAAGCCATAAGTGTACACTACAGATTGCCTACTCACCTGCAAAGTCACTGACAAACTGCAAGGGTCTAAACAAAGTTCTGGTGTAGTACTTTTGTCATTGGTACTGACAAACACTTCTGGCTTTTTCCCTGCTGAGAATGATAGATGTGAATTCCCCATTCTATTCATAATTAGGGTGGCTATGTTATCAGAGTTTTATGATGAAAGTCCTTGCTCTAGGGGTCCCAATATCAAAGAGAGGAGCAGCGGTGTAGGGGAAGTTTCTTGTTTTTTTTTTTTTAATTTTTTTAATTTTTATTTTTTTTATCAGTACTGGGGATCAAACTCACGACCATGCACTTGCAAGACAGGCACTTATGCCACTGAGCTAAATCCCCAGCCCAGAAGTTTCTTGTTTTGTTTGTTGTTTTTTCAGTCCTGCACACTGAACTATATTTCCAATCCCTCACTCCCATCTTTAAAATGTTTGTTTTGTTTTTTATTTTGTGACAGGGTCTTGCTAAGTTGCTATGTTGCCTAGACCAAGTTTGATCCTCCTGCTTCAGCCTTCCAGAGTGTTAGAATTACAGGTATGCGCCATCATGCCTGTTTAAGAAAGGAAGTTCAGTCAACATGGCCATGTCAGGAGGACAGATAAAGTTCCAAGATTTGTCTTCAAGATGTTGACAGGAAACTTGATGTTACTGAAAAAGAAGAACAAAGGCAAGGTTTGGGGGTCTGCATAGCTGTGGTTATGCAATCCTGGTCAAGCTGTGGTCTGGTTGATTAAACCTATAATCTGACTGGTCGTTATTTTAGGACAGGTTCTGCAAGGCACTGGGAGCAGGTAACTGCTGGATGGAGCAATTCTGTTTCCCCTGAAGCAACCACTCCTGCTTAGGGAGTTAGCCTTTGTTCTGTCATGTGGTAATTGCTCCTACTTGGGGGTGTGGCTTTATCATTGGATGGTCTGCAAAGATCTGCTTTCCCTGGAATTCAAAGTGACTGCAGCTTAAGACAATGACTGGAGACTTCTGTGCATTCATTGATCCTGGAGATCTGGAACTAAGCCTTATTCCCGCAATTGCATATCTCTGCAAATCCTAAAAACTGCTTTCTTACATATTTTACTTTTTTTTTCTTACATATCTTGATGTCCCCAATCTTGAAGCAGGATGAGATAAAGTAGTTATATTTGAGATGAAAAAGCTTTATATTACAGACATTTCTTAAGTGATTCACATGCCTGCATGCAGAGCTGACTCAAAGTCTTAATAGAATGAAAACAGAGATGCCAGACTTCATCTTGCTCTCAGTTAAGCACTGGACAGTTGCAGCCCCAGCCTCTTGGTCCTTGTATGTTTGTGAACTATAATGGAGCTGTCAACAAAGTGGGAGGCCCCATGGCACCGATGAGCCCAGAGCATAAGGGAGCATGTGTTAAAACAGTGGTTATCAACTGGGACAATTTTCCCAGGGGACAGTTGACCATGTCTGGGAACGTTTTTGTTCACACATCTGGAGGTGGGAATGCTACTGGAATCTAATGGGTGGAGGCCTGGGTGCTGTTAAGCTTCTGAAAATGCACAGGGCAGCCTGACATAACAAAGAACTATCTGGCTGAGAATGTCAGTACACTGGGATTAAGAAGTCCTGTGGTAGAACAACTAGCTATCACAATTAAATATTCCTAAAAGTCTTACGGCACATCAATAGGTTATTTTATAACTTTTGGTTGTTTTGAAGATTGAAGTATAATCTACTCTCTCTCTTTGCTCTCTCTTCTGTATTTAGATATTCCTTGCCAAATACTTGGCGATTCTTCCCTATGGATTTGTTCCTGCATCTACACATTGAACACTGCTGCCCAGTGATTTTTCTTCTGGGCTTTTTAAAAAATCAGCTCATAACTAGAATTGGAAGAAACCACTAATTGTTTTTTAATTTTATCAGTTTAATTTAGGTTCTATGCCTATTTTGAAAAAGAAGGGAGTTGATGTATCACATATAACCAGTAGTGCTGTGCGGGGGGTTTAGCTTGGCGGCACAAGTGCCTGCCTGACAAATGCAAGGTCATGAGTTTGATCCCCAGTACCCAAAACAAAACAACAACAACAAATAACCCAGTAATGCTGGTTCTTAAAATCATTCTAAATTTGAATATTAGAGAATAAATCAAGGGCCCAATATATCAAGTCTATTCAGGGTCTCTGGTCTTAGAAATAATTCATTTTTGCCAAATAGCAATGCATAATTAATAAATGTGAATAACTGAATATACATATATATGCCATGTACTTATTTATTGAAAATACAAAAATACTAAGTCATTATATCTCTGAAGGTAGCAATTTTGTCAGCCAAAGTTGAAACAGTTTAACAGAGATGAGAGAGTAACTCAGTGGTAAAATGCTTAGCTGACTTGCAAAGCCCTCTGTTTGATCCCCAGCACTGCAAAATCAAAACAAACAAGCTTAACAGAGGTTCTTTAGTCTTTTCCTTCCCACTGCTTGCTTCCTTTTCATTTCTTGGGGCATCAAATATCTCAAACTTATCTCAATTGGATGGTGCATTTATGCCAGATTATCATTTACTTTGGACATGTTTAATGCGGGGAAAGTCTTATATTACTTTCAATACTGTATTATTCTCCAGAACTTTTGAGTGTGTCTTAGTTACTTTTTACTCATTGCCGAGACTGATAGAACTGTGGAGGGTAGGAAGAGGAGGAGGACCGGCGGCAGCTGAAAAGATAAGATGTATAAAATATAAGTAACCTTTATTTTGGGAATGTGGGGAGAGACACCCCCGACCCCCAGGGGCATGGCATCTCCACCCCAGGGCTGGCGATCTCTCCCTGGAACATGTGGAGTGAGGCACATAAGTAGCCTCGGCCTGGGGTGGAACCTAAGGGGCATTAGGGATGCACAGGTAGCCCATTGGTCTTAGTTTTCTAAGGGTGGGGGGAGATAAGAGCTCCTTGGCTTTACCGGCTACAGTATCCAGCCTGGGCCAGCAACCCTTTCATATCCCGTCTTATGATTACTATGAAAAGAGGCGAAGATTTCTCTCTTTAACTACTTCCTGCTGGCTGAGGGTGCTGTATTGGGGTCTAGGGGAGTCGACGGGATGACGGTTGATGTCTAGGTAGAAGCTGGTGCCAGGAGTTTTAGCCAGGACAACTTCACTGGTGAATGCACGTATGTTAGACTGAAAAAACAAAGAGACAAGATGTTATGAGGAGACATAGTATTGTCATATTTACGGACCCAAGTGAGGTAGAGGGAAAAGTATCTTTGATTTAGACATGTTATTCTATCAGGATGACGTTGAGGTAGGAACATTTTTATGACAAGGCAGAATTCTGAAAAATTAAATGTGGGATTAGGAGGAGTGAAGTTATGAGAGGTACTTATTCCCCCATATGAAAGCATAAAAGTTAAAAGGTAGGTAGGTAAGGCTTGTCTCTGGTATATATGACGTTGGAGTCTGTAGGCAATCCTGTTAGAGAGTTCTGCTGTAAAAATGATCATTAATAGAATGTAAGAAATTAAGAACCAAAGTGGATAACAAAACATGAAAACCTGTGAGTCGTAAGGCAGAGATGAATATCAAAAGGATGGTTAGAACAGGTGTCGGAGGAAGGAGAGGACTGGGACATGCACAAAAATAGGCCCTGTTTGTAACTGGCATAGGTTGACCTTTAATACTCCATGAGACATTGATGATTTATTAGCCTGAAAACTCAGTAAGAACTCTGTATATGTGGCCTCTTATGTCCACGAATATAGAGAATGTCTTACCTTAAGAGTTTTAATGTGACTTGGAGACTGAGACAGACACCCACAAAGGCGGTTGGCCCCTGTGACCTGTGAGGGCTAGAAGTTAGGATGGCCCAGTCACTCTCTGGTGGCCAGGATAGCCCAACAGCCCTGGAGTAAGGTCTCAAAGAATGCCAGGATGGGGCATTTTGTCTGATGTCTTCTGCTGCATTTGAGCGTGGCCCATGGCGGGGGTAGGGGGCAGGTAGCTTTACCTTGTGTAGATTTGTCTGTTTCAGAACTGTGTTATTTAAAATATGAAAAACCATATCAAGGTCTCTGTAGAGCTTGAAGGTCAAGTGTTGCCTTGTTGTTTGAGATCTAGACTATAGTTAAAGTTATCTGTAGAATTAAGTAAGTATGTAGGAGCTCAATATGAAAAAAAATAGCCTCTCTTGAGTGGAACTGAATTGCAAAAAAAAAATATTTGAGCAGAGCTGTGGGACTTTAGAAACGCCCAGTGTTTAAGGCAGTTTGAAATTCTGAGATAGATTGTGTCTGTAGGAAAAGAGCAGAGTTGTGCTTGGGGCGGGGTGATTGCCACCACACAGCGCACAGGGGCGGGCTAACATGGAACACGCAGACTGGGTGGGGCGAATGCTGGGACATAGCACACAGGGGCGAGCAGAGATCCCACCTAGATGCTGCTATGATGCGCTAAGATGGCACAGAGAAATAACATGTTTCAGCTGCAACCGCCCATGGGGGGTGGGGCCTGGAGGCCTGCAGTGGTGGCCAGAGGTGGCGACTTGCGCCATGGAAGGATGGCGGCAGCAGTGCACGCCCGGGCCGCAGAGGAACAGCAGCAGTGACGGTGGTGGTGGCGTGTGCCCATCATGGGGGGGGTAGCGGCGGTGGTGGCGGCAGCTTGTGCCCGGCACCATGTGGGGGATGGTGGCGGCGTGCGCCCTGCACCATGGGGGGGGGGGGATGGGAGCTGCGGCTGTGGTGGGGCTGGGAGACACACAGCCTGAGGCCGAGTGGGCTCTGCTCCCAGAGATCGCAAGACCGGCAGCCAGCGAGCGGCAACCTGCAGGAGCCGGCATGTTTGCGAGGGATGCGTGGTCCAGGATGCGGCGCCAAAAGCTGAGCCCATGGTGTGGACAGTCTCGCGGGTATCTCTCAGCGGCGGAATGAGCCAGCACCATTGAGCTAATTCCCAGCCCTTCTAATTCCCTGGCCCAAGGCGGACTTCTTAACACAAACTCTTCAGTCAAGGAGAGCTTGGGGTGAAGTATTTCACCCTTCCAGGTCATAACCCCCCCAAACCTCCCCCTCCCATCCCTCTGGCCATATGTCTTTTCCAGCCAGGTCCTACCTGGGAACAGCAAGTCAGCTCTATTGTCCAACTAATTCAGTCAATGTCCAAAAATTCTGCCTGGGAACAAATGAAGACTCTGGGGAGACATTCTCAGTCTAAACCATAACAATAATTAAAAGAAACTAAATCATAAAAGTTGTAGAAGTTTCTAGAAAAAAAATCTTATAAAACAGTTTCGTGGGCTGGGGATTTAGTTCAGCAGCATAAGTGCCTGCCTTGAAAGCAGGCAGTCGTGAGTTCGATCCCTGGTACCGATAAAAATGAAAAAGCCAAAACAAAACAAAACAAAACAAAACAAAACAAAACAAACAAAAAAAAAAACCAAAAAACAGTTTTAGTATCCATTATTTTATTAATTTGTATTGAAATAATTACTTTTTTTTGTTTGCTTCTTCCCAAGAAGTAATCCAGCCAAGACAAAAGCCTTTAGAGAGAAAAAAAATCACATTGAACATATAAGGATGTCACTTGCTGAAGTGTAAGAGCTTCAAGTATTCTCTCTTTACTTTCATTTTATACAGCTCTGGTCAATTTCATAGCCTCAACCAATACTGAACAGGGAAATTAGAAAACTGCAGAATCGATCTACAGAAGTGAAGTTCTATTTTCTTTTACACCTCCTTCATCAGAACTGCTATCATTCTTGTGTTATGCAGTTATTATTATTGACAGTAGCCCAGGCACAGCTGATTATTGCTAAAATTCATTCTCTTAAAGTGGAAACAGAAAAAAAAAACAAGGTGACTGTGCACTTTTCTCATTTGTTATGTCTGCTGTTTTCATAACTCTTAGTCTTTGCTATATTTTAAATGCAAGGAATTATCTTTCGTCTAGCAGCTATGATTTCAACAATCTTGTTGTTGATACTTAGGTAGTAAATATTACAATAGAAAAGCTCTGCATGAGTCAAATGTAGGTCCTTCAAATATTCTAGTTTGCTTTTCAACTTTCAGTTTTAGTATAGATTTTACTTAACTGTAAATATATGAGAAAACTGTTTTACTTATGACATTACAAAAAGACTAGATTACTTTTCCTACTGTTCCAGATTGACAATACATTCAAACTGCTCTTATTAAATTTGAAATTAAACTTACTTCTTTGAAAACAAAGTTGTAGCTGATGGCTATTTAGTACCAACCCTGAGACAGAACCCTTCATGTTCTTAAAGATCATTGAGAATGAATAGTAATATTGCTTCAATTTTGAGTTTCTCCTCTTTATTCTCCTTTTTCAAATGCATAATGATAATGAAATCTTTACTGTGCAATGTCATCTGCCCAGTAGAATGGGGTCAATATGTGTTATGGCTAAAGATTCCTATTTTTTTATATTTATATTGGCTTTTGTTCTTTATATTCTGCTTTAACCAAATTTAGAAATCTTGGTGGGACAAAGAATCTGAAAATTCTTCTTTAACTAATTTAACAATATTGCTAAGATTTTGGTCAGTAGTTGAGAATTAAATGAGTTGAAAATTGGCCAAATTTCCTAAGGGCTAAGTAGACATTCTCTTATCTCAAAAAGTTTTAAAAGGTTGTCAGTTAAATTTGAATTTCAGATAATCAGCACATAATATTTATGCATTTCCAAATAATGCATAGAATCCTGTATTTTTGTTAAATCTGACAAACCTGAGAATTCATGGCATTGATTGATCATATCAATATTGTGAATGAAACCTTCCTTTACTTTTAAAATAAGGTTATGAAACTTGACATTTAAAATTATGAGTAATAAAAGTTAAATTGCTTATCCATACAGACTGTACAGAAAGCTTTCTTTAAAAGAAATTATAAATGCATGTGGATGTTCATAATTCCATTTCCAAGGAATCACAACTATTTTTTTTACAACTATTTTTTAGTATTGGGGATTGAACCTGTAGAGCCTCCACACTGAGATACATTCCTAACCTTTTATTTTTATTTTTATTTTTATTTTGAGAAACTGTCTTCTAAGCTGTTAAACTGTCCAGGTTGGGTTTGAATATGTGATCTTCTTGCCTCAGTTACCCAGCATGCTAGGATTATCATGTCTAGTTGACCACTTCTTAAAAATAGTAATTTGCAATTTACTTTCTCAGTATATCTAGAGGATCAAGTGTTTTTCATTCATTCTCAATCATAATTTAAATTCCAAGATCCTTTATTTAGAAAATTAGCTGGGGATAGATGATGTGCTTAGTGTTAGCACAACATCAAAAACTGAGGGGGGGGGGAGAAAGAGAGAGAGAGAGAGAGAGAGAGAGAGAGAGAGAGAGACAGACAGACAGAGAGAGGTCTTTTTATCTTTTCAGTGTTAGGAATTATGCATAGGCGCTACCTGTGTGTACATTAAAATTCCTTTTTACTCACTGATCCTTACATTCAAGTCTCTAACATTCTCATTGTTCACTTCTTGTGCTTTACATTTATTTAAATGTTACTATTAAATATCTATAATGTTCCAGGCATCCTGATAAGATGTCAGAAACACAGGAGGAGTAAATTAAAACATGTCGGCAATAAAATTTCTTCTTTCTTTCAAAAGTGTTGTAGCCTATGAAGCACAAAGAATATGGGTTATTATTCCCAGATTACAGGTAGAAGAGCTACATGCTCAAGGGTTGAAAAGTCTTATTTAAGGCCTCACATAGGGTAAACAAAAAACGAGGATGTAGGAATCTCTCTGTTTTTAGGATCAAAGCACTCGGAAATACTTCTTAAATGGAATTCCCAGCCTCCTTAACCTCTTCATTTCTAAGGAGCAAAAGAGAAGACAAATTGAATCCCTTTGTAGTATTCACACTCTCGAGAAAGTGGGATGGTGCTCCCTGGGTGAGTTACAAACCAAGGCACAAGTGGATTAAAGGTCCCTGGCAGCCTTGTAACGGGACCAAGACAATCTATGGAAACTGGAGCACCCTGCCAAAGCGATGGTATTTCAAAGGAGTGTCACAGGTGACTCATCACAAATGAGTTCCTTTTGGGCCTTCTGATATTTTTCTTCAGGGTGGGATGTCAGGTTTTGCATTTTTGGACAACAGTCCTTCTGTCCATTTCCAAATTTTTCCGGTTTATAGCCTACACGCTGATCTTGTTTTCGTATCGGAAGCAGTCATTGGCACGAAGTTTAGGAAATGAAGGAAAAAGTGGGAAAAAATGATCCAGGGGAGAGGCCTAAAATGAGGAGATTTTCACTTAGAGAGCTTCGTTTACCCCAGCCCCGAGAATGACAGCTCTCCTCGCGCAGAAGACTACGCCTCCCGGCAGGCATTGCGCGCTCCGCGGGCACAGGCTGGCAGGCTCCTTGCGCTCCACCTCCCTCCTAACCAGCCAATAGGAATCGCTAACTCCGTCCTCTGCCAGACCCGGACCACGAGGGAACGTGGCAATCAAACTACATTTCCCTACGCGCCTGTGCTCACGTGGTGGCCAATTAGAGCCAGTAATTTGGAAGGTAGGGGCGGAGCCGAATGTATAAGCTACCTCATTGGTCAACAGAAGCTTAGTAGAGCCGGAACCCGGGAGCTGGATAAGCGAAATGACATTTCCTCTTTAAATAGCCGGAGCCGGGGCCCCATCCAGAAATGGCCGCGTCGGCAGGTGGGTAGCGTGGTGGCCCGGGTGCTGTTGAAAGGAGGTGTGCAGGGAGCAGGGAGGTGAGCCGGAGCCTGGCGCTAGCGGCGGGCTGAGAACATTTGTCGAGGGACTGAGAGAAGGATGGAGAGGTGGAGAGGAGCCGGAGAGGGAGGATGAATGGCTTGGAGAGAGGTGGGCGGCGCGACCGGCGGGGATGGGATGGCTGGGTACCCGCCGCCGCGACGCGTTACGGAGGCGGTTGAGGGGCCGCGTGGGCCGCCTCCGTCGACCCCCTCCTGAATCTCCGCAGATACCTCGGCTGCCTGCCCGCCGGTTCCTGCTGCGAGCACGGGACAGCGGGCTCGCTGGGTTCCCTGAGGAGCAGGCTGGCCTGGGAACTTGTTCCGCAGCTCGCTGTCTGCTCTTTGCCTTCCAGATTCTATATCCTGTGTGTAGACAAATACGTATTTGTGTAGGGGGCGGGAAGGGCGCGTCAATCACTTAAATACACACACATACACACAGTTCCTCGACGCTGTCTCTGGCTCGAACTTCTTGCGGTTGTACGATTTCTTTCCTAGATTTAAATAAGTCTTCCCCAACACCGAATGGGATTCCATCTTCAGACACAGCCAACGATGCCATGGATCCCTTCCATGCTTGCAGTATTCTTAAGCAACTCAAAACAATGTATGATGAAGGACAACTGACAGACATTATAGTGGAAGTGGATCACGGGAAAACATTTTCCTGTCATAGAAACGTTCTTGCTGCAATCAGCCCTTACTTCAGGTATGATGATGGTGGAAACTAATAACCATAACCCCACCCAGCTCCTCATTCCCCTCAGTGTTGTCTATTTAATTATACTGAGATGGGATAATAAAATGAAACCAATGAATTTTGGTTTTTGAACCTAGGTGACATGCCATGCCTTAATAAGCCCGTGTCTTTTACCCAAAAGGAGGTAGATTTTTAAGTTAATGGACTAGTGTTTGTTTAAAAGCAGTAACTCAAAGACCTAGACATATGCTATCCAGTATGGCAGCCACTAGCCATATATGCCTATTGAAATTATTTAAAATGAAATAAAATTAAAAATTCAGTTCCTCAAGTACACTAAACACATTTCAAGGGCTCATTTAGCCACATGTGGCTAGTGTCTGCCCATCTTGGACAGCACAGATAACAGCATATCATCACTAAAAGTTTTATGGACAGTGCTGATCTAGAATTTGTTCCAGACTCATGCTGTATATTTCTTTAGTGTGTATAACTCTCCTGAAGTTTAAAATATAGAAGCTTGTTTATTTGTAAATTACCATACACTAGGTTGTTTTGGTATTATGGAAAGGCAGTGAAATAAAAATAAATGAAAATTTGATATCTGTGTGTCTTAGGCACCATAATAGTGATTATTTCCAAGATCTCCAGAAGCATTTTTATGCTGTTTTCGTTTGTATTAGTTTTGCTTATCATAAACTGTTGAAAAGTAAGGATATGAAACTTGGGTCTAAAAAATAACTTCCTACTCTTAGAAAAGTTGAGTGGAAAAGGAATATTCCTGCCTGAGCATACCTTTTTATAAGTGTTCACTTTTTTTTAGCACTTTCAGTATTCAAAAATGGTCCATGAGTGACAATAAAATCACCTCAACTGTGCACTACAAGTATTTTTTCCTTTTGAAAGTGTTTAGTTTTTAGGATACATAGCAGTACAGGCAGTAGTCTCTGGTTCCTCTTTTTCAGAGTGCTTGGTTAAATATAGTGACATGCTTGTGACATAACCATTTAGACTTGCCTGGTAAGTCACTGGACTACTTGAATATTAATTATCACAGGATAGTGAGCTGGAAAGAAAAAAAGGTGGAACTCACATATGCAGAAGATACAAACATTGGCTTGGCAATGGAAACTACTGATGAGATTCCTTTACCCAGCTTATTAATTAGATGTGATCATGTCATTTATGTGCCTAAATATATAGCATGGTTACTCCTTATCCAGCTCTGGCTAAACTTGCTTTGTATGCATTGATTTATATGATATTTGTAAACTTATCTCTGCAAAATTGTTATTCCCATTTTACATATGGCAAAACTGAGGCTCAGTAAGTAATGCCTATATTATGTCTGATTAGTAAATACACGACTAGATTTGATTCCAGAGCCAGGCTTCTTAGTCATTGTATGACTTAAGGAACAAGAGACAGTAAAGTGGATTCTCTTTAAAGTTTCCTTCTTAGTCATTGTATGACTTAAGGAACAAGAGACAGTAAAGTTTCCTTTCAAGATTTTTATTGTATAGAAGATTTGAATAGTAAAAGAAAAAAATGAATTGAGATTCCACAATGAAAATAACTACATATAACTGAAATCATATGCTCTAAATTTGCATTGAAAGCCTACACGATGCTTGCAGTATTCTTAAGCAACTCAAAACTTCAAAAGAAGTATGTTTATGCTGGGCATGGTGGTACATGCCTGTAATCCCATTACTCAGCAGGCTGAGAAAGAAGTATTGGTGCAAGTTTGAGGCTACCCTGGGCTATAGAGTGAGTTTAAGGGCAGCACAAACTACATAGTGTCTCAAAAAACAAAAGCAAAATGGCTACAACAAAAAAAAAGAAATACGTATAAATAGATGTTCTTAATTTCCAAGAAATTAAAAAAATGCTTGGAAAACTTTCTGAGCATAAAATATGTGCATTCCATTAAAGGCGTATAGCTAGAGAAGTGAAGGATTCGATTAATTTCCCTTGCTAGAATTTTGATACAGAAGTTTCTTGGCAGCAGTGCTACTGCTGAAATGGGATGGAGAAAATCATGCTTGATAATTTCTAAGTCTTGCATCAGAGGTAGGAGAATTAGAATAGCTAGAAATCCGATGTGGCAGGGACTTGCCAGAATTAAAATTTGTACAGTATTAGAAAATGTTTGCTGCTCAGACTTTTGCAAGTACGTTTTATTTAGAGTTTACTTGAAGAAGCTCTTAAAACAGAAAACACGTCAATGTCAGGCCATTCCAGACCAGCTTGTTCAAGTCAGGGGTAGTTCCCATGACAAAGGGCTGTGTGGTAATGTGCTCCCGTGGGAGCTAATCTCTGCCTAATGAAGGGCTTTATTTTTCTTTCTAATTGGTAGCTACATTGGTGAGTTTTTCGCACATGAATTGAAAACCACTCATACATAGGAACATAATTGTATTGCATTTTAGAAGTAAAAACAGAACTCAAGGTTGATGACCCTCCTCAGCAAACTTCTATACCCTTACTGTTTCTCATATTAAATTTAAGATGAATTCCATGTTTTTTTTTTTTTTTTAAATTTCAAAGGCAACTGGAAATATTGTTATTTTTAAGGACATTTCTTATAACACTTAAAAGGGAGGATTCTGGATATCAGTAAACTTTATCACAAATGTGAGAACAATTTCTTCAACAATTATTTGTGAAACATGCTAGACCTTGAAAACAAAGATACAGTGAAGCTTTTTCTTCAAATGACTTCTAAAACGAATTTTTATATTTGTTCTACAAACAGCTTAGAATGAAACTTTAAAGGAAGGAAGATAAAGGTAAATTGTATTTGTAAATTTCTAATACTTCAAGATCCATTTTTTTTTTTTTTTTTTTTTTTTTAGCTAATTAATGTTTTGGCCAGGAAAGTCCCATAAATGCATAAATATACCAACATAGCTCTGGAAGATAAAAGTTTGGGACTTAAAAAATCATTATGTCCAAAGAATGAGTGGTATATTGAATGTTAAACTATAAGGCATTATATTTAACACTGCCATAGTGTTTGTTTCTTTATAGATATAAATAGGTAAAGTATAACAACTTTAACTGAAAAGATAAAATGTATTGTTTAAGGAAAAGTTTTCAAAATATCTAAGAGTAAGTGATTTTGAGTTCCTTATAATGATTAATGGAACATTCAAAAGATACTAGATTTTAAAGGAGGAAAACAAGAGAATGTTCTCTTAGAGAACACCTTGCTTTTTCTAATAGAAAATTTTTGAAGATATATTTTGGCACAAATTGCCTTATAATTTCTACTGGGATCCAAGTTTTAGTAGGCTATCGCTCTGTGTGTTAATGTATCATGTTACTACTCTTACAGGTATCCTTAAACTTTCTGGGACAAGACAATTTAAAATCTCATGTCCCTAAAGCCGCTGGGCTAAAAGGCGAGGTAGGGATTCCAAGGAAAATCAGGTGACCTGCAGTGTGCCATGTGATTCACTAGTTTGCTTTACATGGGCATATTTTTTTTTTTATAGTTGGCACTGTGGGAGAGACACTAGTTCCCTCAAACCTTAGTTCTTATGTGGGCTCTATAGCTGGACCTAAGAACCTAAGAACCCAATTAATACAAGAACTGATAATAAGTGGAAAGCATACGGATTTCAACAGAGTCAAGTCTAAAGAAATAACGAAAACATGATGCTTTTGTACCTTTTAGACAAAGAACATTAAATTTGTGAAAGAATGACAGAGCAAACAAATAGCTGGACTAGGTTACTAAATTCTGGGGATGTTACGGAGCAATATATCAGGGTAGGGGGAAGGGTGACAGCTCATGGAAGATAATTTTTTTTTTTTTTGTATCGGGAATCGAACTCACAACCTCATGCTTGCCAGGCAGGTGCTTATGCCACTGAGCTAAATCCTGGGCCCTAGATAAAATTTCTCGAAGAGTTGTCTATTCAGGCTCACTATAGCCACAATTATGCAGTTACTTGGGTGATCAAGACTATTTTTTAGCCTTGGTCTATGAAGAACATCCTGCCCAAAACACATTTTGGCTTGCCGTGTAGGGAAAGACAGATAGTTACAGTTCCTCCAGTGATTTCAACTTGAAATTATCTGCTATTGTAGCATATTTGGGGATGTCTCAATTTTAACTCCTTCAGCATAAATTGGACTAGCACTGAGAACAGGGATTTGGGGAATAGCCAGACTAAATCCTTCTGCTAGATGAACAATTTTTCTCCCTGCCCAGAATATCAGAGAATATACCCCTTTAGTTTAGTGTAATTTAGTTTACTTCAGTTTATCTTTATGATAGTTTTATACTTTAAAAATTTATGACAATAATTTTTATTTGCAGCACACATAAAATATTAACACTCTTTTTTTCTTAGATCCATGTTCACTAGTGGCCTTACAGAAAGTACTCAAAAAGAAGTTCGAATAGTCGGTGTTGAAGCTGAATCAATGGATTTGATACTGAATTATGCCTACACCTCTAGAGTTCTTCTGACAGAAGCCAATGTTCAAGCTTTGTTCACTGCAGCTAGCATCTTCCAGATTCCTTCCATCCAAGATCAGTGTGCTAAGTACATGATCAGTCATTTGGACCCACAAAATTCTATTGGGGTCTTCATCTTTGCTGATCATTATGGTCATCAGGAACTTAGAGATCGATCGAAAGAATACATTCGTAAAAAGTTTCTGTGTGTCACCAAAGAACAAGAGTTTCTCCAGCTAACAAAAGACCAACTGATAAGCATACTAGACAGTGATGATTTAAATGTAGACCGAGAAGAGCATGTTTATGAAAGCATTATAAGGTGGTTTGAGCATGAACAGAACGAGAGAGAAATACACCTTCCAGAAATTTTTGCCAAATGCATCCGTTTCCCTCTGATGGAAGATACTTTTATAGAGCAAATTCCACCTCAGTTTGCACAGGCTATAGCCAAAAGCTGGCTAGAAAAGGGACCATCTAGCACCAATGGCTGTACACAGAGGCTTGGAATGACTGCTTCTGAAATGATCATATGTTTTGATGCTGCCCACAAACACTCAGGAAAGAAGCAAACAGTGCCTTGCCTAGATATAGTCACAGGAAGGGTGTTTAAACTATGCAAACCACCGAATGACCTGAGGGAAGTTGGAATTCTTGTGTCACCAGATAATGACATTTACATTGCAGGGGGGTACCGGCCAAGCAGCAGTGAGGTGTCCATCGACCATAAGGCAGAAAATGATTTCTGGATGTATGACCATTCCACCAACAGATGGCTGTCCAAACCATCTTTACTTCGGGCCAGAATAGGGTGCAAACTTGTATATTGCTGTGGTAAAATGTATGCAATTGGAGGTCGTGTTTATGAAGGTGACGGGAGAAACTCACTGAAATCTGTGGAGTGCTATGATAGCAGAGAGAATTGCTGGACAACTGTTTGCGCAATGCCAGTTCCAATGGAATTCCATAATGCTGTGGAGTACAAAGAGAAGATCTATGTTTTACAGGGTAGGTGCCAAAGTGATTTAGTTCTCTGTGGAAGGATAGTACATCAAGTGTGGTTTACTTAATTATACTGAAATGGGCAACAGTTCTTGTTAGCTGAATAATACCTCTGGCTCCTTTATCAGGAACTTTGTTAGAATACTATTTTATATAAAGGGGCATGGTGGCACATGTCTGTAATCCTAGCACGTGGGAGGCTGAGGCAAGAAGATTTCAAGAGGGCAGCCTGGGCAGATGGCAAGACCCTGCCTCAATACTTCCCTCAAAAAGAACTTTTAAGGCAAAAAAGGCTGAAAATATTCCAGAGTATTTTAAAATTACCAAAATGATTTTTTTGTGTGTATGTGCTTTGATGGGTATTTTTGAAAACATTCTTTAATAAATAACAGTTCAGCATTTTAGGAGGGCAGTTTTAAACACTTAAAGCAAGGTTAATGTTGAGCTGGGCGTGGTGGCGCATGCCTGTAATCCCAGCATTCAGAAGGCTGAGGCAGAAGGATCACTATGAATTTGAGGCCAGCCTGGGCTACAAAGTGAGCTCAAGGCCAGCTTGAACTGCATAGGGAGACCCTGCCCCAAAAAGGCAAAAAAAAAAAAAAAAAAAAAAAGCAAGATTAATGCATGGTTAATTTTACTCTTCATATAAACATATATAATCAAGAGATGTAGTAATTGCTTTTTTAAAAATGAGGTATAGAGGATTAGTTTAAAAGTGAAAAGAACAGTGAAGTATTGACAAGAGTTATACTGTTTGCTTGCCAGAGATTTTTGTATAAATCTTGTAATTGCAAAAGTTACAAAAGTTGATAACAAAGAGGTAGACATTATAGTCTTTAGATTTTTAATTTCATGAAGTTTATGTTGACTTATAAAATAGATTGTTTTCTTTTTTTGCACTAAAGAATTTTGACATGTCACATTTTTCTTTAATGATGAAAGTGACTGACTTGACATTTATCTTTAAAAAAAGGACTATTGCAGGTCAGTATATTGCAAAGATGCAATAGAAGTAATTAGGTAAGTGTAAAGAAGATTTTGATTTTTGAGAATAATAATTTCCTTACAGTTTTTCTTACATGTTTTAGTTGTTTGGATGTTGAATGCAATGTAGATGAAACCAAAATCCTTGTTCTGTGTGTCTGTGTGTGTGTTTTGTTTTTGGTACTGGGGATCAAACTCAAGACTTTGTGCTTGCCTGACAGGCGCTTACACCACTAAGCTAAACTAGCCCAATGTGTGTGTGAGTGTGTTTTAAGACAGAAAATTGCTATATAGTACAGGTTGGCATTGAACTTACTGTGTAGCTCATAGTGGCATTCAGCTTTTGGTGATCTTACCACAGCCTCTCAAGTTGCTGGGATGATGGGCGTGTGCCACCATACCCAGCTCTTCTATGTAAATATATGCCATATGCAAATGTTTTCCTTGTACTGCTACTTAAGTTTTCCTGAAGATGTACATAACTTTTAAGTTCTTATCCCATTTTTAAAACAATTAATGTTTTTTTTCTCTAGTCCTTTTACTTAAAATTAGCTAGAAATTCCTTAGCACTTTCGTTTTCAATATCAAGTTAATTCTCCAGAAGGAGGAGTACCTTCTAGAACTTTGAGTTACATAAAAGCACATGTAAGAATGCATGTATATGCCATTCAGTATGGGTACATAGGTTCTGTCATCCAGTGTGAAACTGTGTGTCTAGTGGCTGACTAGTTAGTTGATAGAGGTAGAATTCATTATTGTACTTCCGTTTGGAATGTAAAGGCTATATATTCATGTAAATACTGTTGTAAAATAGTGCTAGATTAATAAAATTTCAGGGCCAGAATGAATATCATTTACTGAGGTTATATTTATATAAAAGCAATATGAGTTTCTGAAGATTTTAATTGGTTATTGATTTTGCTTTATTAAAAAGGATGTTAGCTTTTAATTAACATTTTTGTGTGTCATCTTTCCTTCTGATAATATATAGCAAATTGGCACACATTAAAAAGTTTTAAATCTTTCTCAAGATTCCAGTAAAAAAAGAGTCACTAAGAAACAATATGCAAACAATAGCTGGGGCTCAAGTAAAATTGTTAAAATGTCTCTGTTAAACAAGCAGCTACATTTCTAGATGAGAGTAACCTTAAGTGAGAACATTTTCAAAGGGAAGCTTCATTTAGAATCTGGTATTTCTAATCCGGACTAAAGCCTCTTTACATAAATAACCTGATATGAATTATTGGAAGATTATGTTATACAGGTTGAGTGTCCCTAGTCCAAAACTCAAAAATCCAAAATGCTCCAAAATCTGAAACTTTTTGAATTGTGACAGGTCACATTCTAAAAGTAGCACACTAAAAATATAAAATTATTTTTAGGCTATGTATAAGCTACCCATAAAACAGAAATGAATTCCTTGTTTAAACTTGAGTTTCATCCCCAACCTGATTATGTATTTGCAAATATCCCAAAGTTATTCTAAAATTATTTTAGCTAAGGGATACTCAAACTGCACTGTGACTCTTAAACTATAATCTGTTCATAAAGAGCTCAGAGTATTATCACAGCACTAATACATGGTTTGTCATGAAATAAGCTCTTATAAATCTTTAGCAGTTGAATTCTTACAGACCCTTTCATATTGGCAGTCTGATTTAGCATAACCTTTATTGTCAAATTAAAACAGAAACTGACTCAAAGTCAACTCCATAAACCATGTGTGGGTTCCTATCTGTTCTATCTTAGCCAAGTTTTCTCCTGTTGAAGTTTATCTTTATATTCTTGCCACACTTAAATAAACATATTAGTGACTGTAAGCACAAATCTGAACAATTCTCTGTGATGTCTTTTATGAAATAACACACAAATGTGTAGTGTCATATATATGTTGAAACTGTATACATATATGCCTTTTGGCCTTGCTGGCTGACACTAGTAATAATGCTTCTATAGAGCTGGCTTCAGATACATTTTTTATAACATACAATTGGCTAAAACAAGTGGAACCAGGTCTTTTTTCATTCTGCCACCAACTTGAAGTAACTCCTTATCCCTCTCTCATATGAACATTGCATTTCAGGTTGACTGTAGTATTATCTGTTATATAGTTTAGAAAGTGAATTATTTGGAAAGTACTGTATGGTGTTTAGCCTTCGGAGTTTGGAATTATAATATATAACCAAAACCAAAATAAAAAATGAAAATGTACATTGTTTTCCTTTTTTTTTTTTAGGAGAATTTTTCCTCTTCTATGAGCCTCAAAAAGACTACTGGGGTTTTTTAACACCCATGACTGTGCCTAGAATCCAGGGCTTAGCAGCTGTATACAAGGACTCTATCTACTACATAGCTGGAACCTGTGGAAATCACCAACGTGTGTTTACTGTAGAAGCCTATGATATTGAGCTCAATAAATGGACTCGTAAGAAGGACTTTCCTTGTGATCAGTCTATAAATCCATACCTTAAGCTGGTCCTCTTCCAGAATAAACTTCATTTATTTGTTCGAGCTACTCAAGTGACTGTTGAAGAACACGTCTTCAGAACCAGCAGGAAAAACTCCCTTTACCAGTATGATGACATTGCTGACCAGTGGATGAAGGTGTATGAGACCCCGGATCGCCTGTGGGACCTGGGCCGCCATTTTGAATGCGCTG
Organism: Cavia porcellus; assembly: GCF_034190915.1. Lineage (NCBI taxonomy): Eukaryota > Metazoa > Chordata > Mammalia > Rodentia > Caviidae > Cavia > Cavia porcellus. The sequence continues at coordinate 49,969,738 of NW_026947496.1, forward strand.
TGGCTAAACTCTATCCTCAGTGTCTTCAGAAAGTGCTCTGAAGAGTCGGAGGCCTTCGTGCCTCCCCGGAATCTCATACTGAATGCTTGTCTAAAGGAGGGATGTCAATATTTAAGAAAGCTGAGAGAGTTTTGTACACAGAAATGGGTGCTTTCAAAGATTACAGCGTAGGGAGGGATTTGCTTTCACTTTTGTGATGTTTTCATTTGAGTAAGGAAAAAGTAACAAAGTGCAATTATCAGCATTTTTTTTTCCTGGCATAAAAGTAATTGTATCATTCTAGAACTGTGATAAATAGTCACTGAAATACCCAATGAATCAAGACAACTATGCACTCTTTTAAGAGCAATTAGGGTATTGTTGGGTAGATACATCCAAACTAGCTTGACATGACTTTTTATTTTAAATACGGGTAACAATCTGAGGCAATATCACTAGGACTTTATTTAGCTGTGACCTCTCTAACAGAGAAGCACTAACTTAGATCCTCATTCTTGATATTTATATATATTTACATATATATTTTTGTGTACTGTTTTCAAGTGTACTGAGATTTAAATGTGTTCTGTTATTAGGTAGACTGAAGGGAAAATCAGTCTCAGCAAGAACTTTTAGTCTGATTGTTTCACATTTTCCATATTACCTTAATTTAAGTAAAATTTAAAGTGGCAGTTTTCTGTCGAAAACTTCTTCAAGTGCTAACACTGTTTCATTTTTTAAAATCCTGGAAAGGGCTCAAATTCACGGGTGGCTGGTGCTAGTATAAATTCATGTAGATAGCTAGGTAGATGTAAGTGGTATGAGCCTATGCTTGTCTTTCAGATTAGTGTTTGTGTCATGGCCGTGGTAGTGCTCTACCTGGTGAGCTCTTGTCACAAGGCCTGGTACTCACGTGACGGACTTTGACTAGATACTGGCTAACTGGATATCCTCACAGAGCAGCGTGACTGTTGTACCGCATTTGCACTAACACAGGCCGGTGTGTCGCCTGACCTCCTTTTCCATCCTCTACCTGTCCAGTCATTGTTGGTACAATGAAAGCTAACTTAAAATGTGAAGTTTACACCTACCTTTAAAATTCTCTTTTCCAGAAACATAAAGTTTTTACAGTGGTCTAATTTAATGGCTTTTGAAGTTTCATATTAATAGTGACAACCTCATTTTTTTCTTTTTGCACTTCACAATGATGAATTCTTTTACATTGAAACACTGTTCTAGCTAGAGGGGATCGACAGGAAGAGAGTAAGTGAACAGAACCATAGCTTTATAGGTACTAAGTCATTTTTCAGAAATAACTGATAACTTTCTAACAGGAATATTAACATGAGGGATAAACCAACTTACATGTATTTCTTAGGCAGATATTTAATTAGTAACTTTTTCTTCACAATACCTGGTATAACTGATAAAGAGTAGCTAAGAGTTTATCTGCAGTTGGAACAGTTTGATTCTCTTGAAGAAAGCAAACTGGTGTGGTTTATATTAAAAAAGATCTCGCACAAATTGCCATGTGATACTGTGAAACAAATTAAAGCATTGCCTCTTTGTAGCACATACCTCATTGTTTAGAAACTCCCAAATCCCTTTACCAAGACCTGTACAAGTAAGGACAGTTTTCTGAAGCAGAAGTTGAAGTGAAAGGCATTTATAGAAGTAACATTTTAAAATCTAGTCCTAGAAACTAGGTGTGTGGTTTCTTTTTACTGGTCTTACAATTGGCTCTATTGTCTCTAATCTCTTTTAAACTTTGTCAGTCCACATTTTTCCTCCCCAATTTTTCTTTGTCTTTTGTTCTTATCTACCTGCTGTTTGAGTTACTTCTGCGAGTCTTGTTTTGAATTTTTTACAGTTTTGTATTGCTGAGGGGAATGAAAAATACCAATTTTTGCAAGCGATGTCTGTGTAATTTATTTTTGAAAGCTTTGTTGAATATCTAAAGCCTCCTGCCACTTTTTGACAATCTTCCGTATTTAGAAAAATGTATTACTTGAAAACATAACATAGAACATTGAGTTAGCAATGTACAGGTGCCGTGTGATACACAGAACAACAGTGTGGTTAATTCTACAGTAGATCTGCACAACAGTTGATCCTTTTGCTAGAACAATTTAGATTGAGAGTGTGATCTGTGTACAGTGTGTCAAAGCCAATGCTTAGTATGTGCTATGAGATTAGAATATATCTTGAATTTTGTATGAGGAGCTATTTGTTTACATTATATATAGCTGGGATATTTTGCCACTTCTAAAATGGTTTCAGAAGAGGTCCTAGAAAGCTAAGGTTAGTGATGTGTGTGGGTTCATGTATAGATCTTTTAAGCACACTTTCATAGTATAATGAGAATATAAGTAAAAGGCACAATGGCTACTATAGAATTAAAAGGTTTAAGATATGCCAGTCCCACTTGACCTATGGTTTTGCATTTAAAGAATGTAAGTAGCACTTTCCTATATATTTTTTACTCATTGAAAACTGGACTTGGTTTAACTATGTTATAGGAAAGTAGAAATTGTATTCTTTATTTTCCATCCTTGTTTCCTGTTATCCTGTAAAGTTGATGCTTAAGTGTTAAGCTGATTTCTTTGGTGCATGAGAAAAAGTGGATGTAATCTGCAAGGAATCAGAGTCTCTGTAAAGCAGTGTAAAATGGCATTCAATGTTCAGTGCTCAGGTATGTAGTAAGTACTGTAGTCCTATGGGGGCAAATGTGTAGATATTTTTAAACATTTTGCCGTAATTGCACAATTTTTTGCATTTTTACCTGATGTCATTGTTTCTTATAATAAAACCTTTCTGACTGAAAAATTCCTGTGTTGTAAACTGACCTCTGATAAGTGAGTTTTGTGAATTAAAATTTGATGAAAATCTTGAAATAGCTCATGAGTGAGATTTTAATCTATTGACTATCTGGCCTGTGATAGAAATTCATGAACTAGTTAATAGCACTGTACAGCATGTTTTTTTAAAGTTGTAACGCAAGCTCACTTCTAGCAGTTAACTCTTTGTTCTGGCCTAAAAGGTTACTGTCCTCTTTCTTTACACATATCCTATCTTATTAATTTGAAAGTCTAGTTGCTTCCTCCTTCACAGTCTACCCAGGCTGTCTCTGTGCCCCTGCACACTGTAACCCTCCTCTCAGCTAGCCTGTCTCGTCACCTTAATGCAGTAGCTAGTGAACTTACCTTCTACCCACCACTCTTGACCCCTTGTACTCTTGTTTTCCCCATGTAATAGTCCCAAGTGATCTTGTCCCTCTTCTGTTTGGATCCCTCCAGTGGCCTCTCATCTGCCTTCATATGAGCACCAATCCCCTTATATACATCATTCCCAAGCTCATCTTTTAGATGCCCGCCATGTTGCCAGCTCACTTGATACCAGCCACAATGACTGTGCTGTTCCTCAGACATGCCAAGCACCTCTCACATGAAGACTCTCGTCCTTGCCATATTGTCAGCTAAGCCCTGACAACCTACTTAAATATTAAAAATGTCACCAGAGAGGTTTCTACGATCACCTTATTTTCCACCTCCTTCCCCAGCCCTACCACATACCTTTTCTCATCTTCTCCTGTTAAAATGTAGCTTCACAAAGTCCAGAAATGTGCTTTATTCACTTGCACTTTAACTCTGTGCCTGGCACATAGGTATTTAGTAAATGTAGAAAGAAATGAACTTTCAGTTGAGTCTCAGATCACTGTGAGAAGTGGTAGAACCAGGATTTTTTTATCAGATAGAAAACACAAAGACCAAGTGAATTGCTAAAGGTCATCTAGCAAAGGGCTCACCTAGGATTAGAAACAAGATTTCTATTTTCATCTAGTTCTTATATGCTATATTAGTTTCCAGCAAAATGGATAATATCCATATTCTGATGGATGATTGTCTGTTTACAGTTCCATTACTCCCAAGTGCTAGTATTTAAAATATCTATTGCAGTTTATATCTAGTGCAGAGCCATAGCCATTTTAAAATATGTTCTGTGGCTGCTTTTCTTCTTCTTTTTCCTTCTTTTGGTACTGGGCATTATTGAACTCAGTATCTTGGACTTGCCAGGCAGGTGCTTTGCCATTGAGCTATACCCCTGGCCCTGCAATTTATATCTGATTCTTAAAAGGGAGCAGATATGGTTGAAAAATAACTCTTCTTATTTCCCTGACTACCTACTGCCCATTACCATACTTCTGCCCTTGAATTGTTCTTTCTGTAATTACCTAAGGTCTTAGATCTTTTTTTCTAATAGATGTATGTAATGTAATAAATTCCCCTCAAGGACCACCTATATAGCCTCCCACTTATTTTGATATGTTGTATTTTCATTTTATAGTACAAAAATATTTTTATTATGTCTACTTGGAGAAAATAGTCTTTCATAACTCTTTAATACCTCTTTTTATCCTTGATAATTTTTTCTTGTTTTGAAGCCTTTTCTGTCTGAAATTGATATATCATCTTGAGCTTTCTTTTGTTAGCTTATTATTTTTTATCCTATCAGTTTTTATATGCAAAATAGATTTCTTATGAGCAACTATAGCTGGCATTTACTTTTATATACACTGTGAAAATCACTTTTTAGTCGATGTGTTTAGACCACTTACATTTAACGTGATTACTGATATGTGTGGATTGATATCTGCTATCTTTGCAATTATTTTCTATTTATGGCCTTTATGGTTCTTTATTTCACCTCCTTTTTTCCTGATTTCTGTTTCTGTTTGTTACCAGCACTGGGGAGTGAACCTAGAGAGTGCCAAGCTATATCCCTAGTATGATTCTATATTTTATTTTGAGGCAAATTCTTGATAGATTGCCCAGACTGGCCTTCAATTTCCAATTCTTTAGTTCATCCTCTAAGTACCTGGGATTACAGGTATGCATCACTGTACCCAGGTCTTTCTCTACTTTTAAACAAGCATTTTATATTATTTCTTCTTTACATATCAATTACCTTAAACATTTTCAGTGGTTTCCTTTGATTTATAATGTACATTTTAAAATTAATGTGCGGCCACCTTTAAATAATACTGTGCTGCTCACATATAGTGCAAGTACCTAACAACCAGGTTGCTAATTCTTCTAGCCCCTATGACATTCATTGCAGTCATTCAATTCACTTAGCCATAATCTGCTGTACCACTCAATACATTTTAATTTTTTATTTGAAAGTTATCCTTTTAGATCACTTTACAAATAATGTCACCTTCATTATTTGTCTCACTGACAGTGTTCATGTCTTCATGTAGATCTAAGTTTCTGATCAATGTCAATTTCCTTCCGCCTAAAGAACTTGTTTTGTTTGAGGTTGCTTGCAAGTCAGGTCTGCATGTGGTTGAGTTACTTACTGCAGATTTTGTTTGCTTGAGAAGGTCTTATTTCTCCTTTATTTCTGAAGAATAATTTTGCTGCATTTAGAATTCCTTACTTTTTTTTTTTTTTTTGTCACAAAGTAAATCGTGTCCTGATTAAATCTCAGTTGTTTAGGGGCCTGCATCTGGGGGTTGCCATCTTCACAAGAGTGTCTCTATTTATCTCCCCTGCTCCATCCTCCTTTCTCAGCTGCAACAGTCTCATTGTTTTCCTTGAAACTTTGACTCCTGCTGACCCGTTTAATCCTTTTCTCCGTAGGAGAGAAGAGAAAACTAGAGTTGGAGAGGGAAGAATGCTCTTCCCCCAGCTTTTATCAAGCTCTGTCAAAGGATTTTTCTGAGACAAGGTCTTTGTTTTATTTGAGATAGCAGGGGTTGAAGCTAGGGAGCTCTGAGCTACATTCCAGCCATTCTTCTTTCTTTATTTTGAGACAAGGTCTTGCTAAGTTGCCCAGGCTGGCCTCAATCTTGTGATCCTCCTGCCTCAGCCTTCTAAGTAGTTGGGGTACAGTGCCACCACACTTGCCTGGAATAGGCATTTATTATAGAAAATGTTGTACCTGTATTTCATAGTTATTATCCCTCCTTACCTCCATTCAGAGCCACTAGGAGCTTTCTGAGATCTTTACTGTAAGAACACAGTGAAGTCCTGTGGATGAAATCTACAAGTGTAGGGCCCTTTGACTGGAGATCCGGGGAGTTTCTCACTTCGAAAGGAGTTCATTTGCATCCTCTGGGAACTCATCAAAATAATCATCAAAGTAGTCTTACAAGTTTATGGCTCTAGCTCCTTCCAACCCGAGGAAGGATGTCTTGACTCTGCCCTTCTAGATTCACCTCTACTCCAGGCTTCAGGATGACTGCCGTGCACCTGATTTCTCTTTAATAATCCAAGAAGAGTCATTGATTTTCAGTTCAAGCAGCTTTTTCTCATTGCAGAGTTGGGGCTGATGATATCCAAGATCTTTAATTTTCAGGGCTGAATCTAGAAGCCCCTATAATAAAATTTTAATACAAACATGTTGATTGGATGAATGAATTATTTAGTTCACACATATTTTATCCCTTCTTTTTGTCTGTTTGATGTAATTCACAATAAAAAGGCAACTCACTTTGTAAACATGTTCATGTAATTAATCATTTTAAATGTCTTTTACTTATAATTTACATGTTCATGAAATTATTGGGTATACCGTTCAGTGAATGTTGACCCTCCAGTACCTAGCTCTCTAGGACCACATTAAAATTAAATGACCTAATGTAATGAAAATCATTAATCATTCTGAAATATTTTTTCACAATTTAAATTGGAAATTACAATATGAGCATTTTAAATTATCTTTGTGGTTATATGAAACATTTTCTATTCTATATTAGCAAAAAAAAAAAAAAAAGAAAAGATATTTAATGGGCCCTTTTTTTCTTTTCTTCGCTCTTCCACTAATATGTGTAACTCTATTTGGCAAAATAAAACACTGCAATAAATATTAAGAAATAGAAACTGTCTTACGTACTTTCTGTTTTGTATTGGTCTTTTGAACATGAATTACAGTGTTTTGAGTGACTATGTGCAGATCGCTTAACCTTTCTGAGCTTCAGTTTTCTCATGCATAAAACAGGCTAATAATATAACCCATTTCAGAGTTTTTGAAAGGACCAAGTAAGCATTTAAAACACTCATCACAGTGCTTGACCCATAATGAACACTCCCTGAATATTTGTTCTTGTTAGTATTATTGATGACTCTACTTCTAGACAGACTTAAAGCATAACCTTTGTAGAACAATATTCTATAATAGCTAACATAAAATACATACTACCGAGAAGTATAACTATCCGGACTCTGATGGTGCCCACAAGCCACGCATGAAAACAATTTTCACAGTTTGACAGTCACACGATTCTCACTTTCATTTCTGGACTGTGCATTTTTAAAAGAATGAAATATGACATTTAAAGCCATTTACACAAGGCTTATAAAATAAAAATTAGCAAAATAAAAAAGACCTTTTTTTCCTGTTTTTAAGAACTGAAAGGGCCTGTCCTTAGATTTTGTTTTGTCTTCTGTTCTCTTTCAGAAATAAGAATCTAAGGGTTGCTGTAACAAATCACCAAAGACTGGGTGGCTGGGTGATTTGAACAATAAACTTTTATTTCTCACAAAATCTAGAAGTGGAAGTTCAGGGTGTGGGTACATCCTTTGTCTAGTGGGGGCCCTTTCCTTTTTTCTATTGCACCTCTCAGTGGAGAGGAAAAAGAAAGAAAACAAACCTCTCTCTGTGTGTGTGTGTGTGTGTGTGTTTGGTTTGTTCTTTTACAGCACTGGTGGATCAAACTCAGGTTTTAGGCAAGTGCTATACCACTGAGCTGGATCTCCAGACCCTTTCATGTCATAAAGACAAGTATGCTCTGCTCCTGTGACCTATAACCTCCCAAAGGCCTCATCTAATACCATCGCATTGGGGATTAGAATTCCCACATACGAGTTTTAGTGGGTAAAAGGGAAAGAAGCATGTAGCCCAAAGTAGCATCTAATAAAGAGTTCTGAAAAATCTTTTGAGAATAAAAAAAAGTTAAAACACTATACCAATGTTTGTTAGGATACCAGGTAACCAAAGTGCTAAGGAGCCTATGCCAAGAGGAACCACACAGCATGGGGACTGTTTCCTTGTAATTGGTGAGAACCTGAGGTGCTAAGAAATCTATTGGTATTCTTTGACAATTAACCTAAAGCCCAGCGTCAAGATTAGGAGTCCAGTATTCATATAACCAATTTTAGTTGAATTTGAGTAAATGAAAAAGTTAGTTCAAAGATGCAATGTAAAATAGAAAGTAGCTCAGACTAAAATTTAGGAAATTCAAGGTGAGAAGGCAACTGAGAAGTTGCCAGAGAAGAAAAGGGACCTCAAAGTGGTAGCACCCTCAGAGAGGACTTCAAGAATGAGATCCAAAGAGAACAAATCAAGTTCAAAGGCTCCTGGCACTGCAAATGTGAAGATCAGAAACAAGAAAGTGGTTTTTACCCAGGTACTAGGAATAGAACTCAATTAATGAGGAGGCTGGGAATGGGCAAAGGCACAGACACCCCTTGGGAGGTGGGCAGGGGAGGAGACTGCAAGACACAGAAGTGTTCAAAAATCAGAGCTCTTGTGCCTTTTCAATGACAATGGGAAATAAAAAGTCCATGCAAAAATACAAAGCGCCCTCTCCCCAACAAAACCCAGCTAATTTCTACAGTATTCCCAGCTGAGGTTTCTCCAGTTACCCTAATCCCCCTAAAAGTGAAAACTACAGGGACACGGGTACATGAACCCTGGTGGGAAAGCAGTGGGACTCACAAAGACAAACCTTAGAATTAGGAGTGGAGGGAAAACCCAAGAAAACCCTAACTCTGAGAAAGAAATATACTTTCTATGGCCTCTCTTATTTCTGCCAGAGAATGTCAATAGTAACAGTTTTTGCAATTTCTTGCTAATTTGCCCCAGAGCCAAATGTAGTTCCCACCCTTGACCCAAAACATCTGGTTTGTGATAAGTACGGGAATATCCTGAATATCCTGTGTTTTGTGCAGAATGTGGTGGGGGTGGTGATGGCAGGAGTGACAAGCAGAAGAAGGGATGAGTTCATTGAGCATGCATATACAAAGGTGGGGAGGATGTGGGGTCCTCTTATTTGGTGTTTGTGTAGCATCAGAAGCCACGGAGATGCTACCTAAGGGCCATCTCTAGTGGGGGGTTTTGGCTTTCTTTTTTTCTGTTTGTTTGTTTGTTACAGGTTCTCACTATGGAGCCCAGACTGGCCTCAAACCCATCAAGATTCTCCTGCCTCAGCCTCCTGAGTGCTGGGATTAGAGGCATACGCTACCATGCCCAGCTCTTAAGGGGCATCTATAATGAGGGGCATTTATAGATTTCAAGCCCAAATTGTAGAGCACTTTTTCTGGAAGAGTTTTGGTTAACAATTTATAAAAGCATATTTTATAAAATATGGATTTATATTAATGTATCAATGTGATATGCAGCAAATATGTTCATTTCCATATATGTATGTCTTTTTTAAAGCTTTCTAATAGACCGACCATTATGATTTTTTTTTCTTAAACCTACTTTTCAGGTTCCAAAAAATAAAATGCTATCCACATTTTACTGGGGCCTGAGCTATTCCGAGTTTGATTTACTGTTCAGCACAATGAACTTTGTATTTATCATACTCATGTATGACAATAACTTCCCAGGTGAAATATATTTTAATACTTATGAGTCACCAGCTAACATCTTACTCTGGCATGCCACTTCTTCCTTTCTGAAACGCTGCTGTGTATTATTGTCTTTGTACCACTAGCCACGTGGCCATCTCACTGTCTCCCTTTTACTACTGAGGAAAGACAGACACTGATTTGTTAAACTTGTGGGATTACGCTTGGTTGTCAGTGAAAGCAGACGCACCAGTTCCTTTGTCCATCAGTGAGCACGAAGTGAGAACTGGCCTCCGTGGTTGTATTCAACCCCAGAACACCGAGATGCAAGTGCAACAGTTGGCAAGGGGGCCAGTCGGAGATGTGAAATGAGTGAGCTCACTTTTGGAAGAGCTGAGTTTCAAGTGACGGACGAGGACTGTGCATAGATTGTTGTGCAGCAGCCAGGATGGGTGTGGAAACAGCAGACTGCATAGAAGTGATGGGTCCGGCGAAGATGCAGAGCTGGCAGCCTCCCAAACGCTGGTCAGAGCTTGAGGCCCCTAAGGAGGTAGTGAGAGAGAAGGCCTTGGACAAGTCCAACCCTGGAGGCCTGAGGGAGGCCAAAGGAAGGGAAGAACAGGCTTTCAAAGGAGGCAGGAACAGAGGGCTGGAAAAAACCAGGAACACAGCACTGAGAAAAGACAGAGGCCATACGTCAGGGAGAACTGGGTGTTCCAAAGACGGTGACTTCTGAAAGGTCAGTTATGCCTTTTGTTCACAAAGTCTTCACTGTGGAAGCTTTACATTCTGAGGTGAAAATTTATTTATTCATATAGAACAAGCAGAGGACTGAGCTAGACTGCTACATTTCCTTACCAATGACTCAGAGGAATTTTCCTCTCCTGTGGTGTAACTGCACTCCTCTGTACTGTCTGAAAGGACACTGGTTCTCCTCTGCTTGGATTAGAAGCTCCCGAGGGCAGTGACCTTCATCCCCAAAGGTGACTGAGACCATGGTGGCTGATGCACAGGAGTCCCTCAACTGTTTCAGCAGTGATGGCATGAACGTCCCTCTTCACTTACCATAGTCTTTCTAGGTTTATTTTTCTTTCTTGGGACCCTGACCTCATATCTGCTGTTGTTTGGAAAGACACATTTTCAGGCTTACTTGTAATTGCCAAACACTTTTATATGGGGCTTGGCATTTAACATCCAGAAAAGTTGTGAAATCAATTTACTGCAGATAAAAATGGACAGATGGAAATAGCTGGTGTTTTTCTGAACATGTGCTTACATACATCAACAGATCACTGCTTATTGTGCTCCACTTGACCTCGGTTTTACCAGATCTTCAGAAGAGTATGGACTTTTGGTTTGGACCAGAGAAAGAAACTAAAAGGGGTTTGGGGGTAGATATAGACTGTTGGTGGTTTTACATACTTTTCCTAAAGCCTTGTCAAATTTCTCTGGACAATTGAGATTTCTAAATAACGGTATATTTGCATGGATTTCATCTTTTTTACCATGTTCTGTGCATGATGGAGGCAGGTAAAGAAAATAAAATCAGCAGAGATGGGAGAAGGGGAAAGTAATTGTATTCCTGAAAGGGAAGTGTTAAACTTACTGGATCAAACTTATGTTTTAGTGACAGTGGACATTTTGCTAATTTCTTCCCATGCCCCAGTAAATGGAGAGCTAGAAAAGTGGCCTGGTTGGTCATGTTCTAAATAATGAAATGTTTAATGTTTTCCTCCTGCATATATTTTAGTTATAATATTGAAGTTCTGCATCCTATTTTCCTCTACACACAGATTATTTAGATCCTCAGATGGTATCTTATGTGTGGTACAGAAATATTTATTCTTTTTCTTTCTCCTCTCTCTGCTAGCAAATACTAAAGCCAGTTCATCAACATCCAGTGTCACCACTGGCAATGTGTAAGTCATTCTGTTTTGCTGATCTCTGTAACGTACCTCTCCACATTTTGTGGAAGCGTTTAGAATCTCTGACTTTCATTTGTATTCAGAAATTTCACAGTATGTGCCTCAGTGTATATATGTTTTCATGCACTTTACATTCACTCTGTGAAATTCTTCTTGCTATTTATTAGATAATCCCCCTGTGGTCATAGCTTTCTTTTCGTCTAAAATTTCTATTCATCAGACATTGGACTTCTTAAATATATTTGTTCTCATATTTTTTTTCTTTATTTCTCTCTTTTTCCTTTCTGGAAGATTTTTCATTACAACTTCAATATTTCTAATAATTCTGCCTTTTGAACATTTTTTATTTTTTATTTTCTTTTTTTGAGACAGTATTTCACCATGCAGTCCAGGCTAGCCTCAAGCTCTCAGTGATCCTCCTGCCTCAGCTTCTCGGGTGCTGGGACTGTAGGCATATTCCACCTGGCCCAGCCAGTGTGTTTTTAAATTTACAAGTTGTATTTATTTTATCATTATCCCTTTTCACAGAAGTCTTACAGTGTTTTCTCTTTTTTTACAGTATTTTCTTATGTCTAACATATCTTCTATTTCTCTGAGAATCCTATTTTTTTCTAACATTTTATCATGAAAACTTTCAAACACCAGGATTAAAGAGTTCTACAGTAAATGACCTACTCATGACCTATCCCTAAAATTAAACTCTATAATTTTATATTTATTGTATTACATATCTCCCTGTGGGGAACGAGTTAGAAGAGTTAGACCTGCCTTGTGGATGTGGAGGCAGGAACAGCAAGCTGCTCCCGCTTTGGCATTAAGCAGGTTGTGCTGGCTCACTGTAAGCTACAGTGAAGAGGTCGGCAACAACTGAAATCTTGTTTAGAGAAATACTTTCTGGATACACTTTGCAAATAATGAAAACAGATGAGTTGCCATTAACCTAATTGCTTGTTCCCTTGCCTGTTAAGTAAAAGTAAGGTGAGCTAGATTCTCAGGGCTCTTTGTCCTAGAGGCTAGAGTTCCCTGGTCCCACTTTTAAAATTATCTCTGTGTCCTGTCTTTAATCTCTATCCCCCCTCTCTGGTTAGATCTTCCTAGCAGATTGGTTTCCTTCATCTATCCATCTTTTTAATTTTTTTTTTTTTTTTTTTTTGAGACAGGGTCTCACTGTGCAGTTCGAGCTGGTCTTGAATTCACTATATAGTCCAGGCTGGCCTCAAACTCACAGCAGTTCTCTTGTCTCTGCCTCCTGAGTGCTGGGATTACAGATGGGTACCACCATGCCCAGCTTTTCAATTAATAATTTTAATTTTCCTGTGCTTTAGATTACCTCAATTTTCTTCAAGATTTCTTTCCTTTTTTAAATTTACAGTTCCCATTATTCTTTTTTTTAATTGAGAGAAAAAAATAAAGCAGAAAAAAGGGTAGAAATAATACAGAATTTCAAAAAAAGTACGAAATCACTAGTTGATAAATTACATGTTATCTTAGATGTAGTTGCTCAAGTCATAAAATTAAAGCATAAAAAGTGGATAAACAATGACAAAACACTACTAACAAAAACAATGACAAAATACTACTAACAAAAACTTAGTAGTATAGTTATCTATCTTGCACACTTAAACATACATACAGTTATATCCTTTAGAGCACTGTTATACAGATTTAATGCAATTCCAATCAAAATACCATTAACATAGCTTACAGATCTAGAGAAAACATTCCTAAAATTCATTTGGAAACAGAAGAAACCTAGAATAGCAAAGGAACTTCTGGGCAACAAAGGCAAGATAGGAGGCATCTCAATTCATGAAATTATGAAATTATGCTACAAAGCTACAGTGATAAAATCAGCATGGTACTGGCAAAGAAACAGACCTGAGAATGGAACAGATTAGGATGATAAAAACATAACTACAAATACACTCAGCCACCTTATATTTGACAAAGGGGCTAACCATGTTCACTCTTTAATAAATGGTGTTGGAAAAATTGGTTCTCTACATGCCAAAGACTGAAACTAGATCCATGCCTATCACTGTGCACAAAACTAAAGTCTAAATGGATCAAAGACCTAAATATTAAAACAGAAACACTAAATCTACTGGAAGACAAGGTAGGTAGAAATCTTGGAGATATGGGGTAGGCAAAGAATTCATGAACAAAACACAAACCACACAGGGAGTACTTCAAAGAATCAATAACTGGGATTTCATCTTATTAAAAAGTTTTTATATTTCAAAAGAAATCACTAACAAAGTGAAATGAAAACCCACCAAATGGGAAAGAATTTTAGCCAGTGGTCCCTCAGATAAGATTTATTTCTTTTGTTGTTTATCTTTCTCTCTTCTATACTTTGGGTTCTTAGCTGACTGTAATCACATTTGAAGTGTAAATGCCTAAAAATTCTGACCATGTCCATCAAGGTTTTTTTTTTTTTTTTTTTTTCTGTATTTTTACCAGTACCAGGGATAGAACTCACGACCACACGCTTAAGGCAGGCCCTTATGCCACTGAGCTAAATCTCCAGCCCCTTCCACCAAGTTTTGAACCCAAGGTGTGAACCCCTTGGCTGCTACCATCTGTACATCCAGGAGGTGGAAGGGAGTGGTCTGGCTATTTTACATGCAAAGCTACAGTCCTTATCCTGTGGTCATTCTCATTGCTCACCAGTGCCTTCTGCCGTCCGTGGCATTTTCTGCTCCCAGGGCTCTCCAGGATTTGGTGAAATGAAGCAGCTTTCTTTTCGTCTACATTCACCTGATATTCTTCAAGTGTGGTTACCTACAACCTGCTAAATCCATCTGTTTCTAAATCTTGCACACTTTGATAGAAATCTTTACATACTTGTTGCCAACATATTTTCTTTGTTCTTATGCTTTGATGGCGTATATATATATTTATCATTTGAACACACATATATTATCTATGGACACATATGACAATATAATACCATGATTTATATATACAGTAAATTATATATACATATATATGATTTTCACCCATAGTTTTAATGGACTCTAAGGATGGCTACAAGAAATATGCACTTGGCTTATATTATGGAAAACTGTCTTTCTCTTCTTGTTTTCTATATTGTTTTATTTAATGAGAATATCTGCAAGTGATATGTTCATCAAGCCTTTGTGTCTGATACACTCTTTGAATCCTTGTGTACCAGATTTTTTTGTGTCTGTATGACACCAGGGATTAAACACAGATGTCATACATGCTAGGCAAGCCACCTACCACTAAACTGACCCTGTTTTCATATTTACATTTTATTGTTCCTCTAGATTGTCCAAGTTCATAATCCTTTACTTTGAGGACATTGTAGCACCTCTTCATTATCTCTTAGCATTTAGTGACACAAAGAACCAGTTTGTTTCTAGTTTACTTCTTACTTTTAAAAAAATAATCAGTTATTGTTTCCTTCTAGAATATTCAGGACTTAAACTTTATTCTGGAAATTAAAAACCAGGAAGTATTTGGTGCTAGTGGTTACAGGAAAGGTACTAGTCTTTGGTGACTCCAGCATGAAACAAAAGCCATGTCAGGACTGGAGAAAAGGTGCTTTCAGCACTTACTGGTGAGTATTTTCTTCTGAGACTCACCTTCCCAGACAAGGAGGCCTGAGATGGCCATCTGAGGGACTGTCAGTGTTTTAACTGCAGGACACAGCTGTTCACAGCAAGATGTAGAATAAAGTTGTTTATCCATCTAATAGAGACCTGCCAGCTGCCATCTTAATCTAGCCTCCTACCAAAGTGGCCTGCTGACTTGAATTGAAGGAATTCCCTTAGCACAGCTGATAAACAGTCTGGCAGAGATGTCCCTGAGAACAGCAATCTAACATATTCAAAGAGAAAGTACAGAATAGCCAAGGTAGCCAACTATAGATAGGCACAACTCAGTCACTCCCCATCTGCTCAGAAATTGAATGGCTGATTTGGTTTGAATATAGGTCATATCCCTAAAAGATCAATTTGTTAAGGCTTGCTCCTCAGGATGGCTTTACGAGAGGTGGCAGTCTTACCAATGGGTTGGTTCTTAGTTTGCTGAGGGCACACCCTTGAGGAGGATTGTATAACCTTGCTAAGTTCCTTTTTCTCTGCTCCTGGATGGTGAGGTAAGAGATTTTGCTCTGCCCCCTGACTGCCACTATGACGTACTGCCTCACCACATGTCCGAAGTCATCAATCAAGTTTTGGAATTCTCAAAACTGTGAACAAAAAACCCCTTTTATTTTTATAAGTTAAGTAGCTCAGGTATTTCATCACAGGAGTGAAAGCTAAAGAGACACAGTGCACCATTAAGATCTAAATTTCATTTTGGGTTTGTAGGGGAAGCTTCAAATGGTTCCCACGTAAATATGTATTCAAGAAAATAGCTCTAAGATTAGGTGAATGTAACTGCATTTTCTTTAGAGGTATGTGAATGTAGTTTGAGAGTAACCTGTAAGGCATTTTGAATGAAAGATGATATATAGGTCTCAGGGGAGACCATAAGAAAACATCATCATGAGGATCCCATTGCAGACTAGACCGGAGTTAGGGATTGAGGAGGAAATGAATGGACCTGCCATCTACATTTACTCTGAAGCAGATGCTTTTCCCAGAGATAAATGCTGAAAAGTGTGAAGGACTGGGTGGGAGAAGAGAGGAATAGTAATTAGCTTTGTATGTGCCGGCCAGGTCACCAAGCAGAAATACTGCAAACCCTGAGCCACTGAAGGATCTGTGAACACAGGAAACTAGCTACTCTAACTCTCTTGCTTGCCTCAAATTGAGGACTATGAGAAATTGAGACAGAATAATAGTTTCCCCAGGACAGAAGGCACAAGTGATTTGATGAGAAGTAATTTAAGAACAAGATATCCAAATTACAGCTATGGGCATTCAACTGGCCAACTCAACTAGTCTCCACTCTCTCCTCAAGTCAGACAGCTGGCCAGGATAAATGATCCACATTCAGAGAAGAGTAACATGCAGAAAGGAACATGTTAGGATTGATACATTGATATAATACAAGAAAAAAAGAGAAAAGGGAGAGAGACTGAGAAGGGTAGAAGGAGAGGAAAAGGAAAGGACTAAGAAAAGACACAATGGGCTGGGAATTTAGCTCAGCGGCATAAGCGCCTGCCTTGCAAGCAGGCAGTCGTGAGTTTGATCCCCAGTACCAACAACAACAACAAAAAAAAAGAGACACAAACAACAAGAAATTTATAGATAATGAAAACATAAATAGAAGACTTTTCTCAGTAAAAAAAAGGTAATTCAGGAGCATGTTAACTTATATTTTCATTTTAGCTTAAGAAAACATGTACTGGGTAGAAGCCAAAGATCTGAGAATATAAGACAAGAGAGGAACATGAAAAATGTGTCCAGAGAACTCTTACAGAAATTGGAATGAATAAATCATTGTAGAAAACAGCACTGAATTATTAACATATAGGAGAAATTATGACTGAAAACAGCTAGGTATGGAGGATCTCCTGAAAGATTCTGCTTGAAAGAACAGTCATCTCCATGTTGACT
This sequence comes from Cavia porcellus, assembly GCF_034190915.1. Lineage (NCBI taxonomy): Eukaryota > Metazoa > Chordata > Mammalia > Rodentia > Caviidae > Cavia > Cavia porcellus. Next base: position 49,986,754 of record NW_026947496.1, read on the forward strand.
AAACGTGGCCCTATTTCCATGTACTGACATGTACAGAGTTGGCTGGAACATTTTCTTATCACCTCAATTAACTTTAAGTAATGCAAATGAGTCTAGAGGAGGTGCTGATTGGTAGTGCTGATTTGTAGTCGTTAAGGCAATGTGACAGGTCAGTGAAGCCCCACATATGTGTGAGCTAGGCCGTGTATAGCCATGCAGACTGAGCCTCGAGATAAGAGGCTGTGACTTCTCATGGCATAAAAAGTTACACATCAGAGCTGAAGCACAGCTCCAAAACATTAGATACTGCCTCAGGTATTGTTGTGCAGATCACTCTTTGTGTCTCTGTCTCTGTCTCTGTCTGTCTCTGTTTCTGTCTTTCTCTCTGATACTGCAAAGGTGACTTCAGGCCTGAGCAGCCCAGCTTACTGTACTGACGTACTTCCTGCTACTCTCATGGTCACTCATTCCCTGAGCCACTCCCCTCTTGGCAAATTAATAAAATCTGAGTCAAGGCCTTTGTTGCAGTTAGCTCTCATATTAGCTGGACTTAGGACCCTCTTGGCTCCCCACAACTACAAATGCACCTTAGTGTCTTTATTCTCACCATGTGTTGCACTGGAAGTGATAAATTGGAATTAGTTCATTGGAATTCTAACAAGTTTTCAATGGGGTTACACATAATAAACCTCACAAAACCAGGATGAGGAAGTGGTTTCTATACTTAGGAAATGGAGGCTTTTGAAAAATCACACCAGAAGGAAAGGTGTGTTTGTATTCAGAGAGATGTAAAATTCAATAAGTAAGGTGAATGTAAAACTCAGTAACCTAGGAATGAAATAGACTTGGTTTTGTCTTTTGTTTTTGTTTTTTCTTTTTCTTTTTGATAAAGAAAGCTTTAATGGAAACCCTGTCCAAACATATGTATTAATGTAGATGAAAGTTGGAAATGACTGTAATGCTAGCTAAGGCTGAGGCAGAAGGATTGCAAGTTCGAGTGCTGCCTCAAAAATTTAGCAACTTGTAGGGGGCATTAATAAATAAAATGTTAAAAAGGGCTTGGCATGTAGCTCAGTGCACATGCCCAGGAATTGTAGATCCCGCTATTTAACTCACAAGACAAGATGCTGTTATTTATTCTTGTTCTGCTAGTGCTGATCACTGTACTATTAGGAAAGAAAAGTAAGAACAGGTCTTGTGGGAAAAAATTGTGAATCATAGTTTTGCTCAGCTAGAAATCTAAGAGAATCAAACTGAAAAAGAACTAATTTTATGTATTTAAATGAATTTGGCAAATTTTAAAGGATGAGTGTTAATATAGAAAGCAAAACACTGGGATGTGCAAAAAAGGATTTTTAAAAAATATGATTTTAAAATAATGACCTAATTTTAAAGTTACACTTAAAATTGTCCTTAGTAATTAATACTGTTTTGTGGCTAATCTGCACACGTGAAAACATTCATATGTACAGTGGCTCCACTTTAATTTCAGTCCTGAAGATTGAACCTAGGGCCTTTGTCCTAGGCTACATCCACACCTCTTTTTTGTTTTGAGGTTAAGGTCTTCTTAAGTCACTTAATTGCCTAGGCTGGGTTCGAATTTGTAATCCTCCTAACCCTAGCTTCCAAGAGTGCTGGGATTACAGACATGTGCCACCACCATGAGAAAGATGCTCCATGATTTATGATGGATAATTTCCAATAATCGTATCATTACTTGAAAATATTGTAAAATGAAAATTCTTTTGATACATCTGACCTACAGAACATGACAGCTGAGCAATACAGTGCATTGTACTGTGACAGGTGTCTACCCTGACAATGGCATGGCTGATTAGGAGTGGCAGCCAGCATTGTGAGAGAGTGTTGTAAGTCATACTGCTACGTGGGGAAAAGCTCATACTTCAAAGTACGGTTTCTACTGAGCGTGTATCCTTTCACACTATCATAAAGTTGATTAATCAAAGGTTGAATCACTAAATTATGTACCATTTATATAACATCAATAATTGTATTTACAATATTACATGGAACAATGTGTTTAAGGACACAGAAACATATACTTTGGACATTAAGGAGAAACTATATATTGTATAAGTGTGTCCATTTTTGAAAAAGACTTGTGTTATAGTCAGGGTTTATGAGGAAAACAATTTCATACAGGGCACATAATTTATAGTTATTTTATAATAGTCACCCAAAGAGTCAAATACAAGAAGTGCAGGAAATCTGTCCACACACTAAAGACCCTAACGAATCCAGCTGAGGGCCTGGATCCCACGGCAACATCTTATATGTGTCCAGCTGAAGACCTAGAGCCCATGACAGTGACTCATGAAGTCAGTATCATGAATCTGTGCTAGGAAGGTCCAAAGGTCAGCGGTGGAAGCTAGAAAGTCCATGCCAGTGCGATAAAGGATCTGTGCCAGTAGTCTAAAGGTTCTACACTGGAACCAGGAAGCAATGCTCAAAGTAAGGACCAGGGCTCCCCCAAAGTGAACCACAGCCATGCTCAGTGACAGTGAGGTCCCAAGCTCCTCTGTTGATGAAAACAGCCAAGTTCATATCAGGAAGTCAGCATAGTAAGCTTCTCCTGGAGGCTGAGCAGCACACCATCTTCCCTCCAGAGCTAGGAAGCGATGCTCAAAGTAAGGACCAGGGCTTCTCCAAAGTGAACTGCAGCCACTCTCAGTGACAGCAAGGTCCTTAGTACCGTTGTTGAGAACAGCTAAGTTCACAGCAGGAAAGAAGCTTGACAAGCTCCTCCAAGAGAACTCACTGCAACAAGAGAACCATCACCACCACTTCTTCCTCTCCAGTTCTTCTTTTTATGTTGGCAATAATCCTCAAGCAGACCATCTACACTCAGCACCACGCTGACTGTACAGCTGGTATTACAAGTTGACCACCAGTTGTCAGTGCACCACTGTAGGGAGCGGCTCAGAATGGCTGCCGCTGTCCTGCCCCTCCCACTGAGGACATTTTGTGTGTCAGCCTACATTTCCCATGATGCTCTCCTTGCCTACAGTGCACATGACATGAGCAACTTCCCGCTTCAGCCTACTTCTCCCATAATCCGCTCTTGTTGACATCACGTCTGCTTATCTATGTGCCTCTGTATGACTTCCTGCTAGTCTGATAGGCCCACAGCATATGAGAAGATCCAAGCTGTCCCATCCTGTAAGGCCATGTCCCCTTTGACTCTATACGTACACTTCCTGAATAAACGAGACTTGATTGGAATCTCAACCTGTCTCCATCTCTCTTTTCTCTTGCCCAGCCCTTCATCCCTGTCCCTTCTCCAGGCGAGGCCCACGGACGGATCCGTGGGACAGATCACACCACAGACTGTGTACATGTGTATTTTGTCTATGTATGTATCCTGTGTTAAAGTCTCAATGGTTCTTTTATGTACTAGGACAGAAGCATCCTCATAGTTTTATTCTACTTTTTAGTAATTATTGTGAGTGTTCTGAGTGTCTTTTATTTGTTTTTCTTTTTTCTTAAAACAAAGAGAATATGTTACTTATGCAAACTGAATAAAGCTATGACTAAACTTCCTGAATCTGAAACTAGATCTACCACTCACTGGAATCATTGACAAGTTATTTGAGTGGTCAGTGTTTGTGTTTCATTTTTAATATGTAGATAATAGTAGTATCTGTTTCACATTTTTAAAAAGTTTCTCTTAGAAATGGAGTGAACCTGTTAAAAGATTAGTAAATTAGTATATGTAATACATTTTGCAAGTTTTTGGCACACAAAAGCATTTTGCAAAGCTAGGTATTATTTGGGAGCATTTATTTATTAATTGAGAAATATTTGCCATAAATTACTTTTTTATTACTAGTTAATTTTTCTCAATAGATGTTCATAAAATTTTGATATGCTTTCACAAGTGATTACCAAACATATCAAACTTCTATCAAATTATACTTCTTTATTGCTTAAGTTAATAAGTTGACTTATATATCAACTTTCTCACTGCCTTTTCAAGTCGAATGAAAAAATATGATACTGTATACTAGTTAAGATATACTCTTTTACTTAACCAACTTGTTTTTTAAAAATGAATATAAGACAAAGTTTTCAATCTCTTTTAGCCTTTTGTTTTTCCCTTCAAAATTTGTTGCTTCTAAATTTTTTGCAAAGCTGTTTAGTTTATGCCTGCTGGAAAACAGCAGAGGAACCAGACTAGAGAAGGGGCCAGTGACCAGATATACTGTAGTACCTAAGGCCACAGCCATAGTCCACCCTGGCACACTCCAGAGCCTACTTCACTTGTCTTCTAGGCATTTCTTGGTCCAATGAAGTGGACGTATCAGAATTAATGGTCATGCCTAGTAACTTTTAAAAACAGTTTCATGTACCAGCTCCCCACAATGCATGCAATCATTATATCCTGCAAAAAGGTGCTAAAATATATTTTTAAAATGTTTCTCTCTTAGGAATGAAATCATGGAAGTTAAACTTGAATCTTTCCAACATGGTATTTTTTATCTAGTTGAGAAATTATACCCTGATATAAGAATTCTGAAAAGGTGGCCCATTAGTGAAAACAAGTAACAGCCCTTTTCAGGATAGATCTCAGCATCACTTTCATTTTTCTGTTTGCAGAACTGTATTGTGAATCCTAAGAGGATGTGACATGCCTGTTTTGTTGGTAAATAAAAATTCTCCAAGCTCTGTGGTCTTATTCTGTCTCACTATTTTACGTCAGCTGGATTCAGTGGTGTTGAACTGACGGCAAGCATGCCACAGCAGGCTATGGGCATCACTGAAAGCTCTGAAGGTTCACCATCACTGGAGCTAGCTTGTTGTCCCCACCCTCTGGGATTGATCATATTAGCTTTTTGGTATGGTAGGATGCAATACTAATGATCATAATATATAAATAATTTGAGAGTGGGTACTGGCAAGTGAATGTCTCGTATTTCCCTAAACATACTACATGTACATTTACTGAAGAGATTTTTTTAAACTTTGATTTTCCCTACCTTTAAAAAAACCCAGATAATACATGCTATTTTAGTGTCCAGAAATCAGGTAAAATGAAGTCATTTTAGCTGCATGAATATAAAAGATAGAAATTATTAAATATTTCCATTTCAGAAATATTTAGTGTAGAATTGAGGGTAGTTTAACACTGGTATTCTTCAAAGTTAAAAAATATAGAAAAATTGAGTGAAATATGTTAAGAGTTTTAACTGTTAATAGTTTCTTGTGTTTTTCCCCTACCAATTTCATTTTAGAGATTGATTAAATCTTTTAATTGCAGTTACATGACAAACATCCTTTTTGATTTAAAATGGGATGATCAATTTTCTACTATTTTTTTCCATTTTCTTACCTATTTTGCATTAGCAGCAAAGGCATAATTTTGCGAGTGAATTTTGTTTTTGATCATGAAGTTATGGTTCTTGGTAGAGGATTCTTGGGAGAAGGACTTTACATTTTCACATAGGTTACTATTTAGTCAAAAGGGGGCTGCTTTCTCCTACTGAGAATATCTGAGAAGGCAGATGCCTGCTCACCCTTGTAGTCATTCCAAAGCCTCATGGCCAGAGCCCGGGTGCCCCTCTGTGAACCACACACTCTGGGATAAGAAGCCCATTCCTTTGTGGACATGGAGGATATCTCATCAGCACAACTTTTTCTACATGATTGAAAAAGACAACCATGACATTTCTTTGTTCTTGTTCCATATTTGACTCTTTTGAATTATTTCTTCCCTCATTCTGGATCATTTCTAAATTCCTTTAAAGGTGTGTGATCATAAATTGTTTAACCAGTGCCCAATAGCATCTACCTTGCATGATGTGCTTTGCATGCTATGCTTCCTTCTCAACTTATTCTAGCATTTCTACTTCTGCTATAGTTCTCCAGTTACTCTGCTGTCCAACTGAGAAGCCCTGAAGTGCTAAATCGTGTTTGCAATGAATTCAGCAGCTTATCATGTACTTAAAGTTTTACATGTACATTTTTTCTCTAATTAAAAAATTTATTCCCATGTTAACCAGAGTCACACTTCACTTTCTCTTATTTGGTAGTTTCAGCTGGTGTTTTAACACATCTGTCTTTGTAATCTACTCTATGCCTATTGTCTGATGATTTATTTAATATAGCTAAAATTCAGTACTGTGATGTGAAAATATCCTACTAGAAAGCCTCCATATTGGTAAAACTCTGTCTTTTTGTTTGTTTGGTTTCCTTTTTACCTGCCTTTTCTCTACCTCTCTCCTGTTTTCTTCCTTTCCTTCTCTTCCATCTTCCCCCTTCCTCCTTCCTTTCCTTTATTCTATACACACTCTACAAAGACAAGCATCACCAATTAGTATTCCTAGTGACAGGTACTTTACTCCAAACTAGTGGGATGTTGAAAAAACTTCAAATGTGGCTTTACCAACCAGGATGAAGTCAATACTCTTCACCGTGACATATAAGGTGCCAAACATTGTAGCGTTTACCTCCTACTAATTACTGTTATCAAAATATGTTTTAAAAATTCTGCTTTTAAACAGATTATTTAATTTATCTAGAATATCTCACTTCCTGAAAAGCTCTATTACACTCACCTGTACAATGATACTATCTCTGTCTTTCAATAAATATAGTATTTATTTTAATACATGGCATTTTGTTTTCTAAAGTACTGACTTTTATGTATGTGTCTTTTATCCTTTGTCAGACTGGCAGTTTCTCTCAGCAAGTGCTAAGTCTCAGTTATCACTCCTTATCAGCTCCAGCGCTTGTGTGGTGTGGACAATCAGTAAATCATTTGGACAGTTTACCTTGCTTTGTGGTACACTAAAATGCCCTTGAAATGAGAAAAATGCATAGACAGTTACTGTGAGCATTACCATTGGGCCCATATAATTCTTTCAAGAATGGCCTATAGTTTGTAACCTGTAGGATACACATCAAATAATTACCTCTGTGGCATATAAATAATGTTAGAAATTAGTTTCTTTTGTCATCAGGAAAAATACTACCAACAAAAACCAAAGAAAAACATATAGTCCACGGTGTCTGTACCCTTAAGTAGCTTTTCTTAATAGCTTTTCAAACTCCTTTGTCATCCAAAATATTTTTAGCTCCTTTCTAATATTTAAGCATGATTCTAGATTTGGACTTCTAAGCAATTTTTTCTCTTTTGTGGACTTTCCTTTCAGACATAATTTTCAGTTTTGAATAATAACATTTGAAATGAACCTGGAGGTAAAAGTTGCAGGACAACATAAAAAATGAAGTCACTTCTAGTATGCTTCCCATTGGCAAATTACTGTGTTTCTTCTGTCACCAGGCTTGGTCTAATGATGTGACCTTTACTGTGCTAATAGAAAGCAAACAAAAACCTGCCAAATTGTGATAAAATACCAGTTTTAAAAATAAAATGAATTACACTAAGAAGACTCATAAAGGTCAAAAGCATGGAAAGGATTTAGTTGAAAGAATGATTAGTGTTTGACACATGTTGTTCCAGGCTTTTCCCAAGGTTATTTTTTGAATGCTTGTGATTTAATAACTATAATAGGAAATGCCATTTAAAGAGGTAGCACTATGGTGGTGTTGACCAGTGTTTGTTTAGACGCAAATGTTAGTTTATTCAACAACTCTCGGTTGTTCTCCTATTATGTGCCCAGGAATGGAGATGCTCTAATAAAGACTTCTGTGATGATTCCTGATCTTCTCTACCTCATTGTTTCCTAGGAGACAAAGATAAACCTTCAACCCTCCTTGTAGCAAAGTCAGGCTTTAAAGGTGACATGCAGGTGGGAGCTGTGCCTACTTAACCCAGACTATTAAGGTGAGCCCTGGAGACGAGAGAGTCGACCTGGCATAACAGTGGGAAGAACGTTCCACATAGAAAATGTATAGAAGGTGCACAGGTGCAGAAGAAAAAGAATGGTCTATGATGGTCTGTGAAGTACTGTGAAGTTCATTATGGTGGGAGGGTCAAGTTTGAGAGAGTAAAGTACTCTATATGAGTCTCGGTCAGGGGAGATTGGGGTCCCTAGAGGATACTTCTCAATGCCTGGACACATGTTGTCTCAAATGGAGAGGGGAACTGCTGACCTCTAGGCAGTAGACGCATAAAATAATCTCCATGAGAAGAAATTATCAGCTCCCAATGTGAACAGTATCTAGATTGAGAGAGTTTGTTACAGATAAACCTGTAGACTTAAACTGGGGTTAGATCACAAAGATAACTGAAGAAATCTGGGTACTATTAGAGGCCCTTTCCATAGTACCAGTGGTCAGAGACTCTTGAGTGAGTCCTCATCTTCTGCCAAGTGTTACAACATTCGGTGGGAATCCAGAGCAAGAGTGAATGTCCCCTAGACTCAATAATTCATTGTTCCCAATAGGGTACCACTGGTTGTTTATCACTGTGTGAGGACTATTCTATTGTTATGGTGAAAACTAAATGTTTTTTTAACTTTACATTGAGTCTCACTGACATAATGTGATAATTGTATCAGCTATATTTCCTTATCTTAAAAAGGTGGGGAGGGAATCATGAAAATTTGCTAAAAGTTTAAAAACAAAAATAAAAGATGACTTACTCTTTGTTCCTTACAAGTACTGTCATTCTTAAAAAGCATGTGTAAGGTGCTTATTTCATTGGACTTTCTCCTGCCCCAGGGGGTTGAGCATGAGAGTCTAATCTCATGAATCTAAAGCACTTCTGCATAGCAAGAAAAAAATACACTTTTACTTGGAAATAAAAGAGTTTATAGCCAGTGTGGTGGCACATGCCTGTGGCTCAGGAGGCTGAGGCAGAAGGATTGCTGCTAGTTCAGGGTCAGCCTGGGCTACAAAGCCAGCTCAAGGCCAGTTTGAATTGCATAGTGGAACCCTGTCTCAAAAAGATTCATAAATTAATTAATTAAAAAGGGCTTGTAAATCTAGAGAGTTTATTAAATTTTTTAAAAATTTAGTAGCATACACTTTTGTATAGCCCATGACACTGAGTGCCTCTCTTTTCAATGATCTGTACCTGTACCCCAAATGTAATTTCAGGAGTTCACAGACACTATAGAGACACAATGATTTTTTTAGAATTTTATTTTAAAGAGGGTAGAATTAAACAGAACAAAACAAATCATAAGAAAACAATGTAAGAGACACAGATTACAAAGCAAGACAACTGGAGATCTTCACAGTCTGTCACATTGTCTCTTGTTTTCTTCCAAATAATTGTCCATATCTTTGCATATAATGAATTCATACAAAATAAAATAGTATAAAACTGATCAGAACAGGATGATGAAGGCATTTTAGGTCTTCAAGACCAGACAATAGGGAAGTCAACAATGGCTGTTATAATGTCTCTCATTCTCTTCAAAGTGGCGGCTATACCTTCACATATGTTGAAATTAAATGAAACAAAACAGATTAAAATCACTCTGAACAAAGAATAATAGTATTGCTGGATTTCACATCATGATCCTATGGAATCAGCACTGGGTATCATAGTGTCTCTTTTTCTTCAAAGTAGCTGTTCATTTCATTGTGTATTATTATACAATCGATTCTCATAAACTGTTTAAAAGTTCTACGCATGCGTGAGTTTCTACATGTATACCTATTCTTTCTGTATGAGAGGGGAAAACAAGACAAAACAAAACAAATTCTTAGAAAAACATGAAACGAAAAAGACATATATAAAACAATAGCAAAGAGCCCACAACACTGACAACATAGACCTTCAAAACAAGATGGTAGGAGCATAACTAGGGTTGTTATTTTACATAATGATCTTTAAGAGTTCCTCAGATCACCATACAATAATATGCACAATTGTTCCTATCCCATGAATATTAACTATTTTGTTCCAAGAACTAATAGACTTTGTAGTGCAAACATCTTAGCTATCCTAAGTGTGTTCATGTAATTTTAGACATTTTTCTTTTTCCTCATTTTCTCTGAGATGCTCTTTTTTCCCTTTAAGCAGATTCTTGTCCTTTCACTGTGTTTATTGAGTTTTTTTGTATCATATGTATTCTTACCATTTCTTACACTAGGGAGACTATACGGTACTTATACATGTGACTTTGATTTATTTCACTTATGAGTATGGTCTCTAGTTGCATCCATTTACTTATGAATATCTCAATTTGATCATTTTTTATATCAGAGTAGTACTCCATTGTATAAAAATACCACATCTTTTTTATCCATCCCTCAGTTTATGGGCATTTAGGTTGCTTCCAAGATCTGGCTATTACAAATTGTGCTGCTATAAACATGGGTGCACATATATCACTGTGGTATGATGTTTTCAGTTCTTCTGAACTGAAATAGCTGGGTCAAATAGGACTTCCAATCCCAGCTTTTTGAGGAATCTCCAGACTGACCTCCACAGTGGAGTGGTCCTCCATGCTACACTCCCACCAACAGTGCAGAAGAGTTCCTTTTTGCCACAGTCTCTCCAGCATTTGTTGTTGGTAGTTTTCTTGATCCTGGCCATTCTTCCTGGAGTGAGATGGATCCTCAGTACTGTTTTAATTTGCATTTCTCTAGTCACCAAGGATACTGAACATTTTTTCATGTATTTATTTGCCATTTGTATTTCTTCATCTCAGAACTGTGTATTCATCTCAGATGCCCATTTTTGGAATGGGACTTTGAATTTTGGGGATCTGATTTTTTCTTTATATGTTCTGGACAGAAGTCCTTTGTCTAACGGACTGTTCACTAAGATTTTTTCCCAACTTGTGGGTTTTATTTTCACTATGCAGGAGATTTCTTTCAATATGCAAAAACTCTTTAATAGGACACAATCCCAGTTGTTGATCCTGTGAAATATTTCACATGCAGTTTGATTCTTGTTTCTATGTCTGACCTACAGTTTGATTCCTGCTCTTATGTCTTCAAGATTTCTATCTACTTTGTCTTCCAACAGATTTGGTGTTTTCTTTAATATTTAGATCTTTGATCCATTTAGACTTTAGTTTAGTACATGGTGATAAGTATGGGTAGTTTAGTACGTGGTGATAAGCATAGGTCTAGTTTTAATTTTTGGTATACAGAGAGCCAATTTTTCTAGCACCATTTATTAAAGAAACTATCTTTCTTCCAGTGGATGTGTTTGGCCTCCTTACCAAAGATAAGGTGGCTGAATGTGTTTGTAGTTGTAGTTGTATCTTCTAATCTATTCATTGGTCTTCAGATCTGTTTTTATTTCAGTACCATGCTGATTTTACTACAGTAGCTTTGTAGTATAAGTTTAAGTCAGGGATTGTGATGCTTCCTGACTTGCCTTTGTTGCTTAGAATTGCCTTTGCTATCATAGATCTGTTCTGGTTCCAGATGAATTTTAGGAGTGATTTCTCTAGATCAACACAATGAATTTTTACAGGATGCTGATGTCACCAGAAACATTCAGTAGCCAGATTTATAGCAAAAAAACATTTGCATGACTTAAAGCATGACTTAAAACCATTCAGAGAAAGCTTAGCATTTTTTAAAACAAGAAGGACTGCTTCAAAAAGTGCTCACCCAGATAACATTTATGTCATCTTGTAAAATATTAAGTATTCTTGCATGATAAATGTCCGTGGAAAGGAGCATTTTTCCTTATGATCTATAGTGAAAATAATCTCTTCACTATGGTGAAGAGTAACCTCTGTGATGATCAGTGATGTGAGATATGTGCTTTCTGTGAATTCTTTTTCATTTAATTATTGTTCTTCCTAAAAAAAAGTATTAATTTGAGTATAGGATTGTCTTACAAATAGGAAAAAGGGGCATATTATTCTGTTCTTAAGTTCATCAATTTTTCTTCAAACTTCCAATTTCCTCACTGTTTTTTGACACACATGTTCCTGTTATCATAGTTATGGACTGTTCCCCAAATCCCCAAACACCACACACCCCCACCAAACATGCTTATTGAAAAGTTCCTGCCACTACCAAAGTTTTCACTGTGAAATTGGTGCATTTTCTATTTTCTGATTTGCCACCAGGCACCACCATTTTTCTCACCAGCTTGTTCTGGAAAGAGAATCTGAATGTCAACTTCATTTCCAGTTGTGGCTGTAGTTTCTAGTTATCTGGACCACTTAAACAATATTTCATCCATTGCACCAACTTAAATGTTTCTTGGTAGGCTTCAGATTGGGCTTTTTGTGTACTCTATAAATATCGGGCAGAAGTAAATACTACATCATTATCAGAGATGTTAATTACTTGCATATTATCTCTTCCTTCCTGTATTCATGAAAATAATCATAACTTGACTTGAAGGTTAGAAATGAAAAAAATACAAAATGCAGAAAATATAATAGAAAAATCCTAGTTACAGCAGCAACTGAAAATATGAAAAAGGATAAACTCAACTACACATATGCAAGATTATGTGAAGAAACCTTTAAGTCATTAAAGAAAAAAAAAACAACATGAACAAATGGAAAGTTATATTATGTTGTAGATCAAGAAGATTCAATGTCATAAAGATATTATTTATTACTGTTAATATAAATTAAATATACTATTATATAAACATTATTATACAGGAGAGACTGAACCCTGAAAGAAGTTAGCAAAAGAAATAAAGACATCAAGACTGAGGTTGGAGACTCAAGGTGGAGATGCAGTGGCCTGGCCAGCATGTTTCCTGGAGATAATCTGCAGCTTGAGATTATACTGTCATTAATGCCACATGGTCCAGTGACCCAGAGAGGCATCAGGCACACAGGTGAGTAACCGTAAGATAGATACTCCCCTTCTTTCTCGAGACTGCTTTAGTTCTTTCCATGTAACTTTGACTCATTTCCCTACTGGGTCAGCATTAGCTAAGTGTCTCTTCTTGTAATTCTACAGGTTGATTGTAGTCTGAACTGTGTTGTACTCACATTGTGAATTTGGGGTATAAATTACCTGGACCAAGGGCTAGGGTCATCCTCCTGGGAAATCCAGGGGCTATTCCTTGATGTTGTGGGACCAGGAACTCAGTGCATGTGATATATAACAAATCAAGAGTCATATTTCTCCTATATCAATACCAACAAAAATGTCAAAAGTTTTCTGGATAATCACAATATAAAATATAAAAATAAACAAGACTAATCAAAAAGTGAAAACTAAAAAAAGAAAATCGGGGAAATGAGACTAACTCTGCTGGATAGTAAATTACATCCTAATATTTCTTTTTTTTTATTTAAAAGGAAAAAGAGAAAAAAAGCAGAACAAGAAAAAACAGTGTAAGGGTACAAGTAATACAGAACTACAATAAAAAACAAAACAAAACAGTAAACTATCACCAGTTAATAGGTTACACGCTATCATCTTAGAAACGGTGTTTCAGGTCACAGGATCAAAGCATACAAAGTGAACATTCAAACAGTGAGACTGCAAATAGTTGTGTTCAGTAATCCAATCAAAAATATTAATATGGTCATCTATGTAACACACCTAAACACACTTGCTGTTGTATCCCTTTGGGCACTGTTTTTTTCCCTCTCTTTATTACAACAAAATTTATACATTTGGGGTTTTACTGCTCCCTTAGATCTTATTACTTTTTTTTGTAAGAGAATAAAATCAAGCATGATAAAACAAAGCTGTCAGTCAAACCCAAGGATAGACATAGCACATGATGTAAAAACAGAGTACAAGGTTATCAACAATGGTTACCATAATGCCTCTTGCTTCCTTAAGAAGAATTGTCTATCTCATTAGGTATTATAAAGTTGAACAAAACAGTAGAGAACAAGACCAATAAAACCTAAACATTGTAAATCTTACAGAACCTCAAAAGAGAATAATAGTCAAACCAGAATGGGCATCATAATGAATCTTATTGCCTTCAAAGTAGTTGCCTATACTCTGATACTCAACTTTCATACAGAGCAGAATAGAGTCTAATCAGTCAAAACAAGATAATGGGGGTATAACAGGACTTCAAGTTGATAGGAAATCAAAAAAGTTACTATAATATATTCTGCTAGTTTTTTTTTATTTTTCCCCTTAGTTTAAAAAAGAAATTTAAAAAATTAAATAATTTTTTAATGAATAAGGGAGAGGTTGAGATAAAAGGGGGCACAATAACATAACAATACAGGTTAAAGCATGACACTTTCAGCAACCTAGTGCTTCACCACCAAATAACCCGACTTAATAGTAGTTATCATAGTGTCTTTTTCCTTGAAATATTTGAATATAACTTCATATGCTATAGCATCAAACATATTAAGACAGTGTAATACCATTCAAGTACATCCTAATATTTCAAACTTAAATGCTGTGATAGCAGGCCAGGAATAAACAGAGAAACTATTGAATAAGTTAGAAAATCAAGAAATGAACCTCAAATATATGCCAGATGATAAATAAGTCACCTTAAGTTTATTAAAAAATAATATGGATTAGTCATACTACATGGTCCTGGGATAACTCATTAGCCATCTAGAAAAAAGCTAACACATATCTCACACTGACCTATAGGATATGCTCTAAGTGGATCAAAAAATGCCCATGAAAAAAGTAAAATCAAAAAATCACTAAGAATAAATTAAAAGTTTTCTTTATAATTTGGAAAATCAGAAGCTATAAAAACATATTTGGTAACATTAATTAAAAATTTCTGCACAACAATATAAGGTAAGACAATGTCAGTTAATAATTGATAAATACATTTGCAGCACTATTTGAAATAGCTAAAAAATTAGAAACAATCTGTCACCTCTAGACACCAATTAATCATGTTTGGTTTAGACAATGGATACTATGCTGCTGTCCAAAAGAATAAGGGAGTTCTCTATGTATTGACACAAAATGAAATCCAAGAAGTGAAAAAAGCAAGTACACAACATTGTTTTCATCTGTTATGCAGTATACAAAAATGAGGAAATCAAGGTAATCAATATGTGTGTGTGTATCTATGTGTGTTCATATATGTTTGTATCTACTTATATGGATGAATAAACTTTATAAATGCACCTAAGAAACCTAGAAGTTGGGAAAGTGGGTGGAGATGTTCACAGATGAAATTTTCTCTGAATCCCTTTTTATATTATTTCATTTTGTGTTGCTAATGCAAAAATTTAAATTAAAAAAGTTAGTTGTATTTACTTTTTTAAAGTAGCCATATTTTTGTTATTAATTTTTGTTTTATAAAATTATCATTGGGAGTATATGCCAACCACAGAATTCCCACAAGGTATCAGAACTCCATGAAATACTTTTCAAAGAAAATGACTCAGAAAGTGCCAAAATAGAAGGTGCTTAAGAGATATTCAATGTGGAAGGTGAATTTCCAGGTTGTGGCATTCCCTGGCTCTCACGGCCGCTTTTGAAAACTGACTCACATCCTTCGAGCTCTCTGAATCCATCCACGGGGCTATGAAATAAAACTCCAGAGCTCTGCTGATCCAGGTTATGGGCTCTGGGAATAGGAAGGGGGTACATCAAACCATGGGTGGGAGGCACTCATGCAGCAAATACAAAGGGTGCCTCTCTCAGCCGATGACCAGCATCCCAACTGCAAAGCTCTTCCTTTTCCAGCCTCAATCAATCTTTTTCTGAGTTCTTGCTTCTCCAGTGTGCTTCTACATAGTTTAGGCTCAAAAGAGAGAAGCAGGGAGGAAACTAGACAGAGACGGGGGGGGGGGCAGAGACAGAGACAGAGACAGAGACAGAGACAGAGACAGAGAGACAGGGACAGAGAGAGAGAGAGAGAGAGAGAGAGAGAGAGAGAGAGAGAGAGAGAGAGAGAGAGAGAGAGAGAAGTCACGGTCAGGTTTTAAGTACACAGTGATAATTTTTGGTTAATGAGATGTTTTAGAGAAAGTGCATTATACTTCTGTTTAGGACCATTTTAATTTTATGTTTTAAAAGTTAAATTTTGGGGAAAGAGGCTTGTATTCTTTCAAATATAGCAAGTCATGGCTCTGAAGACTAGTTCTGTGCTGATAGAGGGTTGGCCACAGAAAGGAGCCGGCAGGCTTCAAATAAATGAAATTCCATTCTAATTAAACAGTCCTGGAAGCACTTCCAGCAGCCTGGGATTACTGTGATGCCTGCTGATGTTTCACTCTGTTTTTTTTTCCCTTTTGAGTGAGAGGCATATAAAGAAATAGAGAAATAAGGGTAGTAACTTGAGAAAGTAAATTAAAACTTATTTTCTTTATGATTTATGAGTATAAAGAGGCTGGCTGAATTTGAGATGAAATTACAATATCAATGGCCTGGAAACAACAAAGGTTTCAGTGATTTTGATAACTGACCCATGGTGGATAAGATTTGAATTCCTTACAGAAACACTAGAAAACTGACAAAATAAAAAAATCACACTGAAAGAGAATCACTTCAGCTTGGAACAGAACTTCACAGTTAAAATAAACAAAGAACATTAATAGCTAAAGATGATTTAGAAAAACATGATCATTTACATGATATTTTCCCAATGTTTTTCTCTAAAATTGTGCAGTTTGTCTAACGAGAGTATTTGTTTGCATTTTTGCTCTCTTCCTTGCTCGAGAACTGGACTTTTGATGTCTGAGTAGAAACCTGTTAAGTACTGGGACAGGCCTGTGGGAAGGCTGGGTATCAGGACTCCAAAGCTACATTTACTGTAAATAGAATAATGTATCCACCCCAAAATGGAGAATTCAAATAGCAGGCAGAGTACTAGAAGAACCTACAGTTTACTAAAAATACAACTATAAGCATGAAAATTAACAAACCCTCTTGGTAAGTATCATACCTTTTAAATCTGCTGCCTGGAGACTGACACTGAAATTGATTCTTTGAGCAGATGCATTTTCAATATGAGAATTAGATCTTAGGTCTTCAGGGTCTAAAAAACAAGGAAAGCAAACAAAACTTATAGATGAATGTTGACGTACAATTAATGATTACTTGTACAGCTTAAAAGCCAGTGGTTCTTATATTGGTTATTACTTTAACAGTGATTTTCAGAAGTTCTAAATTATAGTGAGAGTCATTTTTTCAAATATTAGCTTCTACAGAATCTAGATACATATAACAAACAAAAACAGGTATTTCTTGTGTTAACCTATTTTACAAGTTTATGTTTCTAACGGTTTTTGTTTTATTTTAATTTTAAGCAAAACAAAAAAGGATAGAAATGTTACAGAATATTTTTAAAAAGTAGGAAATGAACACTAGTTAATATATTGCATTCTGAGATGGGGGAAGGAGAAAGGGAAGAAAGGAAAAGGTTAATATACGTGTACACATATAAATGCATGTATGCATAGGGATACAAGATATGTAACTATACTACTAATCTCTGTTCGTTCTTTGAAAACAACAGTTTGTGCTGTTACTGTTTGGTGGTTTGATCATTTTTTTATGCCTAGATCTTGTAACTTGAACAACTATTTCTAAGATAGAAGTGTTTGTTTATTTTTAAAACCAGAAAAATAGACCGTTTTGACAAATTGATGGTATAAAAGCAAAGGTTATCATTATCACGGTAATTACAACAGTTGTAGTCTTTTGTCAGCTTTAATACTCAATTAATTATTGTGGTTTGTTTTGTTTGTACAATAGAGAAAATATTAATTTATGAAGTAGGAGCAAATAACAGCCTTCTGAACTTCTCCCTGGAGTTAAGCAGATTCCGAATGCCACAAAGGAAGACAGAGTGTTTACCTAAACTTGTTAATATTGTGAAATATTATCTGTATAATTAAGTGTTCAAATTTCAGAGAAGCTGATGAAAAGATGAGGAGACAACACTCAAAATTTTATTTTGTAACCAAATGTGATGCTTGATGTCATTTAAAAAGCTTTTGTGCACTTCAATGCTTGTCTGTAAAACAGAGCAATTTAAAACTTCAGAGTAGTAAAATGGATTTTGTTTCATCTGTTAAGTCCAAAAATTGGTTTCATTTCTGAAAATAGTATTACTATAATCTGGATAGCATAATAAATTCATTCATGTTATAAAAAGTTGATGTCATAAAAGCCAATATAAAATGTATAATGTCATGAAGCAGACATCCACAGTCCTGAATAATCAATAAAAACATGTATGCAAGCCAGGTTCTTTTAAAAAAGTTAATGTTGCATTTTTAACTGTTCCACCTGTATGGAAAGATATCAAAGCAACAATTGTTTAAAAGTTTAAGGGCTGGGGATTTAGCTCAGTGGCATAAGTGCCTGTCTGGTAAGTGCGAGGTCATGAGTTTGATCCCTGGTACCAAGAAAAAAAAAAGTGAAAAAAATTTGCACCTAAATAATTTCATCTAACAGCATAACCTCAGATGTAAATGATCTCTAATATGTTAAATTTTATTTAATGTTATTGAATAAATGGATTTATGTGCTACACTTTAAGTCATATCTGTGAAATAATATTTGATTTAACTGGTGCATGACTCATGAAGTGTATTTTAAACTCTTTTAAGATATCTCAATAGTGGAGTCAGGGTTTGGGGACTTAGGGTTGGAAACAATTAGTAGAAGCCTAAAATCCTGAGCTTTCATGTTGGTGGGTAAATCCTGTAAATCTCTTAATCACTCTCAGACCAGCTTTCATCTAATTTTCCCACGAGAGAGTTATCAAAGCAAACCTCACAGTTGAATTAGGGCATGCTGGAACTCTTCAGAGGACAGATTTTATATACCGCTAATAAATCAGTATGTATTCTCAGCTTGTCTAATGTCATAATTGTGCTGATTTTTTTCCTTTAGAATGCTGTGCTATGATGTTATGTCTGTATACGGTTATCATAAAAGGCTAAATTCATTTCTAAAAATACAAAGGCAAATCTTCTGTAAGTAAATAATACAGAATATTTGATAGCACTGTTTCATAGTTACTCTTTTCAGGTCTGTCTTTTAATTAATTTTAATGTTACTTTTTGTATCAATTAAAATATTTTTTATTTTAGGTTTTATATCAGATGTTATAAGTTGTAATAACTACTAATGAAGACATAACATTCTATTCTTGTTAGGTTAGCAAGAGTAAAACATTATTGCATGTATCTTTTACATTACAGATTTGACTTAAAGAGGCAAATTACCAGTATTTATAAGAACAACTTAATTACATCTTTTATTTATTGTCAGTTTCAATTTCATAAAATGAATCTCATTTAAAAAATCACTTTTATATCTCTGTTCATCTTCCTGGTATTCTAGTGGGTTTTTGTTTTTGTTTTTGTTTTTTGTTTTTGGTATTGTAGTTTAGAAAAGAAACTCTAGTCAGTACCTCCTTTCCTAATACAGGCCTTGAAAAACTGGTCAGTGTCTTCAAAAGTATTCATGCTAATGACATCAGACATTTGTGAGTCTTGAACTCTACTCACATTTTCATTATGATAATTTTTCGAGCAATCACAATTCTGACTTCCCTTAATTATAGAATTATTGTGTATTTGTATTTTCTTTCTGTTTTGTTTTTATTTTGATTTGTGAGAGTACTGCCTCACAAATCCCTTTTTAAAATTTTCATCTTGTTAGGATAGAAACATAGGAGATCTATTCTCTTAAGAAAACTTTAAGTTTGTAATAATTGTTGACTGTAGGTATACTGTGGTATGCACTGTGCCTCTATATTCCAGTGGCCAAGAGAGTCTCCCTTGGGACATGGTTCTATGTGCCCACTGCTAGGGAAAAAACAAAAACAAAAAACAGTTGAGAGGATTTGTCTCCTGAGGTGCTGGGCCAATTCATTGCACAGCCTGACTCAGTCATTTGCCTTCTTGTTCAGATATATTTCAACTGAACAGAAAAATCTTATGAAATATGTAAATCTACACCCATATCTAGATACGTGAACAAGTTGTGGTAGCAGGTTCCCAGTATCATAAAAAACAAAAAACCAAAACCAATTTTTCATGAAAGCACAATGAAATTTCCACACAGTTCTAATTTTTATTAGAACTGGTCTCGTTGGGGACAGAAAAATGGGGGGTGTCTATCCATCCGAGGTAGGATAGAAGAAATAAAAGATAAGTAGAAAGAAGACAAGGAAATTATAACTGAAAATTGCGACTTTCGGGTCACAGCTAAAATCACCTGAGGACATCCAGACCAGTATTCTTTTGGTTAAATTTAGGTTCGTTTCCTTTCAGACCCATCACACTCCAAATTCCTCAGCATCTTGGTACTCAGCCTGCCTCCCGCTCCCCAGAAGCAATTCCTGTACATCAGTAAGAAGACAATCCAAAAGAAGAATGGCCAAGAGATTATGGAGTTGGCCAGTATGGTCTTTCTACAAAAACTGGTTGTCTTTAATGCATTTACTTCCAGAATTAATTGAGAACCACTACCATGAGACTTGAGGCAAGGAGCTGAGGGAAATGATAAAGATGGAGTAGACACTGATGATTTAAAAACTTGGTTTTTAGAAAAGCAAAGAAAATAAACAAATTTCTAGAAAGTTTCAGAAGAAACAGAACAAACCTATTAAGTGCTATTGATAAGAAAAACAGGTTTAACCACAGAGAGATAACAGAGAAAGAAAAATCAAAAGAGAACATTATGCATACATTTTGAAGACATAATAAAAAGAATAAATTTTTAAAATTAATATACATAAAATCTTGAGGGAAGAAGGAAACGGAAATTTGAAAAAAAAAAACGGGAAAATTAAGTAAGTTATCAAAAAGGCTCTTTTCCTAAACAATATTATAAATCAATTCAAGAAAAAAATCAATAAATAATTTCCATATATTTTAAACAATTCTTGACCATAGAAGACATGGAAATCTACCTATGTCTCTTTCCAAAGATATCAAACCTTGAAGTCCACATTGTGCAAGTTTGTTAAAATTTATCTTATAGTTCTGTGTGGCTTATGGGAGTAGGATACACTTAAAAAAAACAAAAAACTAAGAGCAAATTAATTTGATGGCTTTGAAACCATTTGGATTTGTTACTGACCCGTTTTGTCCAGGTGCTCATTGTTTGCTTGGTACGCAACGCTCAAACTAGAACTTGGTGTTGCCTCCTGACTTGCTACCTTTTGAACAATCTGGTATTTGTAATTTTTGGTACTCATTCTGCCTCCCCCCAAACCAATTTATGACAAGTAGCAAGATATCTCCTATATTAAAATAATTCATCATATGCTATCAGTACGTTAATATCATATCAATAGAGCAAATAAAAACCATGACAGTCTCAAAAGGTTCTTAATGAACATTTTGATGAAATGTAATGCTCATTACCTATTTAAACATCTCTTTAAGAAAACTAATGCTGAAACTAATTATCTGCAATAAGATACCAGATTTCTATCTCAAATGAAAATCAAGTATTGAACATAAAGAAAATATTCATGTTAGATAAAAAGCAGGATCGTATATCTAGCATTGTTCTTGAAATCCTGAAAGGACACAAAACAGAAAAGTGTTTTACATATGGAGTAAACTAAAATCAATAATTATTGTCTGCTGGCGATGTATCTTTATTTTAAAAACTCAACTCAGTCAATTGGAAGACTATTAGAATTAATGTGTATTTAGAGACTGGATACTCATGCATGCATTCGAATTGCTCTGCAGCATATCAACCAGAAAATGTAATTTAAAAAGAAAAAAAGATGGGCTGGGAATATAGCTCAGTGGCATAAATGCCTGCCTGTTAAGAGCAAGGACCTAAGTTTGATTCTTGGTACCAAAAAAGAAAAAAAACTTATCAAATTTTATCTCTCTATAATTCTTCCCAATAACAATAAGAAAGAATAACTGGATAAACCTAGAAGACAGTGTTACAGATTTGAACACATCCCTAATTCTTTAATCCAAAATTCAAAATGCACCAAAATCTGAAACTTTATGATAGCCAACCTGATTGCACAAGTGGAAAATTCCATACAATGAAGCTATGTTTCACACACAAAAGTATTTAAAATATTGTATAAAATCACTTTCAGACTATATGTAACTAAATTTTGTGCTTACTTGTGCCCTATCCTCAAAATATATCATTATGTATATGTAAATATTTTAGACTTAAAATTCCTGAAATCTAAAACCCTCTTTGATCTGAGCATTTGAATTAGGGTTATTTAGCCTCTAATGAAATATATGGGAAAAGTATAATACTGATACAAAAAATCAACTTGTGCAAACTAAGAAAAAGCCCATATCATAGCCTTTTACACAAGACAAATAAATAATAGATTATTCATGATTTTCAACTTAATATATTTCATGATTCTAAAATTGTTTCATGATTCTAAAATTTATCTAGATGATTAATAAAGTGAATACTTTGCACACTCTCTTCCAGTTGTAAAATGTATCCTCATCTGCATTAGCCACTTAATAAAGACATTGTGAGCACACGTAAGATAGAAATTTGAAAGGTACTTTGAGAAATTGTGTAAGTTATTAACATGGTTGGTGTTTATGCTATTAATTTTAATATATTCTTAAGATCTCAATCTTCATTATGGACTACAAGGCTTTACATAATCTGGACCCTTTACATAATCTGGACCCATAAATGGAACTCATGATGGCAACCAACATGTTTGTTTCTCTTTTAGAGAGGCAAAAGTTTTGTGCAAAGGATATGACCAATTCTGACTTCACTGATATCCTTCACTGCCAAGTCCTTAGAAAAGGTCATCTGCTAGTGGCAGTGGAATGGCAGGAAGTCTGGTAACCATAAGATATATCCAGTGGGCAGGATTAGGCCAAACCGCAGCAGCTGAAAAGTATGTGGCTTCTTTAATACTAGCCATCATTAGGCTTTAACTTTTAAAGCAGAAAACCTTGCTAGTTTTTCTAGCTGGAGGTGAAGAGTCTATCCATTCTACATAGTCTGAAAGGGCTGCCGTAGTAATACTACATACTGGGTGGCTTAAGCTAGAGAATTTTATTTTCTCACAGTTCTGGAGGCCCAAAGGCCAAATCAAGGCATTGGCAGAGTTTTTTCTTCTGAACCTATTTCCTTGGGTTGCAGATGGCTGTTTTCTCTCTGTAGCTACTTGTAGTCATTCACCACCCATGTGCATCTGGGTTCTCTAATTTTATTGCTAAGACCCACCCAAATGACCTCCTTTAAGTTAATTACCTATGTAAAGTTCTTATCTCCAAAAAAAGTCACATTCTGAGGTACTAGGGTTAGACCTTCAGCCTATGAATGGGGAAGGGCACAATTTATTTGGCAGCATCTTATAGTTCTATTTCTAATTGTTTATCATCAGGATGAAGGATTCATAGCACTTTCTTTTTAGGTTGCTGCCTTAGTGGACATGGCCTCCAGGTCTTGCACTAGAATAATAACAAAGTTGAAAAACAATTATCACTTTAATTTCAAATAGTAATAGTGTGGCAATTCTATATGTAGGAACTATGCAAAGCACAGTGAATGCTTTAGAACCTATTCTAACTCAGTAGTGTATTATGTTTTTGCTATAATAACTTTACTGAGAGATAATTCATGTATCACATAATTCACCATTTAAAGTAGGACTCAGTTGTTTTTTAGTATATTCACAGAGTTATGCAACTACTAATCTAATTCCAGAATGTTTTCATCTCCCTCCAAATAACCCCAATTACTCCCCTTCCCTTTACCTCAGCCTCTAGTAACCACTAATTACTTTCTGTCTCTACTGATTTGCTGTTTTGGAAAGTTCATATAAGTGGAATCATGTATAATTCTTGTCTTGTGGCTGGTTTTTTTCACTTAGCATGACAGTTCCAAAGTTCACCCATGTTGTAGCCCATTTTCGTAATTTATTCTTTTTATTGCCAAATGAGATTCTATTGTATGGATATATGACATTTTATATGAGTATATCATGTTAACTTTATCTGTTCATCAAATGGAGGGTGTTTACATTGTTTCCACTTTTTAGCTTTTATGACTAATATTGCTGAGAATATTTATGTACAAATTTTTGTATACACACGTGTTTTCAATTTTCTTGGGCCTATACCAGAGTTGAATTACAGGTTTCAATGTAACTGTAAGTTTAACATTTTGAGGAACTATAAAACTGTTTCTCAAAGTCACTGCATTGTTTACTATCCCTCCACGAATGCACCTGGGTTTTAATGTCTTCACATTTTGGTCAACTCTTGTTATAACTCATCTTTTTTATTTTAGAACTCGGGTCTGAAAGCATACACTGTACTATTTCTATTTTTTTTTTAAAGTTGTTAAGGCATGCTTTGAGGCAGAGAATGTGATCTCTCTTGGTGAATGTTCCACATGAGCGTGAAAAGGATATGTATTCGGCTGTTCACGTAGTAGTCTGTAAATATCAATTATATCCAGTTGATTTATGGTGTTTTTGAGTCCAACTATGTCCTATGTCCTGGAATTCTGCCTGCTATATCTGTTCACTTGTGAGAGAGGAGTGTGAAGTCTCAAACTGTAACAGCGAATTCATCTATTTCTCCCTGTAGTTCTATTGCTTTTTATCTCACATATATTGATATTCTATTGCTAGGCACATACACATTAAAGATTATGTCTTTCTGGAGAATTCATTCCTACCATTATGTAATGTCTTTATCTTTAATAACTTTGCTTCATTTGTAGTCTATTCTTTTTGGAAGTGGCTTATTCGGTTTTTTTTATTCATGTTACTGATCACATCTTTTTTTATTCCTTCACTTTGAAACTATACAACTTTATTTTTAAATATAATGTCTGGAACAAGACATTAATTGGAGAAAGGACAGGCTCTTCAATAAATGGTGCTGGGAAAACTGGGTATTGTTAGAGAGAAGCTTGAAATTTGACCCCTATCTTTTACCTGTATAATAAGAAACTTAACATGGATCAAAGACCTAAATGTAAGATGAGAAACTGTGAAACTACAAATAATACATAGGGGAAACACTCATGACATTGATGTGGAAAATGATTTTTGGGCTCTGATCTCTATTGCACAGGAAACAAACAAAAATTAACTACTAGGATTATATCAAACTAAAAAACTTCCACACATAAATATAGTCTCCTGAGTGAAGAGACAACTTATGACCACATTATTAAAAAAGTCAACTGAAAATAAAATACTGATTATTAGAGGTTAGCATCTAGTGTTTTGAAAAGGTCGATCATCATGATTTTTGCCAATGTTCTCACTAATTTTATAGAGGAGCAAGTTTTTTAGGTCCTTATTTCTCTGAACTATACTGTGTTAAAAGCAGTTTTTGTGCATGTTTGTGTCACTATCATTTGAAATTCTCTTAGTCATAGTGAGAATTATCTGATCTGTGAGCCCTGATGAGAACTTTCCTGTGGGAGTGTTTTGCTATCCGTACTTGATATTTTATCCCTCTCAGTTTTTTCAAATGTAGTTATGGATAGAGAATGAGTAAACAAATGTTCTTCCAGGATTCAAGAGCATACATGCTAAAGCAGTTAACTAGACATGTACAAGGTTGAAACTAACAAGCCCTTTGGGTCCAAAAAAGGAAAAGATTCAATGATGACTCCACAGGTAGACAAAGTTTTCCTTCAAAAAGTAGTTAAAGTCACCTAAAAATAGTCGTTAAAGATCACCAGTGTCACAATAAGGATCCGGTAGTTGGTTTTGCTTCTTACTTTAAAACACTTAATAGTGTATTTTTTCTTAAAACAACAATATATGAACATAAGATTTTGACTTTGGCTTAATGATGACTTAGTAACATAACAAAATTACATCTTTAAAAACCAGGCTAGACTTAAGGAAAGTCATTGTAATGACTTAGCAATGTTTTTAAAACATGATTATTATGCAGTATTTCCTGTGATTTGAAATAGTCTCACCATAAAGTTTGGAGGTTATGGAGATTTAAGACTGATGGTTCTTATTATATGAGAGACTTTTTATAATTTAGGAGCACAGAGCAATTGTAGAAATAAGTACATAAATTTATTCTGTAAAACAACTAGATGAGGATCATAACAATTTAAAATACAATTATTTTTCAAGCTAAAATTTATTATTAATTTATAATTTAAAAATGATTACAGAGCAAATTTATTGACTATATTGTCAGGAATAAACTCTGAGGTATAAGTACATACATAATCAATAATATACTAATTAAAGTTATTACTTATCCATTAATGTGCTTCAGAAAGAGTCCTCATTTAAAAACACTTTAACAACATTCTTATTTGGTCATTCATCTGTTCATCATATATTATTTAATGTGAAACTATATGGTAGATGATAACAATATAACAAGAAAGATATGTGGGCCTCATAGAACTGGGTGGAAGACACAGATTCCCCTCCCACTCCGTCCTGCCTGAAGCAACAGAAATAAAGTGGATGCCAGCGGAGAGAAGTCACATAAAGGAACCCAAATAAGGGTCAGAAGAAGCTTCTAATACAGTTGTAGGAGACCTCTCTGATGGGGAGTCCTAAAAGATGTGATGCTTGACATGACCGAGAAGAGCCACGGTAGGCAGGGGAACAGAATGGCCTGGACAAAAGGTCTGAGGTTGGAAAGGACTCGGAGTAGTCCATTAACTGCAAAAAACCTCAGTGATGTGTAGTGAGAAGTAAAAACAGAATGGAGCAAGAAGGCAGCTGTCATGAGATGAGATGTGTGCTAGGGAAGCAAGGTCTAGATTAACAAGACCTTAAGAGTCATATTATGGACAAAGTTTAAGATTTTCCCTTCATGACACTGACTATACATATTCAGCATGTAATTTAGGAATATTTGAGGTTAAGTAGTAGAGTGGAAAATCCTTAGGAGTTGGATTCTTAGAAACCTTAAAACCTTAAAATGAAACATTGCTTCTAAAAGTATATCCATCAATGAAGCAGACATATTTGCAGTTTCCCTTTAGGCTCTGTGGGGACCCTAAAATAGCTTTGGAAACTGCCAGAGCTCTAAGGACTCTGGAAACATTTACATATATCCATGGGAGCTAAAGAATTTTCAACGCAGAACTTCATGGCTGAAAATATCTTGGATCATTTAATAATGAGATAAGATAGTCTTAGAATGAAGACTCAAAAATTTCAAAAACAATAACAGCTAACATTTATTGTGTACTTAGTACATGTGGAGCATTATTATTGTTTAATATGGATTAATTCATTTACTCTCTGTAACCCTGTGCAATTAACATTATTATTCTCACTTTAAAATGCAAAAACAGAGAGACTTTAAGCAATTTGGCTATTGTCATGTTGGAACTTCATAAAACTGGGATTTAACCTAGAAAAAGTCAGAGACCATGCGGTGTTCAGTACACCGCATTTCCCAATGTTAGGGTAACTCTATCCTCCCGTGTGTTGTCTAGCCACATAGTACATCTGGAAGTTCTGCCACTAGCTTATGAAAGGCAGGCTTTGCTGCCTGCATGATAAGAAGGATTTATGTCAGCTAGGGAAATCCACTGTTAGAATGAGAGTTAAAAATAGTTTTTGATTGGAAAACCAAGTAAATATGTAATGATCACTTGAAACATACAGACACTTAGCTAGAAATATGCCCATGAAGGAGAGAGTTGCTTAGGTCATTCAGCCTTAAGAATGTAATCTATCCTCCATCCCACATCCTGAAACTATCTAGGATGATTCATGAAGAAGGTAGCAATGGAATTATAAGCTTAGAAATCAATGATCATTTAAATATGCAAAAGAAAGGATAGAGGTATTTAACATAAGCACCTTTCTTCATCATATTTCTGTAACTTTGAGTTTTTCAACAGTGTTGATTAAAAATACACTGGTATATGCAGTCTAAAACCGATTCAGAAATATGTGAATTTTTAGGAATGTTTTCTTGTAGAATAATAAAAAATACACATTTTTAGTAAATATCAGGATTTTGTACAGTGTCTTAGAAGTTCCTTGAAGTTACTTTATATCTCTTAAAAATTAAATGTTAACTTGTAGAGCATTATTCTATCAGTGAATTTTACAATTCAATGCCCATGTGTTAAAATATAATACAGTAGAAAAAAACACTAATTTCTTATTATCTTTGTCACTTGGTAGGCTAACATCTTATACCAGAAAAAACAGGAGATCAAAATTTGTGAAAATCTAAAAAATATGTTGAAATACTATTTCCCCTTGAAATAAGATTTCTACCTTCTAAATTTAAACTTTATTTTATAACTTATAGTAAATATATATTGTTATGGACCTAATAGCCACATATTTATTTGTCTTGGCATAGCTGAGTAATAGTCTAGGATTTTCTACTGTTTGTAATGGTCTATAGTCAGAATGACTGAAGAGAAGAGATAAGAAACAACGGACTGCTGAACAGACATGAAGACAAAAGCACAAACCTGCATGGGCGAGAGAGATGATAATAGGAAACTATTACCTGAAAGAAAGTCAATGTGTTTTTATTCCTTCATTATACACATACAATGATGTTAACAAAATTGAAATTAATGTCTGAAAAGTCAAAATGTAGAGAAAGCTGCAGAATGCCATAAAATATGCTTTCTTATATGCATGGTTATTTCTTAGACTATTAATGATTCATAAAAATGTGTTTACATATTTAAAGCATTGGCATTTACATGAAAATGATGATATTTTACAAGTGCTAGAGGCACAATAATACAGGGAAATCATTGCAGATAAAGTATCTTATTAGTAAATTCATAGATTCATATTTTTATGTATCATAATATCATATTGCAAAATGGCATTAGAAATATATTGAGTTGAGAAACATGATACAAAAATGTCATGCTCTCAAACCTGTACTGAGATTAATTCCGGAATTACATGGAGCAAGTAATTTACTAGATATGAATGAGAGCCAAGAAGCTTCAGCATATTGGAATTGCCTTAGAATTGGAAGTATATTATTACAGCTGGTTAGATTCCTAACAGATAAGCTCAGTGCTCTAAAACATTCACTGACAAAGATTTTAGAGTCTAGGTATTTTCAATCAGTAGAAAGTTCTTTGCTAATTTCAACTTTAAGTTTTCTACCCTTCTATTTTGTCAACAATTTTAAGTAGACTCTTTTTTTCCATTCCAAGTTATAACATAGGCTGATAAATTTTCAAATATATAATCTGGCTGGTTATTTAGCTCAGTGGTGTAAGCACCTGCCTAGCAAGTGCTAGATCATGAATTTAATCCCCAGTACAAAAAAATATGTAACTTGATTAGTTGGGTTAGAAATATTTATCAGACAAAATACTATATGAGTACTTTCATAGAATACTTAATATGTTTTAATTTAATCCACATTAAGACACTTTAAAGAAGTACTTTAAAAATTCTGCATATTGCTCCATAAATATTATCTGATTTGTTCTATGAAATTTTAAAACCACAACTTTTTAATCTAAAACCACTTTAAAGTTATTCTTTAGATCATGAACTGTCCAGAGGTAATTGCGTTTGCTACAAATATAAAATGTTCTAGTTTTATTTCTTGTAAATATCTTCATTAATTTTCAAATTATATGATCAATCTCCAAGTGAAATTTATTTATAACACCTGTTACGGTTTAGATCTAGATGCTACCCCCAAATCTCATGTGTTTGGAAGGTGAGAGGATCATGGGGGACTCTATGCTTCCGTGGATTCATCCACTGATGAGTGCAGCAACTGAATGTGCTGCCAGGGGGTGGGGGCTGGCTGGGGATGGGACAGTGGGGTCATGACCTGGAAGGGTATGTTCCTGTCCCCAGCTCCTTCCTTCTCTCTCTGATGCCCAGGATGAGCAGCTGTCCTCCACCATGTCATTCTGCCATGTGTTTTTTGTCTTAGAGCTAACCAGCTACGAACTGAATCCTCTGAGACAAGATAAACCTTTCTTCTTCTTTTTTTTAGAATTTTGGTCTATGCTAATCTTTCTTGCTTTTTTTTTTTTATTTTGAAGGTAGTAAAATACAACAGAACAAGATAGAATAAAGCCAATCGAGACAATGCAGTGAAATTGGTACAGAACTTCACAGCAGGTTACCAGGATAACAGTAGTAGATACCATAGAATATCTTATTATCTTCACAATAGTTGTCTTTTCAATCAGGTATAGCAAAATCTAACCAAATACAGAACATCATAAAACCTATCAAAACAGAGTATTGAATGGAGCAATACAATTAATCAGAACAAAGCAAAACAGTGATAACAATATTTGCCTTCAAAGAGATGGTAGGAAGAAAGCCCCCATATTTGCTGTATTGCATATGGTCAAGCTCCCAAGAGATGCTCAGACCTCTAGTTTCCATTTGCTAACGCGGGCTGCGGGGTGTGTGTGTGTGTGTGTTTGATCCTCAGCCTGCATATTAGGCTCAGGGCTGCTTTCTAGGGAGGTGAGCAGGTTCCCTTGTTGCCCAGTGCCATAAGTTTCAACATGGAGCAGATCTCGGGAGACACTGGCTGCCTGGTGCTCTCCCTCAGTTGCCCACTGCAAACCATTCTTCTTTTAGGTTGTAAGTGTTGGGTATTTTGTTCCAGAAATGCGTAAGTAGTAAAGACAGTATCGCTTTGCTTTGTTTTTCCCTGTGTTATTTTAAAGAGGATTAAGACCCAGTTACAATGTTGTTATATCTTTTTTTTTTTTTTAGAAAAAAATGAGAAAAAGATTAAGATAAAAGAGGACATAGCAAAACAGGTCAGAACAGAACAATTTAAGCAACATAGTGTTTCACCACAAGACAATCTGACATAACAGTAACTACCATAGTGTCTCTATTATTTGAGTATACCTTCATATACTATAGAATCATCTTAAAAACATCTATATTAATGAACTGCAATAAATACTATGAGGCCTGCTGTTTCAGGAGCTTGATTTGTAAGTAAATACATTAACTAATTGTGCTTGTACAGTGAATATAATTCCATAAAAAATTTCAAGTTTCTGTCCTTTGTCCATCACACAAAATATACTTATTTCCCAAAGAAACACTCGTTACAAAAAAAGATAGAAAACATTCCACTAATAATCAGCTAAAAAGTAGGTTAAAAAAAAAACACTCAAATTATAAAAAAAGACAATAATTTAAAGCTATTTGGGGGATTCTCTATTCAAAGGAAAATAAAATCACAAATTCATGAGCATAAACCAAAAGCAATCTTTTAGGAAAAGTTTATAAGAGCTGATAGATGATACAAGTAATATGTTTGGAAGCTTCTGGGCTAAATAACATTAAAATGTCCCTTGACTACAGGACTAGCGCACTCTGCAATACGTACATCATCAGTTACCATAGAGACATACTGAGGAGCAGGCAGGGTATCTGAAATAGCTGTGATCATGGAAATTTATTTGATTTTGGTGACACACCTCATATGTGAAATGTTTGGGAAATACTGTGGCAAATGCTTTTGTGTCACCAACTTTATTATAGAATATATTTATTGAGATTTCATTTAAATCTTGAGCAAGTCAAGAGACATTATTTGTGTTTCAGCTCTACAGTAATATAGTCATTTATCTTTGCAGATTACTTTGGAGTAAAGGCAATTTTGTCTATTTTACAAAATACTTAATTCTGACTTAATAAAGGAAATATAGTAATTTCAACTTTTAAAGTGTTAAAATTTCCAGCAATGTAGCACAATAGAGCAGAACAAAACGTTCAGAATTAGAACCATACAGATATGCTTAGTAAATGTTTGACAAAATTATGAAGGCATGTCAATGGATTTCACCAAAATAAAAACTTCTGCTCTGGGGAGGAAAAAAAAACCAAACAAACAAAACCCTCTTCTCCGAGAGACATTAGGAAAGTACAAAGGCAAGCTACACATGGTGTCGAAGTATTCGCAGTCCTACCACTGGTAAAGGACTTGTGTCCAGAATATATAAAAAACTTTCAAAGCTCAACAGGAAGAAAACACATGGAATTTTAAAAAAATACGTAAGCTAAATATTTGAACAGACACTTCTGTTTTAAAGATGTACATATGATAAATAAGCATGTAAAAGAAGCCTTATGTCATTAGCCATTAGGAAAATGCAAATTAAAGGCTTATTGAGATATTACTACAAAGCTATTAAGATATTTTTTAAAAAACAAAGAAACAGTGCCCAAAGCAACAGCAACAAACACAAAACTGATAAAATCAAATTCTGGCCAAGATGCCGGGCAGTTAGAACTGTTATCTCTTGCTAGGAATGTAAAATAGTACAAACACTTTGCAAAATAAGTTGAAAGTATCATATAAAATTTGAATGTTCAATTAAATCATATAACCCATAATTCTACTCCTAGCTAGTTACGTGGGAGAAATATAAACTTGCTCATGATTATTTATAGGAGCTCCACTCATAATTGTCAAAAATTAGAAAGAACTGAAAGATCTTAGATGGTTAAAGGATAGTATGAGGTACATTCATAAAATGGAATACTACTTAGCAACAAAAAGAGTGGTATTGATATATACATCAAGCTGGATTAATCTTAAACGCCTTACACTATGTGAAAGAAACTACCCTCAAATGCTACATGATTCCACACAAACAGTATCTTTAAAAAGACGAAACTTTAAGGGTTGAATAGTTACTAAAGCATAAAAATCAGAAATTTTAATTCATGACATTGCTGATATGAACTGATGCATTATCAAAATTCAGATTTATCAAAAAGATGAAGTTTATAGTATATAAACTTAGCAGTAAAATTTAAATATCCATCAATAATGAAAGGATGCAGAGGAAGAAAGTTATTTAACTACCTGTACTGACAACTATTTTTAACAAAAGGCAAAGATCAAATTGTAGCTGCAGTTACAGCACAAATGGATTGACCACAAAATTTATTATTCAAAGTGGATGCTCGATAATGAAAGGAAGGGTCTATATTTATTTTAAATGAGACAATAAACTAGATCTGTCCCAAGTACAATGAGAGGAAGGAAAACACACAAAGAAACCATTTACCTCACTGGAAATAAACATTATTTATGTGGCAGCATTCAAGAGTATTTGCAAGAAAGAAAACTGGATTTGGAAAGCCATAGCAGGAAAGATTTGGGGGTTTGGAATGATACAGAGAGATCTGAATTATGGAAATCTCTCCAATGTTTTAATGTAACAACCATGGTGAAAATGTATCCTCTCTGCCCATTTTCCCACACTAATTAATATAACTCTCATAAGCAGATTGAATTTGAGCAATACCGGGGGAGAAATAGAGAAGCCTGTGGAAGCCAGCAACCAAAGCCAAGTTTGACTAGTAAGCAGCCTAGAAATGAATGGAGACAAGGAAGAATTGGCAAAGAAAATTGATGGCCAACTGCTTGGAATTAGTGCAAGACTAACCGTGCATAGTGTGTATCCAGGACAAGACAGTGAGCCAGCACTAACTGGACCTGTCTCGCTCTCCTGGAGCTATAAAATGAAATATGTTGAGACTCATAATTAGCCAAATGAATGAAAAATGTTTCTTCAACCATCACCAAATATTAGTGAAGTATTACTATGGATAAGGCACTGTTGTGAGTACCAAGGACACAGCCCTGAACAAGACAGATACAGATACAATCCTAGTCCCTGCAGTGTATTTCTGGTAGCAAAATGACGAGACACACAATGTGTGTGTGTGTGAATTAGTTTGTGAAGCTAAACACACAGCAAAGCATAAGCTAAGAAACAGTGAATGTGGCTCAAATTTCGGATAAAAAAATAGAGAAATCTGGAAGTAATCCTCTGAAAAGATGACTAGGGTGAACAGAGAAGTGAGAGAGCTGGTTGTGCGGCTGTCCAGAAAGGGCTTCTAGGACAAGGGTACAGCAGGTACAAAGGTTCTGAAATGGAACCATGGCTGCCAGGTTCCATGGCCAGCAAAAAGGCCTCCCTGTCTGGAGCAGTCAGGGAGAGGAAGAGCAGTAGGTAAAGTGGTCCAAAAGATAGGTGTGCAGATCATGAAGGGAGTTTTTAGGTGGAGGGACTTCTTTGAAGCAGAGGAAATGACCTGACTTAACTGAAGGGTCACTATAACTGCTTTGTTTAATATATTTCTGCAACGGAGGAGGAGAGAAGCAGTGAAACTGATCCGGAGGAGATTGTACCAACCCAGGTGAGCAAGGAAGATGGCGTCAATAAGGGTAGCCCAGGAAAGATCATGGGAAGCAGGAAGGCTGGAAATACAGGGGCTAATAAAAATATGTGGTACCTTCCCGTGAGTCAGGGTCAGTCACGTGGAACAGAAAGAAAATCAAGAAGCCAAACCTCACCTTTCTGTGAGCCAGTGAGTGGGCTGGGAGGCAAGAAGAACACCCCCACCCCCATCCCAAGCAGTTGGCTGATTCGGAGGAACTCAGGGTGAGATGATAGCAATTGAGGTGAAAGCAAAGGAATAGCTTGATGCTTGAACTGTTTGACTTTGCAGACTTGGGCTGGTGGTCCGGGTATCTACTCAGAGAATGACATTGTGCACTGTGGCAACTGTGGGGGATTTCCTTGTGTCTTATTTTTGAAATCCAATGTTTTGTTCCATTTTACTGATTTGTTTTATTCCTGTATCTGGTAACCTGAGCAATTATTTTGAAGAAACTATATGCAATATAATGACCTTTGTTAAACTCCTATCATCTTGGGCTGGGGATTTAGCTCAGCAACACAATTGCCTGCCTGGCAAGCACAAGGCTATGAGTTCAATCCCTGGTACCAAACAAACAAACAATTATTATCATCTTGTTTTGAAAATACATATAGCTATTATTGGTTTTTTGTAGTTGTCATTTTGCTTTTGTTGTTGATTTTTTGGTTTGTTGGCTTCTTGATTTTTTTCTTTGTAAAATAAAAAACGTGGTATGTGTTTAAATGAAAACTATTTAAATATTTAAAAGACCCATTGCCATTTGTTTCCCTCAAATACTTCCCCTAGCAAAACACTTACCACTTTTCTTACTTGCTGAAGCAGTTATGACAGTCCTCCTCCACCCTGAGTGCATTTAGTTGCTGTCATGGTTGTTTGGATGTCCTGAATTTATTTAAGACATTTACCTTTATGGTCATTTTGACTTTAGAAAAGAGCAGGAAGTTGCACAGTGTCAGATCCAGTGAATAAGATGGATGAGGACACATTGCAATGTTTTTCTGAGCCCACTTTCAATGGCACTCAGCAGCAACATTCACCTTATTTTTACCACATCTCATAAAGAGATCCCAAAAAATGGGTTTCCAGAATTGCTTTTGAAAGTGGCAGGAATGATAGTATAAGTTCAAGATGAATGGCGATGTGTATTTTACTATAATAATTTTTTTAAAAATTAAACATTTGTTTTAAAATTATATCTCATATTTTAAAGGCATAGCTGGTAGGATTTGGTACCAGTTAGATATGGCACACAAGAAAAACAGAGTTAAGGAAAACCTCACTTTGGGGGCCTAAGCAAATAGAAGAAAGGTATTTCTATTAACTGGAAAGAAGTGGGCAACAGGAGGTGTGAGTCTTGGGATGAAGGTCAGCTGTGGACATAGGGGCATCCCGGTGGGGTGTCGAGTCGTGGAGCATACAGGGCAATGCAGCAGAGAACGGAAGACTGAAATGTGGGGGTCCTGGGATACGGTGGGATTTAAAGTCATGAAAATGGATGTGACCACATAGAGCGCAGATGCAGATGGAAAAGAGAAGAGACCCAGGGTCTCTGTCCTGGATGGGCTCCCCTTTAGAGATCTGAGAGATAAAGAGAGACCTGTGAGCTATGAAGAAAGGAGCAAAGAGACAGGAGGCAAGGGCATTTTCCACATAGTGGTCTTGACTCCATGCTCAGTTAAGGTGCTAGTTTCCCAGGATCTCAGTCTTAAAAACAAACAAACAAACAAACACCATCAAGAATGTGCCACTCTTGCAAGACCAGGAAAGGGTAGCTGTTGAGGACACAATGGCAGTAGCTCACACTGGCTGGGTGCCTCAGATGCTGGGCGTTGTGCTAAGCAAATAATGGAAACTGGAACTATTTTTACCTTCATTTTATACATAAGAAATGTACTGCCAGAAGAAATTAAATAACTTGCGTGGAGTCACACCTCTAGGATACAGTGGAACTTGGACTGAAATTTAGGCAGACCATTTTCTTAGCTAAAAGCAGCTCACAATTAATGGATATCAGCACTAACATACACTGATCACTATCACTTAATGTTAAGATAACTTGGGTTTTACCATTTACTCATTAATTCTTTGGACAGGGCATATACTGTTAACCTTTAAGGACTTTAATTGTTCCATCTGTAAAAGATGTCAGTGCTGTCCTGTGTGGATATGTATCACCTAACAAATGCGACCTCTTCTGACTCCTGAGTCTTATCCTTGGGTTTCTCTCCTTCTCACTATAAGCATTTGATTGATTTAACCTTCTGAATATGGCTTGACTGTGTCTCCTTATTCCTATCCGCTACATCAATTCTGCCTCCTAGTTGATTTATCACCTTCTTTCCTCCCCTCTTTTGTCCCCTTCACTACCCTTCTTTCCTAGTTTCTCTTCTATCCTCTCCTATCTCCTCCCTTCCTTTTACTTAACATGGTCTTTTTCCTGTCCTCCCCTTTCTTCCTATGTCCCTTCCTTTCCTCGTCTCCCCCATTCCCTCCTCTTTCTGCTCCCCATACCCCATTCACAAGGCAGGCAGAATGATTTCTCTAAAGTGACATTCATTTTAGGTACTTGCCCTGGATGAAACCTGAAGGGTCCCTTTTATCCTCAGGACACAGTACTCTGGAAGCACTTCTTGAGGCTGCCCCCCATCCATGCTGTG
Source organism: Cavia porcellus (assembly GCF_034190915.1). Taxonomy (NCBI): domain Eukaryota; kingdom Metazoa; phylum Chordata; class Mammalia; order Rodentia; family Caviidae; genus Cavia; species Cavia porcellus. The sequence goes on from NW_026947496.1 coordinate 50,023,333, forward strand.
TTAGGCTCCTTTACTTTCCACAAAACAGGACAGACCTAATAGTGTCTACAAGTCTGGGACCATTTTTTCCCTATATATCTCCTCTAGACTAAAAGTCAATCTCTATGAATGCAAAATCAAACTCCAAAGAATTTCCCAGTATCTATAAGGCATGACACAGCGTAAGTATTTATGTAAGAATTTATTAGGCACATGTAATAAATGTTACACATTTATTATGTACACCTATACATAAAGTATAGGTGTAACAGTATTTATGAAAGCAAATACAAATAACTGAGGGGTGTATTATGGAAAAATCCATTCATTCAAAGTTAATCTGAAAAAATGTTCATGTTTTAGGATAGAAAACTTGAGGTACTTCTAAACCAATGTTAAAACTGCAATTGGCTCACAGGGTAAATGCCAAAACACAAGACTTTGAATCTCAAGGCTGATTCAAAAACCGGTCTGTATAAAGGCCTCACATATCTTTTTTGCTTGCATGTTATTATGAATCACTGAACTTAAAAGGTTGCTATGAGGCAGGTGTAATCCTTAGAAACAAGACATTTCAGGACCAAGTCCAAATACAATCAAGTTAGCATTCCTATTCCATTGCCAATGTATTCGAAGGAGAGGAGAAAGAGTAGACAGACATTAAGCCATTGAAACTATAGCCACTGAAACTATAAACACCCTATAAGGTGGACTTCTTAATAACATGGCTTCTAAAATTGGAGTGGACTGTTTCATGTGCATATCCAAGAATAATCTCTGGGAAGTGATGTTATATTTGAGGCATCCTATGAATTTTTGCCTGAAGTTCTTTTACATCAATTATTTTTCTCTTCAGTGCTTACCTGATAGCTGAGTATGGATTTGGAGTTTCCCCAAAGTCAAGCCCAAGGCCCAGAAATACCAGGATTACATAGAAATTCATTGTAAATACAGAATCTGCCTTTTCACAAGATCCCTAAATGATTTATTGGTATGTAAACTTTTGGGAAATACTATTTTTGAGGACTGTCAGGAAAGAACAAGATATCAATTATTAGTTGTTCTTGAAGTGTAGTCCCTGGATCAGAAGCATCAGGATATCCTGGACAGTTGTTAAAATACTAAGTTAGCCTTGTTGAATGACTGTCAGAAATTTTGATGTGGGTTCCAGTCATCCATTTTTAAAGACTTTGCCTGTGATATAGTGTTCACTAAGATCTAAGCACCGCTTGTTTAAATAAACTTCCAGGGGCTGCAGGCTTGGGAGTAGAGCGCTAGGAAGTCAGGAAATGAGGATGCTGGATCTCTGACCAGGTGCAGCTACCTAACTGTGTGACTGGTAGAAGTAATTTTACTAAATGACTTGATCTATTTTCTTCACCTGCAAAGAGAAATGTGAAGAGAATGTAAGTTCTTCATCACGAACTTTCTCTAAGTATGATTTATGGAGGTCCAGGTGGGTTTTAGAGGGCTCTGCTGATAGTTTAATGTCAGAAATAAAAGTAAAAGCACAAATAATAAAAATATTGGGCAAATATGGTCAAATATACTAGATGATTTTGAAATATAAGTTATAAATAACAAAGCCCAGTTATACCTTGCCACACATATGCTGTGAGGTCCGGGTGCATAAGGTTGCCTTTCATCTCGTTCACAAGGTCCAGATGGTTTCACTAATACGATTTCAGACCACTTACTTGTTACCATTTACATTTGTTAATTTCCCATTTTTATTTGTTGCAATTATCCTATATTATAATTGCTATTTATAAAAATAGTTCAGTGAGTTATAAGTGGTTCACTGATGCATAAAATGCAACAGATAAATGAATGCTATTTCAGAATTGTGCTGTAAATACAACGAACAGTACTTAGGGGAAGTGTAGGATTTGAACCTGATTATGTAAGAAAACTGAATCTTCAATATGAGAATTTTGTTCAGGCAGTTTGAAAAGTGCAAAGAAGTAAAAAGATAATCTATATATTTTCTATTAGCTTTTACCATGTTGTCTGTTATGAAACTTTAAGAATATGCCTCTGTATTTGTTATTTTCTTCAGTCAAAAAAGGTAAATACTATATTCTACCTTAGATTTCAAAATTTTCCTCTATCTTTTCCCTCATTCAGACCTTGATAACTCTAATTTTGTTTTTGTCAAGGATGCTACTTTTGGGGCCCAACTTCCTCTCAATTATTTTTGAAATTTTTGGATGAAGGATGAGATAAAACTATATTTTCAGGAAATGGTAGGGGTTTACTTCATTGATTTCATGTGCTATTCTTAAGAACAGAACCTTAGCAATATATTAATATTTCCAGTATTTCAGGGTATCACATTAATAGCCAAAATACTAAGATTTATCAGGAAAATCAAACTGGAAGCAAATACCTTGACTGACAAGAGTCCGATCTGTTTTTACACATTGGTTGTTTTTCATTTTTCTGAGGAAAAGAAACCAATGATCTTATTGGCCTTTACACACACACACACACACACACACACACACACACACACACACACACTGTATTGGAGTATAAATAATGTTTTCTAGAGCCTTAAACAATTGAAGACAGATTACTAATGTATTAGGTTTATTCTTTCAGGTTGCTTACCCAATCTTACAGTTTTTGAATGTGATGTTCTTTGATGGTAGACTGTAAATAGTCTTCACTACACAATTCAGTACACAATTTTCTGACTTCTCTATACAATGAGAGTATCTGTTGCTACTATTTTTCCCTCAGCTTCACATTCTTATTTTGTCTATAGTTTATAAAATACTTTTGCTCAGTTTTTCCCTAATTTATATCATAACTTATATCATTTCATGATCCTCCATGGTGCAAACCAACATCATAAAATTATGGACCGTAGTGTCTTTAAAGAACCAAAGATTGCTTTACAGTTTAAGGCTGCTTTCCTGTTTTGTGTTTTCTGTGGATCTAAGGAAATGAAAATTCTCAGTTGAAGTTTTCAGGAAAGTACTCAAACAGCTGATTCTGTGAGTTGCTATGAGAAATTAAATATGCAAATCTTCTTACACGCATATTTATGTGGGGAAAACACCTGCACATCTGGATCTCTGTAGTCCAAGCTGATTAATATGCATGTAACCCAGAACTGCCCACTGCTGGTAATAAGAATTTTAAATGAATCTGGCTTCTTTTCAAGTAAATCTCTGGGTCTTCAGCATTGCAATTAAATGTGCCAGGTTAGATGCTCTTTTCATGTTAAATTGACTTCCCATACTATAAAGAAATTCCATTTTCACATTCAATGGACAGTTTTTTCTTTCTTTGGGGAAAAGAGTGACTGCAGTTAACAGCAAATAATGGGATTTACAATGTAAAGAAAACCATCTGGTAAACTAGAATGTTTTACAGTGTTTTTTTTCCCCTAAAGATATGAGAAGATGAATCCTGCCAAGCAACAGCTGAAAGAGCAAATTAATTGAAAAATGAAAGGCAGCTGGTTATTTTGCCCCTAATGAATGAATTTTCTTTTTTTGTACTAAACTATAAAATCTAAATGGTATATGTCTTACTTCACTTAGGCATCTGAAAAGACTTGGGGCAGGAGCAACAAGCAGGCAAATTTCTAAGGTGAATAGATTGAGTCTTAGAATCCCAGTGTTTCATTAAAGACCTCCAAAGAAAACAAATAAAAATCAGAGGTAGGGTGCAATATATATAATTGGTTCCCTGATTCTGAAGTCCATATCTGGAGATTCAGCCAACAACAGACTGAAAACACTTAGAAAAAGTTGTGTCAAGCATGCCACAGTGGGGTGTTATCATTGAAAGCTTTACAAGTTTTGCCATTACTGCTCTGTAAAATATAGAATGGCAACTATTAACACATAATTTACCTTGTATTAGTTACTATATGTAATGAATTACAGTATATGAGAAGCTGGGCATATGTCCTCTTTTGAAAGCCTATACAAAATACAAGTTTTCCCAAATTTATAATAAATCCATTTACCATTATTCAACCTTATAGTGGTATGAAGCCACATACATTTAGACTTCAAATGTTGAAGTTTGATCTTCTGGGCTAGAGCCGACACATGGTATGATATACTCTCACGCTGGACAGAGGGCTGGGAGGCACAGTTCCCCATCAGCTATGAGATCACGAGGATGAACACTGATACTGTACAGTGTGCTGCTTGGCTATGCTTTGATCTTTATGCTGTTGTCTCTCCATGATTTATTTTGGATGTTTTTTTTTTTTTTTCTGGTACCAGAGATCGAACTCAAGACCGCCTGCTTGCAAGGCAGGTGCTTATGCCGCTGAGCTAAATCCCAGCCCCTATGGATTTTTTTTTTAATGATTTTGAGTTCACTAATCATTCCTTTTGCAGTATCCAGTGTATTTTTTAATCTAGTGTATTATTTTTCCATACAGTGTATTTTTCATCTCAAATATTGAGTTTTAAACTCTAAAATTTGAGTTTTTTTATGATTTTCATGTCACAACTTAGTGTATTCAATTTTTCCTCCAGCTTTTTGAATATACCAAGTACTTAACTAACCATTTTATGATTCATGCGTATTAACTTTGGCATTTTAATTGTTCTTAACTTAGCTTTGATTTTCTTATCATTATGGCTTACACTGGATTACATACCTTTTTGGCTTTTTTTTTTTTTTGCAAGTTTAATAAATTTTTGATGGAATTTCAGGCATTGTGAATTTTAACTTGTTGAGTGTTAGATTTTCCTCCCTAAAATTATTTTCCAATTTTGTTTTGAGGCATTGCTAAGGTGTTTTGAACCATGTGATTCTTTTGAGTCTTGCCTTAAAGCTTTATTAGTAAGGAGTAAGTATAGTGTTTAACATACCATCAATCTATCTGACTATTTAGACTCTCTAACTGATGCCTTAGTTCCTCATATACAGTGTTCACAGCTGAATGTGCTATTAGAAGGTGGAGCCCCGTTGAAACAGGGAACCAGGGTGTGCCCATATCTCATGCTGTCAGTCTTCCTCTCTGCTCTTCTACTTGGCTGTCATTAAGTGAGTAGTTTTGCCTCAGCTTTGTGCTTCCACCATCATGTCCCGAGCTTGGTACTGGCCAACAGTGGACGAAAGTGTCTCAAAATGTGAGTCAAATTAAACTTTTTCTCCTTTAAGCTGTGGGTGTTCTGTCATAGAAATGGGAAAGCTGCTCAATTCAGAAAATACTAGAGAAGCAGAGTTGTTGCTGTGACCGTACTGATCATGTCATTTAAAATGTTTGGGGTCGATTTTTAGGAGTGTGGAAAAACTTGGAGAAGCAGGCGAGAGCAAGCTGAGTGTGCTGGAACTAAAGCCTAATTGGTGATTCTAAAGGGAGCTGAGAAGATCAGAATGTGGAAGCAACATAGACAACAAAAGTCAGGTTCAGGAAGTGAGGACTCTAGAGAATTGGACTAGAGGCCCTGAATGTTACACTCTGGCAAAGAGGGAAACTGTCTACATTTTGTCCCTGTGCTATGTAAGTCTTTGTGTGAAGCTGTATTTAAAAATTGATCTGGCAGAGTAAATATGAAGGCAGCCTAATATTCTGGCTATAATCTTGGTATTGCTGGCTGCTTTTAGCCAGATTTATAGTGAGAATTGCGGACAAAAAGCAGAGTAGAAAGATTTGAAAAATTTAAATTTGGGCTTGAAAAAAAGGTGAAAGATGCCTTTAGGACTTTTTAGGAGCAAGACCCCACGCACTGCAGGCTCAAGTGTGTGAAAATGTAAACTTTCCCTTTAAGAAGAGAGCTACTGGTTCCAGAGAAGGGCTGCCTAGAGAATATGTTCCCATGGTTTACAGTACTCAGCGATCCAGGCACTCAGAGGTCACTGTGGTCATGGTCTAGGAAGACTTGGCTGCTACCGGCGTTGGCAGCAGACCTTTTCGTTGTGCATGCGATGGTTGTTTTTCAGAGATGCAGAATGAAAGAGTTACAGGGACACAGACACTTGCAGCCAGATTTCAGAGGAAGGCCTCAGAGGCCAGGTAAAAAGCCCTGGAGAGGTGAGGGGATGAGCTTGTAAAACTGCAGCTGAAGGTGCAGTGGAGACCCCAGGATGTCAGAAACACCAGGAATATGAAATGACTGTTAACGAAAGCTGCAGGTAATGAGGACACAGCCCAAGGGATGTCTTGTGGGTTGTAACCAGCAAGACTATCTCCTCTGGTGCTCATGTCTTGCTATCAGATAATCCACATGCTGGGCATAGAACTACAGGATTTAATGTTTGCCTTGCCTTGGTTTGGACCTATTCTTTTCTATCTCCTTACCAGGAAGGTTCATGAGAGACTCAGTACTCAAAGTTTTTATTGGTGTCTGGTCATTTAGAAAACTTCTGTCTGGTTTGTATCAAAGTTCCAGACACTCAGAAATAAAATAAGTGTTCAATAATAAACTGCATCATTTTTTTTTTACAAGTACTTTTGGCACAACGAGCCATTTTACCCTCATAAAATGCAAAGGGCACATAAGGACTTTTTAAAAGATAAGCAATGCCAGGCCTGTTATATTAAGTCTTTTGCACAGTGATTTTTGCTTACATTTCCATGGCTACTTGTACTTCTCCTATAAACACACTACTCACTTGTCTGCTCCCACAGACTGTAAACTCTGTGAGAAAAGAGGGAAGGCAGACTGTTAGCTAGGAGAGGAAAAAGAAAGAATTTATATTTTGTTTAATTTGATTTCTCTGGTCCCTAGAATAAAGAATGGAATAAGGTAGTTTCAACAAATGCTTGCTAAATGAAGACAAAGAGTTAATATTATAAGACTATATATAACTTTTAAAATTATAAATACAAATACTGAGATGACATTAATCAATATTCACTAGTAAGAAAATCTCTCTAAATTAAAAAGTAAAATCTTTTATATCAAAGAAAGAGAAGTCCAAAAATATTAATATACAAAGTTATGGGTGCATTTTAGTGATAATTGTCAAATATTTCTGACAAGAATATGTAAATTATAAAAACAAACAGGTTAGTAATGTGTTTCAGTAGTTTTAAAATTATATTACATTACAAGGCTTCAGAAAATTTTACTTACATATGAAGCCAGTAGATTTTTAAAAGAGCAAATATATGAACTAAAACATTATCTAAACAAAGCCAAAATTTGTAAATACTGTGTGACAATGTCCAGTGGTAGGGGAGGTTAAATAAATTATGATACATAAATAAAATGAGATATTAAGAATTTAATCTAATAAATTCTTAATGACATCAAAAAACATGCATAGTATCATAAGCAAAAAACACAGGATATTAACTAATTAGTATATTTTGGTCAAAATTCAGGTTTTATTTAAATGCATAGGATTATATGTTTTTAATGTATATTTTAAGTGTATATTATATTGTGGTGTGTATATTATAAAGTATCACTTGTGAAGAGTTTAACCCTAGAGATTGCTACTCTTTTTACTAGGTGCTTTCTAAAATGAATATATTCTGTAAATACTATACACACATACACTTACATACACATCACAAGTGAACTGTGTGTCTCTTAATTTGTTTCATTATTTGATCACTGGACAATAGTTACTGTTGGAAGAAGAATCTCATATTAGACAACATATGTGACACACCTGTATGAAAATAAAGTATATTCTTCATCAAAAAAAGACTAATTTTCACCAGAGACACATAAGGAATTCACTGTTTTAGCCCTTCTTTCCTAGTACTAGTCACCATTATTGATATTTAAAATATAATACTGAAATTGTAATATTGTTCATCTTAGTTATTAAATATTTTTCTATCTCTGCTTGTGATTCCTTTCCTTGTGATTTTAGGATTATTTATGTCTTCTTCTGAAGTCTATTCCATCAAAATACTCATAAGATACTTTATATCACCTACGAAGGTTTGATTTATCATCTTTCAAATCTTACGTTTTAAAGTAAAGCTTTCAAGCTGAGTGAAATGGGCAGTCATCAAAAGTTAGTTAGACTTCTCTTATCTGCAAATATAAATGTTCTGAATATTTATATAAGATTAAGGATTTTAATTACACACATACACAGAGACACACATACACACACAGATAAAGAGAGACGAATTTGTAACAACTCCTTCAGAAACTCTAATAAGGAAGGCTATGTAATTTGATACCAAAAGATTTATGAGAAAGGCTTTCCCCTGACAAATCGCATTCTCTGCAACATCCGTCACTTTCCTGTCTGATTATGTTTGTGTCTCCTTCAAAACATCACAGATAGCAGAGGCTTTGATCAATCCCACTGGAATGTGGAATCATCTCTGCACAGTAGCTTTCTCTGTCTCAGCTGAGGTTCCTCTGAAGGCAGCCCTCACCCAAAACTTGGGTGCAAGTAACTTCAGGGAAGGTGATCCTAGGACACATGATGAGAGAACAGGGACTGAGGAAAGCTTACAGCACACATGCAGAATCAGGCTATTTCTAAAGTTGATTGGAGCTTGTTTTGGTTGGAGACTGTCTGAGATACAAGTCTCATGATTGACCTCAGGACAAAGAAGTCGAAGTGTAAGTACTAGTCATCCTGCCATACTTCTCCAGCACTATTATCTGTTATCTACAGGAGGAGGCCGCATGTGCCCCACAATCAGAAAGAGTCATCTGTTCCTGAGTGGGAGCCATCTTCAGAAGACCACAAAGGAGAGGAAGGCCCTGACTAAGCCATCTACATGGAACAGGATATGGGCAGGTTGAAGGAATGCTTTGGTTTTTCCTAAATACACTCTGTAGTTCCTATTCTAGTACTTCCCTGAACCCTGGTTTTCGCATCTGCACAGGGTTGTGTCAGAATAAGTATCTGAAACTTAGAAATAGGCTGAAGGATTACTAGATGTTCTTTCAGGGCAGCACTGAGCTTTTCCATTCATTGGGCTATTTTAGCAGCAGAGGTTAATTTCTAGATTTTTGTCCTATAGAGATACAAATAATTTCTGTCTAGTGAGATAAAGCCCCCAAAGGTGACAGCTGTAGTTTTCCTGGACATTTTTCCATTTTGTATCCAACCCAAATATCTTATCCTAACATTGCCTATAAACATCTTACTTTTTTGAAATTCTTTGGACTGGTTTTAAAATCTCTATAGCCTTTTCTTTATTGAATAGATTGAATAAAATATTTGATGCACATTCATTTTATATTTGAGAGTTATGCATTTTTCCTTTTTCAAAACTATACTTCTGCAGTTTTACAATCTTATTTTAGTTGTGAAGTTGTCCCTTCTAAGTTTCTACAGAATCATTATGTATAAACCAATGGATGCACAGTCAGAGCTGTGCAGACCCCAGCTGCCCTATATGGCTATCTCCAAGCTACTCTCATCAGAAGAGTTCAGTACCCAATGTTTTTGCAACACATTTCCAGATCTCTTCTGGCTCATTTATTTATTTAGTTTATTTGTTTCTAAATTCCTTTTTTGAAAACAGAACTAAATATTGTGTGGTCAAAGACCACCCAAGTAAGTTTAAACAGGTGAGTTAGTGTAAGCTTGCTACACAAAAGAGTCAGCACCATCAATGTTTGGCAAAGATTGAAAAGTGGACATCAGAGTGGGAAGCTTTATAAGAGAAAAAGAAGAGTGTTCTACTGGCCCTGATTGGACGGTATTAGCACTGAGAGGCTGAAGGTGGACTGACAAGAATGAGGGAGCTTAGGGATTGGATTGGGGCTCCATGATTACCTTAATGGCTTTATAAGAGAATGACCTGAGCTACCACACTTGCTCTGTTTTACCATGTGGTGCCCTGAGTCAGGCTGTGGTGAGTATAAGAATCCTCCAGCATGCCATGCTTGTAGATTCTCTAGCTACCAGAACTGTAAGACATGAATTTGTTTTCTTTATAAATTATCTGGTCTGTGATATTCAGTTTGGCAACAGAAAACGGATTAAGGTGCTACTGAGTATCAAGCACTAACATTTTGAGGTCAGTTGCTGCAGAAGTTGTAGTTTGGCTTCCTGCGTTGGTTGTTACAGATTGCAGATCAAAGTTCTATTTTTAAATATGTGCAGGGCACTGTGCATTTGTATACTCAGTGTCAGGTAGGTAGGTAGATAGATAGATAGATAGATAGATAGATAGACAGACAGACAGATGTGCAGGAGGGTCCACATTCAGGGGTTAAGATTTTATGTGTGATTTTATGTGTAATCTTAGCATAGGTGAAAAGAGTTAACGGTCCTTTGGTTAGGAAGAAAAACAAGTCTCAGGGGCCCAGATCAAGGACCATCAAGTAGCAACAACTAGGAGGGCCCAGCAAAAGAAATGGGAGCTTGTGAATGCATAGGAACCATCTCAGGATTTCTACAGATTCACTGAGATTTCAAAAGAGGCAATAAGAATAGAAGACAGAAGGGTTGCTTGGAGATGGCTACGGTGTTAATGTTTTTGTGATTTCTGAAACCCAGAGTTATGAATCTGAAGTGAAGGAAGGTCTGGCAATTAGCTTTCCATTAGTGTAACAAAAACTAAGATAATGTGTGAAGAAAATAGATTTATTTTGATTTATACTTTGGGAGGTGTCTACCCATGTTTGGACAGAATCATTGCTTTTAGGATTTCTTAGGTGCGGGAGCAGCACTTCATGGCAGGGCATGTTATATAGCCAATTGCTCAGTCTCATGGGCCAAGGAAGCAGAAAGGAGACAGAAAAATGAAGGGATGTGGTTCCTGAAGTCCTCTTCAAGGACATGCATAGAATGGTGTCAAGCTTTGAATCATACCTCACCTCTTAGAGGTTCCACTAACTCCCAGTAGCACCAAGCTGAGGACCAAACTTAAAACTTGAGCTGCTGGGGCAGGAGGAGTACATTCCAATTCTAAGCTATAGCGGGAGGTGACATCTACATTTAGATTTGGATATCTTGCATTGGACAAGCTGTATTTCTTCCTCAGGAATCTGCAAACAACCCTTCAAGTGACGGCTTGGTTTCATAACTTCTCTGAGAACAGCATTACAAACAGAACAAAAATAGCTGTAGATTGCCATGGCGATGAATCAAAAGACTCTTTGATCAGTCATTCCACTCACGAGAGCCTATCCCTAAACCAGAGATGGTAATGAAAGTAATTTAACATACATCTATAATTAATTTGTTACACTTTTCTTGCTGCTGGCAAATCATACTATTTTAGAAAAGTTCATGGAATTAATCTCCCAGAAGAGAGATGAGATGGAAAGCCTTCAAAAATAAATGGTTTTGTTTACTCCTAAACATGTGAGTTTTAAAATCTAATTTTGGCTGTGGGTCAGGGTTAATTTAGCGCTTCAGATTTGTCTTTAAGAAGGCTGTGTAAGTCAAAGATACTCTTCTTCCCACCAAATGCACAGGAAATCTGCAGCATAAGTTTTTCTTTCTCAGATGGTTCCTATGATCTGTTAAAGACAACAGATCATTTTTTCCTTATATGAAAATAACATTAAGGTAAGTGATATTAGGAAAAAAGACTACAGTGATTTACTTAACTGAATGTAGAGAATAAAGAAAACCATTTACTTTATTTTGGTTCCCAGGATCACCTTGCACTTGCCAGGCAGCCACTTACACTGCTGAGCTAAATCCCTGGCCCTACATTCTTGATTATAGGTATGATTAAATACTTTGTAAATTATTTAGATGACAAAAGAACATGCTCATTAGTTTAGAGGGGACCAAAATTTGGGCAAACTTCTAAAGAGGTGACAAACTGATCCTTATTTGCCAGGAATTCCCTGGTGTCAGCACTGAAAATCTTATTTTTGAAAATCTCCTGCAGTCCTGGGCAAAACAGGGACTATTGGACAGCTTACCTAAGATTTCAGAAGATTTGATACTAAGTGGATTCAGTTTTGAAAAATCATGAGTGGAACTGAGTAAGGATGAGCCTTATGCTGCATCGTTAAAGATGGAAAGTAGATTTCCAAAATATGACATAAGAAAATACCGACACAAGAAATACAGGAATCAGTGGAAGCACAAAGTGCACATGATTCCCAGGATTGGAGCTTTGAAGAAGTCCTATAGGACCTGCCTCTTTTTCACTAGTATGATCATGGTCTAGGATAAAGTGAGACATGACTCAGATGCTTTTACTGCCCTTCTGCTTCTCTTATCCCACTGTTTCTGTTTTTTTCTAAGAACACAGTAACATTCTTGAAGTATGTCACCCAGACCAGCAGCAGCAGAATCACCTGGACACATACTAGAAATGAATTCTCTAGCCCCAGAGTTATAGTACCTGAAGCTCTGGGAGCACGGGCATCCTGCTATATGCTGCCTAAGAACTGTTGACCAAAAGTGACCCTTCCTAGTTCTTTCAAATTATGGGATACATAAAAATCAAAGTTTTAAATACAGTATATGGAAGAAATGGATGAGGCTACTGGGGAATAGCAAGGGACTAAAGGGTTCCTTTCTCAGCACACCTGTGCACCATCATCTGTGACACATGCTTGCACATTAGATGAGAAGGGAATAGACCGATGGCTACATCTACCCTTGCCTCATGATAGTCACTGTTTCCTACTTGTGATATCAGATGTGGTGGCACAGACTGACCATTCTGTATCCGAAAATATTTCAGAATTCATTTTTTTTAAGTTTTATAATATTTGCATATACATATTAAGATATATTGGGATAGGACCCAAGTCTAAACACAAAATTCATTTAAGTTTCAAATTTACCTTATAAAATAGCCCAAGACAATTTTATACAACACTTTTGAATAGTTTTGTACATGAAACAAAGTTGCACTCTGTGGATCTTTCACTTCTGGCATTGTGTCAGCACTCATGAAGTTTCAGATTTTGGATTTTGGATTTTGGGATTAGGGATGCTCATAAACGTGTATTTAATAAACCTGTATTTATAACCTGTGGTGGAGTCCTTCATGGGTCTGATGCTGCTGAAGATTACAGAAAACAAATCTTTAAAATTTCCTACGCAAACAAACAATAAAACTAAAGGCAACCAAAATAATAGATTTTTGTTTCAATTGTATTTACCGAAACAGACTCCCTGTGCTCTGGTGAATCTTTTTGGGCCAATTTCATCAGGATATTGAAGGAGTGGACTGGTAGACCAGATGAGTCATGCTCTGGTGTTTTGCCATATTACACTGCAAGCCTTTCTGATTAATCTAATAGATTCTCTTCTGTGTTTTCAGGAAAAAGAAAGGAAAGGATTTGTCATCTTAAAAACAAAAGCAAAACAAAACAACACGCCACTCAAAGTGGCCTAGAGAGGTTGTTTTACTCATCAGAAAGGCTTAGGCTTAATTAACTGACAACCACAAACCAAGGAAGGACTCTGGGAAAGGATTTTCAGTGCCCACAAGGATAGTGGATTGGAAAACAGCTCAACATAATTCTTGTTTCTTCTTGTAAAGATCTCAACTTCATACAGAAATGAATTATTAGAATAAACTAAGATGTAATTCAAGATGGATAACAGCAATACATTAACCAACATACAGTGAGTTATTCAGAAAAAAATTGACTTAAACTGAAAATGTAGGTATTTTTACATTGAGAAGTACCCAGAAATATATCTTAAATTTCAACAACCACTCATCTCTTCTGGAGAGATGAGTTTATTCAGTGTATAGATTTATATCACTCAGGTCCATAACAGAAACTTTCTCCAATTTGAAGCATTTAGGAGCATTTGAAATCATTCAGCTATGAATGAAATTGGACAAAAAATGTCTGTCCAATTAGGAACAGTTTCCAAAGCATTCTATTCTTTTTGAGTCATGAAAACAATATTTTCAGTATTTAATTAGAACACACATAAAATGTAGAGTAACAGTTGTTTTAGCATTTAAATTAATTCAACTGTGAGATAACTGTGTTTCCCTAAATTTTGCTTGTTTTATATCAGGTTGATATGTTAAATTACCCTAATACTGAAGACTTTGTATAAAGTCAAAAAAGTACATAGGTGCAAAAATAGATCAATTTCCATAAAAATGCTTCCAAAGTTGCTCTCATGCATAATATAGGAGCTTTTGCACTTTTTTCCTTAATTAGAAGTATTCTATGGACATAATATTGACAAAAAATATTTTCAAGAGGAATGTGGTTTTAGCTAAATTTACTTGAAGGATATAGAAATTAATGAGCATATGGGACTTCAACAAAGTTTTCACTTGAAACCTTTCTTCTAGAAATAAATATAGCAACAGTCAGCAATTATATGCTGCAGAGTTTATCCTACAGGTAGGCACCATTTGTGTTTGTCTGCCTGCTGTGATTTGGGGGATTCTGAGAACAATGCTTTCCTTCTCTCTGATAACCATGTATCTGAATTTCCCAAAAAGAAGCTGTGTGAGCTGGATGGATGGGGAAAGGGCAGGAAGGGCTCTCTTAAAACCAACTCTTTTTTAGAAATGTAAATATGCTGGAAGAACTTTATACTAAAATATAGACAACTTATTAGAGGTTTTGTCTTCTCCAAGAAGGAGAGCCAGGATAAAAGGGAAAGAGCCCCAGTAAAGGAGGAAAGAAAGGTGATCAAAATCCCAACTTTATTCAAGGTCTGAACTAACTAGGCACATCTGAACTAGCACAAGAAGTGTTATTTTCACAAGACAATTTATCGAAACAAGATGACACCAATGTTGCTGCTCCTAGAACTATCAGAGCATTAAGTACAGTAATGGAACAAAAAATACACTTTTCCATTGTTTCATTTGAATCTTAGAATAACTTTATGAAATAGGTATTATCATCACCCCACTTAAAAGATGAGGAAGCCTAGTGTAGTATTAGAAGCAATAAATAACTTCACACATACAAGAAGTACACTGCAAAACCAGGGAAAGACGTGGTGTGAGTGAGCACCTCTACCACCCTGGCTAACGTCCTCCCCTCCCTGGGAACTGTGTGTCCTGCTTCAGGAGCGTGTGTTGACTGGCTGAACTCTAAGAGAATATTTCAAGGTCCAAAGTCAACAGTTGATTTGCCTTTGAATCAGAATACACCCCCAAATTGGGATGGGCAGCTTTCTGTTCTAAAAAATTTCAAAACTATTTATAAAGCCCTAGATTCAAAATAGACTTCAAAATTTACCCTGCCTCTGACCTTCTTTCATGAAACTGTGATTTCCTGGTTCTGCAGATCAGGGCTCACATGCAAACAGGTGGCACTGTTCTCTGGAATGGCCACTCTTAGGCTCAGTCTTTACTGGGAAGCACAGTTTTGGGCCACTCACAGACACTCAAAACAGCATACACTCCCTGTTTATAGATTCAGATGGTGTTTACCAAGAAAAGTAAAATGAAGAATTTGGGCTATTTTCTAAAGTAAAAACTTTAACTGAATGATCCTGATATTCTATAATGCTCTCATTAGCCAAATAATTGTCCAACTTCTGACCCTGCCTCACCCTGACAATTTTCTTTCATTGTCTCCATCTAGAGAGTTTATAGCACTGGGAACAACTGTAAACAGCTCGGCAGCAGTATGGCTCTGAAAAGAAACATCAGTTTTTTTGCATTCAAAACCTTACCGGTACAAAAACATCCTTTATATCTCACAGGCCACGGTCACACGTGCATTCTTTATTTCTTTGAAGGAGAATTTCTACTACTAAATGCAAGTTTTGAGGAGAAAATTCTTGTCTTGCTTTTAATCCAAGTTCTCCCATCATCAGAGAACAGTACTCATTTGGGGATACTTGCAGGATGGGATGGAAAATAAACAGAAATCTACAATGCTTAACTCAAGGACTGCACTCATTCCACTGCATGAATCCAATCCCTTTTCTCACTAGTGTGTTGTGAAGAATAATTAATGAATGTTCATGTAACACTGGGACAGCATAGCATGCAGAATAAGTGATGGATCCTAGTTTTCTCCAGCAACGTTCCTTCCTGAGCATAGAGAGTCTAGGTTTATGTCTGGGCCCCCTTACTGATCCTTGAAGATTTTTGTGAGTAATAAATGCCCCTTTTTTAGTACTATTATTGAGCCACACAAGCTCACATTTCATGGAGACTGCTGTTGTAGATGAGGTTGTTACATGTGAGTCTACCTTCTGTGTATTGATTTTGTAACTTGTGAATATGCAAAGAATCAGCTAATGAGAGATAGGCTTTAAAGTGCATTTCTGCTCCATAGAAACAGTCATTGAGCACCAGCAAAGTACTAGGTGGTACTACGTGGTACTAGGTGTCTGTCACCATTAGAGTAAAGGCTGAGGTTTCTCCTGAATTCTTTTGAAGAGAAAGAGAACATTGGGGCTAACTCCTTATAAAATAATAAAAGACTTTTAGAACATCATAGAAACATATATTCATTCAGTCTTTCACAGAAGGATGCATAGAGTGAAGAAAATGAGTCACAGTGGGTGACCCAGCTGGAAACCCCACTGTGACCTTCAGGGTTAGAACCTTCATGGTGGCATGGAAAGGTAATAGGGCTCTGTTACTACCAGGGGCCCCTAAAGAGGAGATAGAATAGCTCTTTGTTTCAGCTTTCAGATATTTATGTCAAATTGTATAGCGGCCACAGCTGAGATGAAGATCCTGGGATATCTCTTTTGGCGTATCTCCTCAATTCTATGAAAGTCATTCCAATTCTGTAATAGTTATGGGAGTTTCATTTAAATCTATACAACCCCTTCTGGTTTCAGTGTCAATATGTAAAGAACTTGAGAGTCAACATTTTCATTCTTATAAGGAAAATGCAAAATTGCAAGTGACAGTAAAATTCAATATCTTTTTTTGGGTGGACTGGAGTACTGAAATTATAAGGCAAATTATCACACACACACACACACACACACACACACACACACACACACACCATGCACTTCCCAATCTAGAGAGGCAGAGAGATCTGGAGAGACACAGTTAAACTGGTTTATCTGGAGCAGAAGCTGCTGAAGCCATAAAATGGCAGGAATATTTAAGCAGAAAGTGTTATGCATTGGTGGAAACTGAGGGTAACCTAGTTAAGAGTGGGAAACTCCTGGAAGCTGTGTCTTTGCGGAGTGAGGTAGGTTTTTGGCTTGTGCATCCAAGAAGTCTACTAAACCCTCACAGTGACACCCCCTGAAAAAGGTCCTTGTGACTCTGGAAGAACAGAGGAGAAGCAGAACCACTGTGAAATGCATCCAGAGGCTTTCACAAACAAAATCTACTTGTCAGAGGAAACAAAAGGGAAATACCTGTGAAAGTCACAGATAATGCAGACATGTGAAAACAATGAGATTAATTAGAAGTTTATAGAATGCTCCCTGAGGTTCACCAATGTCATCACACTCAAGAGTGCTTCAAGTAAGCTGCAGGTTATGACTGGACTGAAGACACAGACTCTCTGAGAAGCAGGGCCTTACAGAGGAACAAGGTCAAACAGCAAAACCAAACAGGGGCACAAGAGAATGTGACAGCATTGGTATCTGTAGGTATAACAGACTTTAAGTACAGTCTAATTCCTGACTGGATTAGCAAACATCCATACAGTACAAGATTACATAACTTCAATTTGTATTACCTCACTCACCATGTTCATCTTTCAATAAGAATTTTCAAGGCATTCCAAAACAATACAAATGAACACCAACAAGAAATCTCCCAAATTGCCAAGTCTGAATAGATAAAGCACCAAAAATAGGCTTCAGATATGACATAGATCTTGGAATTATCAAACTTGAAATTTAAAATAATTAAGATTAATGTTAAGAGGTCTAAATTAAAAGACAATACATAAGAAACAACATATAGATAATACATGAAGAGAGATGAAAACTGCAAGAATCAAAAGGAAATGCTAGAAATAAAGAAAAAAAGTGCGACAGAAGTAAAGAAAGCTGTCCATGGGGTGAAGAATCAGTGGCACTGCAAGCATGTCAGTGGAAACTTCCCCTAATGAAATGCAAAGAGAAATAGAAATAAAAACAACCCATATAGGACATACAGAAACTGTGGGACAATTTGCAAAAGTTGCTAACATGCATAGCTGGAATAAAAGAAGGAAATCAGTGCAGAAAGAGAAATATTTCAAGGAATAGTAGCTGAGAGCTTTTCAAACAAATGACTGACATAAAACCACAGATCTAGAAAGTTTAGAGGACACCAACTAGTGTAAATACCAAAATTAAATAACGGTAAAAAGTTAAAGACAAGGAGAAAGTGTTGAAAGATACAGGGGGCAAAGGGAACATTTCTAAGGAAATTGGGTTAGAATTAAAGAGGACTTTATTAGAACCCCCACAAGTAAGAAGGGAATAGAGTGGAAGACTTAAAGTATGCTTTCGAAATTAATGTCTGCGTCTCAACTAAATTCATGTGCCGCAGAGATAACTTGCAGAGTAAATGTACTTGTAGATGTGGATTCTAAGGAAGTAATTAGAGTTAAATGAGGCCATAAAGGGGGCCTTGACCTGGTAGGATTAGTGTCCTTATCAAAAGAGAAAATGGACCCCCCACCTGCATGCATCAAGGAAAAGTGATGGGAGGACATAATAAGAAGGCTGCCATCTGCCAGCCGGGAAGTCCTCCCCAGAAATCTAATCAGCCATTGTGACTTTAGAGTTCTGGCCTTTAAAACTATCAGGAAAATAAACTGCTGCTGTTTAAGTCACCAAGTCTGTGGTGTTTTGTTATGGCAGTCTGAGAAGACTAAAATAGTGCTGTAAAACAAAACAACAACAACAACAAAAACTCTACCAATCTAGGATATTATATTTAGTGAAGTAAGTAAGAAAAGTGATGAAGAAATACTTTATCAAAATAACTCTTACAGAATTCACTAGCATATTTGTCTGATAATGCCAAAAATGTTCTGTAGGTAGAAGGAAAATGATACAGGTCAGAAACATGAAAATACACGAAGAAAGGAATAGTTACTGCAGAAAGAATGAAAGCAAAACAAAATATTTAACTTTTGGTCCTTTTAATTAATCTAAGGAATGCAGATGTACTTAAGGTAATAATATCACATGGATAAAAGACATGGATGACAGCAATGTCACAAGAGATGGGAACAAAGAATCGGGAATATCTTGTTTTTATATATTTGTACTACTTGCGACAAAGTACAATGTTATTTAAAAGTGGAGTTCTAGTAATTAAAAATGTGGAGGCAAAAGCTGGGAGTAGTGGCTCCCACCCATAATTCCAGCACTCTAGGAGGCAGAGGCAGGAAGACAGACAGATTCACACCAGCCTGGGAGGACCCTGTGGACAAAAGAAAGAGAGAGGGGAAAAGGGAGAAACAGAAAGCAAGAGGGTGGAGGGAGGCAAGGAAGAAAAGAAAGAGAAAACAGAAAGAAAAAAGGGATGGATGGAAGGATGGAAGGAAAGGCGAGAGGGAGAGAGGCAGGGACGGGAAGGAAGGAGAGAAAAAAAGAAGAATAGAAAAGAAAGAAAAAAAATTAATTGTAAATTTAGGGTAGCCACTGAGATTTTTGAATTATAATTGACATTTTAAGAGCAGTACTTAAGTGGGATGATATAAAAATGTTTAATTAAAATCAGAGAAGGCAAAAGAAAAATTCTGGTAGTGAAAGAATGAAGAACCAATGTGATAGGATTATCTTCAGAGGATAAAAGATGCTTCCAAAAGTTGAGGAGTATAAGACAAAAGAGGCCTTTATTCCGGGAACATGGGGAGAGAAGACTGGCACACTGGCCGCTAGAATCTGGTGATCTCTCTCGCAGACACGTGGCGTGGGGGAATATAAATAGCCTAAGCTTAGGGCAGTGCCCTAAGGCCAGTAGAGATGCACAGGTATTTCATTAGCACACGTTTGGCGCCAGGGACAGGTTCTTAGGGATGGGGGTATAGGGTTACAGGTAAATCTATAGGGGCGGGGGAGGCAGGAGCCCCCTAACTCCAGCTGAGGCTTTTCTGGCTAGAGTGTCCAGTCCGGGCAAGCAACCCTTTCACAATGTAATGAATAGAAAACAGAGGCATGGCAAATGGTAAGCCAACCACATCAACAATTACTTTAAATACAAGTAGTCTATAAGTATAAATTAAAAGGAGATTGCCAGATTGGATGTAAATATAATTTCCTTATGTTATGTGCAAGAAAAACACTGTATGTAAAAAGACTCAGTTAAAAAAGGAAATGGAGAAACATTAATTTAAAAAAGTTGTGGTAGTTAATTTATTTCAGACTAGTCAGATCTGAATATAGAAATGCTTATCAGGGGGGAGTAGAGATAGGTGTAACATAATTATAAAGAGGACAACTCTCCAGGAAGACACACAATCTTAAAAGTATATGCATATATAAAGACAATATCAAACTCTGTGAGTAAAAATTGAAAGAAAATAAGGAGAAACAGACAAATCCATCACAGTTGGAGAGTCCAACATTCCTTTTTCAGTAAATTGCATACCAAGAAGGCAGAAAATCTTGAAGATAGTGTATGAATGACCTGAATGAGATTAATGATCATCTTGGCCTAACTGATATTTATAGAAGAATCCATCCAGCAACAGGAGAATGCACACCCCTCTCCCCTCATACAGAGAGCACAGTGAGAGATACCATGTTCTAGAACACAAAACACACTCTAAGAAGCATAAGAGAATAGAATGCATACAGAATACATCCTTATATACAAAAGAACTAAACTTGAAATCAATTAAAGGAAGATATCTACAAAGTCCTCAAATATGAAAATAACACTTTAAAATAAACCATGGATCAAACAATAAGCCTCAAGAAAATATTTTGAAACAAATAAAATAAAAATATAACCTGTGAAAACAAGAAGGAGACAGAGAAAGCAGTTCTTATAGACAAATTTATATTAGTGTATTTAGAAAAGAAGTATCTAAAATCTAGAATTTAAAGTTCCTCTATTGAAAACTAAAGAGAGAAGTTGAATTTAGACACATAGGAAGCAGAAAAAAAAAGAAATAAAAACTAGATCAAAAATCCATAAAAGTGAAAACACAAAAAGATAGAGAAAAATCAATGAAATCAAAATCTGATTCCCTCAAAAAGATCAACAGCATTGATAAATCTCTCTTCAGGCTAATCATGAAAAAAAGACATATCATGAATCACAACATTAGAGATGAAGAAGGCTCCCCAATATTGATTCCCTTATACATTTATAGGATAATAAATGACACTCAAAATTTGATAACTTAGATTAAGTAGATCAACTTCTTAAAAGATAAACTTCCAAAACACACTTGGAAAAATAGACAATTCCTATGTCTATCATATAACTTAAATGAACAATGAACATTATTCTAGAAAATGAAAGCTGGACTCAGATGGGCTGACTTCTGAAATTTACCAAACATTTAAGATATCAATAAAATGTTGACAAAACAAATGTAATGTATAAAAATTAACTATCACAATCAAGTTGGATTTATTTGAAGTATACAGTTGGTTCAATTGTCAAAAATATATCAATGTGATCCACCATATCAAGTTTAATAGGAAAGATCATAACAGTTAATGCTGAGAAAGTTATCTGACAAATAACTGAGTCATTATAAAAAACAAAAAAAGACAGAGAAAGAAAAAAAAAGAAATGCAGAAAACAAGAGGAAGACAATTCTTCAGCAGGTTAGGAATAGAAAGAACTTCACCAAAAACACCTGGGTAAAAAGTTACAGGTAACATCATACTTGCCTTTTAAGATCTGAACAAGGCAAAGATACCGTCTCATCATTTCTGTTCACAGTGTACTGGATGCCCCAGCTGTGAGATACAAAGCAAGCAAGAAAATGTATAGAGATCGAAAAGGAAGAAATAAAACTGTTGCTAGTTTGCTGATGATATGACTGTCTATGTAAAATATCTGAAGAAATTAACAAAAACCCTAGTCAAAACAGAAGGGAAAAAATATAAAACCAGGTGTTGCTTAACAATCAGCAATGAATAGTTCGAATTTGAAACTAAAAACACATGTGTATTTGACAGTTACACACACACACAAATATCTAAATTTAACAACATACTTAGAGGGGTCCAGGTGCAAGCTACCAGAAAATTTTGATGAACTAAATCAAGAAGACATAAATAGAGTCCACATTCCTTGATTGGAAGACTCTGTATTATTATTATTATTATTATTATTATTATTATTATTATTATGTTGTACTGGGGATTGAACTCATGACCTTGCACTTGCTAAGTAGGTGCTTATGTCACTGAGCTACATCGCTGGCCCAAGACTCTGTATTATTAAGACAGTTGGTTTTTCCCAACTTGGTATGTAGATTCAACATAACCCTATCCAAAATCTTAGCAAGAAATTTTGTAACTATTTGCAAACTAACTCCAAAGGTTATATGCAAATGAAAAAGAATGAGGATATTGAAAAGAAAACACAAAGAATGTAGCTGGAGGGCTCACAATACTTGACTTTGAGACTTTCAATAAAGCTTCAGAAATTCAGACAGTGTTATAAAATATTAGCATTTATAACATACAAGAACTGATAACACTCAATCGAAAATAAGTTAATGAAAACAATGGGCATATAAACATATGAAAAGATGCTAAGCATCATTTGTCATTTAGGAAGTGCACATGAAGTTGACTATGGAGTACCTACATTTAACTATGGAGTATACCTACATTTATAGGAATGACTAAGATCCAAAAAACTGACACTACCAGTTGCAGGAAGTCTCATTTACTGCTGCTGTGTTTATGAAACGGTATAGTCACTTTGGAAATATTTTAATTTCTTATAAAGTTAAAGTAGGCTTACCATATGTTCCAAGAATTACGCTCCTAAGTATTTACCCAACTGATGTAAAGACTCATGTCCATACAAAATCAGTGTGTGAATGTTTATAGCTGCCTCATTTAACTGCTCTACAAACTGAAAGAAACCAAATTGCCCTTCAGTAGGTGAACAGAAAAATAAGCTGTGGCCTGTGGGAAACTCTTCAGCAAAAAGCAATGAGCTATCAAGTTACCGAATTCAAAATTAGAGAGAACTGTGCAAGGGATGGATTTTGGTGCTTGGGAGCTGGCCTGTGCAGTAGGGCTGTTATTAGTCACATGGGATTGTTCGAACACTTATGATGTGGCCAGTTTGACTGACAAACTAAATTGTAAATTTTACTTAATTTCATTTAAAACATTCACACTTGTTTAGTGGCTGCCCTTTCAGATAACCCAGTTGTACACATTAAATCCTTCTCTTTACCTTCTGCATTGTTCTCTGACTCTGATCTAGTGGCTCTCTCTCTTTCTCTCTGTTCTCTGTCACGAGGATCAATTTAGCCTTTCTCTAAAGGTTTTTATTTGGTGGTCTATGTTGGTGGGAAGTGAGGATTTCGACAGGAAGAGTGGCAATGAGGAGCAAAGTTTACTGAAATAAGACAGTATCTTCTTTTTGTAAATAAAGTCCTAGACACTGCCCTAACAGACTATTGTGGAACTTTTAAAATTTCTCATGAAATCCTTCCTCCGTGTACCATTATTGTGACTGGTATTTTATTGTCTATCTTGGCATCTGATACACTGAAGGACTGTCAGTGTTCACACAACCAGGAAATGGTGACAGCAGACCAAGTTCATGCTGTAAACCCTGTGTTCTACCATATAGACGCTCCTTGGTTTGGGATTGAGTTATGTCCCCAAAAACAACTAAGGGAAGTTAAAAATGCATTTAAAACTCTCTGTGTACTGACACCAGAGCATAGCAACATGCACACTGAAGAACTCGCATTGTTTCTCCTCCTGATTGCAAGGCTGCATCTCGCTGCATGTTCCCTCCCCAGCATCTCAAGAGAGAGGATCGCCCTTCACATCCTGAACTGAGGTAATGACCAAAATTCAAAATCAAAATGTAGTTTCTACTGCATGCATATGACTTTTGCACCATTATAAAGTAAACTAAATTCTCAGTCTAGCCATCACATACCCAGTAGATTCACACAGTGACACTGATCGATCGCGTCATTCTCTATTTAATCACCTTTAGTGACTTCCTGGTTATTACACATGCAAATTCCTCAGCCTGCATTGTGTGTACACTTAGCTGTGGACTCGTCAACCATTTCTGGTGTTTTAACCCTTTCCTTCATGTGGTTTCTACTCCTCCCTAGTAACTGAGCTCTTCCTGCCTTAGTCTTCTTGATTTCCTAACTTATGACCAAGGCATTTTTCCCATCGTCATATACAGTGTCTGATGCTTTCTCCCCAATCCAGCCCAATCTTTCCTCTTCCTCAAGCCTAAGTGGACTATAAAAACCCAGTAGCCTGAGGCCAAGGGATCTTCTCCTTTCCAGTGCCACTGCCATTGTCTTAGCTTATGCCCAAATCATTGAAGTCTTCCAATTATTCCTTCTTCATAGCCCACCTCTAAAAACATTTCTTGTAGCTTTTGGTTTGGTCTTCCTAACACAGATCAGGAGCTGGCCTCTTACTTACTTGTGGTAGTCTTTTCTCTACAACAAGGTAATAGTAAAGGTTTTCTACTTTCCTTGAGCATTGTCTTGATTTTCCCCTAAGTATGATGAGTGTCTGTATACCCCTGGACCCTTGCACATACTGCCCACTGACCCTGGGATGCTCTCTCATGTGCAACAGCAATAAGCACTGTGTTCAGATTTCATCTTCTGAGGCCTTTCATGTCTGGCCTCACTAATTTAGCTCCTTTATTGTCTTTTCCCTTACTCAGTTTTATTTTTCTTTGAAGCATTGCTATTGATTAATATTCTATAAGCTACATTTTGTTTTTTGTTAGTCTTTTTACTACAACAAAATTCTATATAGTTCCATGCTTTTGCAGCTGCATAGAACCATGGAGAGACACACAATAAACGTGTTAGATAAATAAGAAAATGTAAAACAGAAATAAGAATAGCTCTGTCAATCAGTCATCGTGGTCACAAGAAACTAAAGTGACCATACTTTAAATTTGGAAGGGGAACTATGCATATACTTTTTAAATGAAGTTTTTCTCTAGATAGAGCTGTATTTCCTAAACTGTGCAATACTGAACACTGCCCTCAAAAAATTTACAGTAACAAATGCCAAATAAATAATAAATGCTGCCTTCCATGGCCACTTCTTGAAAATTCATAATGCACTTCAGCATCTAAAAGGGTCTGATCAGTACTACAGAATGAACTAGACTAATTCTGTTCTACGTTTTCTTAAATATGAATAAGCACAGGATCCCGTTCCCAAAGAGGCTGCTGGAATGATTTAAGGATGGTCACTTGATACTGTTGTCCTGACACAGGGATAGGCCCATGCTGAGCGGATCACAGTGCTTTATGATTAATCCATAAGGTGGGCACATAAATATAGCTCAGCCAATCAGAAAACAGACAGAGTTTAAAGGACGGAACTTGGAGACTGACTTCCTTGGTTTCTCAGGCTGTAGATTTAAAGCTATAACTTTTAACTGGCCTGATCTATGCTTTTCATTGCATGGAGAGAGTCTGTTTATGGCAGGAGAAAAGGCCACACTCAGGGAGAGACTTAGATCAGAAATAGCAAGGACAGAGGACAAAGCACAAACAACAGAATAACAGGAAGAAATACTAATCGTGTGACGTTAATTCTCTTAGTCATCCCTAAAACCAGAGCCACCTTTGCTTTGCCCTGACTTTTGTTTACATAAAAAAATATTTTTAAGCCATTTGCGAACTGCAGGGGGAGAGAATCAGGGTCCTTATCAGGAGGTGATCCCTGCCTGGAAAGCAGAGCCATGCACCAGCTGCTCCCTGAGTGTGACAGCCACCCCCAAACCTCTCAGCTAGTCAGCACCATTCCCAGACTGCTGAGCCAGGCCTCGCTAGGAAGGATACTGGCTGGGAAACCATAACATTTTCATTGTTTTGTTGGGTTGGATTTTATTCTCTTTTGTTTTGTTTATGTTAAATCTGATGGCTGTAGCAGCTGTCTGAAAGATAACAAGACATTATGGTAGCCATTTTGGATTTACTAGTGGCTTGTTTTGAAGTCCTTTATTGCGTTCACTGTTTTAGCTTTATTGTTTCAATTGTATTCTGTTCTGTTCAATTGTTACTATGCCTGAAAATATCTGCAGTTATTTTAAAGACAACAAAAGGCATTATGGTAACCACTGTTGTTTTCCTAAGGTTTTGAAGTCCTATATCACTTATACTGGTTTATTTTTGATTGGTTTTATTGTGTTATTTTCCTTGGTTTTATCCTCTTTAAAATTAAATTAAATTTTATTAAGTTAAATTAAAAGTATTTTTAAAAGACTGGCTAGTTCATATATACCCAACACAATTTTTACCTTTTATACTGTGGAAAATTATACCCCATGACAACCTTAGCCATAAGTCTGAGTGACTGGCCAGCCCACTTGGATTATAAAGGAAAATCACCCACCACTCAACCAACCAACTAGAGAAACGGGTGCACTTGTCTTTGAATGATATGTAGATTTTATGAGCATGAAGCCATTCCTTTGTGGATAAAATCTACATAGATCCTTTTTTCTATATT
Organism: Cavia porcellus; assembly: GCF_034190915.1. NCBI lineage: Eukaryota > Metazoa > Chordata > Mammalia > Rodentia > Caviidae > Cavia > Cavia porcellus. The sequence goes on from NW_026947496.1 coordinate 50,049,730, forward strand.
TTTATTAGTACATGTTTGTAGTACACAATGATTATATTCCTTGTGGGGAGTTGGTGCATGTAAATAACACATCTCAATTCCTTTTTTTTCCCGTTTCCCTTCAATACCTCCCCATACCTCCATGTGTTAGTCCCCTTCCCATCTGAAAAAGATGTATCTCTCTATTTCCTTTTTTCTACCTTTTATTTTGCTCTTTATTTATGACTTGGGTTAGTCACATAAAAGAAACGATGTGATATTTAAGCTTCTGTGTCTGATTTATTTCACTTAACATTATGGTGAGTCCGTTTTCCTACAGATGACTCAAGTTCACCCTTCTTTATGGCAGACGTGTACTCCATTGTGTATAAATACCTTATTTCCTTTCATCTGTTGATGGACATATAGACTACTTCTAAGGAAATCTACATAGATTCTCAACTTCAAAAAATAATAACAACAACAAGGTGTTCAGACACTGTGTAATATTGTACAAATACCAGTGTAAGCACGAGCAGATTTTGTAGTATACAGTTCCAAGGGAGGGAATGGGTATAATTCATCATTCCTTGGAAGCCTTTTAGTCTGGCAATACTGGATATGTGCATTTTTCTCTATATCTTTGTTTCTGCACTCAGAGGAAAATATCTTTCACCTAAGAAAGCAGGATGCTGGTCTAATGCTTCTCTGTCCCCAGCACTTCTCACAGAAAGAAGGGGTTAACTTCATGTTGGTGGAATAAAAGAAACCCAGGTGCTTTTGCTTCTTACTAACATGGTTATAGTCAAGGTTGACTCAAGAAATTCTTAGTAAAAATTATTTTCACCTTATTACTTCATGAATAATATCCTTGTAGGTTCATATGTTTCTTTGGTGATGCTTTTGAGGAATCTAGAAGTATCACCCTTTGGCATTTGCCCTGGAATAGCATGAGGTCTCTGATGCAGCCATGACAGTTACACCATATGGGAGAAAACTTGGATTTTTTTCAAATAGGCTCCTTTTGGGGTAAATCTGCTGCTTCCTCCTGTACCTCTTTATGTGTAGCATTCCAGGGCCACTATTTCATTGGAGGATTTTCAAATAACTTGTAGTTTGGGCTTTTCACCACTAGAGTTCAATCTTGCTCTTATCTAAATAATTTCATAGATGTAAAATAAAAAATAAGAGTCTCCTCTAAAACAAAACAGAAATTCCCAAAGTACTTTCTCTAATTTAAGTATCAAGGACCGATTTCACTAATGTGTCTTTTCTTTCTGTCACACTTAATAGTTACTGGTTAGTATTGTTGGCAAATAAAAAGTGCTGGTACATACTTGCTTAGTTATAAGCAATTTGCCAATAGCAAGTAAATAGTTTTTCCTAGACTCAGTTTATTTATTTGCAGGTTTAATGCACCTATAACTTTCCGGCGTATTTATGAGAGAACGTGCTTCTGGTCTGTTGAATTTTGGGGCTCAAGGAAAGGAAGTAAGACAAAATAAACACCAATGCTACTCTGAGGCTCAAAGTTGATCACTCTTAAAAGTTTTTAAAAGAACATTGATGGGGCTGGGGATTTAGCTCAGCGGCATAAGCACCTGCCTTGCAAGCAGGCAGTCATGAGTTCGATCCCTGGTACCAATAAAAAGACCAAAAAAAAAAAAAAAAAAAAAAAAAAAAAAAGAACATTGATAAGAGAGTCACAATTTTGCTATCAGTCAAGCTAAAACTGCAAGGACCTCTAAAAATGCTGCTCTTGTCAAAACAGAGATAACAGCAATTGCTAATATTTATGAGCATTTTACTACATGTTTGGTACCCTATGTCACTTGGTCACAAGAGCCACATGAGTCAAGGATTTTTCTAGTCCTCTTTTACACATAAATAAAAAGACTAATAGGTATAAGTAATTTGACTAAGGCCATCAAAATAGTAAGTAGCAGAACTGGGAATTAAGCTTAGGTTCTCAATTGACACAAGTTAAGAAGGTTTCTAAATTCATGTGGTATAAAATTTTTGAAGGTACAGATAAAGAGAATAATAACAACCAGAAGAAATGGATACTTCTAGGCAGGATAGCAAGAGATTTGCAAGACAAGATTAGCAGGATTAGATGACAAAACAAGTTGTGCTAATAACCATGGACATCATTTTCAACTGGGGTTTTATAAGAGACACAGACCTACTGCTTAAATGACACAGTATGTTGGTCCCACACTTTCTGAAACACAGAACACAGTATCAATCTGTAATGAGGTATGAATGTCCACTGACTGTCCAGTGTCCCAGCCACACTGACTGAAATTCTCACCACTTTTTTTAAAAGACGGAGAATTGTGAAATTGATCTTCAAGATTTAATGTGACAAATTATGTCTAGGTTAGTTTTATACTTATGTTCAGATAGTACCTCTAGTCTTTTTGTTATTTTTTCTTTTTAAAAATATTTTAGAGGGCTGAAGATTAAACCCGGGGCCTTGGGAATGCTAGAAAATTCTAACATTGAGATACACCTTTAGGCCTATTGTCAATTTTATGTTCCACATTAACAAATCCTACTTCCCAGAAAATACCATTGTAGTTACCCATGACCAAATACTCATTCACTCATTCATCAAACATTTATCAAGCGTTTACTACATGTCAGGCACTTTACTTGCTACTGCAAGAAAACATCACAAAACAATAGCATTATCATTAACAACAAAAAATTCCAAAAACAAACAAACAAACAAACATAGAAAAGAAAATCTCTACTTCCATTCCACATTTTATAGGGAAAATAGAAAATAAAACACAAAAGAGTAAAACATTCTGCATGTGTGATGATGCTAGGCCTTCCACAGAGAACTGCAAGACAGAAGGCATATAATGAGCACTACTTTGTTTTCTCATCCTGTAGCTTTAAACAGTGGTCCGAGAAGGGGAGCAGCAGTAACAGTAACAGACACAGCAATTCTTTTACTGTGTCACTGCAGGCACAGTAACAGCTAGTGTTCAGTGGGGGCTTACACGATACCGGGCCCTTTTAATTTGTGTCTTCTTTAATACTCATCATCAGTCCATTTCACAGACAACAGGAAAAGTACCAGAAAAACTTACAGTTTGTCCTAATCACAGAGCTAAATAGAGAAAGATCTGTACATTCCAAGTCACAGTTCAGTGTCCTGATGACACCAGGGAACTTCAGGAATCCCTGCTCCCTACTGTAATTGTCTACATGCAGGATGATTGAGTGAACCATGCTAACTTGATTTTCTAGTCCCAGGCTTATTTCAGCATATAAAGATTATTTATATGCTTATTTCAGCAATGTAAAGATTGCCTGCTTATTTTTCAATAATAACTCATCAAATACAACTTGTTATATGGAATAGATTAAGTTAATTAGAATTTACTTATATGTCTAGAATATGTAGCCCCTGTATATAGAATTTTTATAGCAGCTGACAGAATTTAGTGCAAAAGATATTGACTATATATAAGAATTATAAGTAAATGAACTCTTCAGTAGATTTTGGGTAGAAAGACAAACAAAATGGTCCAGTTTGTGATAAATACAAAACATTCAAAGGAACAAAGGCTTCAGGTAATCTCAGGCCTTTGGAACTGAATTTCACTTTGCACTTACCTGCAGCAGAGTGAAAAAATCACACTAAGGTAAATAATGTTGGTTTTGTTGGGCAAAAGAAGGCAGAAAATCTTCCTTGAAAAAACCTTACAATCAAATCCTTTAAAAGGTTCCTTGAGTAACTGAGGAATATTTTCAACGGTGATTCCTGCAAGAGTTCTTCCTCAAAGAATAATTATAGTAAGCAAATCTTTGAAAAAATTCTAAAAACTAGTCCAATGACTGATAAAAACACATATAAAAAACTAACAAAGATAATAGCTTCCACAAAGTGACATTGGCTGATAATAATTATTGTGTACTTTCCAGAAGCCAAGACTTGTGCTGAACATTTTATAAGAATTAACTCATTTAAGGCTTCCAGTGACAAGAATTATTTCATTTAAGGTTCCCAGTGACTCTCTAAGTTAAGCGGTGTTACAATTCTATTTCAATGATGAGAAAGCTGAGGCTCAGAGTAGGTAGATAAGTTCCCCCAAACTACTCAGCTTGAGAGAAACTCAGAACCAAACACAGTCAGGTTGATTCCAAACTTTGTATTTTGGTACAACACTGTGACTACTCTGTTGTCTTTTATGCCTGATTTTTGTTGGGACAGTTACAATAAACTAACCGGAAGACCTGCCGGAACAGATATGCTAGGATCAGAAAGCATAGAGAAAAGCCTCTGTGTTTCCGACTTCCAACAATAATTGTAAGAAAAGGCAACTGTAAAAGTCACATGAAATCAGCTCTGCTGGTATCAGGATAAAGGAAAGTCATGAAGAATAGCTCTGGACACTGGCGTAGGTCAGCCCGGGGTCGCCTTCAAGGCTCAGGATAACGGGCAACAGCTGAAACGCCGCCCGCTGTTTCAGCACCAAGGACAGAGACACACTTGCGCTCCACTAGGGGGCAGGGTGGTCATTGCATTATGGCCGAAAACAAACCAAGCCTCATACTTCAACAGAAAGCAATCTCATTTTCCAGTCTCAGAATGGGAAGCCAGGGCACTAAGAGTTCGTGCTCGCTCTAGATAAGAACTTCAGCCCTCTTTAACAATGGAGTGGAAGATTCATGGCGGACGTACCAAATTTTTTATTAGCTAATTTACCATGGTATCATGAGCTAGCAAATGTATCAAATACCAAAGATCAAAGGAGCTTCTAGAAAATGCTGTTTGGAAACTACCTCTTCTAGCCCATCTATCAATTTTGGTTCAGTTATGGACTGAGAGCAATAAATGACCTGTGGAGGGGACAAATGCAGCTTTCCTTATTCACATTATTTAAAGGACAGGACAGGAAGTTCTGGGATGACAGCATTAAAAATGATTACAGACATAGGTTTTGGAGCCAGGCAGACCTGGATTTGATTTGATTTTTACCACTTTGCCACTAGGTAACATTGGGTGAATAATAACCTCTGTGTACCTCAATTTTCTAAACTATAAAATTGGCATGATACCAATATTTGTTATCCAGGACTGTTAACTTGAGAGTACTTGACATGAAGTCTATAACACAATGCTCAAGAGATGATTATCCTCATGATTATGGTGATGACTGTGTTACATGAAGGAAATGACAGGAACAACTCAATGTATCTTGCCCAAATATGGGAAACACACATAACCATTCATTGGTTCATTTGTTCAATCACATATTTATCAAGCATTTATTAGTCATCTATAGTGTGCCAGGCAAAGGAAACCTAAAAGTAGTCATTAAATCAGTTCTCAAATATTCTGGGAGATGGTAAGAATGGCTTTAGTCAATGAAACAAGAACAGTTATAAACAGAATTGTTGGGGAGATTGGAAAATGGCGGCGAGCTAGGGGATCGAGCAAAGAATCTCTCCAGAGAATTCAAACTCAAAGATAAAAAAAGACAGCATGGAGAGGACCAGACAAATCGATAGCGATTCTTATTAACCAAGACAGTACAACTGGAGGATTTAAAGTCATGCTGAGACCGGAGGCTACAAATCCTGCGCCCTTAAATCAACAAACAGACTCGTGGACCCAGCACGAAAAGCTGAGTTGCTTTTGGAGACCGCGGGAAACTGAGACCCAGATCGAGACTCCAAGTAGCAGCCAGTTCTGCACCGCTGCACCAGAGCGGATGTACAAAGCTCTGGCGATTCAAATCTAAATGGTGCACAGAAATCTGACCGGTCAGCGCTGAGCCGCGAGTGGGGGAAAAGTGGACAGCTTGGTGTGCGGCGGTCCCGGAACGAGGACTTGCACCGGACTCTGATGAGTACAGAAAATCCCGCCGCTGCCGGGTTTGGCCAGAGAACAGCTGGCCCGCCACCACGGGGAAATCAATAACACAGAGTCTGGTGCAGACATATTAGCCTGGCGGCAGAAATCGCAGCTTGGTGACATCACCAGGCCCCCCTGTAGGGAGGGCTGGTGGAAGACATCTTGAGTCCTGGCAGAGCCTGATTACTTCTTGGCTTCAGCTCCACACAGAGAACTTAGTGGGAGCCATCTTTGTTTTGGGCAGATCTGCTTTTCTGGTGCACCTATCACAGAGAGGTTTGGAAGAGAACGGCTGGGACCTGGGCAGAATCCTGTGCCATTACTCAGCTGCTTCTGATTCAAAGAGAACTGGCAGGAGCTACTGGGGCTAAACCAAGCCTCTGCTTGGGGCCCAATAAGCAGATACAAAATAGTCACAACTCAGTGACAACCAGAAAGTATAGCCTAATTTATGAACTAACTGACACAGAGGCTAGAGACTAGACTGTACCGCCCCTACATCCCAGCCTACCCCAGATAACAGCAAATTGGGGAGGACAGCAAAAACTCAAGCCAGCACGCTTCTGAAAGGCCCTAAGCAATTCGGAGAGGGCCAGAGAACTCCAGGACAGTCTGAAAGAAACCAGAAACATGACAAGAGATAAAAATAAAAAAAACCCTCCAGCTGTTCAACAGGAGAAATTAAACCCAAGAGAACTAAACACTGAAGAGAACAAGCACAGTAACCATCCTCTACTCGACACAGCATCAGCCGAAATTAAAAAGTACTTACATGATCTCATAGAGGAATTTAAAGATGTACTCCTGATCCAAGTGAGGCAAGATATAAAGAGATTAATTAAAGAAATGACAAGCCCCGCCCAAGAGAACACAGATGGAAGAACTGAGGAAATCAGAAAAGAAAGAGAAGCATCTGAAGAAGAATTTAAGCATAACTTAGAATACATGAAACAGATCCAAAGAGAATATCAGGAAACTCAGAACTCCATTGAATATTGGCAAAATGCCTTGACAGAAACTAAAGACAACCTTCTGAAACTTGAAGAGAGATTTAGGGCTTATGAACGTGAAAGAAAAAGCCTCTTAAAAATAACAAGGAACCAGAAAGAAGCAATTCTAAAACTGGAAGATGATAAAAAGATACATAGCCTAAGGATAAAGAATGTGAGTGAGGAAGCAGGAACATCCAAAAATGAAATACAAAAAATATTCACAGAGATATTAAAGCAAAATTTCCCACGTATAGCAAAAAGAAATGATATCCAGATAAAAGAAGCATACAGAACGCCAGCTACCTACAACCAAAACAGATCTACGCCTAGGCATATAATAATCGAGATCCCAGAAATCCACCAAAAAAACAGAATATTAAAAGCAGCCAGAGAAAGGATGCAGGTTACCTATAACGGGAAATCTATCAAAATAACAGCAGACTTATCAACACAAACTCTTAAGTCAAGAAGGGAGTGGGGAGAAATATTCCAAGTCCTGAAGGAAAAAAATATGCAACCTAAGTTCATATATCCGTCAAAACTCTCTCTAAAAATTAATGAAGAAATAAGATACTTTCAAGACAAGGAGGAACTGTGGGAGTTCGTGGCCACCAATCCAACCCTACAGAGAGCGCTGAAGGACATTACAGAGAAAGAGAGGAAGAGATATCAGGATTACAGCTACAGTGGCAGAGAAGCCTCAGTGAACGGGGCAGACCATGGAATGAGGGAATAAGGTGGACAAATTATAGCAGAAAAGTGGAGTAGCAGACATGAGGCAGAGACGGTAAGCTAGTCTTTAGTAGAGACAGCTCTGAAACTATATTTAAAAAAAAAAGCAGAGGTCATTGCTAATGGTGTATAACGATTTAAAAGACACAGTAGTCCTAGTGACATATTTAGATTGAATTAAATTTGTTCTGGTCTGTCCACTCATATCAGATTTGAGGACACAGACCTCTAGAACCAAAAATAGCAGGTTATACCACGGCAACTATCCTTACTTTCCTATTGACTTAGGCTGAAATTCTGCATTACTTGCATTGTCTTACTATGACTGATCTTAATTGTATCTGAATCATAAGACTATTGGTTGGCCTTGACTGATCCTATTTGAAATCGGTATGCGTGTTAGAATCAACCCTAAAAGTAGAGGAAACTACTCTGAGCATGACAAGATGTAAAGGATATCCACACTGGTATGAATCAGTAACAGCTCTCAAATACTACAATGCAGTCAAAGATAAGTTTTTATAAAAATAGGTGATAGTATGTTTAACTATAATAAGCCAGTGTTGTCGACAAATCTATTGAAAATAACAAGAGAAAACATAGTAGCTACGGAAGATCATTTATATTATAGTTTTATAAGTCCTATCCATTGCATGTTTATCTAGGAAATTGTTTCGTTGTCTTGTTATGACTTGGTTTTCCCTATAATACAGAGAGGATAGGAACAAATACTCTGAGGAAGAGACCTGAAAAACCCGAGGCTTATTTTGTAGCATTATAATATAAATTCTAGCAATCTATTGCTTGCTGATTAAAATGACTCTGGACTGGTTTCTTCAGCTCAACTTCAGCATATGCAGAGATGGGGACGGCTATCACAAAGAGAATGAGAGATGCGATGGTAGTTGGTATTGTCTTCCCTAATTTGGAACTTGAGGACCTAAAAAGACTCCATCATCCTGTAATGATTTGATTAGTTCTATAATATGCAATAAGTATAGAAAGTGGGTGAAGTTAGGGACAACTATTTGTAAGAAGCTAGAGACAGTTAGATAAGGTAGATCTCCAGTGGACTTGCTTTGAAATCTGTATTTCTTTAAATTGTTTTTTATTTTTTTTAAAATGTTCTGTTCTGTTTTGATATGGTTAACCTTATCCTCTTAGAGATGTAAAACAAATAGGTGGGACTGATAATCATATTACGAAGCTTTTGTTCGGCCATAGAGCAGAATGGTTTGTAGGGTCATTTTTTTTTGAATGTCATTCTATATACTTTAATTCTATAACCTGAACAGCCATTTCGAAGATGACAATTTGTAACTTATCAACTGGCAATTTCTTACCTTTTGTTTGTCTGTAATTTAGAATTATTTCTACCCTTTTTTTTAATCTCCATGTATTTTTTTTTCATTTCCTTTTCTTTAAATAAATAAAAAAAAATAAACAGAATTGTTATATGAAATATTTGAAAGATACTATGTGCTTTTCTGTGCTTTACTTTGTGTGTCAGCTTTCTGTCACTGTAACAAATAAACGAGATGATCAATTTATAAACAGAAAAGGGTTAAGTCAACTTATAGTTTTAGAAGTTGCAATTTATGATCAGTTGACTTTAGACCCGTGGCAACACAATGTTGCTGAAATATACAGTGATGAAAACTGTCCACCTCATAGCTTGGAAGTGAAAGAGAGGGAAAAGGGACTGGGATAGATCTTCCAGTGACCTGAAGACCCCACTTAGCCTCATCTCATAAAGTCTCCACCACCTGCAAATCAGTAGTGTCATGTGGAAACCAAGCCTTCTAACACATGTATCTTTGGGGAACACTTGAGATCCAAATCAAAGTACCCTTCTTCCCCCAGAGTGCACAGTATTTTTTCAGATGGCATCTGATCAGATAGCATTATGGGTCTCCAGAAGAGAATTATGACAATGTGGAGAAGAGACCAATCTCTCTCTCTCTCTCTCTCTCTCTCTCTCTCTCTCTCTCTGTCTGTCTCTCTGTCACTCTCCAACCTCTCAGTGCCAAAGATTTTAACCCAAAGAGATCCCTCCAATTTTCTGTTTTTATTTTGATACAGGGGTTCATTAAATTGTATAGTTTGTCTTCAAACTTGCAATCCTTCTGCCCCAGACTCCTGAATAACTGGGATTACAGGTGGGTACCACTGCACTTGGCTCAAGAGTACTCTTGATGGACAAAATATATGCACAAAATTCAACCTGTTATATTTTTCAAAGACACTAATATTACTACCTCATTACAACCCAGCTTTTCCTGAATGATATAAGGCTGCAGGTTACAAAGTGAACTACAGTGGTAGAATCCAAGCAGAGAACCAACAGGCAAATGCTAGTTTACACTTTAGTGTACATGCACTAAGAGATGTAAGAGCAAAGTATTGTGGTGAAGAGGTAAAAAAATAATCTTTTAAGTAATGTGAGAAAGGATTTCATAAAGTGATATTTTACTGGGCTTAAAAAATTCTAAGCTTATCTGGCAAAAAAGCACCTGCCGAGGGCAAGATGTGAAACTCCATCCCAAGCAGACGAGACACCACTGGGAGTCCCAGAAATGCCACGGAGTCAGAGAACTGTTCGGCTTGGTGTGTGTACATATGTGTACATTGCATGTGAATGGGAGTGTATGTGATTATTATCCTCACTGTAACACTATAGGAAACATTGAAAAGTAGGTGAGGGAGTAAGGAGATCACATTCATGGCATTCGAGCAATGCCGGTCTTATTAACATCCAACTTAGATGGAACATCATGTAATATTTTGCTTCACTTCTAACTTTGTCTGATAGCTAAGCAAGAAAAGGCCAATATAGTTTGGCCCAAACAATGTTGAACTGGAAATCAGGAGCTCTGACTGCCAAAAGGAGTTATACCAATCTTGAGGGGGAATCTGGATATATTCCTTATTTTCTTAGTGCTTCTGGGACTTCCTTGATAAAATGAGTCAAAAGGCCTAGGTTATTGCTGGTCCTTATGATTCTAAAACATTTCTACAGTGCATTTGGCAATGTCATTGAATTTTTGAAAAGATTCTACTCTTGAAGAAAACCAGGCTATTGGCATGATTATAAGTGGTGTGCTATCACTAAAATCAGCATAGAGTATATCAGACACTGTAACTGACCTGCCCCTACCCATATCCACTATAGTATTAGCATTTGGTGCACACTCAAATGCCCATGGCCTGAGGACTTTTCTTGGAGGCTAGAACTTCCTCTGCTATACTGAAAGATTGGAATTATTACTGTCTTTTATGAGTAATCACAGCAATAATTACATTAAGCTGGTGTGCAAAATTCCCTTCTCCACTGACAGAATGGTTATAAAGCTGGAGACATTCTAAAACCAAACAGGACTAATCTTCTATTACTCACAGTGATAACTGGCTTGATAATAGGAATTTAATCAGTAGTACCACCATCCTATGTTACTTCTCACTTATCTACCAGAGTTTCTTGGATTCACTTTCCAAATGCACTTGAATTTCTGCCTCAGGACTAGCTTCTAGGGGACCTAAGGCATGTGTTAGCCTTAGCTACACACACCTCTATTTTCTATTAGGTATCACTGTAATTGGTATAAATTTACATTCCACATGGGTGCAAGTACGAACACATTTTTAATTAATTAAACCTGGTTCTGAACCCTGGTTGATCTCATTTGCTCAATGAAATCCAGAAAATCTAGAGAAGGACCTCTGGTTTCAGTCCAGCATGGGTGTTACCTACACGCTCACTTCCCTGACAGTGATTCAAAGCGGAGCAGGCCTGCTCCCTTGACAAGTGATTTCTGCAGTTGCTCATAAATCTGTGGAACTCAGTGTGCAGTTCCAGTTACAGATGTTCATGCCTAGTGAGTTCCTGATACCTCCTGTGCTCTCTGGAGCCAATTTTTTCTTTTGTGGGAAGCATTTTATTTTGGCTGCCTTTACCCTCCAGAGTAGGAATCCATATCCTCTGACTTTAAGGAAACCCAGCCTACTGAGTCAGAAATATTTTTAAGAAAAGAAAAGAAAAACTCTACTTCTTCATATCTGAATGTATGAGTGTGTGTGGGAGTTGGGAGTGAGAGACAAAGAGAGAGAGACAGAGACAGAGAAAAACAGAGACAGAGACAGACAGTGACAGAGAGGATAACTATAGTCTATAAACCATAAAATGTCTTTTTCTGGAAGAGGAGAAATAAAATATTTTATTCCTCCTTAATAGTCTATAGTTCCCTTTAAAAAAAAAAAAAGGAAATTGATAGTGTGTGTCATTGTTTAAATACCACATTCTTTTACCTCCTAAAAGTTTGCAGACCTTCTTGTACTAAGGAACAGGCAGAGAGGGAAACAAAGAAAAGGGGAGAGAGGCATACTCTTTTCTTAGTAGAATCCTTTTAAACATGAACTTTGCATAAGAGGAACTGAGATTTTCAGGTAGGTGTGCTCCCTTAGGTATTTAAACTGTGAGCTGTGAGTTTGTTGTCTATTTGTTTTACCAATAATCCTGGGTACAATATTCACTGACACAGTGACAATAGGTTAAAGATAAACAGGTAAGGTGCTTTTGGTGGCCATGCTACTCTCAGGATAATTTGCTTTTAGCAGGTATAACTAAGATTTCAGAGTAATCCTGGAAACTGGTATGGTCACTTTAATGGGCACCCTGGATACTGATTCACTTCAGACGAATGAAAATAAAACAATAAGGGGTCTTATTTTCATTAAGGGGAAAAAGAATTCTCATGCAAGAATATTTCATTTTCAACTAGATAACATCTTTCTCTATGCAGTGTAATAACACAGCTTCAATGTAGACATGAAATGTTAAATATCTTTAAAAAGGGTAAATTATGTATGAGAGTCACCAGTGTTTTTTGAGAGCGGGCTGCTAACAATGTCACAGTCACAAATTTGATTGCCACAGATTTATTAATTCCCAGATGATTTCTGTCTGCATTTTCTCCTGTAAACCACCTTAAGTTATTTCTTTAATGCTTTCCAAGATGGGACTTATCATTTCAAATATTACCAGAAAAAAATCAAAACAAAACCCTTAAACATGTTCAACTAAGCATGAAACAGGAAATATGTGAGTACCTAAAATATTTTTTGCTGGAAGGATGAAGTTATAAGTGAATTACTCACTGGTAAGGAGATCATGCAATTATGCTGAGTTACTTATGAATACAATCTGATTCTAGTTGTTATGGCAACATATAAGGAAAAAGTGTTAAGAGTTCATGATTACTTTTTCTTGAAATGATCCAAAATATTAACTCTAAGTAAGTATTCTGAGGAAATATTGTTTGAACTGTTTCTCAGAACTGCTGCTGGGTTGAAAGGGATGTCTGCCTGCAGATGGTTGGGCATTATAATCTCCTTAGTGATGAGAACAGAAAAGTGATGAGCATTTGAAGAAAAATAGAAGTCTCACTTTACCCTTGGGAAGTCTCTTTCTAAATTCCCCCATCTATTAATATGCAAGGCATGAAACACTAAGTGTCACATCTATGTCATACTCTAATGCCTACGCACTGTGAAATCAAAGTGTAGAATTCTTTTGCTAACATTTTTTGTTGAACAAAAAAAATTCCATTTGCCAGAATAAAAGGTCAAAAACATAATTCTGTATTTTCTTTCAAATTCCTACCCAAACAAAGGCAAGTTGGGGGAAAATATCTCAAGGTTTTAGGAAATAAATTTCTTCAGTGTGTTTTTATCCAGTTACCTGAATAAAAAGATTACAAAACCATCAAACATCATTTTATCATATACGTGAATAAAAACGTATAACTTCATTTGGAAAGGGGTTGGGGATTTAGCTCAGTGGCATAAGCACCTCCTTGGCAAGCACAAACAAGGTCATGAGTTTGATCCCCGATTACCACCACCCCCCCCATCGCAAAAAGTAAAAAAATAGTTATCCTTAACTTCATCTGGGAAAAGAAACTACCAAAAACTTATGGGAAAAAGGCAAGTGTGGTATGTTTCTTTATAGTTTTCACTGAAGTTTTTTAAGAAGATCTGAAGATTTTCTCCCCTCCCTGTACTTAAAGATGGCACCAAGGATGAAATGAACCATTAATCATTTTTCTATTATCAGTATAGACCATCAGTATTTAATTCTGGAACTCTCTTGCACGGGACTTTAAATGTCTATTTCTTGCACAGATGAGAAGTCAACTGGCTTTAGTTTACTGAGAATTTGAACAAGTCTAATCTTCCCAGGCACTGGCACAAACTGAAACCATGAGCATTTTATATGTAGGCTCTTAGATGGGATTAAGAATACACTTCCATCTATTTTCTAGCAGTTGCAAGTTATGAAGGTCACTGTAGCAACATACCTAGTTGTCATGGTTTATGTCTGTGTCCCCGAGGCCTCATGAGTTTGCTTTGTGCATTTGTTATTGGTTCATTGTCTAGTGCTTGGATTGATGGTGTCAGTGCTCCACCCACAAAGAGGTAGAGCCAGGATGTGATGTAATGGCAGGAAGAAGGTGTATCTTGCTCTTTGCTGGTTCCTGCTTGCTGTTTGCAGCCACCATTAAACTGCGGCCCAACCATGCCCACCTGCCTTGGAGCCAACTAAACGTGGACTGAAACCTCCAAAAACTGTAAGAAATAAACCTTTCCTTTCCCAAGTTGGGCTTCAGGTATTTTGTCTCAGCAACGAGTAAAAAGTAACTAAGACACTAGTCCAACAAGATGACTACTCAAGCTTTGGCATAGGTACCTAAGTGATGCCATGGTTGTGGGTATGCTCTGGGATAATGTGACATGCAAATACTCAGCAAATACTCCTAATTTGTCATAGGTGACAGGCCTTTTGGATTAGCTTTTCTCCAGTCTAATACTCCATAATTCATCTGCTTCACTTTCTCTTCTTCTGTAAAGTGAAAGTAATTCAGTTTTCAAATTTCACACCTGTGGTTTCCATCTTTCTGTGTATGTAGCACACTTACATATGCAGTAACCCTGAAGTTCACAATAACTGCATCCTACTTCTGATCACAGTAACACAATATTCTGTGGCTTCTGTAAATGTATTCACAATGTTTTTGGATTATCCTTATAACTTATCCCTTTTTAAAATTTATTTTTAACTGATATATAAAAACTCAGTGTTGTGTATAGTTACTGGGTGTTGCACATAGTTAATGTATTCTGATATGAGTGTACATCATGCAACTTGTCTTTTGAAAGTAAAATTGCTTATTACTCTGATTAAGAATCACATGTTGAATATCTGAAAGGCAATAGATAGACACAGTATTCACCACCATTCGTTATGGAGATGGAAAAAGGAATTAAATAAACTAACTGTTAACTGGACCATGATAATTTTAGTGGGAGACAGAGAGAAACAAGTGGCAAAACAAATTTAAACAACAAATTTAAATTTAAAAATAAATAGTGTCTTCTCTTTCTCCTTTAAAAAGATTAGAGAAAAGTGATCAGTATATTCTGTTCACATTACCAATCAGCAACTGTTAAGTACACTGACAACACCAGCTGTTGACTCTAAAACGAGTGGCATCTGGACCAGCACGTGTGAGAGCAGGCCTGGGCTCTCCAACATGCCCCGAAACATCTTGGAGGATACTGGGGAATTTGGAGACGGCATTAGCAACTTGTATGCCACCAGCCCACGTGTTCAGGGAATTTCCTGCTGCACCAAAATGCTCCCCAGAGGCATCTCTTTCTTTATCAAGCTGTTTAGCAATCCACACTGCATTTTTCTGATGAGTGTATGTGACTTATTTTCTTGCTAAGAGGAAAAAAAAGGAAATGATATGTGAAACACTTGCTGTTGCACAAATATCAGCAAACTTCAGGAAAAAGAAAAAGGAACTTTTAAGAGTCAGAAAGAAAGCACCAGACTGAGAGACAGATGACACAACTTCTCCTGACATCACTAAATGTTCAAAAGTTATGAGTGGCCCATTTCACCTCACTGGGCTTCATCCAGAGGTGAATTAGTTAGGTAGACCATCTCTATGAAGATCTGGTAAGTGAGTAACTAAGCAGACTCTGGAGACAGAAGCAAATTTGTGTTTGTGTCATTTTTCTCACTATCTTACTAGGTAAGAATTTAGAAGACTTAATAACTATGTAAACTTCTGTTTCCCCATCTGCAAATACATTGGAGTAAAATATCTAGCTCGTAGGACTAGTTTAAGGATAGCATTAAATAGAACTTCATCCTTGATTAATCAGGAAGCATGATGGTCACATTTGTTTCATACCTCATCTTATCACAATATTTCATCTGCCATCCAGGGGAGTAAAATTCACTTCATCACTTCAAAGAGCACAATTATGCATAGCCTTCACTAACTTCCCCCAACAAAAAACAACAGAAATGATTTTCTTTAAAACGTCATAACTACTGATTAAGAACAGATTTTTCTCTTTTGATTTATTTGCATTATCTCTGAGTTTACCTTCCTCCAGGTTAACTACATATGCATTAGACAAACCAGAAACTACCAAAGCCTAACCCATTGTCAGCTACCCGCAATGGCCATTGTTTGTGGGCACTTAGCTCTGCATCCTTCTTATGAATTATTTTATTTAATCCTCTCAGGCATCCACAAAGTAGGCATTATTCTGAAGGATAAAGGAGTTTAAAGGGGGACAGGGTTTATCTAGGAGAATCAGTTAGGAACCAAAGAGAGTGAGGTTAAGTAGGAAGCTCTGGTACTAAAGTACAGGCTGTGAGTCACTATCATGTAACTGTTAATACAAACAGTGAAACAGTAGATGATCACACTGTACTGAAATAATTCCCCCAACCATTGCATAGTTTAAACATTAGTGGAACAGAGATTAAGGGAGCAAGCTCTCTCAACTTTTGATTCTCTATCATTCAGTGAAGATGACCTTGACCTTCACCTCTCTGAATTCAGCTTCCACCTGTTTCAAAGTGGGAAAAAACAATAAATTCTTCCAAGCGTATTTGAGAAGATTTAGCATGATTAAAAACAGGCCATACCACAGTACATCTGCCAAGTGTTCAATAAATACCACTGAATATTATTATTATAGAATGATTATTGAGTACTGTTATTCAATAAACTAAGGATGCAGCATGCAATTGTCTAAAGAGTGAACAAGACCTCTAATAATTCTGGACTCACTGGGTGGAGGTTGTGGGGGAGGAAACCAGGAGCGAGGGGGAAAAAAGGCAAAGTGCTTGTGAACAGGTGCCGGAGGCAGCAGTTTCATCTGAATCTATCACACAGCTTCCAGCCCTGTGGAATTATTATGTTTTCTCTTTCCCATTAAGGATTCACATCTGGATGTAAAGTTCAAATGCAGATATTATCAGAAGGAGGGTGCACAGGAGCTGCTTCCACAGAGATCTTGGCTGTATTTCTCTTGTTTTCTCCTGAATTATTTATCTTGAGCATCTGTGTTACATTATCTTTACATAATGTCACAAAGGAAATGAAAGAACGGATGCTCTTTTCTCATTTGCCCACTGACAGTGGATGTGCCCCACGGCTTCCAGGTGTCTGTTTTGCTTTTCTCCACTTACTTATCTAGCTATCACTCTGGCAAGAGAGGTGCATCCTCTTTCCTGGTGGGCTGAGTGAAACCAGCCTGAAGTCAGATTGGGGATAACAGTCAGTCTCAGCCCCACTTCAAGATAAGGTCGATCAATCTTTTCCGAAAGCTCCACAGCTCAGCAATTCTAACTGCATTAAGCAACTAGTTCTGCAGGCTACAGTTTGTTTTTCAGTCATCAAAATACACCTATCCTATGCATGTTGGCTGGAATTCAATAATCCAATGGCCCAGACCAAACCGGGAACTTCCTGGACACAATGACCACTTGGAAAGTTATTTCAGAGAGTCCCACCTAGAGTTTTTACAACAAACCTAAATGCTATCATAACAAGTCGACATTAATATATATTAGGCACTATATGCTGGGAAGTAAATTACATGCTACACTAATTTTTTGAATTTTACCACAACTCTATGAGCTAGGTACCTTATCTTTATTTTAAAAGGATGAAAGAAAGTTAGTTCTAATAAGTGACCTGTTCTAATTTTCTACTCAGCAGGGACCAAAGCTCAGATTCAATACCAATTCTCAGCTGGCATTGTTTCCTGCTACTTTTTCATTAGCTTTTGCTAATCTTTTAGTTTTAACCAGTCTGTATCTTTATATTTAAAGTAGTTTTCTTGTAAGCAGCATACAGTTGAGTTTCATATTTTATCCCATTGACAATCTTTGAATTTTAATTAGAATATTTAGGCCACTTATGTTTAATATTATTATCAATATGTTTAGGTTTTAATCGATCACCTTTCTATTTTTCTATTTGATCTCCTATTTGTGTTACTATTTTTTACTTCTCTTGGATTGACTATTTGATTTTATCTCTAATTTTAGCATATTGACTTTTTTATTTTTAATGATTACTATAGAATTTATAGTACATTTTGATCTCAATTATCTTCACATAATCTTGTATAACCTCATGCATTACATCTTTCCCTTTATACTGTTATGCATTTTGTTGTGTATTTGTACAAACTCTTATTGTGTAATACTTTCACTTTAGACAATTATTATTTAAGAGATGTTAATGAGAAAAGATTCTGCATACTAACATATTTATCACTTATTATATTCATGATCTTTTTGAAGTTCCACTTTCCCTTTACTGTCATCTTCTTCTACATTATAAATTATAAATAGATTTACATATTGTAATATATGCCATAGGCCCTCATAATGTGCCTATGGCTATTGCTGTGAAGAAATTAAATTAAATCCTTGATGTTTGCGTCAGGGGTCACCATCGTGCTGTCTGCCACAGGTGAGATGATCATGTTGAAGGACACAGCTAAGCAACAGCTGTAGAGATTCTCATGCACACTTTTAAGCTGATAACCTTGGCTAAAACTTGGCACAGAATTCTGAAGAGAAACTCACACCAGGGAGCCTAGTTCAGCACCTTTTGAATCTCCTTGTCCTTGAACAGCCTCTAGCCTTGAATGAGTTCAGACTGTGGCAATATATCAAGAGTGCCTTCTTATCTTCCTATCCTACCTATATGTTACTATCTTTTAGAAGTGGATGACAGACTTGCCAGCTAACTGGGTCTTTATACCAGCTTGAGACACAAAAAAGGGAGAGTCTTTGTTGTAGTCAAGGATTGTGCAGAGAACAATTAAAATCAGGTCATGGAGTTTATAATATTTTTATTATGGTCACTGGGAGTTAACACAAGAAAATGCAAGAAATCTATCCACAACACTAAAGACAGAATATTTAGCCAAGGGCCTGAATCCCACAGGAATGTCCCACATGAGTCCAGATGAAGACCCAGAGCTCATGACAGTGTCTCCCACGAGTTACTAGAGATTTAGAGCCCACAAAAAGGACTCATGCCAGTCTCTTTAATGGATCCATGCTGAAAAGGCCCAAAGTTCAGCGGTCAGCTAGAAAGTCTACGCCTTTGGGGTGAAGAAGCTGTACTGATAGGTTGAGGGTTCTAAGCTGGAGCCAAGAAATCACACTCACAACAAACACCAGGGCCATCCTGAAAAGCACACAGCTATCCTCAACGACACGGAGGCCCCAAGTTCCTCTGGTGACAAGCACAGCTGAGTACATGCCAGGAAGCCAGTGTGATGAGTTCATCCTGGAGACCAAGTGGCGCATGTCTTCCTCTCCAGAGCCAGGAAGCGATGCTTAATGTGAGGACCAGAGCTTCTCCAGGAGAACCAACAGCTCAAACAGCAACTCATAGGAGAACCCACAAGGCCTCAATGCTTCAACACACTAATGCCTCACTTCTCCTTCTGTATGTCTCTATTTATGCTAGCAACTTTCCTCAGGTGGAACATCTACGCTCAGCACTATGCTGATGTAATCTAGCTGATGTTAAGTTGATCACCAGTTTTTAATCCACAACAGTCTTCTACACAGAAGTTGCTTATCAGACTTACAAATGCAAGAAAACAGTCCAAGAACCAGAGAGAGGACCTTAATATACCTACCCCATTGTGATAATTTTACAGGAAAGGTAGGGTATGGAACTAGACAGACAAGCATGGCTTTAAGGTGTAATGATGCTTATGATGGCTAATAGTAAGGGTGATGATAAATACCAGTACATTAGAATTTAGTAAGATTTAAGCACTATTCTGATATCTTCGTAGGCACGAGTTTATTTAAACCATGCAATATTCAACTGGAGTATTAGATACCATGTATAAGGGCATTCAGTGGCAGAAGCAGGGTTTTAACCATGAAAGTTTGGCCTTCATGTCCACAGCTTCAAGCACTATGCTAGAATGCTTTTATGCAAGCATTTTCCCAAAGCTTCCTGACATCTTAATAAATTAATAAATATTTTATGATATTTATTCTGCTGGTTTTGGTTTTACAAGGGTATTTACACATCCCAGATTAATTTTGTGTTCTGATTCTGATGTAATCTTTCCTGTTAGGACAAAAAGATTCGTATTTTTAAAAATTGATCACACCTTGAGACCGTAATGTTATGTGAATATATCAGATTCATAACCTTGCGTATCACATGGTTTTTTTTTTATATGAGACATCCAAAGTAAAAATGAAAAACAAAGTAAAAAATAGGTAATAGAAAGTAGGGAGTTAGGGCTTTCTCAAAGGTGAAAGGCATCAAGATATGGAGGAAAGGTTAGGAGGAGAGAAAAGGGGATGAAAAAACGTGTTATGCACGTATACTGAGTCCATAAAAGGAATGTAAACCATATGTGTTACAAACATGCACTCATAAAGAAAATTACTGGGAAAAAATTAAAGTAAAAACTGATACACAATGCATAAATTCAATAGTTGTGATTGGAAACCAAACTCGCTAAAAAAGACCAGGAACATCTCTAGGCATGGACAAGAAGGGATTCTACCCTAGAACTCTCACTTTAGGGGCCTCACATATCAAAATCCTGAAAAAATCCACTCAAAAATTAGGGTTGGGGATTTAGCTCAGTGGCATAAGCACCTGCTTTCAAACATGTAGTCATGAGTTTGATCCTTGGTACAAAAGAAATTAATGAACATGTGGGCATTCTGTCTCTTTGGGTTCTAGCCTTCCAACACCTTTGTGACACAATCCATAATTTTAACCATCCACTCAGTTCAGGCTCCAGGAAAGGCTTCTTCATTTTTTCCCATCTGCTCAGACAACAAGTAAACACTTCCAAAGACCATATAATTGTGTGCATAGCACTGTTACTTGCACAGAGCAGTGACACTGCTACAGAGTTCAGGAAGATTTTGAGAGGTGGAAGACAGCTCAAACAGCAACATGTAGGAAAACCTACAATGCCCAGCTTCCCCTTCACCACAACTCTATGCTGGCAACTTTCCTCAGGTGGAGCATCTACACTCAGCACCATGCTGATTTAACCCCCCTGGCATTAAATTGACCACCAGTTTTTAATCCATAATAACTTATATAGGAGATAAGGCCACTCGTATGAATTTCTCTCTCAGATTTTAAGAATAGAATGGAGTCTTATACAAAGGCAATGATTTTTCATTCATGTTTAATGTCCATTTTCTTGATATTGTTGGTTTTACAATTCATGATTCTAGGCATCTTGCAAATTAGTATGATATTCACAGTAATTATACTAGCAGCTGATGAATATTTCACAGTATTAAGTTATGCATGTCATTCCCAAATGTGTACATATGACAGTGTATACTGGACATTGTGCACAAACTATGTCACTCATGCTCACTGGCAACCAGGTAGACAATGAAGCCTGTTATTGCACAGAGTATACATTTTTATAAATGCAGACAAGTTAATGTAACTAAAAGAAAACAAATTTATTGTGACTTTTAATTTGTAATTACAATTAGTAATTTTGACTTTTAATTTTAACTAATACATCAGGATAATTAAGAAAAACAGTTTTTGTGAAATATCTAATGACTGCCAATTACCATTTAAATTGTACTTCTGATGAAATATATAATGTAATGTATGAATATATTAAATGTAAACACTAAACACTATTACATGTCATTTAAAAATCCTTTATGTTACAATTGTCAACTGAACATAAAATAAGTAGAAATTATATCATTATCATTATTAATTTTATGAAGTGAAGGTCAGGAAATGAATTTTTGCAATAAATATACAATCATATAAGAGTTGTCTGTATTATTTAAGCAAATAAACTATCTTAATTATAAGATGTGTAGAGTAGGACTTCATAATTAACTTCAGTTGCATTTTATATTTGGCAAACTACCAGTCACATAAGAAACACATCTTTTACATACATTGTTTGATTTTTCATAACGAAGATACAATTGCCAAAGTAGGAGGGTAGAATTAGTTTTATTTAATAGTTTTGTTAGATGGTGTTTTAGTCACTTTTGTCATTGCTGGGACACAATACCTGACACCTGCAACTAAAAGACGCTGAGATTTATTTTGGCTCATGGGACAGCCTGCAGTAGGCTGATCCCAAAAGGGGAACAGAAAGGAAAAGGACCAAAGCAAGACTGAGTCCAGCAGGACAAACACTGAATCCTATGGCATCCTAGGCGAGCTATGGAGAGTTGTGAACATCAAAACACTTGGAAAGCCTTGCCAAGATATTTCTGGTGGTGGCAGCCTTCATGGTTTTTCTCTTGGGCTTATTCTGCTCACTCTTTGTGGCTTTGCTCAGACATTTCATATTTCTGGCTTCTTCAAATTCTGGGTTCTCCACCACACTTTTAGCTTCACTCTCACAAATTAACACACTGCTGTCTCAGAGGTACACAGTTTGCCTTTCTTCTGAAATCTGGATAGAAGGCTCCATGACTCTACAGTGATTCCATTCTCTCTTCCTGTGAAACAGTACCGTGAGGATTATGCCAAAGTCTGCTACCAGCTTGAACAGTAGCCATGCTCTCTTGTATCATATCTGTAGATATTTCTGAGTGCCTGGATGGTTGAGAAGTATGAACCAAATCCTGGAGAATTCCCTAGGAGGCTATTCTCAAGCTTGGTGCCTCAGGACTTTTCTTTTAAGGCCATTTTTGCAATTTGAGCCTGCAGAGAGTAGGCCTTGTTGGTTCCTCATGAGTCTTCAAGGCATTTTCCTATTTTCTTGTAAAATACTTGGTTTCTTCTTAATAGTAATCTCTTCAGCAACCAAGCTCACCTCTGGTCCAACTTTATAGGACTGAATTTTATAGGAATTTCCTTTCTAGTGAAACTCAAAACTCCTAAAATCAATTAAAATCAATCAAAACTCCTAAAATCAATGTGCTATTTGTTCTTGATTCTCTATGTAGAGCTAAAAATGTCCAACAGTATCCATGCCACAACCTAGATGTTGGGGTGCTTTGAAATTTCCTCCATCAGATTAATTAGTCTGTTGTCTTTAATCTCAGTTTTCTGCAAAGTCTTAGGATACAAAGAAAATATCAACAAATTTTATGCTAGAGCATAACACACATGCTCTCAAATCTAATAGCCAATAAAAGTGTTGTTCCCACCTGGGAAATCTCCTGGGGTTGGTCTTCAGTGTCTGCCTTTAACAGCATTCTTGTCTTCTGGGCCCTGACCGCGATCCCTCATTAAGCTTGGCTTATAGCATTGTAGGGTTTCTCTTGCTCTAAAGCTTTCCAAGCTCTTTCCATGAACCAGTTCCAAGGACTTCTAAGCCACACAGTCAGGTTGTGTCACAGCAAAGATCCTACTTCTCTGTTATCAAAAGCTGTCTTAGTCACTTTTGTCATTGCTGGGACAAAATATTTATGCACTTAAATGAAAAGAAGGAGAAGTTTATTTTGACTCATAGTCTGTAGAGGCTTCAGTCCATAGTCTGCTTGCTTCAAGACAGTATGTCATAGCACTGTGGCATACCAGAGGAATAGCTGATCATGTCATAGTGCCTGTAAGCAGAGACAGAAGGGAACATCCAGGGAGGGAGATAAATCCTTCCAGGCCATGATCCCAATGACCCACCTTTTTCAACTAGAACCTACCATCTAAAAGCAAGCAGGTTATAAACCCTTATAACCTAATTACTTTCAAAGCTCCACTTGTGAGCCCATGAGACTCTTAGGGAACATTTATATCTAAACCATATCTAAGTCATAAACATGAGCTTATGACTTTTAAATATTTTGACCTATCACATGTGGGTTTCTACTTATTCTGTTGCTCCAGGTTTCACAGTTGTCAGGGTCTTAATGGAGGGAAACAAGAATTCTTTCCAAAATCATAATTGAGGATGTGTATCTCTTTTTAAAAAAATTTTATTTAAGGAGAAAAAAGAAAAAAACAGAAAAAGTGTACAAGTAATACAGAATTTCAGAAAAAATAAACAGTAGGAAATCACTAGTTAATAGATTACATATTGTCATCTTAGATATAGTTGTTCAAGTTACAAAATTAAAGCATACAAAGTGGACATTCAAACAGTGAGACTGCAAACAGTTCTATTCAATGATCCAACAAAAATTCAATAATATGGTTATCTATCTTATACACTTAAATATACATGCAGTTATATCCTTTACAACACTTTCTTTTTCTCTCTTTTTTAGAATAACAATTACACATTTTGGGTTTTTTTACTCCCACAGTTCTTACTACTTTTTTTTTTTTTGAAGAGAATAAAACCAAATGTGACATAACAAAACAGAGTCAGTCAAATCAAAAGGATGGACATAGTACATGATGTAAAAACAGAATACAAGGTGATCAACAATGGTTACCATAATGCCTCTTGCTATCTTAAAAAGAATTGCCTATATCATCAGTTATAATAAAATTGAACAAGACAAATAAAACGGAAACATTAGAGACATTACAGGACTTCAAAAGAAGATAATAGTCAAACCAGCATGGGCATCATAGTGAATCTTATGGTCTTCAAAGTAGTTGCCTATACCCTCAAACTTGATACTATCAAGCAAAACACAGTAAAATCAGTCAAAACAAGATGGTGAGAGCAATACAGAGTTTCAAATCAAGTTAATAGGAAATCAAAGTGGGTTACTATAATATATCCTGTTACTTTTTATCTTTTCCCTTAATTAAAAAAATAAATAATAAAAAAAGGAGATCGAGATAAAATAGGACACAACAGCACAGGTCAGAACATAACAATGTAAGCAACATAGTGTTTCACCACAAGATATCCCAACGTGTATCTCTTGAGAAGTAACAGTAATCACACTTGGAAAGAAGTGTCTGCGTGTTGTTTCCTAGATTCACAATCAGAAAAACTTTCTTAACATGAACAGATTCATTTTTACAGATAAAAGCTGTAGACCTTGATTCATTCTCCAATTAACCTTGATGAACTGAAAGGATTTGGGAGCTTGAGGATCTTCAAATATATTTCCGTTCATCCACTCAGTGAGTCCAGTTCACGTAGTTGTCACTGATCTTGCAAAGACTACTCTGCCGCGGTCTTCTCCCAGTCAAACTGAATCTCTATCCAATTTCAGATGGCCCTCCCTTTGCCCTTAATTTTCTACTCGGATCTTTCACCTGTCTTGGCTTCTTCTGTAAATCAAAATGGTCTTGCTCTACTTTCTGTCCCTTCTGGTCTTCCTCTCTGCCTGGTAGGAAGGTTTCCAGATGCCCTGAGTGATCTCATTAAATTTCTTTCCTTGGTAAGGAGAAAGGTAAGAGCAGCAGAGAGGCTTGAAGTTCTTATAGCAGAAAGATACTGGTGACTCCACACTCAGGAAAGTGAGGCAAGAGGAGACAGTCCACAGAGTTTCCTTTGCCCTAAGATATGAATTGAGGGCAGAACTGTGGAGAATCTAAATTATGCATATTCCCCTAAGATAGGTTGCTTGGGTTGATATAATAAAGTAGTTTTATAGGTATACAGGATAAGATTATTAACATATTTTATTTGTATTTCTTTTTTGCTGCAGTTTATCCTCTACCCATTCCAAGCAAGTTACCAATCTTTCTATTTCTTGTGCTGGGAAATTTTGCAGTCTAATATGAAATGGAAGGAAAGTGACTCTTTTTCCTTTCTTGTATGAGAAGTTGAGCTCCTGAAAAATATGATTTTAGTTACTGCTAAAGATAAAAAAGAGAAGTGTTTTTTTTTTTTTTTTAACCACTAGCCTGGGGAGTAAATGCAGGTCAGGAGGCTCCATGAGAACTGGGACCATGTTATTCTGCCCTATGCTAGTTTCTTTTTTTTTTTTTTAATTTTATTTAAGGAAAAAAAAAGCAGAGAAAGGGTACAAGTTATACAGATTTACAGAAAAAAATAAACAGTAGGAAATTACTAGTTAATGGATTACATATTGTCATCTTAGAAATAATTGTTCAAGTCACAAAATTAAAGCTTGTAAAGTGGACATTCCAACAATGAGACAGCAAACAGTTGTTCAATGATCCAACAAAACTCAGTGATATCATTATCTATCTTATACATTTACATATACATGCAGTTATATAATTTAGAGCACTTTCTTTTCCTCTCTTTTGTACAATGACAATTACCCGTTTTGGGTTTTGTTGCTCCCACAGTTCTTATTACTTTTTTGGAAGGGAGTAGAACCAAATGTGACCATATGAGCTCAAAGGTATAAGGATAAAAATCTTATGTATGCTTAAAAACCCCTGAATCCTATCCCTGTGATTCCAGTTTTTACCTGTGCCAACCCAACATGACAACACAACTGTTGATTGTAAGCAGCCTTGTGGGTATAGACAAAAGCACATCAGAAAATCTGCTGTGGACAAAAAAATGTGATTCCTTGGAACCAGATGAGGGTACAGGAAGCTCCAGTGATGACTGGGATTGAATTTCAACTGAATTTAGTAGACTGATGGGTCATAGTGGATGTAAGCTTTTTCTAAACTTTTAAACTAGAGTTAGTGAAAAATTGTAAAGATAATGGGAAGTTTCCATATAAATATCTCACCTGATTTCTCTACTGCTGTCCTTTTATATTACCATGGGCCATTTGTCAAAACTAAGAAACTGACCTTAGCACATTACTGTTAACTAAACTCTAGACTTTGTATAGATTTTAGCAGCTTTTCCATTGATGTCCTCTTTCTGTTTCTGTTGCATTTAGTTATTGTAGCTAGTCTTCTTTGGTTCATGACAATTTCTGTCTTTTCTTGTTTTCCGTAACTTTGAAAGCTTTGATATCTGGAGATATTACCCCAGTGTGGGTTTCCTGATGTTTCTCTTGTGAGTACACTGAGAGCACGCTTTTTGAAAGACTCCTCTCACTGCATTATAACACAATTCTTCTATTTTATTTTACACAATAAAATTTATAGATTGAGATTCAGCGCTGATATGAATATGTTCGTATACAAAAGGAATTTAGTATGCTACTGCCTAGGAGAATCATAACTTGATTCACGGAAACTGAATAAGATTGCAACAGCTGTTGCATTTCTTTAGGTTGGTAAACATTTTCATCAAGATTAGTAACAGATCTTACCTGTTCCACTGTGATTCTGGGACTATTTACATAGGATTTCTTAAGTACTATACTTTAAATCTGTTGAAATATGGTCAAAAGCAACTTTATTGCTTCATATACTATTCAGGGCTCTTTGGACACATAAAGTCAATTCAATTTTATTTGAATCTTTAAGTATGAGGTGTGATCAAATATATGGTGAATGTTTAAATAAAAAATGTGAATACACTAGAAGATACATCACCATAAATTTCCCTTAAAATACTCCTTCTCACTTTGAACTCACTTACTCCATCACTCTTGTCACTTTCTGAAGCAGTGCTGGAAGTCCTCTTTCATGAGTGTCTTTACTAGATATGATAAAAAAAATACAGTGAATGTTGCTGATGCTGGCATCCAATATAAGATCAGGCTCATGAAACATTACAGCTTGTCCTCATCCACCTTACTTACTGGCTCGGGTACTGTGTGACTTCTGGTTCTTCCTCAAAGACAAACTGACCATGAAAGATTAAGCTTTTGAATCACTTCAGGACATCAAGGTAGCTACAGCACTGTAACTAAAGATATGAAAGAGGACTTCCAAACTGCTTCACAGAATGGCAAGAACAGTGGGACAAGTATGTTTGAAACAAGCAGGAGTATTTTGAGGTGGATAATTGGAAATGTGTACAGTACAGTAATAAGTTTTTTAAAAATATAACATTCACTATATTTTTTATTGTACTTTATGTATAACTTAAAATATACTGTGTATCAGAGGCTCAAACCAGTGCTTTTTCTTCACAGTTTCTAGGTTACAGGAACTTGATTGTAATAACATATATAGACTGAGTTTTAACAGTGAGAAATAGATAAAATGATAAGAGCCATGGGAAGGACAGTGACCAAGGTTATTGAAGAATGATCATTCGTTACCTCATTTTCAGTACAATTTTCAGCCCTCCACATCATCTAGGTCACCATGTAGGCATTAATCAAAATGTTCCCTCCTGCTTTGCTGGAAATTCTGATGCACAGATAATGATTGATTCTTACTTCATGCAAAGCGGATGGTTGTCCCCTGAACATCTGACTGGGGCAGAGAGCATTCACAAGGCTGAGGAACTGTTCAATAGCAGGCACCCATCTGTTCTGGCAGGGTGACACTCACCTTATTTATTTTTACAAAAGAGTTCTTGGAAGTTCATATACTTCTTTGGGTTTATAGAAATGTAGATACTGTACAGAATAGGTGCTAGCTTATTATTATTATTATTACTTTAAACAAAAATATTCTAGTGGCCAACAAATATCAAGGCTGGTGGTCTAGGTGCTTTGGCATGTAATGATGGAATCATTAAAATAAAGGAAGGTTCAAGAGGTTGCACATATCCATAGTTTGGCACTGTGCTAGAGAGCAATGATTCAATATTGCTAGTCAGTCTGAAAGCAAAGATACAGTCTTTTGTTTTTCTTGGCCAAATAAAAACTTATACATCATCTTATTGTTTCCTCTGCCTTAGGTATGGAACTTCGGTCATTAATATCTTTCTCACTGATTATCTATTGATTCAAAAAGAATAGTTTGCATTTTAAAGGAGAAAAATGAGTACAATGGTGAAAATAATAGATATCAAAACGTAAGTTTCATTACACTGGTTGAGTGTCAGATCCATGTGGGTTAGGTATTCCTTGACAGAACTACATAGAGAAAAAATCCTCAAAAGAGACAGAAGATAACTATAACATCAAAGCAATATTATTTGTAGGATGATTTTAGATAATGAATCCATTAGCCCTTCACTGGCACAAAGGTAAATCCTATGTTATGTGAGGTTGGCCTACACTAATGGGACTGCCAAGGATAATTTAGATTGAACCATGAACACCAAGATAAAATGAAGATGTATGTTTAATTTTATTCTTCAAAGCAGCAGAAGGAACTGTCTGGTCTGGGATCAGGAATATATTACATTTGTCCATGGAGCAGTTTTATTAACATGGTCAATGGAATGAGAATGTAATGTCTCCACAGCATCAGCAATTCAGGTAAATGATCTCCTGGAAGATGCGGTGCAGACCTAATGGGATTGTTGTTTTCCTCCTCACTAACTTTGCCACTCTGGAGGTTTTAGGCCAAGAGTTAATGTGGTACATTACATTTGCTGATTTTCATATGTTGAACCATCCCTGAATTCCTGGGATGAATCCCACTTGTTCATGGTGTATAACCTTCTTGATGGTTTGCTGGATTGTATTTGCTGGCATTATATTGAGGATTTTTGTGTCTCTATTTATTAGATTAGCCTGAATTTTCTTTTTTTGTTTGGTCTTTTTCTAATTTTGGTATCAGAGTAATATTTGTTTCCAAGAATGAATTATGGAAAATTATTTCCCTTTCAATTTCATTAAAGAGTTTGAGGAGTATTAGAATTAAATCATCTCTACATTTCTTATAGAATTCAGCTGTGAATTTATAAAAACTTGGGTTTTTGTTGTTGTTAAGTTTTTAATTATGTTTTCAGTTTTACTAGCTGACATTGGGTTATTCAGAAGTTTTATATTTCTTGATCCAGCTTTGATAATTCATTGTTTCTAGGACTCAGTCCATTTCTTCTGTGTTTTCAACCCTATGAGAGTAAAGGTTTTCAAAGAATGTATTGATGTTCTTCTGTATTCTCACAAGATCTGTAGTTATTTCACCCTTTTCATTCCTTATTGCATGGCTTTGGATTTTTTCTTTATTTCTTTTTTTGATAAGGTAGGGTAGGGGTTTATCAGTTTTATTTATTCTTTCAAAGAACTAACTTTTTGATTCATTAATTCTTTGTATTGCTTTCTTATTCTCAATTGCTTTTATTTCTGTTCTGACTTTTATAATTTCCTTGCTTCTTTTGGCTTTGAGCTTGACTTGTTCTTTTTTTTTTTTTTAGAAGTTTGAGTGCAGTATTAGGTTATTTATTTGTGCTTGTTCTGTTTCTCTGATTTGAGAATTTATCACTAAAAATTTACCTCTAAGGACTGCTTTCATTGTGTACCACAGGTTCCAGTAAGTTGTATTTGCATTTTTGTTTGATTATGTATATTGTTAAATTTCTTGTTTAATTTCCTGTGACCCATTGGTTGTTCATAGAGCATCTGTGGTTTAGTTTATCATTAATTATCAATTTTATCACACTATGATCAGATAGCATATGTTGGATAATTTCAATTCCTTTGCATTTACTTGATATTAACAGAGTGGGAGACAAGAATCACATTATCATCTCAACAGATGCAAAAAAAATTTGATAAAGTCTGACACTCATTCTGATAAAAAATCCTAGAGATAGATGGTCTTTACTTCATTTTGACAAAAGCCATCTATGACAAACCAACAGCCAACATCATGGAAAATGGCAATCATCATGAATCTGTAGTGATTTCACCCTTTTCATTCCTTCCTAAAGGATTTTTATCTAGAATGTATAAAGAATTAGAAAAAATCAGGCCTCCCTAAATTTAAAGACCCAATCCAAAAATGCACATCTGAGATGAATACACAATTCTCAGATGAAGAAATACAAGTGGAAAATAAATATATGAAAAAATGTTCAACATCATTTGTCTTAGTTACTTTTTACTCATTGCTGAGACAAAATACCTGAAGCCCAAGTTGGGAAAGGAAGGGTTTATTTCTTACAGTTTTTGGAGGTTTCAGTCCATACTCAGTAGGCTCCAAGGCAGGGTGGCATGGCTGGGCCACAGTTCATGGTGGCTGTAAACAGCAAGACAGAAACTGGCAAAAGAGCAAGACACACCTTCTTCCTGCCATTACATTACATCCTTGCTCCACCCCTAGGCCCGTGTAGCACTCACACTCCCAATCCAAGCACTAAACAATGAACTAATCACAAATGCACGAGGCCTGGGGGCCACCAACATAAACCATGACCACTGGTTACTTTAGAAATTCAAATTAAAACCATACTGAGATACCATCTTACTTCAGAAAGAATGGCTAACAACAAGAAATTAACCAATAAGAAATGATGTGGGGCTGTGGGGAAAAAGTAACATTTCTCCATTGTTGGTGGGAGTGTAGGTTGATATAACCACTGCGGGAATCAATGTGGAGATTCCTCACAAAACTAGGATTAGAGGTTTCATTTGATCTGGCTATTTCCTTCTGAGTATTTTCCCAGAAGAATGGAAAACATCATGCCATAGTGGTATATGTGTACCCATGTTTATAGCAGCACAGCTAAATCTTGGAAACAACACATACACTCACTGAGCAAGGAGTGGATAAAAAGATGTGATTTTTTTATATAATGGAATGCTACTCAACCATAAAGAACTATAAACTCAAGGCTTTTATAGGTAAAGAGTTGCAACCAGAAACCATACTTATAAGTGAAATAAATAAGACTTGCATATGTAAGCATTTTTTTTGTCTAGCTAGTATAAGAAACTGAAAGAGTAAATAAGGTCCAAACATTACAATACATAGGATAAAAGGGAAAAAACTGCTTATAGGGAAATTACATTGTTTGATCAATCTTGCGTTGCCTATCTTTGATAATCTGAGCGATTACTTTGAGGCTAGAAAGAGGAGGGGTCAGCCTAAACCACCCCTGATTGCTCCTCAATGATCAATAGGAATCTAGAGAGGGCAGAAATCCCTAGACAGTGCACTTCAGAAGAAACACAGCCAACAAAGAAAGGGGATGGGACCTCTACCATATACCTGTATGGAAGAAACCAGAAACATAAGAAGATAAAGAAATAATAAAAAGCCCCCAGCCCCCATCTCAGGCAATATTGGTCCAGGAGAGGTAAATACAGAAGATATTGAGGGCACCAAACATGCAATATTGGACAAAGCATCAGCTGACATAAAGAAATATCTTTGTGACATCATAGATGATCTCAAAACTGAAATATTAATGCAAGTAAAGTAAGATATAAGAAGATTAATAAAAGAAAGGCTAAGCACTTTTCAAGAAGACACAAATGGGAGAATGGAGGAACACACACAAAAAAGGAGAGAAATGCTCAATGAAGAATATTTTTAAAAACCTAAGAATACATGAAAGAGATTCAAAGAGATTACCAGGAAATTAAAAACTCCATTGAAAGCTGGCAAAATTGCTTGACAGAAACTAAAGATAGATTAACAAAACTTGAAGATAGGTTTACATTGTGTGATCGTGAAAGGAAAGATTTCTTAAAAATAACAAGGAAACAGGCAGTACCAATACAAAGGCTAGAAGATAACAAGAGGATCTATCACTTAAAAATAAAAAAATGTGAGTGAAGAAGCAGGGGTAAACACAAAGGAAATACAAAGGCTATTCACAGAAATAATTAAGGAAAACTTCCCAAGTATAGGAAAAGGAAATGACATTTAGATGTAAGAGACATAACAGAACTTCAGCTACCTACAACCAAAACAGAGCTATATCCAGACATGTAATAATCAAGCTTCCAGAAATTCATCATAAGAACAGAATATTAAAAGCCTTCAGAGAAAAGAAACAAATCACCCATAAAGGAAAACCCATCAAATTCACAACAGACTTCTTAACACAAACCATCAAATCAAGAAGAGTTTGGAGGGAAGTATTCCAAGCACTGAAAGAAATTAACCTCCAACCTAGATTAATGTATCCTACAAAACTGTCTCTCAAAATTAATGGTGAAACACGATCCTTCCATGACAAAGAGGAACTGGGGGAGTCCATGATCACCAGTCCAACCCTACAAAAAATACTGAAGGACGAGAGAGAGAGAAAGAGAGAGAGAGAGAGAGAGAGAGAGAGAGAGAGAGAGAGAGAGAAACACCAGGATTTTAGGAACAGTGGCAGAGAGGCCTCAGTGAATGGGGCAGACAGTGGAATGAAGAAGAAAAATAGAAAACCAACGGCAGGAAAATAGCATAGCAGAAATGAGGCAGAGAAGGTTAGCTATAATCTCTAACATAGATGGCCTTGATACACTAACAAAAAGAAACACAGGCAGAGTAGATCAGGAGATAGACTCCATCAAGAGGCTCTGTATAATATATATAATTAACCTGAAAGAGGATGTATGGACTGAAAGTCAAATATGAGAAAACAATGCTCTATGTGACAGAGAACCAGAGAGAAATAGGGGCAATTCGTCCTGCAGCTGCAGATAGGTTGAAAAGATATGACACTTTTGTGTAGTGGAGAACTACTCAACTATAATGAAGGACAACCTTGAAGCTTTTGTAGGTAATGGAATACAACTTCAAATCAAGCCCAGGGGTAAAAAGGTTCAGAACCACTTAGGTAAATAATGGGTTGCCTCCCTAATCTAAAAACTAAAGGAGTTAGTGGGACCCAAAATGTACAACGAACGCATCCTGTGAAAGTGAAAGGGGAGGAATTGTCTAAAAAACGAAGGCAGAGGATATTGTTAATAGTGTATCAGGACTTAAATTCCACATGACTATCACCATGCTGTTTAGTTTGATTATATTCTGTTCCAGTTGTCTACTTGTACTAGATTTGAGGACACAGACAGCTGTCTCCCAAAATAGCAAGATATATTATGGTAACCAACCTTAATTTCCCATTAACTTAATCTGAAGCCCTGTATAACTTACACTGTCTTATGACTAATCTTATTTGAATCTGGTTTGCTAGATCACTGTTTTGTATTGACTGATTTTATTTGAATCTGTTATGACTGATAGTATCAAGTCTGAGAGTATAAGGAGACTCACTAGGATACCCACTCTGGTTGGACGATTGCCTGTTTTAAAGTCTTATAATGTCTCCAAAGTTTTGTTTTTGTTAATACTGTTATGTACCAAAGTGTTCAAATATACTATGCCTGATGATATAGACAATTCCATTGAAGCTAACAAGAGACATCATAGTAACCATTATAGATTACCTTGTAGTGTGGTTTTATATGACTTGTTTCATGTTTATCTAGGAATTTGTTTGTTTTGTCTTGATTTGTTTTGCTTTTCTCTCTAATATAGAAAGAAAGGATAGATATACATGTAGAGATTCATGCATGCATAGAACTTTTAAACAGTTTATGAGAACAGATTTTATAATGCAGGATGAAATAAATGAACATTTACTTTGAAGAAAAAGAGATACTAAGGTACCCAGTGCTGATTCCATAGTGCCACAATATGAAATCCAGCAATACTATTATTCTTTGTTCAGAGTGATTTTAGTCTGTTTCATTTTGTTTAATTGCAACATATGTGAAGATATGGACAGCTATTTTGAAGAGAATGAGAGACACTATGGCAGCCATTGTTGACTTCCTTATTGTCTGGTCTTGAAGACCTAAAATGTCTTCATCATCCTGTTCAGATCCTGTTATACTATGTTGTTTTGTATGAATTCACTGAAGATATGGGCAACTATTTTGAAGAAAAGAGGAGACAATATGATAGGTAATGAAGAGCTCTCTGGTTGTCTTGCTTTGAAATCTGTGTCTCTTACATTGCTTTCTTATGTTTTGTTCTTGTTTGTTGTGTTTAATTTTAACATCTTTAAAATAAAAGCTTTAAAAGGTACTCTGACATAGTGTTCATGAACAGTCAAAAGGCAAATTGATCAGAATAATATGCATAATATGCTAAAGTAGAATATTTGTTGTTAACTGAAGGTATGCACTACTCATAGGAAACTTCTACACCACGCTTATGGGAGGCCAGTTTTCATGTTGAAGTTCTTCACATGCATTATTTTTTAATCCTTTTAATAGCCAATAAGGGATATACTATAATAGTCCATTTTATAGACAAAAAAGGAAGGTATAGAAAAGAATTTAGATCCATACTGCTTGGTGTTAAAGTCTATGCATCCATTGGCCTTTTTCTGTAGAAGATAAGACAGCTGATCTGAACTGTTTGAAATAAACGTCATAGGAATCACTGGTAGAAAAGAAAATTAATCATGAAATAACCAGGTGTTATAAAGTTGGACCATAAATTGTCATTCCAGTGCTGAACAGAAACAGAATTGTTTTGTTTTATTTTGACTTCATCTGTGTGTTGAAACCCATAATTCTACTTAATGAACTTGCAGATTTGGATACCATTTTCTTGCAATTATACCTTAAGATCAACTGTGCTAGACACAAGGCTTAATTTTGATCATAGGAGTGCCAAGTAAAAAACTTTAGAGCTAATGGAAATAAAATTTTTAATGTACAAAAAGAAATAATTGCAGCTCCTGAACTGGCTTTGATCTGCATGAGACAAAAGGACTGGAATGACTTGGATTGCTTTTCCTTTAACTATCTTTGAAATTTATTAATGTGTGTCCTCTCCCTACAATCATGCCCTCTTTGCTTAGTTTCTGGCTGCTCTGTACATACAACCATAGTCTTCAACTTGTAGAGTAGAAGAATTTTCCCAGCATCCATCCTTTCCATCCTTCCACTGTTAATGAGACTGAGTGAAATCAATCCTATGCAATCTCATTATACAATATAGCAAAGAGATTTCCTCATTTCCACTTTAAGAGAGAGCAAATAGAATAATCTGACTATCATATTTTTAGGTTCAGAAGATTGGATTTAGTGACAAAGAATATCAGGTACAATTCCACCACCACCACCATCATGTGGCAGCGAAACTGTGCACTGCTCAGATTGTAATTTTCTTGGAAAAAAACTGAAAATGGTGTTTATAGTTGGTGATGGCCTTCATGCAAACCATGATATTTGTACCAACGTCATCTTTCTCCAGAGTTCCCACTTGACAATGTCCAAAGCTGGGTCATTTCTACATGACATGGAGCATGACCACGTACATGCAAGTTTTGGTGCATTTTCAAGCTGTACCCTACAATAACTTCTGGTGTGGGACATTTATATGCATATGACTCTCAAATTTAATATGACATGTTCCTAGTTTGCCCTGAAATTGAAAAGCCTATGTCCAATTGTTTGAATGATATCTTTACTCAATACATCCAAAATTTAGTATCTAATGTCTAATTACTACTTCTTTTCCTTACTCTACTTCAATCATGCATGTTATTCCATACACATGCCAGAAATGTTTCTACCTTGGGGTTTTTTGCATTTGCTCTTCTCCCTACCTGAATACTCTTTTCACTGATACTCACATGGCTTGATTTTTCTTTATAATCGAATTTCTACTTCACTTCTGCCTCTTCCAAGAAATCTTCCTTAACTATCGTACTATAGGAGCACCTCTTATTGATCAACTCCCTTCTATTCTTTTCTTCATAATACTTATCATTGATTGACATTTTGTTAAAAATAAAAAAGAAAGGGTAGAAATAAAGGAAAGTGGGGATGGGGATTTAGCTCAGCAGCATAAGCACCTGCCTTGCAAGCATGTGGTCGTGAGTTCGAGCCCTGGTACCGATTAAAAAAAAAAATAGAAAGAAAGAAGGGAAAGGAAAAGAAAGACAAAAATACACTGTATTAAATTTATCATAACTGACTTGATTAATTCAACCAGCTGCTAGCTCCAAGTAAAAGCTTTGTATTTAGACAAGAAAATTTAGGAAATATTGCCTGTGTGTCATCACAGAAAGGATTAAAATAGTGGGATGATCAAGTTGGATTATCTTAAGTGTATCTGATGTTTTCTGGAATAATAAAGGATGGATATTGTTTTCAGAATTCCAAAATTCAGAGCCAATTCCCCCATAAATTAAAGTAAGTTCTTATTTAAAACTTTGCAAGTCAATCGTGATTTGATTTTATTTCCCATAATATCTAAATATATAAGTAAGCCTGGAGGAAGGTGGATGAATTCATGCCCCAACAATGAACTCACAATTAATACAATAGAAGAATTTTACTATACCTCAAAGTATATAGAGGTTTTGATATATTCATTTTACCTATAGATTTCCGTCCTACAGACATATCTGCTTAGGTAAGCAGACATGGATGCACATGAATGTCTACCTTAGCATTGTTTTCAACAAAAAAAATGGGGAAAAATATCTACCAATAGAAAAATTGCTATATAAATTATGATACAAATGCATAGCTGAATTCCTTCTAGAAGTCTGACATCATGTAGATTTAAACTTTCTAATGTAAAGATATATGTGTGATTTAATACAAAAAATAAATGTTAAAATTTATGTGCATGTTAAAATGTGCATAATATATATGTTTATGTTTAGAAATATATACACATGCATGCATATAGACACATAGTTATTAACAAAAAAATAAAAGATTTCAAAAGACATTGCTTTCAATTACAGATATGTAAATTATGAGTTTTAAAAATAATTTTTCATTTTTTGTATTCCATAGGTAGTTTAAAATAGTAAGTGTGATGGTTAAGTTTAACTATCAGCAGGATTAGATTAATATAATCCTATAGATTCTATCTTAGGTGTACTATAACTACCAGTGGATCAATACAATAAGCACCCCTCAGTTTTTGAAATGAAAAAAAGATGATGATACACAGAACATCCATGTAGACAATTACAGACGATAGGAGTAGATGGGAGTTTACAATTCATTAAATGTTATCTAGTTCAGGAAACTCTTCCATTTACAGCAGAGAAACAAAGACCCAGAAGGGAAACTGAATTACCCAGGATTCAGATTTATGACTGTCTCTAGTTCTGCCATTTTATTTCCCAGCAGGAGCTCAATGAGTTAGGTGACTGATGTGATGGACAGTATTGATGCACAGGAGTCTTAGGGTGATCTCATTCCACTGTTGAACTGTGGTAGAAAATCTCACAGTGAGAACAGAGGTAGTTCAATTTCTCCTTCTGCTTCAATTATGCCAAATTCTGATTTACATTGATCAGGACATCTTGCCTATCAAAGATGTTGATTTAAATTGTTTATGGAAGATTTTCTCTGATAAAGGATGCACTTAATTACCCTACACTCACCGTCAAACTTTTAGAGTTCATTGAATGAAAGATATTTGTGCCAAAAATATATATTTTAGTGAGATCTTCTGACTTAATTTATATGAAGTCTATCCTGATAGAGAAATAAAAACCTGAAGCTGATAATAAAAATACTATAGATCTAATTGTTGTTTTCCTACTCTCTCCATAAAGTTTTAGTGTTAAATAACATACTGCTGAGAAAGAAAGCATCTTGAAATAGAGGAATTTGAAGTATTGTTGTTGTTGTTGTTGTTGTATTGGGTGTTGAATTCAGGGCCTTTGCATTGATATATAATCATAATCCCATTTTCAAAAATTTTTAAATTTTAATATGGAGTCTTACTAATGTGCTAAGTTGCCCCATTTGGGCTCAAACAGCAATCCTCTTGGTTCAGCCTCCCAGAGTGCTTGGGGTTACAGGCATGTATTACGAGCTCAGTTGAAAATTTGTTTTTTAAGAGCACAAACATTTTCAGATGCTGGTTTTAAGTTCAACAACACTGGGCTTAAGAAATATATATATATATATATATATATATATATATATATATATGATCTCTTGATGATAGGGTAATCAAAAAGGGAGTAAAAATTGTTGGCTAGTGCTTTGTGATTGTCAAAACACTATTCCATTTTTCAATCTGAAATGGAGCATAATTTTTGCATTTTGGCTCAATTTTCCAGTTCAGTGTTTCACCAAGAAATGACTGTAAGTTATTGTAACTACGAGAAGCATTTTCTAGTATCTCACCTTGGCTGAAATCTGAAAGTTATACAATTCTGCACATCTTTATTAAAGAATCAGCACAGACACAAAACAATCCTCCTTTGGACACAACCTCAGTGACACTGGGCATCAATAGAGTTGTCGGCACTAAAGAAGGGGAAATGTGAGGAGAAATAACTCTCTCCTGTCATCTTTCAGTTCACTGCCTGCAAAACTACTATTCAGAGAGAGAAACTTTAGTATTTATTAGGAGGTGTTTACACAGGAGGTGTTTGATAGCAGATATTTAATTTCCTCCTCAGTAGGACATCTTATTCAATAGATAGTGGCTTAGGGATCCTTTATCCACCTTCTGTAGCAAAGTGGTGTGAAGTGTAAATTGATTGCATTAAGTAACCAGAGTTCTGAACTTTGTTGTCTTGGGTTTGTTTTTCTTTACCTCTCTCCTTTTGTAACCTTCTGCAGAATGAGTTATCCCCTCAGCAGTGTGACTCACATATTCTGCCCTTTGCTTTTCAGGACATTATCTACTTTGCACAAAATATTCCAGTGCAAAATTGTTGGCTAAAAATACAGTTCAAATGCTTTTGCTTGGTCAGAACCATTTAAAATTATTCAGTACATTAAATTCTCTTGAAAATGCATGCCCCTGATTTATGTAAGTGCACTGACACACAAGAATGACAAGGCTGAATGCAAAGTACAGCTGGTGAATAGTCTTCCCTTATACTTTATTATGAGCCAATCTAATCATTTGTATTAATATATAATTACGCAGTATAGTATTAAAAAGTCCTGCAATCGAAGACAAAAGATCTGGGATGTAGTTTGGGCACCAACTCTAAATATAGCTTTGTAGCTTTGAACGAGTCACTTTATTCTGCTTTTCTATTTTTTTTAAATAATAAAGTTTTTTTTCCCTTATAGTTCTGTAGTCTAAAAGTCTGAGATCATGGTATTAACAGCACTGGTTTCTTCTAGTACTTCTCTTTGGCTTGCAGACAGTTGTCTCTTCTCTTTGTCTTCATTTTTAAAATTAATTTTATTGATACAATTTAGATATATACTTATTGATTGCAATCATCATAGGGAATTTGTACCTGTACATGATATATCTTGATTCCTTTTCATTTAAAATAAATTAAAATTTCAAATGATAGTGTGACAAAGAAAATTCTAGAATAGGATTATGATAGAACTGTGGGGGACTGGTGGAAGCTGAAAAGATAAGAAGTATGAAATATAAATGATATTTATTTTGAGAATGCAGGGAAAGACACCCCTGATCCCCTGGGGCATGGCATCTCCCCCTGGGGTCTGTAATTTCTCCGTGGAAGATGTGGAGTGGAGGCATATATGTAGCTTCGGTTGGGGGTGGTGCCTGAGGGGCATTAGGGACACACAGGTATCTCATTGGCACTAGTTTGGCACCAGGGACAAATTCCTAAGGGTGGGGAAGATAGGAGCTCCTTGGTTCTGCCTGAGGCTTTACCAGCTATAGTGTCCTGTCTGGGCCAAAACTCTTTCATATCCCATCTTATGATTATTATTATGAAAAGGGGAAAAGATTTCTTTCTTTACTGTTTCCTGCTGAAAAGGGGCACTGTAGGGGAGTCAACGGGATGATGGTTGATGCCCAGGTAGAAGCTGGTACCAGGTGTTTTAGCCAGGACAAATTCACTGGTAAATGCACATATGTTAGACTGGAAAAACAAAGAAGCAAGATGTTATAAGGAGGCATGGCACTATCATATTTAAGGGCCCAGGTGAGGTAGAAGGAAAGGTGCCTTTGATTTTGATATATCATTATATCAGGACCATGTTGAGGTAGAATCATTGCCACAGTAAGGTAGAATGCTGAAAAATAAATGTGGGGTTAGGAGCAGTGAAGTTATGAGAGGTGATTACTCCCCCATCTGAAAGGGTAAAAGTTAAAAGGGTAAGGCTTGTCTCCAATATGCATGATGTTGTTTAGGAAATACTGTTGAGAGTCCTGTTGTAAAAAGAATAAGAAATTAGATACCAAATTGGATAACAAAACATGACAGCCTGAGAGTTGTGGTTGTGAGGCCTTGGTGAAATGGAGATGAGTAGGCAAAAAGATGGTTAGATCTAGGGCTGGAAGGGCACCACTTAGCCTGAGTGATGTGAAACCAGGATGACAATCTAGCAACTTTGATCACTGTTGTGGTTGCCAAGAATATCAGGTATGGGTCACTGTAACCTGGTTGTAGTCCTTGGAATGATTTGCTGTAACAGATTGATTTAGCAAGTATATCAGCAGTCTCCCTGGTTGTGTGAAAGGCTTTTATGTATCTGAAAAAGTATAAACAAAGTGAGAAGACAAAAGTTATCTGTCAGTCTTGACCAGGGTTATCTGAGAAATTGGTGAATAAGAAAGGGAGGGGTGGTTTACATCAGTGAGGAGAGGTTTACTAGCAATAACAGGTGTAAGCTGTTGAGGCCTCAGTGTCTGGATCAGTCTGTATAAATACAAGGAAATAAAAAGCATTTTTAATATTTAGGACTGTAGAGTGAGTGGTGGAGGGAAGATGTGGCACCACTGGGTGGATTGGGAAGAAGCAGTCTGGAACCTGCATGAAATAGGCCTTGTTTGTAAATGGCATAGCTTGACCGTCAATATCCGCTAGAGATTGAGGACTTACTATAGTGGCCTGAAAACTCAGGAAGAACTCTGTACATATGGCCTCTATGTCCACAAGTATAGAGAATGTCTTGCCTGAGACTTTTAGTGGGACTTGGACTCTGAGACGGACACCTTAACGGGGGCTGTTGTGGGCCCTGAGCCCCATCAGTCTTCAGCAGCAAATTTAAGCAGATCTGTTGGTGATGAATCTGGCAATGTTGGTATTTCCTGTGAGGGCTAGAAGTTAGGATGGCTTACCCACTTTCTGGTGGCTAGGACAGTCCAGTAGCCCTAGGGTAAGTTCTCAAAGAATGCCAGGATGTGGCACTCTTTGTCCAATGTCTTCTGCTGCATTTGAGGCATGGTCCGGGGTGGTGGGCAGGCAGCTCTACCTTGTGTTGGTTTACCTGTCTCAGAACTCCAAGTGTCACAAGTGTTATTGTTATCTCTGTTGCTGAAAACATGAAAAGCCATATTAAGGTCTCTATAAGGTTTGAAGGTCAAGTTTTGCCTTTTTGTTTGGGATTTGGACTACAGTAGAAGGTATCTGTAGAATTAAGTAAGTATGTAGGAGTCAAATATAATCAACAGGGTATTTATTTATGTCATATATAAGTATCTCTTTATGTTATTAAAATGTCTAATGCCATCTGATTTTTGGAGGATGGCCTGTTTAATTAATTTTTACCTTTTTATTTAGGAGGGAAATCAGTTATGGTATTATTTAATATCAGTTGAATATAGTTAATTATGGCTCAGTGGAGGGCTGAGCCAGGGCAGGCAGACAGGCTGGGAAAGAATTAAGTTTGCTTCTGCCGCAGTGTTGGTTTTGTTGTTTTGCATGTATCATATAACCCATGTCTTGGAAAAGAGATAGTGGTTCCCAGCAAAAGGAATTTATAATTATTTTTTAATTTTAGTTGTTAAACAGGAGATTGGTGACAATACAGTATAATATAGGCAGTAAGCTTAACATAGAACATTATTGGTGGTTTACAGCAAAAGGAACTTATAATTACCTCTAAATTTTGGTTG
Organism: Cavia porcellus; assembly: GCF_034190915.1. Taxonomy (NCBI): domain Eukaryota; kingdom Metazoa; phylum Chordata; class Mammalia; order Rodentia; family Caviidae; genus Cavia; species Cavia porcellus. Next base: position 50,092,026 of record NW_026947496.1, read on the forward strand.
TTAAACATTTAGGAGATTGCTGAAGGCTTTAATTGATAAACAAGGTTGGTAAAAATTACCAGGTGGCCACTTTCCCGTTTATCAGCCAAAGTCTTGTCTATTGCCAGCTTATTTAACCTTGATTAAATGGTTTGAGAATGTAAAAAAAATAGCATCTCTAAGCCGAGCTGCTGAGCTGCTGTTTATCCGTGTTTGTGTTTAAAGTGGTGCTTGTGTTTGGGAGATGCTTGACGCATTTGTTTGGTAGATGTGCAGTGCCTAAGGCAGGATGGAACTCTGGAGCTGGGCGAGGTGCACCCAGGGTGGGGGGCCACATAGGCAGAGTGAAGGCAGGGTGAGCATTGGGACGTAGCATGCAGGGCGGGCTGGGACTGCCCCCAGAAATGCACACAGGGCAGTGGCAGTGGCGGCGGCTGGCACGTGGCACACGGGGGGCAGAGCTAGGTGGTGGCCCAACACGGAGCTGAGCCGCCATATGAAGCCGGAACTGCTCGCAGGGTGTGCGGATTAGGGCGCAGCATTAGAGCGGACCCCGTGCAGACCCGGAGTGCGCATGAGTGCCAAGATACCACGCAGAGTTGGGGCATGGCATGAAAGCTTAAAGCAGCCTGTGCCTATCTCTCAACACTGTTTGGGTGTACTTCCATCTCGGCGGGGAATGGGTCGGTGTGTGGTGGGAAAGGGAAAGCGGTGAAGAAATAAAGGGGACGGGGACGCTGGCAGGAAAGGACACACACTCTCAAAACAAAGGCTTAAAGATAGTTTTGTAAACTTATTGTCAGTGTGATAATCTATAAATAAGTATGGTTTTTTTGGGGAGGGGGACAGGAAGTGGTCCCCAAGATAAAATCTTGTGTGGGGTCTGGCCCACAGAGTTATAGCCAGATGAGGCAACGGACCATGGTCTACTAAGTGTAAGTCATCATTTCTTACTTATTTTAGACCAATCGGTATCATATGGTTCCAAAGCTTTTAATAATTGGCCATCATCAGTATATATGAGTTGGTTTCTCATGGGTTTTAGTAACAGCTCTGCCCATGAGAATTTAAAAAGCTCTGAAGGACGTGAGAGTCTTTCAGTGTGGACACAGGCTGGCCCAGGAAACTCTGCCTTGGGCTACCTAAGAACGTGAGAGCATCATGGGAACCCACAGAAAAGGGGAGAAAACCCGCCTGGGGCCTGGCCCAGCAGCAATCTCCGGGGGTTGCTCACCTGTGGTAAATTGGGTCGGTGTTGTTTGTGAGCCAGCAGCAACAAGTTTACAGCTCCTGAGTGTAGAAGTGAGGAATTAATGCAGGATATAGTCTGATCCTGGTCCTGAACAGCAGGAGACTCAAACTGGGAGGGCCCCAGGAATCTCTCATTTGCCGTTCCCAGTCAGGGAACCATATGATGGAACTGTGGGAGACTGGCAGTGGCTGAAAAGATAAGAAGTACGAAATATAAATGACCTTTATTTTAAGAATGCGGGGAGAGACCCCCAACACCCTGGGGCGTGGCATCTCCTCCCGGGGTTGGCGATCTCTCCGTGGAACATGTGGAGTGGGGGTATACATGTAGCTTAGGTTGGGGGTGGTGCCTGAGGGGCATTGGGGATGCACAGGTATCTCATTTGCACTAGTTTGGCACCAGGGACAAATTCCTAGGGGTGGGGGAGATAGGAGCTCCTTGGTTCTGCCTGAGGCTTTACCAGCTACAGTCTGGGCCAAAACTCTTTCAGGTTATAGTAGATTCTAGTTCCTTCCTGTCTGCCTTCTTCTCCCCCATCTTTTCTCCCTTTATGTTTTCTTCTATTTCTCCCTTCTTTCCTTTCTTTCGCTTCCTTTGCTTTTCCCCTTTGTCTCTCCCTCCCCCTTTCCCTTCTTTCTCTCTTCCTTCCTTCTTGTTTTCCTTCCTTCCTTTCCCCCTTCTAGCTTCTACCTCTATTCTCTCCTGTCTTCTCCTCTCCTTTTTTCTTCTCTCCCTTCTTTATTAGCCTTTATATACAAAAAGCTGTACATATGTACTGCATACAAGGATTTGAAGAATCAAAACACAATTGATGCCACAAACACATGTCTCATCTTTGAAAATTTCCTATTGCCTTCTTTTAAAAACATTTTTGTGGGTGCATGTGTGAACAAGAATACAACATACGGTCTACCTTCTTAGACAATGTGTCAGTACACAGCACTGAACTGTTAACTACAGGCACTATGCTCTGGTCCATCTCCAGAACTTTTCATCTTGAATAACTGAAACTTTATATCCTTTGACAATTACCTCCCTATTCCTTAACTCCCAGGCCTTGACAACCATTTCTTGTAGAAGTACGTACAAGCACTATTTGTTCTACTCTTTTTGTCTTATATCACTTAGCATAATGTCCTCTAGTTCATCATGTTAAACCTTTAAAACAACAAAACTTCCTTCACTTTTAAAGGTTGAATAATTATAATAGTTTTCTTTTGTTGCCTTGTTTCCTTAATGACTCTGGGCTCCCTTCCCCGTCAGAGCCAGTGACAGTGGGCTGGTTTCTCCAAGGCTTCTACCTTTCCTGTTTCTGCTGCCACCATATCTCTCTACCTACCTCTTCCCAAAGAAGTGTTTCTACTCTTAAGAGCTCAAGGCATTAGACTGGGTCCACCAAGACAATTCAAGATAAACCTCCCGTCTCAGGTTGTAATCACAGCACACCTATATAATCTGCATGCAAATTCTGAGGATCAGAAGGTAAATGTCTTTGGGTAGATGCATTAATGTTCCTATCACATCTACTTAAATGAGTTAGTACAGCCTCTCCACTCTTAAAAACTTATTTGCAGAAGTTTGTGTTTTGCAAAGTGTGTTAAAACATGCAGGTGGAGGACTTCGGTGTAAGCTTAGTTGTGCCTTGGATCTGGATCTAACACTGAGTGACCCTGAATCAACACTGAGATTGTCTCTTTCAAATCTTCATATTAAAGCAGGAAATGTTTCTTTCAGACTGCTCTCATACTTGCTTATTCCTTTATTAACTAGGTTGCAGGTTGAGGGGAGGAAGGGAATGAGGAGAGAGGATAGAATGTAAGCCTGAAGCGTGAGTCAATCTGCCTAGTTCTATTCAACAGCGTGATTTTGCTTTCTTAAAATTTAAACTGTTATTGTCTATTTATGGAAAATTGATATGTTTTCCATTTATTGTGTTCACTTACATTTTAATTTTAAAATCAATATATATGTAAAATAAAATGAATTCCTTTGAAGAAAAGTAGAAAGAAAGTAACAGTTTAGGACATACAGAGATAAACTCAGTACTATAAAGGTGGGACAAGAGTCAGAGAAGATACAAATATTCTGTGCAGCACAACTTCTTACATCTTTTGAGTCCTGAAACACTTAAGGTAACCAATAGAAAAATTGGCTAAATCTTTTTTTAAATTTTATTTTGAAAGTAGTAAAAATGTAACAGCACAAGACAGAACAAAGCCAGTCGAGACAATGCAGTCAAATTGGTACAGGATTTCACAGTAGGATACTGGGATAGTAGTAATATGTACTATGGTATATCTCCTTAATTTCACAATAGTTGTCCAGTCAATTAGGTAGAGCAAAATCAAACCAAAAATAGAACATTATAAAACCAATTGAGAGTACTGAATAGAGCAAAAGAAACACAACCAACAGAAACAGTGAAAACATCCTTTGCCTTCAAACAGAAGATAGAAGGAAATCCCCCATATTTGCTAAACTACGTGTGGTCATCCTCCCAAGAGATGCTGAGATATCTATCCCCAGTAGCTATGGCGTGGGGTAAGGGTGCTTGAGTTTCAGTCCGCGTGGCAGTAGGCTCACAGGTAATGGTTCTCTTCCTGGCCAGTGCCACAGGTACTTACCAAGAGGGTGGAAGAATAAGCTGCTTGAGTCTCTCCATGGCCAGATCTCGGGAGCTCTGGTTCTCCTGGCCTATGCTGCAGGCGCTTACCAAGAGGGTAGGTGAATAAGCTGCCTGAGTCCCTCCATGACTGGATCTTGGGAGCTCTGGTTCTCCTCCTGGCACACGTGCAGGCGCTTACCAAGAAGGCAGATGAATAAGCTGCCTGACCAGACCAGATCTCGGGAGCTCTGGTTCTCCTCCTGGCCCACGCCATGGGCGCTTATCAAGAGGGCGGGTGAATAAGGTGCTTGAGTCCCTCCATGGCCGGATCTCAGGTTTTGGTCTGCTAAATCTTTTAAAAGTACTTTTTTTGAAAGCCATTCAAATGGAAAATTAACTTAGCTTTGTTAATAATCGAAAAACACAAACTAAAGCCGTACTGAGATGCCATTACACAACCATCAGAATGACAAACATTTTAAAAATCTGAAGTACTAAGTGGCAAGAACATAAAGTAATGGGAATCCTCATTTACTATGGTGGGAGTGATAGTGTAAGAAAAAATTGTGAATGATTTTTAAAAGGAACAAAATATAAACTGTGTGCCTTTCCACATTGCCACTGCCTTGCATTACCTTTGAGCTGCTTTATAACTCTATAAACTTTAGAAAACTGACAGTAGTGTAAATAATTTATGTACACACAAATGCCCAGTGGTGACCACTGTGTAGTCATTGGTTTATACCTACTTGTAAATCCTTTTCAGCATTCTCCATGGCTGTATATGTCTGTTTCTTGGATTTCCCTTTGAACTGGTTGTCACAATTAAAGGTTTCCTCACTGATGGATGAGTCAAAATTCAGTTTTAATTTTATATTTGAAGGGGAGTCATAATTTTATATTTGTGTTTTCATTTTTATCAGTACATGCTTGTGATACATTATGATGAGGTTCACTGTGGGTAACTGGCACATGTGTATGACACATCTTAATTTTTCTTATGTCCCCCTTATTCCCCTCCATCTTTTGATTCCCTTACCATTTGCAAATAATCTATTTCATTGTTTGCTATTATCTAACTTTTATTGGGCTCTTTAATTTATTTATACTTTGAGTCTATAAGAAAAAAACACAAGATATTTAACTTTTAAAAAATATTTTTGACAGTACTAACTAGAAGAAAATGGAATATTAACAAGTAAACATATATATATATATATATATATATATATATATATATATATATAGCCCATTGTCTTAGTCTGTTCATACTACTCTAACCAACCAGCTCTGGAAGATAATAAACATTACAAACTTATTTCTCACAGTTTTGGAGACTGAGAAGTCCAAAAGCAAGGAGACTTGTTGTCTGGTGAGGGCTCATTTTGTCATACATAGTGCTTTCTAGATGTGTCTTCACATAGTGGAAGGGGCTAAAGCTCATTTGGTCTATTTTATAAAGACCAGCACTGATCCTATTCACCTCCCCAAAATCATAATTCCATCACCTGCACAATTAGGATTTGAAGATATGAATTTTGGAGGGATGCAAACACCTAATCCATAGCACCTAGCAATCTTATTTCTATGTTTACATACTAGAAAAACTTATATATGCAACACAAGATATTCAAGGAAATGTTTGTAAAGACAAAACAGAACAAACATTTAAAAACCAATGTTTCTTAACAGTAGAATAAATTAATAAATTGGGCTATATTTACGTGGTGAAATATTATGCAGTAAAAATGAAGGAAATGCAACTATGCACCAGGTGGATGAATAGAGCACATGATATTAAGTAAGACAATTCAGACACAAAAGAATACATTTCTATAATTCCATTTATATATGCTACAGAAAAAAGGAAATGCTATAGTGTTTACAGGGTTATCACCTAAGCATGCATTTCTAAAGAAAAGCAAGGTGACAAGTATTACAACTGTTAGGATAATTGATACTTCAGGGAAAGGGCCTGGCAGATGTTGGCATCAGCAGCAGTCTGTCTTGTAAAGTAGGTGCTAACTATATGGTTGTTGCCTTTATTATTATTTTGTTAAAAGTCTTATATTTCCATATATATAATATATTTTATAAAAATAATGTTAATGCATCGATTATTCTGGGTCCTTTTGGTAAATAAACTTCTGACTCGTAAGTCAGAGAAAGTAAACTCAGAAGTTACCCTTTCAATCTCAAAGCTGGTTACTGACAAGTGCCCCTGCAAGATGGTGATGTATATACCCCAAGATCCAAGAGCTGACCCCGGGTGGCCTGCAGAATGTTCCTGAGTGCCATTATCCTTTCCTTCTCCTCTGTGTTAAACTATGGGATGAAAAACAGTCCCAGCAAGTCCCAGGAGCAAGGGGGTAGCTTCAATCTGCATCATATCCAAAAGATGAAAGCTCTTTTGCAGATTCTACCAAGAAAGAATGGGACAAACGTAGGGAGTGATAAAGAAAAAGGGAAGAAAAACCTTGGACTTCACTTTATTTTGTTGGTTCAGTTTTGAACATTTTCTACTAATTCAGAGAATGCCCCTAACCAGTATATTTTTACCTTGTTTTATACTTTTTGATTTCTATTAGCTTGGGATATTGTTTATTAGACTATCAATAGTGTAAGATGTTGAATATGAATACATTTTGTAACCTGTAGGGTATAACACAAAGGATACAACCTAGTACATGGTATCATAAATGTACATATATTTACCAACCTTTGGTTCAGTATTTCCTGAAGGAAATGATTTTGGCTAATAAAACTCAGGCAAACATGGTGTTAAAAAAGCAATCAAAGAGCTAGGGAGAGTGCACAGCTCAGTAGCAGAACACTTGCCTGTTAGCATGTGCAAATAGTGGATTCAATCTTTATCATCACAAGAAAATAATAAACAAGCAAAAACCAAAATTACATGCAACTGTATATACTTATAAATATCTAAATAACTCATGAGTAGAAAATAAAGGACATTTTAATCTTTAATTCTTAAAAGCTAAATTGTTCTGAATGCTAATATTAAATTAATAAATCATATAGAGCAGACATCTAGCTGTGTTTCAGCCCAATACTAGACAAAACTACAAATTTCCTATAATCTAGAATTCCCATTATTTCTTTAGCTTAAATAGTGCTAAAAAATTAATAACTGGACAATTCGTAGGATAAATGAATAGCTCCACTTGAAAAATTCCCCCACAAAGTAGGATATTAGTATAATGAGATTATAGCCCAAACAAAAGACCTATTCCTCTTTAAATGACCATTTATTATCCCCATAGGAATAATCTTGTAAAGGAATGAATACCAAATTCTAAAGCTGCTTAATTATTCAGGAAAACTCCTTAATTATGGTGTTTAAAAACATTCCACCACCATGAGCAGGAGCTCTGTGTGGCCTCAGAGAACATGTAATATCTGTTCAAAGAAATCTTTCTTTAGCTGTGTCATCTATGACTAAAATTCCTATACTGACCCTTTGTCTACTGTAACTACTACCAAGTGTTTCAGCTGTCATTTGTTGAGCACTGACTATGTGTAGGCTTGAAAAAAGCAGATGAACCACCCATAGTTGAACCACTCAGGCTGAATTAGTTGCTAACAGTATCATTTAAATTTAAAATGATGTATATTCAAAATTACTCTTGGACTTTCTCTAAGTCATTCATTAAACATAGGTAATATTTTTGTCTGCCAAATTATCTCTTAATAAATCAACAAAGCCAGTCTTCCCTATAGGATTGGAACTCTCTCTTCCCTTACCTGAGGAAGTGAGAAAAAATGAGGGCCACATGTAAAAGTTAGATGTGAATATAACGTGATTCTATTTTTAAATAGCTTGTATCACAGTTGGCAGTAAAATAAATTAACTCTTTTTTTCTGTTTATGTTGAATGCTTTCTGTGTCATGTAGTTCTTATGTGGACTCAGTTAACTTATATGTAATTTTACATGCATGTGTTTAAAATTAAAGAGCATTCGCATCACAAGCATTCCAAGGCTGGACTGGCTGACTTGATAGCTTACTTACGGACTCAAGCCAAGACCTCAGACTCTAATTTGGGAGATTGGAGATCCTGCAATGCAAACAAGTAATCAAGGAGTCTTTAAACAACTGGCTGCTTATGTCTAATGCCCAAGCTCAGTACTATCTTATTTATTTATTTTTAAACAGAACAGAAAATCTTGGAGAACAGCCTTTGTAAGAGAGAAATCACACTGGTGGAACTCTTAGCATACTGATTATCCCCTCACTCCATTGTTCTCATAATAAAAATTGAGTGATGCTTTTAAGAGGAAGAAGATCACATACACTTTGTAGACAGTGACTTTGGATACAGTTTAGTCTCCAAAGAACTTCTAAATTCTATTTTCCTCAAGACTAAAAAGAGAACAAAGCCTTGGGTTCTGGTCATAAAATAAATACTACTTAATATTCTCCGTTTATGCCACATTGCTAGTTTTGCTCACATTTCTTCTCTTAGCCTCAGTTTTGACCAAAGCCTTCTCTAAATCACCATATCTTTGAAGTCTTTTTCTATTGAATAATAGAGCTAAGCAGATTTGTGGTGCGTTTTTAACTTTTCCAACACTTCTACAACAGCACCCATTTACCCTCCCAGCAGTCAAATCTGATTTTCCTTATTTACTGATGCAGAATATGATCAGACAGATCAAGTGGCATATTTCAGGTTCTGAAGCTATCCAGCATCTGACAGGAACTAGGACTCGAATGTTTTAGCTTCTAATTCTGTGCTTCTTCATCCAAGCTGAGCCCTGGTAGCAAATGGTGGAAAAGTTCGTCTCCTAAAATAGCTGGAAGAGAGGATTCTGAATGTTCTTGTCACAAAAAAGTGAGAAATGTTCAAGTTAATTGCTTTGACTTTTCATTATGCAATGTATATAAGTATCATTGTACCATGTACACAAGTATAAAGCATTATATTCTGTCCCACCAATGTGTACAATATTTGTGTCAGTTTAAATAAAATAAAACTATAATGAAAAAAGAGAAAGAAAAGGGCAGTCTTTTATTGTCTGAAGTTCATGAGAAAATCTCATGAGATACCACTTTCTAAGTTCCAGACTCATTCAACAGCCTACTTGACATCCCTGTTTGGTAAACAAACATCTCACTGTTTTGTTTTTGTCATTGTAGCTTTTAACAAAACAGATTTATTTGGAGTATAATTGACCTGCTGCATATATTTAAAGAGTGCAAGATAATGAATTTTAGCTTGTATTTACATTCATGAAACAAACACCACAATTAAATGAATGAATACATCACAAACTCCCCCAAAGTTTCCTTGTAGACCATTACAATTTATCTTATATGCCCCAAAACAGAACATTTATTTTTAACTTTGGACATCTCTCTAACTTAGATACCCCTGTTGTATGAGATTGGATCACTATTTACCTTATTGTTAGAACATGCTATTACCAAGCACGAGATAGTCAGAACCCATCCACTTTTCCCTGTGACCACCTGCCTAGAATGAACCATAAGGTCTACAGTGCAGCTGTGTAACTGGTCTGTGTGTATCCACTCTCCCTTTAACGCACTTGATTTTTTTAGCTAGTAGCTCACACTGTTCTATACAAATTCAATTAAGTCACTCTCTTGCTCAAAATTCTGCCAAAGCTTTTCCACTGTCCTTAATTTACAATGCACACCCTTCATCACATCTTACTAGGTTAGTTGTAATACCTGCTAACCACCTCTGGAAGGTTCCCTCTTCTCCTTCCTTATCTCTTCACCCTCTCCCACTCACTACATTCCAGTTTCTAGGACAAGAAATGTATATTCCTGCTTCTATGTATTTTTACCTTCTTTCACATATCCCTTGAACACTCATTCTCTAGTTTTATGTGGCTGGCACCTTCGTGTCATTCACGTCTCAGCTTGCATATTATCTTTTAGGAAAAATCTTCTCAGATCTCACCATCCCTACTCCCAGTCCTCAGGTCATCCTCTGTTCTGCTATTTTATAGCACTCTTAGTGCTCTGAGTTACTTTCATGTTTCAGGTGTGTCTCTATCTGGACCTTTCATTAGAATATAAACTCTGAGAACTTGCTTCACTCTGTTCTTCTGCACCTAGAATGTTCTAATAGTTTTCATACATTACATATTAACAACACTCCTACAAGAAATGAGTATAATCAGCAGTTTTTTAAGGAAGTAGAGGCTTAAAGAGTTTAATTTTCTCAAAATCTTACAGGGGAGAAATAGTAACCCCACAAACCCTTTGATCTCTCTGTATGCTGCTCAAACAAATGGATTTCTGTCTTTTACATTTAACAATATTCATGATGCCTGTGTTTAAATCCTAGTTGTATAACTCTGAAGAAGTGGTAGAGTTAATCCTGTCCAATTTGGCTTCCTCATCTACAAAAGGAGGGTTAATGTAGTTTGCATGTTAACTATGGTATGAGTTCAAATTTACCCAAAACAGTAGTTTTTAAATTGCAGTATCTGTGTCAGCTGAGAAATTGTTAAAGAAAATGCAATTTTTCAGGCCTACTGCATAACCACTGATACACAAACTCTAACAGTAGGTATTTTATCCATCTTCCAGGTAATTCTAACACACTAAGCTTCCAGACTCACTGGTAGGAAACCTTTCAGTTAATATTTGACACCAAATAAGTGAAAATAATGAGGTTATTAACATAGGCAAGTAAATAGTCCAATGATACTCTTACGAGAATATTATTGACAGGTTGGTAGGATAATTTCTTTTCACATGAGACTGTTCCTTACATTTCAATATATTTAGCCTTCCTGGGCCTTGTGTACTAAATATCAATTGCAACTCTTCTAAATTTTATGACAAAAAAAAAATCTGTCTTATGCTCCTAGCCAAAACAAAAACAAAAACCTATTGTGGGTTAAACGACTTAGTGCTGTTCCGAGTGAAGAACCCTAGTTTACTAGGCAGAATGGTGCTCCAGTAAGTTTTCTTGCTCAAGTTCCAAATAGACTTCTGGCAAGAGGATTGCGGGTGTGAATTGAAAGAAATTTAAGTGGAATTGCAACACTGATATTTTGGAGCTGCTAAATTGTCATTTTATTGGGCTCCAGAGGGAAAGAACAGATGAGTCAGAAATGGTTCTGCCCTTGAGATTCAGTATAAATGGAGGAGTTAAAGTAATTGCAAAAATAATTACATCACATAGAATAATGGACTTCTCTAAGAGATAGCAACCAATACAGTAGTTTTGGAAGGGTGACCATGAGCCACGTGGTAAAGTAGGCAAGACTGCTTGGGGGAAGCAGTAGTTGAGGGCATAAATAAATGCCTTTGGCTAAATGCACTGATAATTTGAAGTGAATAATCACTATGCACATCTCTATGGGTAATAAGAGCATATATTATATGTATGTAGGTGAAAATGAGAGACACAGAAACATGACAAAATTGTAAGTGAAAGAAAACTGTGCAGAACTAACAACCCAATGTTGCCCTGTACAACCGAGAAGAGTTGTAAAAATTGTAGCACCTCCTAACATTGCAATTATGCTGGTAAATTCATGTTAATACAGACCAACATTACTATTTATCATACAACAAGAAATTCCAATAGCCATAACCCAGTGCTGTCTTCCTCATCAGTGATGGAGACATTTGTTCTCATAGAATTGAAGAAGAGTTTGGGTTCGGAGTATAGCTCATGGTAGCATGCTTGCTTAGCATGCATGAGGCTCTGAGTTTGATCCTTTGGCCTATTATCAATCAATCAATCAATCAATCATAAACTATTAGCAGACAAAACTAAATACTTTCAACTTGTACTATTATGATGCTGTCTCCAGAGCTATTATAACTGTCAAAATCTTAAAGAAGTGCATTGTAGAAAGTGAAGAGTGATTGTAATGTGCAACCTGTTTGAGAGATGTTTTGGGGTCTCCTTAAGGTTGGTATGGCAAGATACTTGAGTGCCAACCACAATCAATTGTTAAGGAAATGTTTGAAAAGTATTACAAGATCACAATTAGCAGGAAATAATACTAGTGAATATTTAGTAATAGCTACCTTGGAAAAGTACTAATTTGTTGCTACTATTTCAACCTTAACTATCCCATATAAATCCCCATGTTAAAGTTTGAGTCTCAGATCATTGTACTTTTAATGGTGGTAGAATATTTCAGGAGGTGGGGCTCGGCCTGCTAGATACACGTCCTCAAATGGGATTGTGGCATTCCAGACTCTTTTTTCTACTTGGCGATGAGGTAAACACTCTTGTTACAACATATGTTCCTGCCTCACTTCTGCCCCAAAAGCATCCTGGCCAGATAAGCATGGACCAGTTTAACTGTGAGCCCAAATAATTTTATTCTCTTTAAAAGCTGATTTATATTAGATATCTGCTATAGTAACAGAAAAGTGATTAGCACATGTGACATTGGAAAAAATTGCTGTGAATATTTCGTATTATTCCGTCAGAGATTATTATTATTTAATAAACAGTATAACAATCTATATTTTTAAAGAACATTTGCTATTGAAATGTTTGATTTATACTTAGAGATACAGTTCTCCAAAACATAGTCTTCCATCTTGATTATATATTCTCTCCATTCTGACACAGACTGGAAGTAATAAGTTGTACTTTAAAAGTTGTTAATTAATTCTGGGAGAATATAGCGGGGCAGCTCATTCTCCAATAGTTTCCAGGCTCTCCACTTGTGCCCTAATCAGTACTCTAAAAGCAAGATACACTACCTTTTATTATAGGAGACAATTTGAGTGACTCCTCTTGCATGCAGAACAATTGCTGCAACATTGATTGTATTTCCTTCTCTCTTCAGTTGGCTCCAAGCACTGCAAATAAGGCTAGCCACGAGGTACTGGTATGTAATCTCTAAAGCCATCAGTCTCCAGTTTCCTTGCATAGTGCTCTCTGTAAAAGATATGAGCACATTGGGATGACAGAGCCAGTCAGCTCCAGGAATGTCAACTGGGTATGAGCCTCGGAATAAAGAGGCTATGCGTTTCCAAGGCACAACAGTTTACAGAAACTGAAGCAACAGCCTTCAAAAAAATTCAGTTGCTATCTTAATTGTACTATACAGATGAATCCTTTTCCATGTCATTCTCTCTGTATTTTGCAAAGATGCTTTTCTCCCTACCTGGCTAGTCAGCTCATATTACTCACATAGTTCTCGCCATCCTCACTGTCACTCATCCTCAGGCCACCCTCTTCTTCACAAGACAGTAAATTCTCAGAGAGGCCTAGGATCAGGACCTTCATCCCCATATCCCCATGGAGATTGGATTTAAGATTCCTTGGCTGCCCTTAACTTTGAAAATGTCTTGGTGTTTTACTCTCACCCTAGGTTGCATTGCTGGGTTGCATTGCAGGTGGTAGGTTGTAATTAACTTGCAGGATTCCAATAACATTTCAATGGGATTATAAATACAGCTTGTTGGATTGTGAAGAAGACCAGAAAGGGCTTACAATACTTAGATTACAATACTCAATACTTGGGTTTATAATATATTATGACACAGTCTCTGAAGTTATGAGATAGCATGTCAGTCACATGTTATTAGTTACAAATAAGTTCAAAGTCTACCATTGCAGAAGGAAGGGGTGGAGACTTAGTCACCATCTCTTCATGAAAATGCCACTAGGCTTCAGAAATACATATAGCATGTGACATATTGTTGGTTTTACCTTTGGAAAATCTGATCCTCCACAGTCCCATATATTTACTGAGAACTTACTATGGGGCAGGTTGCACACACTGGGAATGTAATGAAGAAAGTCAAAATCCTTTTACTTGCGAGGTTTCCATTTTATTTTCATCATCTGAAGATTGGGGAGATGACCAATAAATAAGCAATGCACTGTTGGACAGATATTAGGGCTTTGATGTGTGCTGTGAAAAATATTACAGAAAGTGGAGTTTGGGAACTTTTCTACAAAAGGACAGCTGGGGCAACTCTATCTTTATCAGAGAACTTCATGATGAAAAGGACAGTCATTTGGAGATTTGGGTAGAATAGAGTTCTAGACAGATGGAAGAAGAAATGCATAGCAATGAGGTAAGAACGAGGTTGGCATGGATGAGGGGTTGGCAAAGGTCTGGTGGCAGGAGCACAGTAAATGAGGAAGAAAGTGGTAAAAATGTGGTCTGAGAAGTAGGTTGGAATAGAGACTTCAAGGTCAAGACATGAAATGTGGATTTTGTGCCAGCCCTCTTGTAAACTCCTTACGAGGAAGCCCTGCCCTTCTTACTACTCACTGTTGGAACTCCAATGCCCAGAGCTTTGCCTAACATAAATTGATATTTGTTGAACAGAGAATGAATGCCTCAGCACCACCCCTTCAGCCACCACTTGCCTACATCCTAAGGCAAACTCAACATAGTGAGAACATTTTCCATGATGACAGAGCAGTGACATCTCACTTAACATCTTTAGCTTAAGACTGGCTGGACTGCTAAACTGCATCTGTTGCCACCTAAATGAAGACACATAATAGGGAACTAATTATAATGTGCCCTGTTCTGCTCTTGAATAATTAAATGTTTTATTGCAATGTTGCAATTTGAATTTATTATCCTTTACTAGGGAACAAAATTAAGCATAATGAGAGCTGTTAGTCTCCTAGTTCTGCCTATATCCTATACCTTCTATCATTTTTACCACTTTGATTAATGAGTTTAATTTACTTTGACTCGGATATGAAATGAATTGGTAGAGGGAGGAGGTAAGACTAAAAATCCTTTTAATTAGACTAATAATGCCAAACCTGCATGTGTTAACAAGGATCCATTGTTAATTAGCTTGTGTGGGTATTTCTGGCAAGGTAGCAGAGCAGCTCTGAAATATGCTTAGTGGTACTAGACCTGTTGAGCTGACAAACAGAATGACATTATACATTCCTTCAAACGAAGAGTCTTTAATCTTTCAAGGTATAGTGTTGCATATCATGGATGGACACTTCTCTAACTCACAGGGACATTTTGGTTTTTGCTTACTTTCCAGGCCCATACTGGTCCTTTCTTTACCATGGACTATGCGCTCTGACTGTTGGTTGGATGTGGCCCATGGAAAGGCTAACAAGAGATTAGGAAATAGCAATCTGCCCTTATCTACAGAGAATACATTTTAAGACTCCCCGTAGATGCTTGAAACCACAGACAGAACTGAACCCTATAAATTTAATGTCTTTGCTACCTTAACTAAGCACTTAGCATAGAGTGTGGCTATAAATTTGCAATTTAAAATGTGGTGGCAAAACTAGCATGAATTTCTTCTTCCTTTTCCACAATTTTACATGTAGAATATTTATTCTTACCGTATATCTTAACAACCAAAGTACACAATTTTTTTCTGTCTTTAAATTGAGAATTTTCATTTTTTCATTTAAAGGAGGCTTCTCTTATACCTGCTCTTATAACTTGGGGCTATTATTAAGCAAAAGAAGAGTTACTTGGAGACAATCACTGTTATACATGACGTCTATCGGATAAACAAGACAGCTATAAAGTTACAGACAGGTGGGTGGTGTTACCTGAGAGGATATACTGGACACAGGGATGATTACATCCTGAGCAAGATGCAGCAGGATGGCATAAGATTTTGTTATGCAACTCAGATGGCACTCATTTGAAACCATATGAATGGTTTATTTTTGAAAATTTCCATTTAATATATTTAACTGTAGATAACAAACCACAGAAAGTTAACCTGTAGATAAGATAGGACTCCTGTATTTATTTCTTATCTCCTACCACTCTCCCACTACAAGATCATCAGATTCTGCCTTTGAAGCTGGCTGTGTCCCTTGCCCTAAGCTCACTAATTCTTAAGAAAACTCTCTCCACACAATGGTCATTCTCTGGATTCTGCTATATCTCTGTCCTTTTTTCTCCTTCAGGACTCTTGCACTAGCTCCTGTGGCTCTCCAACCCTTATCCACACCTTTGTACATAATTCCTTTGGAAATAACTTTTCTTTGCAGTCTTCTTTGAGTTTGTTGTTTCTTACTGGGACTTGACTGATGTTTCTTTGTCAATACCAATGTTTGATTTATTTTATTACATTTAAATTGTTTTATGCATTTCAGTAAAATTGATCACACCATTTGAACAACTTTTTACATTCTCTTTTAGATGATATTGAGTTATATTTAAAAAGTTATGCATGTTCATGACCGGCGCAGCCCCCCAATGAGACAGAGGACGCTCTTGTGGGTAACAGGTAACTACCGCTTTATTGTTGCGGGCTCTGGCTTATATATTCGGCCATGACCAATCACAGGCTGCCACAGGGAGGCAGGGTTGGGATGGAACGCGGGCTCTGGCCAATATACCCAGCTGTGGTCAATCAGGAGTTGCCACAGAGTTAGCACGGGGCGAATATGGAGTGAGCACGAGGTGCACACGGGGTGGCTAATTTGGAGAGGGACGTAGCGCATTGCGGAAGCTGACGTGGTCCTTAGTCCCGGGTGAGGTATGGTATGTTGAGCGCCTGCGCCCAACATGTTCACATACAAACTTTTTCTACTGCCAGTATTTGCAGTAATAAGAAATCAAGTGGGGTGTTTTGGTTTGGTTTGGTTTGGTTTGTGTGTGCATGCAGAGTAGGAGGGATGCCATCTTTAAAAGGTCTATCCAAAACAGACTTTCAAAAATACAAACTTCCCAAAATATATTAAATAAACATGCTCTTGAGTAAATTATGCTCTTGAGTCATTATTTTTAAAATGCTACATCATGGATGTTCAGGATTTAGCTCAGTGGTAGAATGCTTGTCTAGCAAATAGAAGTCCCTGGGTTTGGTCCTCAGACCCAAAATAAATAAATAAATAAATAATAAAATAACACATTAGATTTTTCCTGAGAAGAGTACACTGATTTGAACGCTTACATGTGAAGTAGATACTAGAAATTTGTAGTGTTATGTAAGTGCATGTATTTTGTGTATATGAACAAAAATATTCAAATTTTCTGTAACTACAATTGAAAAAACATGATGAAGTTTCTTAGCAGCTATTTCTGAGTGTTGGTCATTGAATCCCACTCTGAATGTGTGGCACTTGGGTCTTTAAGTGGAGAGTCATTAGGTCTTTGTCTCCTTCCCATCTTAAATTTGTATGTACTTTCTAGAGGTTTCCGTGGGTTCTGTGTGTCTCAGCTTGGGGTGGAGATGATGGATCCTGCTAGTAGACGTCCCTTACCTATTTTGGTCTTTAAGACTTTGCTAATGGATTTCACTGGCAACAGAAATGGGGCCACTGAGAAATTCACCACTGGGATGTACACAGCTCTGTGCCTAGCCTTTTCTCCACATTCTAGCTATACTTTCTTAACTGGATGATTCTTTGACATTAAATATAATACTATATGCAGAATTCTCTACACACACATTGTAATGATTTATCGAGATTTTGTATTCAGGACAATAAGGACTATGGGCACTTTGTTTCCCAAACACCTAATACAGTAGCTTCAACAGACATGGTGAGACAATGAGTGAAGAGGAACTCTTAGAGGTAAGAGATAAGTTAAATTACAACCATTGTTTGAAATAAAGACTTCAAAACACTGAAGTAATGGTGGAAACTTTAAAAAGAATTTAATTTTGATGAAGATGGGAGGAAATGAAAGTGGGAAGTGAAGAAGAGGCTTTTAACTGCACTAGGTATTTGTGAGATGGAGCAGGCAGAAAGTTTTAGATGTCTTGTCGCTATTCTGTCTTTAGAAGTCAAACCATGGCAAACATCCTAGAGTGGGAAGATTGGCCCCTCAAACCCAAAATGATTGTCGGAATTCAGGTTCAGTGTATTTTCACCCATCAATGACAAGAGTACACACTAACAGCTCTTGGGCACTCTCACATCAACAAATAATTCCAGTTAGCATGCAATGCCAGGGGGGAATCTAGGCAATAATAAAAAATTTCCAGCTGTGCCCTCAGCCTTGGGCACTCAGAGCCTCTCTACGAAGGTTTACAAGCCAAGTTCTCTTCAAACTGAGGAAGACGCATCTGGGAAGTATCTCCCAGGCTTGACACTTGTGCTTTTAAGCATTTTTCCCTTTCCGGATCTGCTGGCTCAATTAGGAGAAGTATTGCATAATAGCCTGACCCTGAGCCAAGGACACAGACCCACAGAAGCCTAGAGTACTTGGGCACAAAGCTATAACTTTATGGGGCTGAGTCTGCTGAGCTAATCAGTTTCCTAGGATGGACGGAGGCCTGGTGAACCTTGTGTCCTGTGATTTTCTTGAGATGTAGACTGTGCAAATGAAGCAGTCATTTGTGTTCCCTTCATTCCACTGGGCTTTTCACAAGAGCTCACCAAGTTGTGTTGTACATGGAACCAAGGGCTTTCCATGGCTCCAAATAGTGAGGTGTGGGCTCCTCCTGCCTGAAGAACCAAGTCACTCTGTGATTTGTATGAATCTGCATTGCTATCAGATAATAACACAGAATCTATACTTGGTCAAATTTTCTTTATTATAGGAACAACCTGGCCTACTTTGTTTATATTCACCCTTCAGATGGTGCCTGACAGTTAGAAGGTTGGCTGTAGAGGCTGTCAGGTGAAAGGCACTGGGTTAAAATTGGTGAGGACTGTTCTGGGCTACTGTCATCACTCCAGTTCGTAATGCTGAGGGAAGGCTCAGGTACTCCTCTCTAGAGAACTTTCCCTGACCTCACGATGTCCTCTATTCCCTAGTATGTCTTCAATACCTTTCTCCTTGGCTCTAGTAGTGCTGCCACCTTTATTTACTCCAGGAAGCAGTTGAATAAGGTCAAAGTGCACCCATCTAGAGAGCAGAACAAGAGTATAAGGATGCTAATGTTCCAATAAAAATATTTCTCATCACTTTCAGTTTAAAGTATCAATTTCCATGTCAATACAGTCCTGCTTAGTAACTCTCTTTGGTTTTTAAGCCTAATCAATTCTGGGTTTCCCTCTTCTGGATCTCACAGGACCGTCCCAATACTTGCCAGAGGCAGTCCACAGCACTTCTTGGCCCCTTGCTGCCCTCGCTCACTCTTCCCTGGTGTCCCTTGCTCTGTTGGTCCCTGACAGCCCCATACTGGTTTCTGGTGAGGTCCACATAGCCCTGCTTCACTGCTGAGGTCTGTGGTACTCCCCACTGTTTTCACTTGATGTGATTTGAAGACCAGAAATGCTTGCTACCTCTGTGAGTGCAGCAATTAATTTAGATACTTTTCTGATACAGAACTGCTGTTCACTTTCAAAAGAAGGTGGTTCTGTACACATTTTGTCTTTTCAATAACCTTAGCAATTCATAGCCACAGATTCTGCATGTCTGCACAGTTACAGCTCAATCTGCTTATTCCTTATGAATTATGAATCTATTCATGGATGAGGATGTATTTTTCACTCCAAAATTTGCTCATTTAGATTCTTTAAGTATTGTATTAGAAGGGAGTAAGATTGATAACCATATTTTATTGAAGTTTTAAATACCTAAACATGTCAATATTGAATTAATAAACATTATATTAATACAGTATATGCAGTACTGTACTGCAATACTAATACAGCAATATGCACTTCAGGTATATGTAATTATTATTGTTGTTTTTAAGTAGAGTAGGATTATAAGTAAAAAACCATAATGAACTTTAAGTCTTGTTTTTTAAATCAGCTTGATTTACAAAGAAAAATAGACTTAATTCATATCAACTATACATTTCTACTTTAAGAAGAAAACATTTACCCTGAGGCAAGGAGAAAAAGAGAATCCCAAATTAGTTGGTATTGAATGCTTAAATCCTGGAATATTGCAGAGAGATGATTATGTGTTTTGGATTATTCCTGCTGTTTTTATGCTTTGCAGATTGAACACCTTGAAGGCAAACTCAGAATTTCAGTAAGTCAAATTTTGAATTTTGTTTTTTGCAATAACTGAAAGCAGAGGGGTAAACAATCCAAACAGATGATATAAAATAATTTCAACTATGGAATGTTACATATTTAATCTCCTTTAAATGACTCCTTTGATTATGTTTCACCTAAGTTAATTTATTTTGTTTTTGGAAACAGGGTCACACTATGTAGTTCAGACTGGCCTTGAACTCACAGAGATCATGCTATCTCAGCCATTTGAGTGCTGAAATTACAGGTGTGTATTACCATGCCTGGCTGTTTTACCTAAATTTATATTTAAATTGATTAGAATATTAAGTGAGGGATGTGCTAAGCTATGAGGTAAAAATAAATATTGAACAGAATATAGATGTAAATTAGGCTCAGAATCAAGATGTAATTCTATTTATTCTTACTCTGTAACTTCTAATCAGGTTAGTATATTACAGAAACATATTTAATACATTATTTCAGAAAGCTTTCTTCAGATGAAAACAGCTCATGAATGCTGTCACAAAACAACCAAATACTAACTTTTATTTCACCAGTCTACATGCATAATTAATGTACCAATTTGATCCATACTTCAATCAAACTTGGTAATTTACCCTTGCCCCAAATAACCTACAGTTTTCAACTCTATGTTATGTTTTCTTTGCCAGATATACTGTCTTTGCCTTTGTCACATGATTCAAGTCACGAGGGCATGGGTGAAAGGCCTTCTGGTGTTTGGAGCTTGAAAGAACTGACAACACATCAAAACAAAACAAAACAAAAACTCCCAACAACCCTCAATAACAGCCAGTAGTAATTGTGCCCTCCTTTGCTCAGGGATCAACGAAGTGTGTAGGCTTTTTCTGTGCTGTCTCCTAACATTTTGCTTTGTAGTGAGATTTGGAAACTGTCAGAAATATTTAAGGCCCTGCAGAGGAAACAAACTGAATTCTTGTCTCAAACAACAGAAAGTATTGCACAATTTTATAATTTGAGAAATCAAAGACTCCAGGCACGGCAGAGAAAAACAGAAACAGTAATTTTCAACAAGAAAGGCTAGGTAGAGCATTTACCCTGAGTAAATAAATAAGGGACAATTTACGAGCCATCACTGTTTCCTGTTTCAAGCATGTTTTATGGCTTCACACAAGTACTAAAGCATGTTTCACAAACCTTACAATCAACGCAAGACTCGTGATTGAGGGTTACACACCTCAGATGGACTCAGCCCAGCTCGATGCCACAAAATAGACAATAATGTCCTCCTTTCTTTATTGAGCATCAGAAAATACATTACTTCTGATCTTTAACTTGGAAGAAAAGACAAAACAGCAGCATAGAATGTCACTGGAGACCATCACATTCTGTACCACTTGAATCATCATAGGGATCGGCTTATACTTCTACCATATGATTTGTTTCTGTTTCCTATGTTATGTTTTATTTTTTAAATCTTATTTTAAAGAAGGTAAGATTTAACATAACAAAAAACAATATAAGAAAACAATGTGGGGGCTGGGGATTTAGCTCAGCGGCATAAGCGCCTGGCTTGCAAGCAGGCAGTTGTGAGTTCGATCCCTGGTACCGATAAAAAGGAAAAAGACAAAAAAAAAAAAAAAAAAAAAAAAAGAAAGAAAGAAAGAAAGAAAGAAAACAATGTAAGAGACACAGATTTCAAAGCAAGACAACCAGAGCTCTTCACTATCATATTGTCTCTTCTTTTCTTCAAAATACTTGTCCATATCTTCACATACATTGAACTCATACAGAATAACATAGTATAAAACTGATCAGGATAGGATGATGAAGGCATTTTAGGTCTTCAAGAACAGACAATAAAGAAGTCAACAATGGCTGTCATACTGTCTCTCATTCTCCTCAAAATAGCTGTCTATATCTTCACATATGTTGAAATTAAACAAAATGAAATAGACTAAAATCACTCTGAACAAAGAATAATAGTATTTCTGGATTTCACATAATGGCACTAAGGAATCAGCACTGGGTACATTAGTGTCTTTTTCTTTAAAGTAGTTGTTCAGTTCATCATGCATTGTATAATCAGTTCTCATAAACTGCTTAGAAGTTCTATGCATGCATGAGTCTCTACATGTATATCTATGCTTTGTATATTAGAGGGAAAAGCAAAATAAAGCAGGACAAAACAAAACAAATTCCTAGAAAATATGAAACAAAAAAGACATAAAAACACAATACAAAGTGATCTACAGTGGTTACTATGATGTCTCTTGTTAGCTTCAATAAACTTGTCTAAATCTTCAGGCATAGCATAATTGAACACAGCAGTACATAAAAATATTAATAAAAGCAAAACATTGAGACATTATAAGACTTCAAAAGCAGGTAATAGTCAAACCAGAGTGAGTATCTTAGTGAGTCTAGTCATCTTCAGACTATTTGCCTATACTCTCAGACTTAATACTATCAATCATAACAGATTCAAATAAAATCTGTCAAGACAAAACAGTGATCTAATAAACCAGATTCAAATAAGATCAGTCATAATAAGACAGTGTAAGTTATACAAGGCTTCAGATTAAGTTAATAGGAAATTAAGGATGGTTACCATAATATATCCTGCGTTTTTGGAATAGATGTCTGTGGCCTCAATCTACTACAATCTAGACTGGAACAGAATATAACAATGTCTTCTGCCTTTTTTTTTAAAAGTCAATTCCTACCATTTCTCTTTCACAAGGTGCTTTGTACATTTTGGGTCCCACTAACTCCTTTAGTTTTTAGATTGGGCGGGGGGGGGTGGTGGTTAACCTGCTATTTACATAAGTGGATCTGAACCTTTTTACCCCTGGGCTTGATCTGAAGTTATACCCCTTTACCTACAAAAGCCTCAAGGTTGTTCTTGGACATACCTGAGTTGTTCTCCTCTACACAAAAGTGTCACATCTTTCCAATCTATCTGCAGCTGCTGGACAAATTGCCTCTATTTCTCTCTGGTTCTCTGTCAGATAGAGCATTGTTTTCTCATATTTGACTTTTGGTCCATACATCCTCTTTCAGGTTAATAATATATCCTATACAGAGCTTCTTGATGGACTGTGTCTCCTAACTACTCTGTCTGTGTTTCTTTTTGTTAGTGTATTAAGGCCATCTATGTTAGAGATTATAGCCAACCTTCTCTGCCTCATTTCTGCTATGCTATTTTTCTGCCATTGGTTTTCTACTTTTCTCCTTCATTCCACTGTCTGCCCCATTCACTGAGGCCTCTCTGCCACTGTACCTGAAATCCTTGTTGTTTTTTTCTCTCTGTCTAGAATGTCCTTCAGTACTTTTTGTAGGGTTGGGTTGATAGTCATGAATTCCCCCAGGTCCTCTTTGTCATGGAAGCATCTTGTTTCTTCATTAATTTTGAGAGACAGTTTTGCAGGTTACATCAATCTGGGTTGGAGGTTATTTTATTTTAGGGCTTGGAATACTTCCCTCCAAGCTCTTCTTGATTTGATGGTTTGTGTTGAGAAGTCTGTTTTGAATTTGATGGGTTTTCCTTTATGGGTGGTTTGTTTCTTTTCCCTGATGACTTTTAATATTCTGTTCTTGTGAGGAATTTCTGAGACCTCAATTATTATATGTCTGGGTGTAGATCTGTTTTGGTTGTAGCTGGCTGGAGTTCTGTATGTCTCATACATCTGAATATCATTTACTTTTCCTATACTTGGAAAGTTTTCCTTGATTATTTCTGTGAATAGCCTTTGTATTTTCTTTGTGTTTACCCTTGCTTCTTCACTCACATTTTTTATTATTATGTTACAGATTCTCTTGTCATCTTCTAGCCTTTGTATTGTTCCTGCCTATTTGTCTTCTATCCTTTGTATTGTTCCTTCCTCTTTCCCTGTTATTTTTAAGGGATCTTTCCTTTCATGATCACACAATGCAAAGCTATCTTCAAATTTTGTTAATCTATCTCTAGTTTTTGTCAGGCAATTTTGCCAGCTTTCAATGGAGTTCTTAATTTCCTGGTAATCTCTTTGAATCTGTTTCATCTATTCTAGGTTTTTTCATATTCTTCATCGAAGGTTTCTCTCCTTTTTTGTGCTTCTGTTTTCTTCCATCTGTGTCTTCTTGAGAGGTGCTTAGCATTTCTTTTATTAATCTTCTTATATCTTGCTTTACTTGTATTAGAATTTCAGTTTTGGGTTTGTCTATAATGTCATGAAGATATTTCTTTATGTCAGCTGATGCCGTGTCTGATATTGCATGTTTGGTGCCCTCAATCTCTTCTGTACTTACCTCTCCAGAACCCATTTTCCCTCAGTTGGGGGCTGGAGGCTTTTTCTTATTTCTTGTAATGTTTTGGTTTCTTCCATACAGGTGTATACTGGAGGTCTCAGCCCCTTACCATATTTGTTATGGTTCTTCTGAAGCATGCTGTTTAGAGATTTCTGCCCTTTCCAGTTTGCTATTGGTCACTGAGGCGCAAGCACAGGGATGTAGGCTGGCCTCTCCCCTCCAAGCCAGTCAACCAGCAGGGGCCTTCACCACGTTATTGTGTGCCTCACAGACAGAACCGGTTTGCAACACATTCGGGGACAATTTTGTCCCTGGCTATTGGGTCCCAGCCAGAGGTGTGACCCAGCCCAAGCAGATCCCATCAACCTGCTCTGGGCAGGGAGCTGTCAACTGAAGTCTCTGCAGTTCCTTGTTGAGGCCCATTCTGCCCAATTCCAATATGTTGTCTAGTCAGTCAGCCCCTCTCTCCTGGAAGACCAAATTCTGAGCACTCATCACAGGTTAGTACTTGTTTCCATGCTGGCTCTGTTCTCCGCTGGGCTTGCCAATCCCCTGCTTCTGGGCGACTGCAGCTCTGCTGAGAGCACCACAACCATGAGTCTAACCCCATTTGATTGATAGTGCCGTGACTATGAGGCTGACTGGCTCTAGTGAGAGCACCATGACTTCATGTCATAGTGGCTCAGTGTGCATCTGGCTCCAGCCTTGCATCCACGTTTTTCTTTTCTTTTCTTTCCTTTTTCTTTTCTTTCTTTCTTTTTTTTCTTAGTTTCTTCCTGGGTTATGAGAATCCCTCTCCTTTCATCTGTTCTTCACCATGGTAGTATATTCCAATGTCTGAGCTGTTATTCTCAGAGAGGTTTCCTACTCTGCTACTTATCGATCTGCCATCTTCTCTTGATTGGACCCTATGTTACATTTTGTACACTTGTCTTAATATCCCTACCAAATGCTAAGCAACCTGATATTAGAGTTGAGTTTTTCCTCTTTGGAAATACAATGACATAGCATGCAAATTAAGCCCCACACATGATCAAATCTCAAAAAGTATGTTTTGAATTGAATTTTGTCTGCATCATATAGATCTGCACCTCATGAAATATTTCTTTAATATTTATATAATAATATAATCAATTATCAGCATTATATTGCCTGGACTCAAGTCCTGGTTCTGTCACTTATTAACTATTTAATCTTGGATGATTATTTTTAGGCTTCAGTTTCCTCTTCTAATAATAGTGAGACTTAAATACTGTATGTCAATATATGTAAAATACCCAAAAATGTCCTGTTATGTAGCTGAGACTTGGAAAGTATTAATTATTATTAAGAAAAAAATTTTGACTATCTGCAAAATTACATTTAGTTGAGGTTATAAAGGAATAGCATATAATTGAAAAGTACACATCCCTCATGAGAGATATTTGTAAGAGATCAAAATATTATAAATCTTTTTCATCCATTTTCAAACAAGAAAATATGCAGATCCACCTGGAAATGTAGTCTCCAACTCTGAATAGAGCAGCTCTGTCCCTGCAAAATATGCAAATTAAACAGACAGGACTTAGCAATAAAGAGATACCCTGAGTAATGTCTCTCAGTGAGCTGTGTGATTTTTAGTTTGGGATATGAGATCCAGATGTGTAGTGTCATCTCTTTTGATGACATCTAGCACCATGTCATCAGAAAGTAGAAAATGACGACAATTTAATAAGGCATTAGCCTGGCTGATCAACAATTTAGACATTAATTTCTTATGATTAGGATTAAGTGATGAGCCTTACTTTGAAAAGCCCAAACACAGCAGTTGGCCTACAAACAAATCAATACTGTTTTTCTTCATGAGGACTTTACCTCTCTCTTTCCTCTTCCTTATCTTACTGTATTCCTCCACAACTCTAAAGATATGGCATGAAGAAGGAAAGGAAGTCACTGTCCAGTGTGGTGGGACTAATCAGATGCCCAAAGGTCCCTTTCCTTCCTTTTTTCTTCATTCTTGAAAATGACTTTGTCTATTTGATGTAGTTTTTCTATCATAAAAATTATTTAGTGGGGCATGTACTTTATTCAATCTTTAACACATTAAGCAGACCAAAAATAAGGATAGAAAGGAGTTTTAAAATGTTATTAATAATTTTGATTTCACAGCTATGTTTTAAAAGTTACTCCCAATAGAAACTATGCTTCTTTTCAGGCCCAAGGAGCATCTCAGAAAAATCTTCAGATTAGAAAATAGATAGGCTTGCTGGATTAGTAGGGAGGAAAGGAGGGATTTGTGTTAACTAGGTAAATTTTGAAAAGGTAGGAGGAAAGCTCAAAATAGGCCTAGGAGGACTGAGAGATGATATGGGTGGCCACGGACAGTGGAATATCTGTGGAAGGGAAAGACAGGTACAAAATGGTATCATCCCTTGGCACAAGCAAGGAGGAGAACAGTCAGCATCTCCTGTGAGCCTATTGGCACGCAGGCTGAGACTCAAACATACCTCCCCACTCCCTTGAGCAACTGGGGACAGAGGTCTGAGCATCTCTTGGGAGGATGGCCATATGCAATATAGCAAATGTGGGGGATTTCCTTCTATCTTCTGTTTGAAGGCAAATGTTGTTTTCATTGTTTTGCTTTGTTCTGATTGATTGTTTTGCTGTAGTCAATATTCTCTTTTGATTGATTTTTTTGTTTAAGGAGAAAAAGAAAAAACAGAGAAAGGGTACAAGTAATACAAAATTTTAAAAATATACAGTAAGAAATCACTAGTTAATAGATTACATATTCTAATCTTAGAAATAGTTGTTCAGTTTACAAAATTAAAGCATATAAAGTGGACTTTCAAACAGTGAGAGTGCAGTTTTGTTCAATGATCCAAAAAAAAAAACCTCAGTAATATAGTTATCCATCTTATACATTCAAACATATATGCAGTTATAACCTTTAGAGCACCTTCTTTTCTTCTCTTTTGTACAATGACAATTACACATTTTGGGTTTTATTACTTCCACAGTTATTACTTCTTCTGAAGAGAGTAAAACTAAATGTGACATATCAGAACAGAGTCAGTCAAATCAAAAGGATGGACATAATAGATAATGTAAAAACAAAATACAAGGTGACAACAATGGTTACCATACTGCCTCTTACTATCTTAAGAAGAATTGCTTATATCATCAGTTATAATAAAATTGAACAAAACAGTAGAGAATACAATCAAAACATTGGAGATTTTACAGGACTTTAAAAGAAGATAATAGTCAACCAGAGTGGGTGTCATAATGGATCTTATTGTCTTCACAGTTGTTGCCTATACTTTCGAACTTGGTACTATCAAGCAAAGAAGAATAGGGGAAAATCAGTCAAAGCAAGATGGTGAGGGCAATACAGGGTTTCAAATCAAGTTAATAGGAAATCAAAGTAGGTTACTATATTGTATCCTGCTATATTTTTATTTATTTTTCCCTTAATTAAAAAGATAAAAATAAAGAAGTAAATAATTTTTAAAAAGGAAAAAAGGGGGATTGAGATAAAAGAGGGCATAACAACAGAACAGCGCAGGTCAAAACAGAACCATTTAAGCAAAATAGTGTTTCACCACAAGATATCCTGACATAAAAATAGTTACCATAGTGTCACTTTCCTTGAAATCTTTGAGTATAACTTCGTATACTGTAGCACCAAACATATTAAGACCCTATAAAACCATTCAAGAGAATGACATTATTACAGGGTATTTAGAACTAATTTTTTCTGTATAATCTCCTTGTCTATAAAAGTTTTTGCTTATATTATCATATATAATAAAATCCAATAAGATACAACCTTTTAAGACTGATAGATGCAGAAGAATACAAGTTTGATGGGACTTCAAAACAAGAGGATACTAAATCAGCACTAGCTATTATGATGTCTTGTTTTCTCCAAAGTAGCTATTCCTACCATCCAGTCTTCTCTGCCTCATTTCTGTTGAGCTCTTTTTCTGTCATTTGTTGTCTGTCTTCTTTGCTTTCTGCTCCATTCATTGTGGCCTCTCTGCCATTATTTCTGGAATCTTAGTATTTTCCTTTTTTAGAATATCCTGCAGTATTCTCTGTAGAGTTAAATTGGTGGTTGCAAATTCCCCTAGTTCTTCTTTATCCTCGAAGCACCTTGTTTTTCCATCAATTTCCAGGGATAGTTGTGCAGGATATATCAATCTTGGCTGGAGGTTATTATCTTTCAAAGCTTGAATTATTTCCCCCCATGCTCTTTGTGATTTGATGGTTTGTGCGGAGAAGTCTGCTGTAATTCTGATGGGTGTTCCCTTGTAAGTGATCTGTTTCTTGTCTCTGATGGCTTTTAATATTCTGTTCTTGTATTGGATTTCTGGAATTTTGATTATTATATGCCTGGGTGTAGTTCTGTTTGGGCTGTAGGTAGCTGGGGTCCTGTATGCCTCATACATCTGAGTATCTTTACCATTTGCTAAATTAGGGAAATTCTCTTGGATTATTTCTGTGAAAAGCTTTTGTAGTCCATTTGTTTGTGTCCCTACTTCTTCTTTTATGTTCTTAATTCTTAAGTTATAGATCCTCTTATCATCTTCTAGCCTTTGTATTATTATTGTTTGTTTTTTTGTTATTTTTAAGAAGTTTTTCATTTCATGCTCCCATATTACGAATCTGCCCTCCAGTTCAGATAATCTATCCTTAGTTTCTTTCAAGCTGTTATGCCAGCTTTCGATAGAGTTTGTAGTTTCCTGGTAATCTCTTTGAACCTGCTTCACGTATTCTATGTTTTCTCTATTTTCTCCATCAAACAATTCTCCCCTTTTTTTCTGTTCTTCCATTCCACCATCTGTGCTTTCATGGGTGGTGCTTAGCATTTCTCTAACTATTCTACTTATATCTTGCTTTAGGTCATTAATAACTTCATTCCTGAACTTGTCTATGAGGCTCTGGAGATATTGCTTTAGGTCTATTGGTGCCATGTCTGCTATTGCATGTTTCTCAGGATTGGGGGCCGAGGACCCTTTCTTGTTGCTCCCTCTTCCCATATTTTTTGTTCCTGCTATACAAGAGTATATAGGAAGCCCAGTTTCTTTCTTTGTTGGTTACAGTTTGTTTGAGTTGCCCCGGCTAGGTGTTCCTGCCCAATGCAGTGTACTAGGGAGCCACAGACCTGGGCAGCCTCTGCTGGGCCCGCCCCCCCAGGTCAACCTACTGAAGGCTTCACTGCTAGGGTGCACCTCCAGGTGCTGGTACCTGGTTTGGGCTAGCCTACTGGGTCTTAAGTCAGTGGCATCACCCAGGCCAGGCACTCCCCACCAATCCCACTTGAGAGGGGAATGTATGCCTAGGACACTGCAGCGTCCTGTTCTGGCTAATCTACCCAGTCTCAGTATGTCCTTTGCTGAAGCCTCCGACTTTGTGGAAGGGTCTCTGATCCACTCACTCACTGCAGGTCGATGCAGGGCTCCCGGCCAGTCCTGCTCTCAACTCCATTCACCGCTTCCCACTCTCAGAGCTTTCGCACCTCTCTCCTTGCCATGCCAATTGGGATGCAGCAGCAGCTGAAGGAAATTCAAATCACAGCTGCCAGTGGCATGGGCTCCAGCTTCCATGCTGAGACCTTATCTGTTCCTGTTACATCATTAGGATTGCGTTTCCAGTTGGCTTCTCTTAGTTTAGTCCATTCTTAGGTCGGCAGGGTGTATTTCCCCTTGCTTAGGACTTCTCGCCCGGCACCATTCCTGGGTTTTAAGTGTGGTTTCTCAGAGAGCCTCCAAAGCTGCTGCTATCTATCCGCCATGTTCTCCCAGAAGTCCCTTTTGATTGATTTTATAATGTTCTATTTTTGGTTTGATTTCATTGTACCTAATTGAATGGACAACCATTGTGAAGATAATGGGATATGCTATAGTACCTAATACTGTTATCCCAGTATCCTACTGTGAAGTTCTGTACCAGTTTCATTGCATTGTCTTAATTAGCTTTGTTCTGTCTTGTTCTGTTGTATTTTATCACCTTCAAAATGAAATTTTTAAAAATGGTGTTATCATTTGTTTTCTTTATAAGTCTAAGAACATATCGATAGTTCTGTAGTTCTGTTGTTTTTTTTGAATAATATTTTTTTGAATAATACATTGTCCTAGACTTGGCAAACATTGCTTTTTTTTTTTTTTTTTTTTTTTTTTTTTGTCTTTTTGAAACAGGGTCTCACTCTACAGTTTAGGCTGGCCTTGAGCTCATTTTGTAGCTCAGGATAGTTTTGAACTTGTAACAATCCTCCTGCCTCCTCCTCTCAAGTGCTGGGATTGCACATGTGCACTTTCACACCTGGCTGCATCCATTTATTATGTTAAAAATTGTTTAAAATGACAATTTAGAGGAATATACTCTAATGGAGCTCTTGGTCCGCCACCTCTTTTATTCCCAGCCATGTAACTGAGATCAATACCAAAAAGCTATGACTGGGAGGAAACATCACAGGCCATACCTAAAATCTGAGCTGGAAGATCAGTAGAAATCAAATTCTGCCAAACAGAGTGGAAAATTTTGGTTATTACTAGCAACTCTAGTACTTACTGTAAACAGGGTAAATATGATTTTTGTATGCAATGCAGTAAACAAGAAGAAAGAAGGGAGAGGACAAGTGAGGGGAACAGACAGGGAAAAAATGAAAGAGAAAGTGAAAGATTAGTCAATCCAACAAAGATTATAGGAATGTTAGGCAACCAGAACAAGCACACTGATTCATAGGTAGTAGATAGCTGGAAAGAGTTGTGAGAGGGTCCCAGAACACGAGAATGAGAAGATGAACATCCCAACTGAGGAAACAGCCTTAGCAAGTCTCACAAAGGAGAAAGAACATAATCTTGTTGGTAATCTCAGAAAAGATCTTTGTAGGGAAAGACTCCAGTTATAGCATTATGTGTCTTCTAATGAATTTTTGACACTCAGGAGAAAAAAAAACCAGAACCTTTCCTCTTAATACACTGCAGTTAAGATAATCTGCATCTGAGACCAGAGAACATGGCGGACAGACAACAGCAACTACCAGAGGCTCTCTGAAAGGTTCGGCTCAGAGGCCAGAAATAATGCGGACTAGGGAGACACGAATCAGTAGAGATATGCTCTGCTGACTCAGGAACGAACTGGGCTGAGAGAATCCAACTTGGAATACAGTCCTGGCGCTAAAATAGGAACAGAAAAATCTCGGTGTGGAGGCTCGACTCCGCGCCATTGGAAACCGGTTTGGATTTCCCGCCGTGCGGCGGCCGGCTATCTCCACAGCGGCTCAGCAAGGAGAGACGCGCCGAGCTCTGGGAGCGCCGAGCTCTGGGAACGGGAGAACGGAGTCGGAAAAAAAAGGACGGACAGAGGTGTACACGAAAACTGACTGGTGGCGAGGTGAGTGAGAATCTGACCCCCCACCACAGTTTGACTCTAGCGGAGATCTCTCTGGGCGCCATTCCCCTCTCGGACGGGATTGGAGAAAAGTGCCTGGCCTGAGTGACGCTGCTGGCGGACTCTCTAGGCTAGACTAGCCTAACCCAGATCCCAGAGCCGGACGATGGCCCGGAGGAGCGACTGACTTCCGCGTAGGCTGCCTCCTCCGACTCCCTGGTGCGCAGCGGTGGGCGGGAACAACTAGCCAGCGCAATTTGATCAGGCTGTGGCTGACAGGCAGGGAAGCCGGGCCTCCTTTGTAAGATTGCATTTTATAAGGAACAAAAAATATGGGGAAGGGAAGCAACAAAAAAAGCTCCTCGGCCCCCAATCCTGAGAAACAGGCAATAATGGATGCCGCACCAGTATACATTAAGCACCATATTGAGAGCCTCATAGACCAATTCAGGAATGAAGTTATCAATGATCTGAAGCTAGAAGTATGCAGAATAGTTAGAGAAATGCTAAACACCACCCAGGAAAAAACAGATGGTGGAATGGAAGAACAGAAAAAGAGGGGAGAATTGCTTGATGGAGAAAACAGAGAAAGCATTGAGTATGTGAAGCAGGTTCAAAGGGACTATCAAGAAATTAATAAGTCTATACAAGACTGGCATAACAGCTTGAAAGAAACTAAGGACAGACTATCTGAACTGGAGGGCAGACTTGAAATATGGGAGAATGAAATGAAAAACTTCTTAAAAATAACAAAGAAACAAACAGCAATAATACAAAGACAAGAAGATGATAAGAGGAGCCACCACTTAAGGATTAAGAACATAGAAGAAGAAGTAGGGACACAAACAAGTGAATTACAAAAGCTACTCACAGAAATAATCCAGGAGAATTTTCCTAATTTAGCAAAAGGTAAAGATACTCAGCTGTATGAGGCATACAGGACCCCAGCTACCTACAACCCTAACAGAGAAACACCCAGGCATATAATAATAAAAATCCCAGAAATTCAATACAAGAACAGAATATTAAAAGCTGTAAGAGACAAGAAACAGATCACTTACAAAGGAACACCCATCAGAATTACAGCAGATTTCTCTTCACAAACCATCAAATCACGAAGAGCATGGGGGGAAATAATTCAAGCTTTGAAAGATAATAATCTCCAGCCAAGATTGA
Organism: Cavia porcellus; assembly: GCF_034190915.1. Taxonomy (NCBI): domain Eukaryota; kingdom Metazoa; phylum Chordata; class Mammalia; order Rodentia; family Caviidae; genus Cavia; species Cavia porcellus. Next base: position 50,124,543 of record NW_026947496.1, read on the forward strand.
GATATCCTGCACAACTGTCCCTGGAAATTGATGGAAAAACGAGGTGCTTCCAGGATAAAGAGGAACTGGGGGAATTTGCAACCACCAATTCAACTCTACAGAAAGTATTGCAGGATATTCTAAAAAAAGAAAAATACAAAGAACCCAGAAATAGTGGCAGGGAGGCCACAACGAATGGAGCAGAGAACAAAATGAAGAAGACAAACTGACAGCTACTGACAGAAAAAGAGCTCAACAGAAATGAGACAGAGAAGATTGGATGATAGGAACAGCTATTTTTGAGAAAATGACATCTTAATAGGTAATGCTGATTCAGTACCATCTTGTTTTGAAGTCTCATCTAGCTTTTGTTCTTCTGTCTCCAATGGTCTAACCAGGTTGTATCTTATTGGATTTTGTTATGTATGTTAGTATAAGCAAAAACCTTTTAAAGACAAGGAGATTATACAGAGACCATTGTTCATTTTCTGTTAGTCAATTCCAAATACTCTATAATGCTGTCATTCTCTTAAATGGTTTTACATTGTTTTGATATACTTAATGCTACAGTATATGAAGTTGTACTCAAGGACTTCAGGGAGGGAGTCAATATGGTAACTATTTTTAAGTCGGAAATATCTGGTGGTGAAACACTATTCTGCTTAAAAGGTTATGTCTTGATCTGCCCTGTTTCGCTGTTATGCCCTCTTTTTCTTTTTCTCAATCTCCACTCCATTATATACTTTTTTATTGTTATCCATTTAATTAAAGGGAAAAATATAGCAGGATATAATATAGTAACCCACTTTGACTTTCTATTTTCTCGATTTGAAGCCCTGTATTACTCTCACCATCTTGTTTTTGACTGAGGTTCCTCTATTCTGTTTTGCTGAATAGTATCAGGTTCGAAAGTTTAGGCATCAGCTGAGAAGATAATGAGATTCATTATAACGCCCATTCTCGTTGACTTCTATCTACTTTTGAAGACCTACAATATCTCCAATGTTTTGGTTTTGTCGGTTTTATCCTTTATGGTTTTGTTCAATAGTATTACAACTAATGATATAGGCAATTCTATTAGAAATAGCGGGAGGCATTAGGGTAACCATTGTTGATCACCTTGTATTATGTTTTTATATTATCTATTATATCCACCCTTTTGACTTGACCGATTCTGTTCTGTTATGTCACATTTGGTTTTACTCTCTTCCAAAAAAGCAATAAGAACAGTGGGAGCAATGAAACCCAAAATGTGTAATAGTCACTGTACAAAAGAGAGGAAAAGAAAATGCTCTAAACTATATAACTGCATGTATATTTAAATGTATAAGACAGAAAATGATATCACAGAGTTCTAATGGATCATTGAACAGAACTGTTTGCAGTATCATTGCTGGAATGTCCACTCTACAAACTTTAATTCTGTGACTTGAACAATTATTTCTAAGATGGCAATATGTAATCTATTAACTAGTGATTTCCTACTGCGCATTTTTTTCTTCTGTAAATCTGTATAACTTGTACCCTTCACTGTTTTTTTTTTCTTTTCTTTTCTCCTTAAATAAAAATTAAAAAAAAAAAAAAAAAAAAAAAAAAAGATAATCTGCATCTAAGATTATGTTTAAACCTAAAGAAATATTACATTATTTGCCAAACTTTTCAAATTCTCTTAGGTGAGGAAACACCCCATTTTCTTTTCAGATTGCCCATAACATTCCTAGCTGTGTCCTCTTTCTCCCATAAAAACAAACATTCTATGATTATAAATCAATACCTATTTATTAGGAAAACAGAAAAACATAAAACAATAAAGTCATAATTCCATCAGCAGAAGGTAACTGCTATGAATTACTGTGATATATATTAGCCAACATCTTTTCTCCTCTTTATATTTAATGTATATATTTAACAAAATTTAAAATCATTAACAAGATTAGATATGTGCTTAAGAACCTGCTATGTCTCTTTGTTATGAATATTTTTCCTCCAATATTATTGATATTACATAGTATTTATGGATATTCTGTTTTTCACTTCTTGTTCTTACACATTTGAGATTGTTCCCAATTTTCATTACCTTTAACCACTGTTTGGATAGTTACAGTTTATGTGCTTTTCTTTTCTCATGTTCAAACCTTTATGATTTATTCACACATGACTAGCTGGGCCCTATCTTTTAGAGAACTAATAAATTAGTCCACAGAACTGAACTTGCTAGAGGGAAATTTGGAGCCAGGAAACTTTTATAACCAGCAGTGTCTGTGAGAAAAGAGCATCTGTTTGGCATTGCACTACCCACAGGCTAACAAATATTAGGGCAGAAATACTCATACCCACACCACTGTTCTGCCTTTTTCCTGCATGCAAGAAAGCTTAGAATCTGTGACTGGGAATTTCTATTTTGTGATAGTTGCAGATTTTCTAAGGTATAAACACCTGTGTTTCTTTCCCCAGCACTCAGACAACCAATGTTCTTTGGGAAAATTTAGGGGGAGAAATTCACAAGAAGCAACATGAAGCAATACTTTGCTATAATAATCATCTTACTAGCTTAGATCTAAAATGCTGTATTGAGTTAAATAACATGATCAGAGTTAAATAAATAAAGACAGGAGAGAAATAGGCTGGAGACACTGTATTTCAGACTATTCAGAAAAAATATAAGATATTGTTCATCAGAAAAAAGATCCTTTTATTAAGAGTGTCAGACTAAAAGGAGGACAAAAGAAATAAATGAAGTCTTAAAAACATTTTAGAAAAAGGGAATGAACACTTATAAACAAAACATGTTACTATGGGTTTGGAAATGAATACAGGGAGATAGATGTGCAAAAGCACATCTGAAACCCTTTTCTCTAATATTTAAGAGGCAAGTATTTTAGGTTTTGCAGGTTAAGAAGCTTCTCTCACCATGCTACCCAACTCTGCCATTGTACTGTGAATGTCATGATAGATAAAACATAAAAAAGAGTGAGTCTCATTCTAATAAAACTTTATTCATGAAATCTTCTGATAAGCTGGATATGACCCATGGGCTATAATTTTCTGACCCCTGGTTGGATGAGCAAAATGGCACGAGTTCTCTAAACACCAGTTTCGTTCTCTGTAAAATAGAACTCATAGTTTTGGGGTTGTTGTAAGCATTAAATAACAACTGTGAAAGTTCCCAATATAATGCATAGCCTGAGGTCCACACTCACGTGTGACCTCACCCTTAGCCTCAAGTCATTGATCATAACCCACAACAGAACATTCGTTGCTTCAGTTAGTCACGCATGCAAATTAGAGACAGAAAAACAGGTAGGAAAAGTCATAGAAAGTCATTATTGATTTGGGTAGTGGTTTTTCAATAAACACAACTCAGGACAAATCATTAAAAAGCATCATCTTGATAATTGAAGAAACAGCAAAGTACAACTGCAAAAACAAATTAGCTCCACTTGATAAAGGTGATTTCCATGACTGTAAGCTCGATTTCCTTCTTGTCTCTAACAGAAGCTTTTAGTCTTTAAAAAAAAAAAACCCTCACTTTTGAAAGCTGGGCATTGTTTTTAAAGAATGAAAGCATAAACTTACTGATGTAGATGAATGGTACTTTACCAAATATATAAAATAGTCTATTTTCCATTACTAATTTCAGCAAAGATTGGCATCTCAAAGCTAACTGGAAGTGTTTTGGTTTTCCATTTCTCAGTGTCCTACCACTGCGGGTACTTTGAAGCATTTCTAAATGAGGTAATTTTGTTTTACACAGCATTTCTTGTAAAAATTATTGTCTTTCGTATATCTAATTAAAATAAAGATGTAATAAAGAATTTACTGCTTTAATTAGGGCATAGATCTTAAAGCAATTATCGCATCATTAATAATTCTGTTAAATTAAATTAAAAGTCTGTTAAACAGACTTTTTCACAAGATGAATAAAAAGATTTTTTTAAGCTGTGAAAAATCAATACACATTACTCATTTACATTAACAAAGCTACACAAAGTAATCTGAGGCTTCATTAAATTATTTCTCCTGTAAACCAGAGGAGTTTGGAGAATAATTAGCTATTTATAACCCAGTGAAAATTCACTTAAAAAAGCAAAAATCTTACTCATGACTGGATGCTTATAGCAGTCTTTAAAAAAGAAGAGTAAAATAATAGCAATATGTTAGCAAGTGAAAAATATACTGATATAATGTTTAAAGGGGAATTACGGGCAAAATACAGTCACCATTATACTGTTATGATATGAATGATTCAAACAAAACTATTTAAAAGTAAAATTCTTTAAAATTTTCCTTTTATGTTCGGTTAAAATTCTTCTCTACCATATACATAAAGATTATTCACCAATTGTTCTAGAAAAACCACTGGAAAACAGATGTGTAATTTCGTAAGTTAATTTTCTCAGGTTGGCCAGAAAGAGCTGTTGGAGTGCGGGGAGTGACTGGCTCTCCAGCAGGGCTGCCTGGGAGACTCCGTATGTGTCTGGAGGATGTGTTGCTGTGCCACACAGCACTATGTGAAGTGGATGCAGACACAGAACATGCAAAGATATGTTCTTCAATCACTGATAATCTTTGGCTTGAAAACAGTGCAGAACACATGCACGAAGCAAAAGTCATGACGTGTTTTATTTTTTCTAGTATCTCTGTTATAAAGAATTTTACCATTTATTATTCTTGCCATGGCTGAAATTATCCATAATATTGTTGTAATATGGAAGCAATGAAATAGCAGTCTTATAAGAAAGTGCAAAGTCATAGATGCTGAAAAAAAGCATTCCTTATAAAATATAGGGAAGGTGACAGTGAATGCTTTTGTTTTTCTTTTTTGTTTGTTTGTTTTTTGGTACCAGGGATTGAACTCATGACCTTGCACTTACCAGGCAAGCACTTGAGCCACTGAGCTAAACCCCAGCCCTGCTAATTATGATCCTCATATTCAAATTCTGATTCTTCCCAGGTGAGAAGATCCATGACTCTAAGTAAGCTCATAGATGAAGGTTTCCTAGTGTATAATTTCTGTTAATAAGAGAATAGGGAAATTTCATGGAGTATCTTTTTTGGAATTTAAAGAAATTGGAGCATGTGCTTTGTCCCCTTTTTGCTCATTTCCCTTTGTTCTTGCTTCTAGAGTATAGATGAGATGACTACAGCTGAAGCAGTCATGATATACCATGTACTGGTTGACCTTGGAAGTAGGGGTTTAGTTCATTTACTCTATTTTTAACAAAATACTATGAATTAGATGGATTATAAACTCTGCATATTTATTTCTCACTGTTCTGTTGGCTCAGATATTGGCAAATTTTGAGCCCAGTGAGGACCTGATCCTTATTGATGAAAACTTCTTGTTTTGTCCTTACCTGGTAAAAAGACTGAAAGAGCTCTCTTGGGTCTATTTTATAAAAGCACTGACTCCATTCCTGAGGGCTCCAGTATCATGGTCTGGTCATCTCCCCTAAGATCCTACTTCCCAACATCAACAATCCTAGGGATTAGGTTTCAGTACACAGAATTTGCAGGAGTACTGGATTAGCCTGTTTTCTCTTGCTATAACAGAATATCCAAAACTAAAAACTTATAAAAGGTGTATTTAGACTGATGATTCTGAAAGCCCAGAAAAGAGCAGGTACATTTGGTGAAGGTATTATAGCACTTTCCAGCAATGCAGGAAAGCAGAAAGTCAAGCAGGAGCCTGTGGACAAGACAAAACATGAAGAACAGCTTTGCCTTACAATAGCCCATTTTCATGAGAACGAACCCACCTCTTTAAGAAAAGCATGGACCTGTTCTAGAGGACAGAGCCTGCGACCCCAAATACCTACCACTATTCTCCATATACTGACTTTGCCACACTTGGGTCAACACGTGAATTCTTTGGGACACTCAAATCATAGCAGATACAGAACATTCAGATCTTAGCAGATGTATAAATAAGAGGCTGACCATGAGGACTTCACAGAGCTGGAATACATGTTCTCAGGATCCTTTTTAGCGTTCAGCCTGACTACTAAGTGAATAAGTCAATAGGTTGCTGTGAAAATAGAGGGCTCGCAAACAACATAAGGATAAGCAAGGTTTGCATAAGTGTAGCCTGTTTTCCCTTGTAAAGCAATGTTGAATCTGTAGCCAAATTTCCCCATTCCTTTTAGCATCTGAATTTTAAGTACTAAGGCCTTCTCTTTTTTAAGATTTACAGAAAAAAATTCTTATTTTCTTTCAGAATTATTAGGTTTTCTTTCTTAATATTTAATTTATTATCCATTTGAATGAATCATTTTGGAGTTGTTTATATAGTAGAGGATGTATATAATTTTTACTAACAACTTCAATAATACTCCAGTAAGCATTTCTTCAATAGCCTTCCTTCTCAGGGCTATTACAAGTTTACTGTTTACAGAACCACATGAATTTTTATTTTTCAGAAGAAACACAAATAATCAATAAACCTATGAAAGTACTTATTAGCAACAATGATAAAACTATTTTGCTTAGCAAACAGGTCAACATTTTTTAAAAAACTTGACATGTATACAGTGAGACTGAGTCTATTGTTCAACTGGTGTGAATGTGAATTATTATATCTTATGGGAAGAAATTTTGCTATTGTTGTAAGAAACTTGTGAAAGTTTATCTCTTCTGTAATGGTTGATACATTGTGTCAATTTGCCACCTTTGTAAGTTTAACTAAAGCAACTCAGCAGGGAGTCAGAGTGCTTACTTCATAAACACCTTCACCTTGTACAGGAGGAGGGCATGGAGATGGCGTGAGTGCTAAACCCCTGCCACCCAGGCCGGGTGAACCTACTTACACTATCAGGAAGGAGAAGAGGCTTGCTCTTCCACCTTTTGCTCTTGTTGCCTGCTGTCTTCTGCCTTCTTGAAGTACTGTCCCTGTGCAATGCCCCTCTGCCTTTGAGTCAGCTGGTTATGGACTGAAACCTCCACAAATTATAAGCTAAATAAATCTTTCTTTCTTTAATTTTGGGTGTCAGATATTCTGTCTCAGCAACAAGAGAAAAGTAACCAAGCCATCCTCCCATCTAGTAATTCCACGTTAGGAAATCTACCTAATAGAATTAGTTTAACATTTTAACAATGAAATTCAAAGATGTTCATTTTAGAGTTATCTTGGTAGTGAAATATTGTTTTAAAAGTACCTCTATTAGAAGCATGCATTAAATTATGGCACATTTATTATTTGGATACTACATTGCTATTAAAGAGGGTCCTGGAAACTATTGAAGTAAGATGGAACAACAGTTTCAATATAGTAGTAAGTAAACATACATATACAAATGCTTTGATTTCAATTACATTTATAAAATTCAAGTATTATTTACAAAACAATACTAAACCATGATTTTATACTTTGAGTCTCTTACATATAACACCTTTGTTATGCTGCCAAATATTACATTTATTCTGTCATTAATATCTTGATGGTTAAGAAATGAGTTATAGGCTCACTAGAAAAAAACTGATTACTACCTAAAAGGCATAAAGAAACAATAATGCAGAGATGCATCTATTTGTACTCTGCACATAGTGGTAATCAAACTGCCTGGAAAATGAAACTCCCATAATTTAAACGTACCAGGTCAAGAAAAATTGATCATGAAGTCATGTACTTTGTCATCTAGTAAAGGAGTTTTGGTAGGTTTGACACAGAATGATCATTTATGCTTACCCAACAAGGACTAGTATGAGCTGGACAGGTTTGAAAGTTCAAACATTTGAGAACATAGAAATATTGTCATCTAGAATAAATTAGATTGATGGCCTCAATAAAGAGTGACACACCTTGGTAGAATGGCATTCTATTGATTATGGGAGCTGAGCATGGAATAAACTAATATTCTGATTAATTACAGATTTCAATTTGCTATGAAACCCTAAAAAAATATTTAAGATGACTCTAACATATGTCAAAGATTTATGTACAAAAGCATTGCTTGTAGAAGTATTTATGTTGACGAAAATACGAGAAAATTCAAGGTCTCACAATTCAGCTTTCTAGATAAATAATATTTCTATATAATAAAATCTTATGCCACAATAAAGAAGAATATGTTACAAAATACTTGATGAAAAAGAAAAATGTAAACAACATATATTAAATAAAATGTCGTTGTTGGAATTAAGTCATTTTGTATATTCATATCCATTCATATACATGTAAACCCTGTTTTTCCTCCAAACATTCTCTCTAGTGGTAATGTCATAATTAATTTTTATATTCTTTATTTGTGTTTGCTTCACTTGGTAAATTTCTTGTGACAATAAGCAGTGTCTCAAAAGTCTTATCGATCTTCTCACCTGTGAACCCATTAAATAAATGTATTAAAACATTGCAGTTGTGGTGAAATCTTAATTCTGAAACATTTATTTATACAAGTGGTTACAATAGTCATTTTAAGTCAGTTTTTAGTTAATAGTCATAGGTACACTGCTCTTCCAAACACAGGGAGAGGAATCCCCATTCTTTGTTCTTTTTTGTTTGTTTTATTTTGTTTTGAGTTCTGCATAGCCAAGGGGTAAGGGTAGATTATGTGTTCCTCTTCTGGGCCTTACAAGAGGAGGCAGGTTGATCCCCTTGGACACTAGAGGACACTTTGGCTTCACTTGTGGAAAACATAATCAAGGATATCAACAGTGGAACTGACGATCAGAAACTTCTATATATATGCTTGGCCTTTTATGTTCCAGGAGGTCTCAATCTGCTTTAAGGTATAAGAAACATAAAAATTTAAGGCAGAAGTTATGCTCCTTGTCAAGAAATTTTAATGAGCTAAGGCTGTAACAACATGATGTTAGAAGACTCACTGAAAGGATTAATATTCTCCTAGATTTAGAGGGCAGGGCAGAAAAACCCTTGAATTTCCCTTCTTCTCCATCAACTATGATTATCTCCCATATCAGGAATGCATTGAGCTTCAAGGAGTATTGAACTCATCTAAGTGGCTCACATGGACAAATCTGCATTGTCACATGTAGCAGCAGGGTAGCCCCTAGCAATGATTCCCTATCAACGATATTGTTAGAGAGTCAGTTTCTTCCTTTCTTTCCACTCTGCTATTCATGGTACACTGGATTTTTATCTTTGAGTTTGTTGCATTGTGATTGTAAGGTGGGTGCCAGATCCTAACATTCTATTTGCATTCAAAGGTATAAGAAAAGGAAAAAGCCAACACAGTTGCCTTTTTAGTAAAAAACAATTGCTATCTCAGAACCACTGCTTTTACCAATAGCAGTTTTCTGTTAGATCTGTCCATGGCCACCTCTTAACAGAAAAACAGCCAGGAAAGTATTTCATGTTTTCCCAGCCTTTTAGAAAAATGAGCCAGGGAGAGTGGAACTAGAAGTTGCTCTCTGTACTCATGGAGTATCTCTCACTCCTTGTGCTTTTCACATTTATATACAAGTTTTCTACCTTTTCTTGTTCACTTATTCAGTTTCTTCCCATAAGAGTTATGGAACATCTCTATCTTTATATTCTGTCTGATAGGTCTACCTATAGAAACCAAAAAAAAAAAAAAAAAAAGGAAGCTTGAGAGACAATAACAAACTTACTGATGTTTTTGTAAATCAGAAAATACCACGTGGCAAACAAAACATTTGGACAAGATAATACCAATATTTCCTTCTGTCCTGCTGATAGGCAGATGGGTGGGACAGGACACTGCCTCCTTTTTTAGTGGGTCCAGTGCTGTCTTTTGCCTATTTCTCTTGTCTGATTTAGCTCAGGTGCCAAGATGACACAGCTGCTGGAGAAATGAATCCCATTATTGTAAAGAACAACTATCCAGAGGCATCTACATCAGGGTCTCTTGAGTTGATTCATAATTGTGCCCCAAAGGACTCTTTTGAGCTATTTTTTCTAATTATTTCTCCTCTAAAAATTTAATGGATGTATGTTTTTATTAATTATAGGCCTATCTACTTTGTACATGAAATTTACATACTGTCTGTGATTCTCCTGTCACCATACCCCACTCAGTTTTTGTTCCTGGGGGATAATACTGAACCACTAGCCCCACACCATATACACTTGGAAAGTTACCATATACACTTGCGATCTGCTTTGGCAATACTACTTCTTGAGAATGAGTTAGTGGAGGGAATTCAGAAAATATCTGAAATAACCCTTGAAGAATGAAAGAGAATACAGAATAAGAAGAAGCATTAGGTGTTCTGGGAATATAAGGGTAAAGCTAGGACCGAAGAACAGTAGGAAATACTGAGATGCAGAATTATGTACAGTCATAGGTATAGAAGGGTGATAAAAAGATATGATACTCAAACATGGTCTCACTCAGATTGTACACTCAAAACCCTGAATGCAGGCTCAAAGGGTAAACTGTAACAAATAGGGAACTCATTGCAGGGAGGTGAGATTATCAAGATATGGAGATTTGGGTGATAATGGGGAATTTGACTAATTTTACAGTCTTTACTTTTACTTCTCAAGATAGCTGCCTCCAAGAGACTCTAACTAAAGGATCTTTACAAATTTAAATACGAACCCATCTGAATTTCTGTCGCAACTAATAATCCAGCTCATATAGTTAAATAATGATTGGATACTCACAGAAGCAGCACTCAGAAAGCTAATGGTATAGTAAAAAATGACTGAATCAGGAAAAAGTTTGCATAAATTATCAAATGGCAACCTCTCCCCTGAGCTTCCTACAGCAAGAAAAACACCTAGGAACTTAGGCATAAGTAAAAGTTGCTTCATGCTTTGTATTTTTTTCCCAAAATGGTCATAATTAATTTTGCTGACACAAACACCCAAGTGGTTAAAGAAGAAAGGTATCATGTTGGTGAGAAGACAAACCCATTTTTGCCTAATACGCTGGAGAAATAAGCCCAGATCATTCACCCATGTGAAAGTAATCTTTTTAGTCTTTCCAAGGTCAGTAAGACCTTTGATTAAAAATAAACTAAAATGCTACTGCATGAATGCAAATTCATTAAGGTCACACTATGTACCTCACTAAACCGACTTTTCAGATAAAAATTACCATTAAAAAGTAAATTTCAAAACAAGATAATAAGAGATTCTGTCATTGTTAATTTCTTATCCTGTTTTGAAACTCTGTATCATTGTTTTCACTTTTGTTTACTTTTCTCACTTTAAAATAAAATACAAAAATTTTAAAAACTGAAACTCATAAAGATCTCTTTCATGTGCTCTTTGTAGTGTTACTTCATCCTGTTGAGAAAAACTCCCATTTTGCAAAATATAATACACATACAAGCACAATGTGTACCCCCCACACACATATGTATGTACACACACACAGAGACAGAGAGAGAGAGAGAGAGACAGAGAGAGAGAGAGAGAGAGAGAGAGAGAGAGAGAGAGAGAGAGAGAGTGAGAGGGAGGATAGGTTCATTTCAAGAAGTATGCAGCAAAAATAAAGTTAAACTGCTGTGGAGAGGTCCATGAATTACACGTTACAGATAGGTCAATTCCTATTGTCTTTAACTCAAAAGGGAAAAAAATCTTGGCAGATTTTTCTCACTGATTTTATTGACTTCTTATTGTTATAAAGAATTCTACTGATTAGCCTAAATTCTTCAGTTTGGGGAATAAATCTGTGTAAGAATAGTGCCATTCAAAGTTCAGTGGCCTCTAGCATCCTCTTTTCTAAATGCTCAGGAAAACTCATTACATGAGATCAAATATCTTTTCGCCACATGATCAGAGTGCAAGACCTGTAAATAGGGCACAGGTTAAAATTTCATAAAAGATGACTGCCTAAATCAATTTAGGATCCAATAATGGACACAGATAAAGGACATTAGAGAAAAACTGATGAAAGCTGAATAAAGTCAGTAGCTGCTGTTTTTATGGTTTGGATGTAACATGTTCCCCAAAAGGCTCATGTTTTCAGAAGTGGAGATTTTAGAGTTTAAGTGTTTTATAAGGCCTTTAATTTCCTTAGTGGCTTACATATTCATAACTTGATGGCATATTGGAAGGTGATGGAAACTTAATTTCTGGGGCCAGGTGATGGGAGTGAGTCATGGGACATGAAATTTGGTTGTCCCCAACCTCTTCCTTTCTGTCTCTGGATCTCTCTCTGTCTATGCTTCCGGGTGCCCATGAGATGAGCAGCTTTCTTCTGCCAGGCCCTTCCATCGTGGTGTTTCTGTCTCATGATAGGCCTAAAAGCAATGGAGCAAGCTTACCACACACTGAAACTGAGCCAAAATAGACTTTTCCCCCTTTAAGTTGATGTTCTCAGCTATTTTGTCCCAGCAATGGAAAGCTGACAAACATACTACCATAGTGGAAATGGAAGAAAAGTATGTGGGAATTCCTGTACTACCCATGGAACTTTTGGTAAACCTAGGATTGTTACAAATGAAAAGTTATTTAAAGAAAGATTTCTCTTTAGTTGACCAGTATGAGTATACTCTTAGTATTCTCTGGTGGAAACCATGTTTTGTTATCACTCTTTCACATCAGGGATTATTTTGACCTTTTTTTAAATACAGAAGCACTTAATAAGTTCTTATTGAATTTGATTCTACAGTATAATAAAGATACTCTCAATCTAAAGTTGGAGATGTTTGGATCTGGATTATGAGTTACAAGATCTTGTGTCAGGCATTTATTCCTTTGATACTTTTACTTCTCTACTATACTCTATCATCTCTGCAGCCTTGATTCCCATTACCTACAGGGACATAGAACAAGTAAGGTCTCAGAGTCAGACTTAGTTTAAGATTCCAGGTCCTCTATGATCTAAGGAAGCAAAATATTGAACATTCCTGAGGTTCAGTTTTTTCATCTTTAAAATTAACTGCTGAGATGGTTAAATGGGGTGATACCTTACAACACCAACAAGCTAGAAGATTAGCATTTTTTTCCTCTACGGAACAGCACCTTTCACATGGAATCATGTTTACTTTTAATCCTGAAATGCTTTTCTAGTATTTATCATACATAACACCCTATTCTAAATATTTCTCAAATAATAAGTTGTTTTTGTTATCTTAAACTCATGAAATATTTGTTATTAATCCATTTGCAGATTAATTGGTGCATAAAAATTACTTTGTGTGCCAAAACCAAACAGCTAGCTACTGGAAGCATTTGGGATTTGGACCCACACAGTTCAGTTCCACAGTCTTTATTTCTAAAATGCAAAGATATAAGGGAATATATTTTACTAAAGAATTGCATAGAACAAGGTACCTTGTTGGCTTGTTCCCTGTGGTCTCCTGAGAGCACCCAGCACACAGTAGGAGCTCACTCACATGATGCTGACTGAATGCATGCATCGTAGTCCCACTGAAGCCACCTGCCAATCTGAACAGCTGCCAACCTCTCTCCCTGCATCTTCAACTTTAGAAAAGAAGACAGCTGGAACTCACTAATGATATCCTTCGTTTTAACCCCTGTGTCTGAAACATTAGACTCTCATTCAACCTTTAAGGGGTGTATGGATATTTCCTCTTTCCTTCTGCAAAAATCAGAGCTCTGAATGTCCTTCCCAGAGACATATAACTTACCAGAAGTAAAGCCAGGGTCAGCCCCTCGCTATTCCTGCTACCAAAGTTCAGAATTTTCCAGGATGCCTGTTGGCAACCAAATGAGCTCACTGCTGGGAAGATGTTTTGTTTAGAAGTGGCTGTTCTTTCACTTGAACCAGGTCTCTGCCTGCATGTCTTCTGAGAGAGACTGTCCCTGACCTTTCACATAACAGTGTTACATTCATTTGTTGTCCTTTTATTCTGCCTTATTCTTTCCTTCACAGCATTCATCATTACTGAGCATCATATCACTTTTTTGTGATGTTACTGCCTCCCAATTGATAAATTTTACAAACCTGTCTTGGTGCCACTGAATCACAGGAACTGTAAGGCTCCATTCAGGATGAACATCAACACCACTGAAAGGTTAAATAGAGCCCTCGTTTCCCTATCTTCAGAATCTTCCTGAGCTTAGAAATAGCCCTCTGCTGCTGATCACAAACTGTCATAATTCACCTTTCATTTTCCTATCAGGAAACAATTGGCCTTAATTTATTTTTATCACTTTATTTATACATCTCCTGCAAGACTGAAGCATTGATTTTGCTAAGAGTTAATGTTAATAGGATCAATAAACCACGACAAAGATGTATCAAAGTGTCATCTCTTCACCCAGACTCAGGGCAGGCAGTACTGCCAGGAGACAGCATCTGCTGAAATCTGCCTGGCCCCAGTGATGGGAAAGGAAGTACAAATTAAAGAATTAGGGGTGAACTCGAGCACTTTGATGATTCAGATAACACACCAAACACAGCACCACAAGATGCCTACAAATGAGAATCATGTTTGAAAGCTGCCCTACATACTCTCCACACTAAAGCTAGAATATGTGAGGGAGGCAGTGAAGGGCAGGGGTCATGTGAAGAATTAGCTCCTTTGTTGGAATCCTATTTTGAGTGATCGGGGGTAAATTGGAACAAGCCACTTCCCTGATGGACTTGTCTTTTACCTGCTTTTGCAAGTTTCCGTTTCACTGTGTGAAAAGCAGGCAGCCAGGCAGCCGAAGGGAACCAAAGAGTTCACTGCTTAACAGTGAAGCTAAATGGGCTTTACAGGCAGTTTTTGACCTGTACACATGTGGCCTCCTTTCCTCCCATCTCTAGACTCTGATGCTACCTAGGCAAGCAGGCCTGCTGGGATAAAGATACGCAGACTGAAAATCCCTCCCACTTCTGACATCTCCAGGGTATCTCCAAAATGTATCAAAGCACATCTTCAAATCTTCAGGGAAAGGCTGGTGGCAGAAGCACACAGGAGCTCTCCTGAGATCACACACGCTGGAGCAAGTGACCTCTTTCCCACCCAAGTCGATCGTTACTTAAACTCTCACCATGGCTCCAAAGCCAGAAAGTCAGTAGAAACAGCTGGAGAGCTTTTGAGTCTTGTGATTTCCCTGCCCCATTTTAGACCTACTGGTAAAGAGGATCAGGGCAGGTAATTAAAGAATAAGAATCTATATTCTTAAGTGCTTCCAAGAGATTTTAATAGGACTTTTAAGTTAACATAGTTTTAAGAGCTATTCTTCAAAAATTCCACTGATACTCAATTATGAAGTGTAAACTTGATTGTATAAGCTGGATTGGTTTTTAGATTTGACCAGGAGATTAGTAAATCACATTTCTAGGTATATCTAGGTGGTTCATGGAGGTATGACCTTGGGTACTGTATGACCCCTATGCCCTTCCTCTCTGGTGGTAGTCCCCTACCTTTTCAGCTCCCATGAACTAAGCGTTCTTACCTTCCTCCATGATGTTCCTGCTTTGATGCCAGCTGACCACAGACAATCTCCTGAAACCATGAGCCAAATCATATCTCTCCTTTATGTTGTGAGATGTATGTATGTGTATCCCAGTAAGAGAAAAGCCAGCTGCACATCATCTGAATCAATTATAGCTGCACATCATCTGAATCATCTCTAATGAATACAGATGCACATGTTCTACTCTAGACAAGTGTTTCTGTTTCCTATGTGGCTGTCCCTGGATACTATCCAATAGATGGCTTCTCCCCTCCCATGGCACAAAGACTTCTTCAAACATTGCTAATCCCCCAAGAGAGACAGTATTACCTGCCCTCTCCATCTTGGTTGTGGTGGTGATAGATCAGCTATATTTTCAAATTCATATTAAGGCCAAGTCCTTCTTTCATTGCCATCATTATGTCCATCCACGACCTCTTAATGCTTGCTCACTTTGGCTGATAGGTACATCTTCAGGGCGTGTGGGCTAACTATTTCAGCAAGATACCAAGTCTGCATCAAGAGGTAGAGTCCAGCAGGTCTATGTTTATTATATTTCATGTGAATGGCCCAGATTTGTGTTTGCAGTAACTTAAACAGCTCACAAAAGGGAATGGACAGCTGTTAATAAATAACTAATAAGGGCTATAATTTTTTAAAAGGCACATTAGAAGGATCAAGCACATTTTTCCCTTGTAGGAGCAAAACAGATGCACTCACTAAACATCCCCACCAGTGTCTGCAACGTGCCAAGCAGTGAGAAATCAGACAAGATAGTTGCCATTTTTTAGTTTATCTAGAGGGGAGGGACAACTATCATGCAAATTAACATGTAAAGTGTGATCATTTCAGATAGCCTTCAGTCAGTTCCATAATGGAAACAAGTGATGTGCATTGGAGAATATGGGTAGGGCTACTTTATAGCACAGTTGAAGTGACATTTAAATCTAACACTGGTGCTGTCACATACTCCTGGTGACATAAAAATTGGTTCAGTTTTCCATGAAAGTAATTTGTCATTATATGTCATTAGTTGTAATATGTTCATTTTATCTAATCATTTAACATATATGGAGTATTTCTGCAAATGTGCCCCAATTATGCCACTTCTAAGAAAGAACACAAAAGAAAATTTCAAAATATTGTAAAAATATTCCAGTACTAGATAGATAAAGACTTCACAATATTTTAATTATAAATAATTGTGCCTAAGATAAACCTCAGCTTCAATACTGTCACTGCACAAAGCTTCACACTATTTTATAAAACAATCTGATGAATGCCAGCAAAAAAGAATAGTTCAATAAATTCAAACTATTCTAGAACTTTAAGAAATTTCAGATTTTGGAGCTTTTTGGATAAGGGATGCTTGTATAAAATGATGGTTCAAATTTCTGGTCGTGCCCTTTTCCTCTCTCCTTCCTTCCCTCTTTCTTTCTTTCTTTCTTTCTTTCTTTCTTTCTTTCTTTCCTTCCTTCCTTCCTTCCTTTCTTCCTTCCTTCCTTCCTTCCTTCCTTCTTTCCTTGTTTCTGTCTTTCCCTCTTTTTCAGCACAGGGAGTTGAACACAGTGCCTTCACACTGAGACACATCCCAGTTCTTTTTATTCTTTATTTTGAGGCAGTGTCTCACTAAGTTGCAATTTTCCCAGCATGAGTTAAAAATTGTGATACTCCTGCATTAGCCTTCCATGGGTCTGGGGACTGATTCCTTTTATGAGGCTCAGTTTAGATCCTATATCAAAGCAGCCTTATCTGATGCCACTGTTCTAGTAGTAGTTTATTGCTTTTTGCTTATTGCTCCCCGAAATATTTTTGCCATCTTTTTATAAGCTGAATTGTGTCCCCCTCAATTTCAAGTGTTGAAGTCCTAACCCTCAGTTCCTCAGAATGTCATTATATTTAGTTAATGGCCTTTAACAAGATTCTCAAGTTAAAGTAAAGTAGCTAGTGTGGTTCTTAATACAGTCACACTGGTGTCCTCACGAAAGGGGGAAACTCAGACACACTGAGAGACACCTAGAATGATCACAACTTGGAGGAAGGACTGTGTAAGGTCACACAGAGGGACACCATCTGTGAGCCAAGGAGAGAGGACTTGGGGGACTCCAGACTTGACAATGGACTTCTAGCCTCTAGATCCATGGGAAAGTAAAATTCCAACATTTTAAACTATCCAAACTATCCAATGATGTTTCATTCTGATAGCCCTAGAAAGCTAATATGCCTTCCTGTTGTGAGTCTATTGCATTTACAGTAAGCGGTACACTTATTTTTTTGTTCCACTAGTGAATCTGCCTATTGTGTATAAGAGTTTGCTTTATTTACCTCTGTATTTAACTCCAGAGTCTTTTATAGTTTCTTACAAATAAAGATTCAATGAATGTTGACCAAGATAAATTTCCTGAACGTTTTGTCCATAACTAACATATTAATCTATTTTGTACATTATAATGAAATATGTGTCATGCGTTAATTTTAATTAAAATACATGTGATGGGCAAGGCACTGGCATCACCTTAGCTCTGCCGAGGACCTTCTTAGCTATGTCACACTGTGGCAAGAGTGTATCTGTGAGGAAGAGATCAGATCTCAAAACAGGGAGGCAGAGAGCCTGGGATCCCATGCCGTCTTCTGGGGACGTGACCCCTAATTGATCTAATAACCCCACTCAGCCTACTTCTTACAGGCCCCATCACCTCTCAATCAGTTCACCTGCTCTACAGATCAAGACTATAACACATGAACCTCTGGGGAACACATTTCACTATATCCAAACCATAACAACCAGTCTGTGGACATAGTATCTATGGAATTTTAAACACACAGAAAAACAAATCATGCTTTTAAAACTTCAATGAAAAGGGGGAATTTATATCTTAAAAAAATAAAAATCAGTTGATAGAGATTGTCTAAAAAAACATTTGCACAGTCAGCTGTTATTTTCATTTTCAAATAAACACATGAGATGCTTCAAAAACTGCATAGCTATGAAGCCCATTAAAATCTCAGTTACTGAGTTTCACAAATATCAAGTCTTCTTTCTCATGTCTGTAAAAACACCATAGGTGCATTATATTTCAGAAGAATCATTTGGCAAATAATATGCTATAATTTCCATATATTGAAAACTCACTTTGGGAAATGTTTTAATGTCTGATAAATCTTTGTATATCACATATAATCTCATATTTTGCAAAAGTACAGCTCAACTCAAATGTCTTTCATCTCAAAACTTCTAAAAATTCTCAATCCTCTCATTTCAAAGTTTGCTATGAGTCCAAAGCTTCGACATCACCTGAAAGTTTATTAGAAATGCAGAATTTCAAGCTCCACCTCGGCCTACTGAATCACAATTTGCTTTTTAATGAGATCTCCAGATGATTTGTGTGCTCATTAAAATTGGAGAAGCACTGCTCTAGAATATGGTTCTCAGGATTAAATTACTTGTTCAACCTTTCCATCATGAGGATTTGTCTGAAGAGATGAAAAGGTTAGAATTTTCCATGGTTAGAACCAATGCTATTATAAGATTCTTTATGGTTTTTGCTTTGTTTTTAGCCACAAGAAAAAAATAGACAGCGAGGCAGGATCATTTTAAACTCAGAAAGCACCTCTCATTTAGTTTTTTGGATCTATCTGTAACTCAAAGACAGTGTCCTAGATAGGAGGATGGATGGTGTAAAGAAATCCAGTGTCCATTAAATAAATCACAAAGTCAATAAAGAAATAGGCTAAGGTACAAATAAAGAACTATTGTGAATCCTTCTGAAATGACTTAAAGCCAACCCAGATATGATAAAACAATAAGAAATTCTTGATTTTCAGGGGCAACAATGAAAGGTATGGCTAGAAGCTATTTTCCTTTACTGTGGGATTACTCAAATGCTTTTTAAAAGAGTTTTGTACTCTATTAGTAATTATAAATATTCAAATAGATATGAACAAACAACTCTATGATATATAAAGAACAAAACATTGACTTTTCCTTTTTTCCCTACCTCTACATACTGCATTCAATTGTATTTATGACTTATGAGCAAATTTAACAGTAAAACTGCTCTGTGGATATAAAAACATTTCTTCCCAGGGCTTCAAACTGCTTTCTAGACATTATCTCATTAATTGCTCCCTTAAATCTTTCTTATTGATTTTTATATTTTTTGAACCAACTAGTTTACTATTTTTTGCATATCAAGGAAAGAGTTTACTTGGAATTTAAGATCTTAAGCATTTTTTAAAATGGAGATGTTATAGCTTGACTGACAAGAAGTTACAGCTTAAAAACAAGCAAAAAGCTCCAAAGTGATGGGACAAAGTTGTGATGAATAATTAGCCAAAAGTTCCAAAATGCCTTAGAAAATTGTACAAGAAATGTAAATACTTGATTATTGTACTTCAGCTATATCAATCAGGTGAGATCTTTCTGAAGATCACAGAAGTGCCAAAATCTCCATCTTGAAAGAGAAACCAAAATACTAGCATACACTGTTCAACAAATCACCTGAAAAAAATATTGGAATGGTCACTAGTGACTAGTAGGGATTTGCTAAGATCAACGGCATTCCAAACCCACCACATTTCTAATTTTGACAAAATCATAGGTTGGCAAAATAAGGGAATTCATGATACCACAAAATTTAATTAATAATGATAGAAGTTTTTTGTTGAGTACTTCTCATGTGCCAGAAACTGTGGTGAGCACTTTACAAGCACCTTATTTAACAATCCTTTGAAAGCTATGAGAAAGTATTAAGGAAAACAGTTCAAGGTCACGAGGTTTCTCCCAAAGGTAATGGCTTTGTGCATCACATGGTGCACTTTTAGGCAAATAGGATTTGCTGAAAGGGCATCATCTGAGCAGCCTAAACTTTGTACGCAATGTACACATGCCCACAATGTCGGGTTTATAAGGCCTACTTGCTGTAGTCTCTCTCTCTGTATCAGGGAACTTTCTTCCCCTTGATTTCCTCTTCAAGCTAAGGCATCAAATCACTGCAGCAGACAACTGGCAGAAATGGGGGATAAAGCATGTGCACTCATTTCTCAGATTCTCAATAAACCTTCAGCTTATGAGGTACAGTTACCCCTAGATTTCAGAGAGGTGTTGATTCCAGATATGCCCACCCAGACATAACAAAATTTGTGGCTGTTAATGTTCCTTCCATGAAATGGTATCGTATTTGCATACAACCTTTATACATCCTCTTGCACAATTTAAATCATGTTAAGATTTTCTTTTTGGTAGTACTAGAGATTAAATCCAGTAATTTTGCCCTAAGTTACATCTCCAGACCTTTTACAGTTTTTTTTCTGTCTCTCTCTCTCTCTTTTTCTCTAAGTTGTCCAGCCTAGGCTCTAATTTATGATTCTCTTGCCTCAGTCTCACAAAATATTTGAATTAAAAATATTAACAATGCATCCAGCTATTATCATACCTCATACAGTATAAATGATGTGTAAATAATAGTTATATTGCATATGTACAGTGCACGTTTTTCCTCCCAAATATTTCAATGGTTGGAATTTATGAAGGTAGAGCCGAAAGCTACAGAAGGACCAGATTATACTACATACAGTCACTGAGCCCTCCAATTCTCTGTGTGTCTATTCAAATAAATCTGGTTTTAATGTTTCTCAATTTCTTCAAACTTCTATAATAATATTAATCTGCATGTTATTTATTACAAATATCGATTTTAGGGTTTGATTCCATAGCCAGTACATTTCAGACTGTGTGTGGGAAACTTGGAAAGTTGTTTGTGGCAAGAGTGACTATTTCTCTGTATATTTTTAAATATTTTAGAAAATGGTATTTTAAAGATATTTTCAAATATACAAGTCATTGAAAGAACAAGGTGATTGGAAAGGTTGCCAAACAAGAGTGTCAGAGCACGGGATTCAATGGCTAGTGATGCCACTCTCTAGCTTTTGTTCTACCACAAGTTGCTAAACTGCTACGAGCCCATTTCTATTATTTACAGTCCTATTTGTTGGGTTTTTTTGAGCATTAAGTAAGTTAGATCATATAAAACACTTTGAATGTTTCCTGACACAGAGCGACTGCTATAGGTCACTGTTCCTAGTATCTCTAGGTACAGAGATGAAAAAATTTATTTAAAAAAGTGTTACATGAGATGAAGAATAATTTGTATAGTGTTATTACTTTCATATATTAAAAACTATATTCATTTGAATAAATATAGAGATAGTCAAGAAAGATTTGCCCTTCTTTATGGTACCTATTAGAAGAGGAGGGAGGGCGAGAAGCCAGGAGAAATGTGTGAAGAAAGCTTTCAGTTTTTACTATATGCTCCTTCCTACATTATTTCAATTTTTATAGTAGTTACATATTTATGCACTTACTTTATAATTTAAAAATGAAAATTATATTGTTTAATGTAGAGGAAAGAGAACATAGGTGGTCATTATTAGGGCTGGGGTAGGCAAGTATTACTGAGAGGAGTACTGTACTCTGGAGGGACAATTAGTAAGAATTGTTCTGTATGGTGCTACTCAATGTGTGGAGGTTTAAGAAATATAAAAACATTTTTTCAGACCTTGTTTTATTCTTGACTTAAAACAATGGCAAAAAAAAAAATATTTCTGAAACAAGTGACCAGATTGTCAGTATAGACTGTGTGCTACATGATACCATGCTATGTTGATGTTTTCTTTAAAAATTCATACTTTTAGATATGCATAAGAAACTATGTAGATATAGAATGGTGATGTCTGGGTTTGTTTGTTTGTTTGTTTTGAGGTACTAGGGATTGAACCCAGGGCCTTCACACTGAGCTGTATTTCCTATACTTCCTTAATCTTTATTTTGCGACAGAGTCTTGGTAGGTCACTAAATTGCCCAGGTTGGGCTTGACCTTGTGATTCTCTCACATGCTGGGATTATAGGTGTTCACTACCAGGTCTTGTTGTATGTTTTTGAGACAGAGTCTAGCTATGTAATCCAGGCTGACCTTGAACTCTGTATCTGCCACACAACTGCTGGGATTACAGATGACAGACACCTTAACTAGCTTGGGATTTACATTAAAATAGTCTAAAAGTTGGGGTAGGGGAGGCAGATGTCTAAAACAAGTATGTCAAAATCTCAATAATTTTGAAATTTAAAAGCATTGCATAGCAAATGTGAGAGGAGGAGTTTCAAGGGTCTCAGACTAAATAGATAACCACTTCCATGATCTATATGGGAAATGACATAACTTGGACTGAGGGTAGCAGCATCTAGTAGGTCCTCAGGAATGATTTGGTAAATGAAACAATAACAACTCAAGTTTTATATAGTCACATGCTTTTAAAAAATGCCAAAGGGTAGAATGTGCAACTTTTGAAAGTCATAATTTCAACTCAAAATTTAATAGGAAATGAGTTATAGATTCAAAAAAGGATAAAGCCTACAATTCTGGTCAACTTTGCCCAGAGAATTTTTTCCTATCAGCCTGTCACAGTACCTGGAATCTCAACATTAGTGATGGTTGGATCTTTTGACAAATGTGACTGAAGGTTCTTGGTTTATAATGACTATAGTGATTGTTTGCTCACAATATCAAATGTGAGAAAGGTCAGCTATTTAAGCAATGACCCTACTTTTATGTGATGTCCCTAGCAAGGCATTCTCACTGAGGTACACAAGAGTAAAACTACTCCTGTGGATGGCAGGGAAGTGTATCTAAGCCCTTTACACAGAGCTGCAACACATTTACCTCAGCTCTGTTATTTGACTAGAATTAAGATTTAATATACTGGGTTTATATTGTGTCCACTTCATTCAGTGGAGAGTTCAACAGAGCTTTCTCAGCTTTGTTTGGCCAAATACTTATTTAATGGTAACCATGTTGTGAACTAAATGTAAGAGCCCTGGCTAGACCACAAACCTGGAAAGCCACTACCTCTCCTTCCTGGCAGAATCTGACATGGCGCCGGGCGCATTTACACAAAAGCACATTTGGCTCTGTTCCCAGAGGTTGGATTTGAAAGTTTGACTTGATTGAATTGTTGATGCTGGGAAAGGCCTCCCTCTTTGAATACTGCTGAATTTAAAACTAGCTAGAGATTGAGTGATAGAATTAGAAAAATGCTATTTGAAAATCCTCAAATGAAATAGATACAGATAACAATCTTTCCTGGACAGATCTACTAAATGAAAATTACTGGGTAAAACTGCTACATACCTGTGAATCAGACTGCGGAAACTGCAAGAGGACCATTATGGCAACATGAGCAGCTACTTGGGGTGCACCAAGGCTTCAGGAAGTAGGAGATGGATGCTCATCTGAATCTTGTGAATCTAACATTAAGGATGAATATTCATGATTAATAAGATTGGCTACAAACGTGCCGACTTGGCAATGGTATCCCTTAAGAATTCATTCTCGCTAAATAAAGGCAGAAAGAGCCTAAGTATCCACAGTAGGGGATCTGCCCCCAAATGGCACTTCTTCCATATTTCTGTATATAGTTAAATGCGAATTTGGATAAACTAGAAGCACACATATTAAAATTCTAATTTTATTGAAAATGGTCCTTTTCACATGGAAAATTACAAAAGATTTACACTAAAAGGCAAAGGATATAACTGCATGTATGTTTAAGTATGTAGGATGATAACCTTATTACTAAGTTTTTGTTGGATCACTGAACAGAACTGTTTGCAGTCTCGCTGTTTGAATGCCCACATTGTATGCCTTAATTTTGTAACTTGAACAACTATTTCTAAGCGGACAATATGTAATTTATCAACTAGTGATTTCTTACTGTTTATTTTTTTTGAAATTATGTATTATTTCTACCCCTTTTCTGTGTTTTTTCTTTAAATAATTTTTTTTTAAAAGGAAAGGGTGAGCCCAGTCCAACTTACTGTTCCTTGCATTTCTGATTATGTTTCTCTTGCAATGTTAACTATCTTTGGTTATTTTCCCTATGCAGGGGAAACAACAAGGGATCACAAGATATTTTCTTGAATTCACATGTCTTTATTTTGATTTTCTCATTTTTTAAATGCATTTCTTATATGTTTTAGAAAAGATAGGCACTTGCCTACCATGGCAAATCTTTACATTTTAGAAGAAATAGTAGATTGGAAGAGACAACAGACAAGCCATGCTTTGGAAATTCAACAAAGGACAAAGTAGGTTGCAATGTCTTTTTTTGAAGCATTGGGACACAGGTAAGTTTTCCTAAATTGGTTTCTTACAGCACATTGTTCCATGGAGTTTAAGAAACACGTTGGAGGAGAGGGGAAGGAGTTTGTCTGTGCTAAGATAATACTGGAAAACCTGAGAAAACTTTAAAATGAGTTTCTTCTTTGCAGAATTTTTTGCAAGCTGAATACATTAATATTTATAATCAGTTTAAAGAAAAAATAGTTTTCTATTATAAAAACCCTCTTCCTCAACTAATAATAACTAAGAATAAGTCACGAGGACATAGTTTGAGAATCCCAACACAATAGAAAGATGTCTGAGACAGAAAACAGTAAGAGTTGAACTCTGTTTTGGTGTCATCTAACCACTTCATCGTGTGTAAAGTGAATACAGTACAATCCAACTTTATGCTTAAAGAAAGCCGATAACAACTTCTGTTTGTATAAGGCCTTTCAACTTTTGAAGCAACTTTTCTGCCTAGGTTATCTTCGGAGACACTTCAAATGAAAGGTTCCTGAAAGTGCTTTGGAAGTCTGAAGTATAAAATGCAAAGTAAAAAATAATGTTTAAGAACATTGCCAACTCTACTGATGTTAACCCCTAACACGGGGTCAGAATATTTTTCTGTAAAGAGCCAGATAATCAATATTTTTAGGCTTGCAGCCATGACATGTGGTTCCTAACTCATCAACCCTGCCACAATAGCATCCAGGCAATGGTATTCTGTGCATAAGGCAATCAATGTGGTTATTTTATGCCAGCTATGTTTCATTTACAAAAAATATGCAGTGTGATAGACTTAGCCTCTGTACAAGTTTGCCAACCCTTTAGAGGACACAGCAAGAACTTGTGTTTGACATGCAATTCACGAGATCTATATTTGTTGTATGTTTAAAGAGAGAAAGACAGAGACAGAGAGAATGAGCAAGAGAGGGGGAGACAGAGATTTCTTAATTGAATCTCTTTCATTAACTGTGGCATAAAAATACATCTGTCCTGTCATTCCTTCCAGAAGAAAATGGGGGGGAGAGAGCCCTAAATGATAATTTGGAACAAAGGGACATGTGAGCTAATTTAGATTGAATGAAACCAAGTTAATGCTGTTTTCTAATTAAAATTAAGAATGATTGAAAATGTATGCCAGTGATTTAGAAGCGGCCTGATCCCTTTAAATGTGTTTATCTTCAACATCATTATTTATCAGATGTGAAGGGAAAGATATATAAAACTCGTTTCAATTAAACTCCTGGTTAAAAAAATAGACTTTCATCAAAGCTCTTTAGTCTATGTTGATAGACCCCAAAATTTTTAACTGTTGGACTGAATTAACTAATATTGGCTATTTAACCAATTTGCTCAAAAAAATTAAATCACTTAAGACTTTTTAGTTTTAACTGTTAAATGTTTTAACTTTACATAAAATGTAGCTTTTAAATGTATACTTTCAAATTTGAATTCTGTCTCTACCATTGCTTTTCCTTTTCATTGCTTTTCCTTAAATCCGACTCGATGTTTGAAATAAAGCAGGTTTGATATATGGCATGTTTAGATCATAGTTTGTTCTTCCTGAAACCCATGTGGAGGCTTAATTCCTCAATGCAGCACTGTTGGAAGTTGTGGCACAATGGGAGCTCATGAATGAATTGTTGGTTTTCTAGCAGTCATGAATTCTTGTCTTCAGAACTGGCTTAGTCGTTAGATGAACAAGTTATAAAATGAGGCTCCTTTCATCCCTTGCACATGGCTCTCAGTGTACACCTGCTTGCCTTTCCACTCTCCACTGGTTAAGATCTAGAAAATATCCCCAAAGACTCGTATGTTCAGGGGTTGGCCTTTGAGAAGATGACTGGATAAAGTGGGCACTATGCACCAGTGGTCTAATCCACTGAAAAGTTCAGAGCTAAATATGCTATCAAGAAGTGGGGTCGGATTGAAGAGGTGAATCACTGGGGGCATGGCCTGGAAGGGTGTGTCTCCTTCCCTGCCTCTTTCCTTTGTTTTCTGTTTTGGCCACCGTAACATGAACAGCATTTTGTCTGCTATGTCCCTCTGCCATTCTGTTCTTGTCTTGGAGCCAGCTAAACACAGACTGAAACCGTGAGCTAAAATAAACCACTGCTCTTTCAAATTGTGGGTGTTGGGTATTTGTCCCTGAGACAGGAAAGCAACTAAAACATCTACCATGAGGACTTCACCATAAACCAGCCAGATGGTGTTATGGTCTTGGACTTTCTGGCCTGCAGAATAATCAGCTCAAATTAAAATTTAATAAATTCCATATAATTTTATAAATTCCATAGCCACCAGTATTCTGATAAAAGCAACAAGAAATGAACTAGAACCACACAATTGGTTGAAATTCCAGATTTTTGTGGAGACAAATCAAATAACCATTTTACATCTACCATTGCATAACTTTAATCATATGTGATAAAAACAGAGTTGCAGTGATAATTTTATTTAATTAACATGCATAAACTCACTCATATAATTTAGTTTTAAGGACTCCAGCATTTTTTGGCTGTACTTAGCTAAATAAATGAACTTGATTGCCATTCAACAGTGGCCCACCACACATAGGCAGCAGCCTTTTCAACACTTTTACCTACATCCTTACACTAGGTTCTGTGATGTAGCCTGTAACTGTTTTATGGAGACTTGGTTTTGTCTGACTTTATCTCTCTTTGTCTCTCTCTACTTTATTTCTAAAAGCCCTAAGCATCCTTCAATTTCAACTCAAATCTTGCCCGTAAGAAATCTTTGTGAATAACCTTGGACCTTCTATAACATTTATTCTCATCTTGAGTTATTTGCCACTTAACAGATGCAACTTCTGATTGTTAATGACATTGTCTTATCACTAAGATTCTAAAAGGCAATTTTTTAAAGCTCACTCTCTCACTTATTGAAAGGACAGCTGGTTGGATGAACAAGTTGTCTTCACTAGATTTCCAAATGTTCAATGGGAAGAACTGTGGCCAACAACAAATAATTGAGTCTTATACTTTTAAATGATAGTTCTCTATCATATTTTAAATTCTAAAAAACGAGCTTGATATATATATATATATAATATCAAGAATATCAATATAAAGAATGTCAAAAACAGAGAATTTCAAGTGAAATCTAAGGTTTAAAAATTAATAGATAAAAAACAGCATTACAGAAAGAGAATTTTATACACAACAACCCAACATTCTGTTTACAGAATACCAGAATATTTTTGCTAAAAATAATTAAATAAATTATACTATGCAATGTTTTGTGACCACAACTATTATAATTTAACAAGAAATTGAGATGTGCAAATGAAAACCAGTTGGAGTAGGTCCTGGTAATTCAGACAAGAAACACTGGGAGTAAGGAGAAATTATGAACACTGAGGGGGAAATGGCAGCGGGGAGAGAGCAAAGTTGGCCATGGCCATTGGGTCCACAAACAACAACCATGGTGTTTTTCTGTCTTATTTTTTCCCTCCTCAGTGTCTTCTGGATGAATTGGGCAGAAGGAAAACTCTATTTGTAAATGTAAAGTTGTGGTAGAAGGTTCTTCTTTTCCAAAAGAAATTATTTTCCAAAAGGAGTTAATCATAAAACAACTCCTAGATTTAATTTAATTTTTGAAATTAGAAAATTTGTAGCCTATTTCTTAATGTTTCTTTTTTTTTTTTTTTTTTTTTTTTTTTTTTGGTACCAGGGATCGAACTCATGACCTTGCACTTGCCAGGCAGGTGCTTATGCCACTGAGCTAAATCCCCAGCCCCTGTAGCCTATTTCTTAATCCCTATCAAAGTAGATCAAAGAATTGGAAAACAATAAACTTCCCTTTACACTGAAATCACCTGCCATTTACTGATGTTGCTTTTTGCTGAACCTTTCGAAGAACCATACAACATCATGGTCATCTTTGTGTCTCAGATATTTCCCCTAACTATACCTCCTCATAGATTCGTTCTTTCACCAAGCATCCTCCTGGGCTGTGCAAATACGTACATAAAAATAAAGGCAGACAATCATAACATGAACAAAAATGCAAAGTCTTTGATTTCATAGATAATATAAGTAATACAGCTCTAAATTGACACACCTACTTTGCTGCTCCACAGCTACACAATAAATACACAAAACAGATGCCCTTGTTGCTAAAAAAAATTGCAACATTCTGTGGAGATAATATGGTCCAGGATGAGAAATAGATAGCTAGGGCCACTGTCTTCTGTCAAGGCAGAGATCCCTAAAAATATCATCCTTCCAACACTAACTGACATACAGGTGGCCCAAAAGCAACTGGAAGCCACTTAATTTATAAGCAGATGGTGACAGCTACTTTGGTACATATTGCTGCATCCGAGTGTCCTTTCCCCCCAAGGAACTAAAATGGGAGAAAGGTACTGGATAGAAGGATATAGAAGTTACAGGAAAAGAATAAGGCAGAGGGTAGGTGAAGGGCAGGCTGATGTAGTAATAATTAATAATTTAATAATTTAAGCATGTTCTCTGAAGCCGAATGCCTGACAGGCGGCTGTGCTCTGTCAGCACAGAGGCAGGTGTGAGCCGAGGAAGACATCCTGCTAAGCTGACAGAGTACCTCTGGGAGAATTCTGATCAAAGGAATGATTAAGAGGGTCAAACCTTTAAAAATCACCCAATCCAGACATTTTTGTTAGAGGATATGTTACCGATTAAATATGTATTTGCGTAGCTGAGTAGAAATGGCAAATCTCTCTTAACCTTCTAAATTCAGCTTTCAGGCAGGTTTAAATCACAGGATGACACTAAATGTAAGTGCCACAAATGAGTCTCTCCACATCCTTTTCCCCTCCAAGACTAGAAACCGGCTTAGTATAGATCATGTGCTTTATTCAGATACTCGTGTATACATCCATACAGTGCATTCAGAAATCAATTTTAAAGATGGAAGGAAAATTAGAATGAACTAATTCTCCACATTTGATCTAATTCTCTACATTTTACAGAATAGGAAATTATTGGCAAGAAAATAAAAACACACACAAACAAGCAAAATAAAAACACACACAAACAAGCAATATCAAACATACAGTTAGAAGAGAAAATCTGAAATCAGGTGTATAACACCCAAATTCATGTTCCTTATCATTTTATACTTCATGACAATTTGAAAATTTTTTTTGTATACACAAATGACTAAGTTCTTATATAAACAGTCTCCTTTAATTCTATTCTTCAGAGTTTGGATTCTTTTCACATCCTATATTTCTAAAACCCTGGATGAGGACACAATCCTGCCGATTCATATAGGCTTGAATTCCATGTCTTACCTCTGCTATTTTAACCGCTTGCTCTTATCTCAATCACTTAAAATCAGCACACTTGAAGTACTGGGAAAATATTAAACTCTATTATCATTAGCATCTCTATTTTTGGTTTTAGATTATAAGTTTTATATTTTATTATATTCCCATGTTTATTCAGTTCCTATTTTATACTCTGCCCTGGAGGCAGTAGGGAAGGCAGATATGTATAGATATATAATTAAAAATTTATTAAGTAAGACTAGGTTTTACAGGGCTTAAAGGAAGTAGCTCCCCTAAGGGTCAGGATCTGTAGCGTGAAGAGTTCTGGGAAGGGAACAAACAGTAAAGTCAGGATGGTCGGGCTGTGAAGGGATGGGACCTAAGAGCATCCTGCTGTGCTGGCAGAAGGAACTTGAGAGACACATCCTGATTGTGGGGAGTCATACCCTGTTCACAATGACCATAAGAAGTCTCAGGAGAAGACGGGACAAGAATGAAAGCAGGTAAAACAGGAAGGACTAAACAGTATAAGACCTCACTTGTCATACCACAAAATTTGTCCTTTTTTAGAGATCAACACAAAGTCCTTCACTAGATTCACCAAAGACTGGCATGATCCAAGAGAGCTTCTTCCAGAGGCCAGAAAGAAGTGAAGCAGGGCCACCCAGACAAACAAAAAAAATGTAGCCAGGTATCTTGATAAGATCTGCTGTTCCAACAAGATAAATGCCCTGAGGTCTGAGCCTGTGTCATATTCAGGATTCAACAAATGTCTGGCATAATGTGGGTGCTCTCTAAATTGTTTATTAGTGATGAGCATAGTGTACTTTGGACAACTCTGTAGTTACATTTCATATATATTCATATATATATGTATATGAATATATATTTTTAAGTGAGTCACTGGTGTTGAAGTTTTCAATACCTTCATTTTAAATATAAATTAGACTTTTAATTATTCTAAGAGAAAGAGTAAGAGCCAAAGAAAAATCTTAAAAAGGTATTTGTTTTTCTAATGAAGCATGGCTGGTAATTAACAGTCTGTCTTAGTTACTTTTTACTCATCACTGAGACAAAATACCTGATGACCAAAGTTGGGAAAGAAAAGGTTTATTTCTTACAGTTTTTGGAGGTTTCAGTCCATACTCAGTTGGCTCCAAGGCAGGCGGGCATGCCAGGGCTGCAGTTCATGGGGGCTGCAAACAGCAAGGAATGAAACCAGCAAGAGAGCAAGACATGCCTTCTTCCTGCCATTACATCACATCCTGGCCCCACCCCTATGTAGGTGTAGCACTGACACCTGTCAATCCAAGCACTAGACAATGAACCAATTACAGATGCATAATGTAAACGCATGAAGCCTGGGGGCCACCGACATAAACTATGACACAGTCCTTTAAAGGTGATGCAAGGAAAAGAGGCACCAAATTCCCTCCTGAAGGAAAGAAGTAACTAGTTTTCCTTAGAAAACAAAGTCCAGCAGTTCATTACCTGAGTGAGATCATCAGAATCTGAGCAATCCTTGCTCTTGTCCATCTAACCACTGTGCGGGTCACAGGTTTCCTGCACTAATCCCTATGCAGGCTGATCAGAGTGAGTGTGGTGTCTCAGCTGCTCAAGAACCAGTGTGGCAACCTTAAACTCCTGGATTTTTAAGTCAGAGCACAGTGAACACATAAAATTTCTGGGATGGGAACATAATACTAACCCAAATTTCTGTTTCCTGACAGCTTACTAGATTCAAGGCACTATGCTTTATGTCACACAGACATCATCTCCTGTAAGCTTCCAGAGCCTCCTGAGTGATAGGAACCATTATGATCTCCAATTTACAAATGAGGCATGAGAGGCTCAGAGAGGTTAAGTAATTTGCCCTAGGTCATATAGCTAGGAAGTGGCATAATTAAAATCTGCCTCACAGCCTTTCCACCTTAACTGATTCTACTCTGGTCTTAGTAAACGATAACAATGCCCTCATTTCCAGAGCACTTGCCACCTCACTTTGAACCTTGACTGCTTTCATTTAACCCAGAACTAACATGTGAGAGGGGCAAAGCAAGGATTGTGCTCACTCTGCAACCTGCTAAGGGACATGTGTTAGACAGTATCACATAATTTGGCAGCAAAAGAAGGGCTGGTGTTACGGTTTGGATGTTGTTTCCCCCCCAAATTTCATGTTGTCAGAGACTGTTCCTCAGGGTCGTGGTCTGAGGAAGCAGTGTGGGGCTTCCAGGGAGCTTCTCAGGTAAATTAAGATCATGCCCTCCATAGGGATGGTTTCTTTTGTGGCCTCCAGGTCAATTCTCAGGAGAGGATTGTCATATAAAACTGAACCTGTATTTGGCAATTCCCCTTACCAGCCTCTCTCCCTGCTTCCCCACTCCCCATGGGGTTCTTCTTCCTGTGTGCATCCTACAGCCCTCCCTAGAGCCCTGATGACCCTGGGCCCCGACCCTTAATCTCCACAGCCATGAGCTACATCAGCTTTTTTCCCTCATGGAGTCTACCTCATTACCTTTCATTACCTTGAGAGAGGAAAACACAGCTAGCAAAAGAAAGAAATTGTGTTCAAATTACCGTTTTGTTACTTCTTGACTACAGACTCCTCAAAATTTCTCAGCCTCTTCTGAACCTCAATTTCTTCATTTACAAAATGAAAATAATACAGCACCTACCTCACAATGACTGAGAGGGTTGAATGTGATGGTGTGTGTGTAAATCTAAGAGTAACCATATGCTTCTGACCACGTATTACAGTTTAGTAGGACTGCTCCTCAACAATCGGCGGATAGCAAATATGGAGTCAAATAAATTATTTCACTTCAGTCCAGTCCCATCCAATTAAATTCATTTCAGCTACTGATTCTGAGGTATTCAGCGGTGACAGTATTCTATGGACATATCTTGACTGATGGCCCGTGTATTTCTCATTATATTCCACTTTATCTATCATTTGTAGAAAGTCTTATAACATTCATCCCTTAGGAGTCTCTGGATAACATTTAATGTTTTCCAGGCACATTTTTTCCTTTGTGCTGTTTCTCTCCACCACTGTCCTCTTCCTGAACAACACTGGCCTTTGTGTTGTTTCCCCTCTTTTTTATCTGTGGATTCTATGGCTTAGTTCATCCTGGCATTCAAGAACTCCCTAGGCATTTTACAGTTCTGCTCAAAACCCCTAAAACAAGCAATCAGTGACCCTTGAAATTCTCATTTCAAGGAGTGCAGCCTTGTGAATCTCCAAGATGATAAAAGCTGCCATCTGCTAGGGAAGAGGAGTGGGTGGCAACAACAAGAGTCAGAGCATGGCTGGAGAGTCTCCGGCCTAGCAGCTAGGGGTGAGAAGCCACACTGAAAACCTTGCAGAGGTCTGCAGTGGAGCTTTTCTGTGGCCTCATTCTAGTTAAAAGGCTTCCACTTGAGTGCTCTGATTCCCACAAGTTTGTTTAATATGTATAATTCATAAAGGGTACATAGCACTATCCTTGAATAACTTTGCACTCCCTACCTGCTCAGAAGGATTAGCTGGATGGACTGAATGTCACAAGAAGACCCCTCCTGAGACCTTGCATTATCACATTGATTTGGGAAGGGTCACCAGCTAGTTATCTTTTCACCCTCTTCACTTCTTGATTGTCTTTGTCAGATTCTTGTACAAGTACATATGCTTGGCAGGTAAGGTTTTTTCTTCCCTCTACACAGTTCCAAGCCAAGATTAAAACAATGAGAGTGGCTCAGATCAACCACATTTTCATGCACCCCTATCCTATGGGGAGGCATGAACTAACTTCCTTTATCTGTGTTTATTGTGTAAAGAGGTTGTGGTGGGGATTACAAAGGCAAGGCATAAATTCAGCACTCTCCTAAGTACTTCTCTTGGAGTTGATATAAGCAAGAAAACTATCTCCTTTGAATCCATGAGGTTGCCCCCAGTTATTTGTCACTCCAATGCCCATGATGACATAATAGTCAATTTGCAGGTGATTTATGATGCTCCTGGTAGGACTGATAAGGAACAGCTGCACAATAGGGGTTAGGGGGAGGTATTGTTAGCAGCCCAACCTGCCCAAGTATACTTTTCTTCGCATGATTTTTTTCATCAGGACAACAATCCATCAAACAGAGCTAGAAGACAAACATAACTTCATGCCCTAAAAATCTGTACGTTCTCGTCCAGCCAGCATCTGTCATTGCTACCCTATGACAATTCTTTACCCGATCATTGTATTTCAACCTAAAAAGCAGCCTCGTCTTCACCTCCTTGACAAACATATAAAAATTAAGTAGAAACTATGAAAAGGCAGTGTTGTAGAGTTTTCAGGGAAACAAGTTAATACAGGACACATAATTTATAGGATTATTTTACGATAGTCACCCAAAAAGTAAAATACAAAAGTGTATAGAAAATCTTTTCATACACTAAAGACACCGAGAATCCAACTGAGGCCCTGGATCCAACAGCAATGTCCTGCATGAGTCAAGCCAAAAGACCTAGAGCCCATTACAATGCTCTCTACAAGTCCAACTTGGAGGCCTAGAGCCCACAACAATGTCTCATGCAAGTCTGTATCATGAATCTGCACTGGGAAGGCCAAAGGTCAGTAGTGGAAGCTAAAAAGTCTATGCCAGCAGGATGAAAGTTTTGTTCCACCAAGCCAAAGGATCTGTACTGGAGCCAGGAAGCACTACTCAAAATAAGAACCAGAGCTCCCCTAAAATGTACCACAGGATGTACCACAGCCATCCTCAGTGACAACAAGGTCCTGAGTTCCTCCAACAATGAGAATAGCTGAGTTCATATCAGGAAAGCCAGCATGCAGACTCCTTCATGAGAACAGCGCCAACTCTTTTTCTCTAGTTCTCCTTTTTGTGCTGTTGACAACAGTCCTCAGGTGGGCCTTCTATGCCTAGCACCATACTGATTCAGTTCAGCTGGGTGTTATAAGTTGACCACCAGTTGTCAATTCACCATGGGCAGTGTTGGCTATGACTCATGACCACCTGCTATGTGTCTGTTCATTTAAGGGGTCCAACATGTCTGTATTATACCACACATCTGTGCCAACTGTATTATTCTTCACAATAAGCTTAAGTGGTTCATTCTATTAATAACCCCATTTCACCTCAATTTTCCATCTGTAAGGAAAATCTAAATGATAATAGTAACATTAGGAGAAATACCAATTAAAAAACAATAGTTACCTTTCACTGAGCAAGGTACTATAAGAAGGCTCTTGCTTTATTTGTTCTTTAAAATTTTTATTAGTACATGATTGTGATACATAATAAATATAATTGTTATGAAGGATTGGCACATATACCTGCACATATCACATGCTGATCCTTTTTACTTTCCTTTTCTACTTTGTCTCCCATTCTCATATCTCCGTCCCATCTCCATAAAGTCTACCTCTTTGTTTTCTCACATCCATCTCTAATTTTGCTTTTTAAATTATTTATACTTAATATTTAAATTATTTAAGACAAATAATGCAGTATTAACACAGTGTGTCTAATTTATTTCACTTAGCATTATGGAGTCAAGGTACATCCATTTTTTTCCCACAAATGACTCAGAATTGTTCCTCTTTATGGCTGAATAAGATTCCATGTATGTATTCCACATGTTGATGGCCATATAGGCCACTACCAAGATTTAGTTATTGTGGGTTGTCCTGTTATAAGTTTACAGGTTTCACTATAATATGATCATTTAAATTCTTTTGGGAAAATACCTAGAAAAGGAATACCTGGGACAAATGGAATTTCAAGTTTTAGTTTTTTGAGGAATCTGTTTACTGATTTCCATAGAGGCTGTGCTATTTGACATTCCCAAAAGCAATGTAAAAAGGACTCCTCAAAGCATCACTAGCATTTGTTGTTTATTGAATTCTGACAACCACAGAACATAAGTGCCATCTTCATCATCATTTTTCAGACAATAAATTAAGAGTTGGGGAGTGTAGAGAACTTACTAGTAAGTTCTGGCCTGTGGAGACCCTGTCTACCCAAGCCACACACTTGCCAGTATAGAAGTCTCTTGAGAAAATCTCCATATCGTGCTTGCTTCCGCAGCACACATACTAAAGAAAAAATCTCTCCTTACCAAAGTGCAATGGTGAAAATCACACCGAAGGACATGCCACACCCAACACAGCTCTTAGTTACTGAAGAAGACAGAAACTGATAAATGGATTACAAACTACTTGGCTACTTACTTTATGAGGTCCCCAAAAGCTGAGGAATCTTATAATAAATGGATATGGACAAGCAGTTTTCACAGCTGCCTATGCCTGATTCTAAAGCAGTTTGACCTTTGTCAAATGGTAAAACTAGCATGAGCCTCAATCCTAAAGGGACAAGTAATGGAAGGTGATATTGCCTCCTGAAAGGAATTGGACCAGCCAAGTAGAATGGAAATGCCTTTCCCCAGATTTACATAAAGAGCTTCCCCATTACCCTCCCGGCTGAACAAAATTGCTTTCATTTCTGCATAACAGAACTGGCTATTTATTCCCAACATCTGTTTTTAGAAACACTATATACATCATTTTATTTGATCCTCAAGACTTCCCTAGGAGAGATTCCCTTATTGGTCCCATGTTCACCAACTTTTCAGGCCTCTTCTCTGTTCTTGGATTTTCCAAAGGTTATAGAGAAAACTCTAAAAACATATTGCTTGTGTGAGCTCTATTGCCCTCAGCCTCCCAGATGGGTTGTGGTTGTTCAAAGACGTTGGCTGAGCAGAGGTTGATGGGGAGAAAGTTAGATAAGAACCAACATTTGCAGTCAAACACTTTTTAACTGGTACCCAAACCAACAGTTGTTTACGCTAGATTAAACCACTTTGAAAACAAAAGAGAACTAATATTTTCATCCTATTTGGGGTACTCCCTGGTCCCAACCCTGCTGGATACAGCCTGATCCACTTTATCAGAATGCTAAAGGGCAAATACCGGGCTAAAAAGCTTGAAGTTAAACCTTGCTTTTTCAGTGTAACCTTTGCCCCTACACATTTATCCTCTTACCTTCAGTTTCCTCATATGTGAAGAGGAAATATTATTATGATCCTTATAACAGACACTCCAAGTGTTTATTATGTTCCTCTAAGTGCTTTACTCTTACGCCTTTTAAAAATGTCACAGCAATCCTATGGAGAAAGAATGACTATAGTCCTTGTCTTTAAGTGCAGGCAGAGAGGAATGGTGAAGAGGTCACCTGTGAACTAGGATTACTCACAGCTATGAGGGAAAGCACTGGGAATCCAGCCAATTCACCCTCATGTCCATCATCCCTGAGTGTACACCAGAAGTACTGGGTGGACAGAGGCCAAGAAACTGGGTATGGACCTGAACCAAAGTCATGGCTGCATGTGTAATCATGGCAAGAAAGTTAAGTCACTAAGATAAACATAAATTCAATTCAAAAAGCAGACAGGTAATTTCCTAAAGTTGCAGCATTTCTAATGCACAAAAACAAACCCAGATGAGCTCTTTACTTACTGCACCTTTTTATTCAACTTTAGCTTAAATATATATTCATCTATCTTTCAGGCTACAGTGTTTCACGCTTAACTAGAAAATGTGGCCTTCGTCCAATGACCTCATGCTCAGAACAGGCTTATTTTTTTCCTTGAGGAAGAACTATGATTTTGACACTAAGCTTCACTACTAATAACTGGGATCTTAACCTAATCCACTAGGACATCCTTTCAACTGAGATAGAAATAGTGACAAATTATATGTGGATTGTGTATTTTTATAAAGACCACCGTCTTACCTTATCTGACCTTCAGCCCAGGGAGATTTCCAATCAGAATACTTCCTACAGATGTGAATTCTAATCATATCATCTCAGTTATTTTCTTGTTTCAGAGACAAAATACCTACCACCACAATTTAAAGGAGGAAAGGTTTATTTTGGCTCACAGTTTGTAGAGTTTTCAGTCCATAGTGAGCTGCCTTTGAGGCAGGGAGGCATGGCAGAGGAGCATGGCAATGGAGAAACAACTCAGGGCATGGAGAGCAGGAAACAGTGAGCCTGCTTTCCTCTTTCCCTTTTTAGTTGATCCAGGTTATAACCCTAACGGTTGGTGCCACTCATACCCAAGGTGGGTCTTCCCTCTTCAGTAAGTTTAACACTATGCTACACCAATTAGTGGACTGATCCAGTGTCACATATCCATAATCCAGTCACTCCATAAAAACCCCACCTATGAGTCGTTAGGCTTTGGGGGAATATCTAGATATAAGCCATAACACACACCAACACTGACACTGACTCTCCTAGATTATTCTCTCTAGGTGAGGGTTATTTCCTCTGTATGTGGTGCTCTTTACATCTCAGCAATTACTAATTATAATTGTAAGGTAGTTATTATGGAGATTGGTCCATATTTTATAGATCATAAATTTGAGGCAGAGAGTTGATAGAAAACTAATAAATACTGGGACCCAGAATTTACCCCAGAGGCTGAAATGATTTCAAAGGCCCCCATCCATTTTTATTGCTCTCTTGATTATATATATATATATATAGAGAGAGAGAGAGAGAGAGAGAGAGAGAGAATTTGTGATTTCTTTATTTATGATATTACATGTTTGTAGAACATACTTATATTCTAAAAAACAAAAGATATAATTATTAATAATACATTTTAATAATAATAACAAAAATCTGTTTATTTGTATTATAATGCCTCCCAGTGCACCACACAGTTCTTCAACTAATACTTTTGTCAGCATCTCTGTTTTCCACAGAGGGTCTTCAGAGGTTAAACAGCTAGAAGTGGTAGAGCTAACACTCTACCCCAGGTCTTCTTAAAGTAAAAATTAATATGTACTGGAAGTTTAACTTTCAATGTAACCCAAAAGTGGCAGCATTCTTGACTACTCAACAAGGGAACTATTCATCAGAAATGGATGACAGTTGGAAATCTGATAGGAAATAATGATAAAAGTCCACATTTTGCCCTTTTTCAGGGTTAAAGCAATTTAGGCACTTTTTCCCCAGTTTTATGACTGTAAATAACATTGGTTAGCTGAGTGGTGCTTGGTACTATACTAGTGAGTAGGAGCATTTTTCATTATAAAGTATGTGCAGAAATATAGTATTTTAGAAGTTGGGAGTACTGTTCAAAAGTCCAAATAGTCTATGCCCAAATTGTGTGTCCATGGGCCTCAACTTCTTCCTCTAAGCTTTCCCCAGAGGGATCTACTTTTGCAGGTAGATGTGAAACAACTCTTCCTCTCTTAAGTACACACTACCACCACTGTTGACTGGATGAGAGATGACATGTGACTAAATGTAGGCCAATCAGGGTTCACTTCCTGGAGTTTTAAATTCATTGTTGTGAAAACACAAATAAGAAAATTCAAAGCCTATCATGTAACCATATTCATTTATTTGTCCAAAAAGGCACAAAAATTCAGTCCACAGAGAAATAAAAAGCATACACATAAAATGAGAGAGAGAGAGAGAGAGAGAGAGAGAGAGAGAGAGAGAGAGAGATTATAGCCCCAGAAGATGCTTTCTGGTGTCAATTCTCTATTCTGAAGATGCACTTCCAGATTTGAAAGTTATTTCAGTGCTGTTATCTGGATTCCTAACACTGTAATAAATATTCAACATCATCAACTTATGAAGAATGAAAGTTTATTCTAGCTCACAGTTTTTTGAAATTTCCATTGCTTTGGTTCTATGGTAGCATATCTTTGTGAAAGTGAAAGGCAGAGAAAATCTTTTCTCTTGACCAGGAAATAGAAGAGAGAAAGAGGAATATTCTGGGTTTTTATAGTTTCCTTCAAAGATTCACTGCTAATAACTTGAAGGTCCTACCTCATAATGGTTCTGCCATTTCCAAAAAGCACCGACCTGCAGAGCAAACCTTTAACACACCAGTCTGTAAAAGGCATGAAATATCCAGACTCTGCCAAGTATACTTATCATAAACCTCCTCAGCCATCCTTTCAAAGACCTAATCCACTTTAAGTGTGTTTTAATAGTACTTTAAGGAGCCTTAATAGGACATACAGTAATCTAAATAAAGTCATGAATAATTAGCTCCAATTACAAGCTGAATTTCCCAAAATTTGCTCAAGGGAAAACAGTTTTGTTGCTTTATCTTCTATGGAAGATTTTAAAACAATCTTCTGGATTGTTTTCCTTTTAATGTGAAAAAGTGAACCCAATTTCTGTGTTTGGGATCTTTAGAGCTAGATTTGGAGACAAGAATTTGAGTGCAAATTGACTTATTTGTGAGGTGGTTCTAGAAAGCACCAGTAGAAGAGGCAAGAAGTGAATCAAGAAGAGAAGGAACCCAATAAAGGATGTGTTAGTGAATCATTCAACATCAGTTGGGGACTTCACCTCTAGGATCTCTAGCAGTCAATGTAGACCAAACGCCTCAAGGACGCACCACACAAAGAGTATAGAAGTTGAGGCATATTTATATATCAGGTTCTATCCTGGCTACTAAAAAGAAAGGTATGTTTTCATCCCATTGCTTGGTGGCCAGTCCTGATCTAGGGCCAGAGAAAATTTGTCAGGAGGAAGGAATGCCTTTCCAGAGTGTTGGAATTCCAGGAGGCATGCTATTAAGTTGCAAAGCAATGGGATATGGGTAGAAGGATCATAATATCTGCTGTTGGCTCATATAGAACCACACTACACATGGGGAAAACTTTAAAGTGTATATTCAACAAGAAGTTAATTTTAGTCTACTCACTAGAGATGATTAAGGTGATTGAAGTTTGTTACTTTCAGGATATTGTCCATTGGCCTTTCTTTATCCTCATCGCTCCTTCTCTGTTCATGTGCTTTGATGCATGTTATCAACTTCCAGGTAGCAGGGTAAATAACTCCCTGTGCTCAGCTATATTCACCTCTTCTTCCAGCACTCTTGTTTCCTTGCTCCTAGGAAAGGGAAAAGCTGGAGAACTGCCCTTACAGAGTAGTGAAGTCATCATTTACAGGGGTCACAAACAAGGCACAGATCTGCATATGCTTTGTGCGTATAATGAGAAGTAGAGGGTTTACAGACAAGGGTGGAAAGCCCTGCAAAAGAGTAATTGGGTTTTTTCCCTAACTTCTCCTTTACAGAAATACTGTAAGAAAATTTTTACTTGGTATTTATAGAGGCTAAATAAGAAGATGAAAAAGAAGACAGACAAGGCTCTCAAAATGTCCTTAAGAAGTAGAGGCTGCTGTGAATGTCATCTGCTGTACTGAACTTTGGCCAGACTTACCAAGGATCATCATTCATGAGTACCTACCAGTTGGAAGTGGGGCCCTCTCCCTCTGTTAAGTAGTTGCTGCCTGATTATCTGTGTCAGTAACTCCTTTCTAATATCAAATAGATCACATTCTCTCAGCTTTGTATGTCCCCAACCAACTTCTAGTCTCTGGTGGATCTTTCTGTGTAATTTACACAGCATCTGGCTTGTATGGTTTTCCAACATGTGTGCCAAATCCCTCTACTAGGGAACACTTAGTGTGGGGGAGAGATGGACGTAAGCAGAGATGGGAATACAGAGAACATAACGAAACAATTCCTTATCTCCCCCATCCTTTTCACTATCTAAGGTGAAGATTTCTGTAAAATAGCACATTGCCAAGCATGTACCTAAAGCCATATTATCTGAATTTGAATATTGGATATTTGTAATACAGCTTCATGCTAATAGTTTGTTGGGTAACTTTGGTGAATCTCATTTGGTATATAATAAACAGAGTCTGCCACAGTTGGTATTTAATAAATATTTGTTGAATGCATTAAATAATGGGCAATAGAATGGATGAATGAAGTGGAATATGATGTTCCCTAAAGGTTGAGAGTACAAGTACAGGCTCGTGTCTAATATTTGTGAGGTTCAGGACATGAGGACAAGTAAAGGTCCCTGCCATGGCTCCAGTTTACTCTATAACAGATCTTACATAAATTTGTGTGGCCAATAATCTGGTAAGTGGTATGCCATAGGTATGCTCAGTAAAGAGTAACTTCTAGACCACCAGCAAAAACTGGGTTTATTTGGTCTTGGGTAACAAACCCAGAAAAATGACCAAAAAGGGAATGGAAGTGGTTTATAACCATTTTGGAAGAACATCAGTATATATGGGGCTTAGAGGTGGCATGAGCATGGAATGCATATATCCGTTTGCCCTGAGGATTCCCTTTATAGGTAGAAGGTACAGTGAAAAGAGAGTTGACTGATACCCTTGAAAGGCACACGTATGTGAACATTTATCAGACTGTACATTGATAATGTATTTTCTGTATGCGTACACCTTGATCAAATTTAGGTGAAAGAAGTATAAGTATACATATAGTAAAGTGAAGTAAATGTGAACAACTCCTCAATCTAGGTAGTAATGGTAAGGTTATACTTGGTACTAGTCTCCCAATTTTCTACATATGCAAAACACTTAATAATAAAAAGTTGCAACCACTGTTAATGCTATAAGACAAAGTCTAAAATGCTATATATGGGACTGAACTTGTCACAAGCAAGGAGGTGGGATAACTTCCAGACCATTGAGAACCTTAGTGTGAATTAGTCAAAAGCTGGCTCCAGGGTGTGCAGCCCAAAGACTGACACCTTCACAAGTTAACTTGTAGGAATTAGAACAAGATATGCTTCTACTAAGCAGACCCAACTCCACAAAGGGCACTTGAATCAGGAAGGAGGAACCACAATTTGAGAATAGAAGATTAAAGTGGTGGAGTAAAGACCAGCAGCAAAATGCAACTTCTCTGAGATCTAGCATTGAGACACCTAGAAAATAACAATTGGCTAAGGAAAAAAATGAAGTAAATCTCTGAGAACTGGGTGGAAGTTGGCAGGAAAACTAGTATCCACAGAGAAGTTAAAGAAACCGAATACAACACAGAAAAGAGCAAAGCAGTCTGGAAAGCAAATCCCAGCTCCCTAACACAAAGTGAGCCCAGAAAGAGCTGGTAACTCAAGGGAGAAACAAGTGACCAGGTCAGCAGTGCTACCCCTACTCCCACCAAGCCAATGGTACTGTAAACTGCACAAAAGGATTATAAGGTTTCAGTCTGAAAGTAATTCCTTTCATATGGTGGGCTAGATAGAGGTAGAGCAGAAATCCACTGCAGCACTTGTCATGTTTGAGGCTGTTTAATCAGGAGTCATTTTTGGAAGGAGTTAATTTTTTAATGCTGAACTACAGAAAAACCACACTTCAGGATTTCTGGAATCACCCTACTACAGTGACTGGGTGGAAGACATGAAATAGTAAAAGAGGAAATTCAAACTCTGGCCAGGACACAGGGGTCCTGCTCTTTGTGGTGAGAAGCTAGGCCAGTTGCATACAGTTTTCAGAAGGGGCTAGGTCTGAAAGTGCTGTCATTTGTCCAACAGACATTTGAATCCACCATGGAGATCTGAGGTCTGTTTGTTTTCCCCATATGCCAATGTGATCAAGGACACACCTTGGCTTGGATGATTGCCACAAACCGGGATATAGGAACAGAGGGCCTCGGGAGCAGGAAAAGCAACACAGGAACCCTCAGACCGTAGAGCTCAGTGAGAAAGAAGTAACTTAGGGCATACAGAGAGATGTGCTGTAGATACTCAGAGCAGCTGGAATGAATGAATACATTAGACACTAATGACCAGAAAGCAGTAGCAAAGGCAGGGCAGGATTCAGTATTCACACACAAAACTCTGAGTATGGAAACAAAATAAGTCTTACTAGTGACTCATTAGCCCTTCCCATGCCTGGTGAATTCCAGTACTACAGACTATGGAAAGAAACCACTCATTCAAAAACA
Organism: Cavia porcellus; assembly: GCF_034190915.1. NCBI lineage: Eukaryota > Metazoa > Chordata > Mammalia > Rodentia > Caviidae > Cavia > Cavia porcellus. Next base: position 50,168,033 of record NW_026947496.1, read on the forward strand.
CAGAGGAATTATTTGTACTTACTTCCCTTTTTCATCATTGGTTTCCTGAGGCTTGACTTTATTTCTTTCTTCTTTTATTTACTTATTTTGGCTTTGGTTTTTGGCTTTTTTCATTTTTTGGTTCTTTTCTGTAACTTTGTTTTAATTCCATCAACTTTCTTTTACTCCATAGTAGGCACATGTATCTCACTTTCTTGTACTTCTAATCTTCCTTTTCTTTATTTAAAAAAATTTTATTGCTTTCATTTCTCCTGCCCCATTCTTTGTTACTTACTATTACTATTAATCTTTAGTTATTTAGGTGAGTCCATGCAATTATTGCTGAATTCTTTTCTATTGTTATGGTGATACAATTACTGCATTTAACATATTTACTATATGTCAGACATAGGTTGGTCTTTGTAGTTACATTAACTACAGGTCTCTTTTCTATTGTTTAGGATGGTAAAATGGTAGTTTTTGTTGTTTCTTATGATATGTCAATATCCCATTTGTCTTTGACTACTATTCTTGTTGATTTCACTGGCATTGCAAAAATGGAATAGTTTTTGCTTAACTGGTTTATTGTATGCTAATATCTGGTTTGTCTTTGTGTCATCAACAATACTGTGATTATTTTCTGGAGAACTGGGTGCAGAGCCAAACACACTGAACAGTCTCCTCCCCAAATTAACAGGGATAGCAAAGAGCTGTAATTAACCATAGCAGAGTGCATTACTGGAAAGCAGACACTTAAAAAAGACATTGTTATAGCAATAAAGTCTTTCTACTGTAATGAATCCTCAATTCTCATCACAAACACAAATAAAAACATGAAAAAAAGTAACATATTACCTCCCAAAACTCCCAGTTCCCACAACATTGATTCATGGGGCATCAATCAGGAGGAAGCCAAAACTGAACTACCTAAAGCAATGAAGAAAAAAAAATCAGATCAATAAGTTGCTGAAGGAGCTTAGAGATGACTTAACTAAACAGATAATGCACCTAATAAAAATATGACATGTTACCTTAGAGAGCACATTAATAAAAAGCTAGTAGAGCTACCCAAAATGATGCAAAACATGAATGATCAGTGTAACAAACAGGTGGGGTCCATGACAATCTATCAAACAGAAATCTAGAAGATTAAAAAAATTCTATTGAAAGTATTGCCAGCAGAAGTGACCCATGTAAGAACAGAGTGTCAAAACTAGAAGATAGGACTTATTCAGATGACTGTATACTCATATATGCCCTAAAGAAACAATAGAACATGGAAAATAGATCCAGTAGCTGCTAGATGATGCAAAGAAGGCTAATTGAAGATTAACTGAAATTAGTAAAAAATCAGAAGATAGCACAAATGGAATAAAAATCTTATTTTTTACAGAAAATACCAGAAAGTTACCCAAGTATGGGGGAAGAATTTAACATATAGATAACTGATGCATATAGAGCCCTAACTAGTCAGGATTAGAAAAGAATTTCTCGGGGCTGGGGATTTAGCTCAGCAGCATAAACGCCTGCCTTGCAAGCAGGCAGTCGTGAGTTTGATCCCTGGTACTGATAAAAATGAGAAAGACAAAAAAGAAAAAAAAAAACAATTTCTCTGCAGTACATTGTTGTCAAAAATGTCAGAAGTCCAACACATGGACATAATCTTGAATGCTGTTAAAGAAAAGCAACAATGATTTATGGTGGTAAATCCATTACAGCAGATTTCCCAACACAAACCACAAAGGACAAGAAACTTCGGAGTGAAGTGTTTCACTCCAACCTAGAATAAACAATCTTTCAAAATTTTGTTTTTTTAAATTTAAAAAAAAAAATGTTTTAAAAAGAGAAAGAAAAAAATTGAGAAAAAAAGGTTAGAAATAATACAGAATTACAGAAAAATAAACAGTAAGAAATCACCCGTTGATAAGTTACACATTGTTATCTTAGAAATAGTTGTTCAGGTTACAAAAGTAAAGTATGTAAAGCAACATTCAAATAGTAACACTGCCAACAGTTCTGTTCAATGATCCAACAAAAACTTAGTAATATGTTTATCAGTCTTACACACTTGTTTTTTTATCTTAAAGAGGGTAAGATTAAACATATAAAAACAGAACAAAACAGTTAAAAAAGAAACAATTTAAAGAAATACAGATTTCAAAGCAAGTCTACTGGGGATCATTACTGTCTATCTTATTGTCTCTAGTTTTCTTCCAAGTAGTTGTCCCCATCTTCACACACATTGAATACATACTGCATTTTGTAAAACTAATCAGATCATTACAGGATGATGAAGGCTTTTTAGGTCTTCAAGATCTGACATTGGGGAAGACACTAATGACTATCATAGTGTCTCTCATTCTCTTTGTAGTAGCTGTCCTTATCTTTACGTATACTGAAATTGAACTAAAGAGACTAGACTAATATCATTCTGAACAGTGAATAATAGTATTGCTAGATTTTATATCATAATGCTACAGAATTAGCATTGGGTTTCTTAGTGTCTCTTCTTTTTCAGAGTATCTGTTCATTACATCTTGCATTATATAATCTGTTCCCATAAATAGTTTAAAAAATTCTTTCCATGTGTGAATTTCTACATGTATGTCTATCCTCTCTGTATTATAGGGAAAAACAAATCGTAACAAGACAGCAAAACAAATTCCTAGAAAACCATGCAATGAAAAAGACACATAAGATCACAATATTAGGTGATCCACCATAGTTACTATGCTTTCTCTTGTTATTTTCAATAGACTTGTCCACATCATCAGGCTTAATATAGTTAAGTATAGTATTACATAGCTATTTGTATAAAAACACAACTTTGAAAACATTGTAGGACTTGAGAGCAGTTAATAATCAAAACTGGAATGGATATCTTTTACATCTTGTCATCTTCAGAGTAGTTGCCTCTACTTTTAGACTTGATACTATCAAGCATACCAAATTCAAATAAAATCAGCTAAGGCAAAACCACGGTCTAACAAACCAGATTCAAATAAGATCAGTCATAGTAAGTAATGTAAGTAGTAATAGTAAGTACAGGGTTTCAGTTTAAGTTAATAGGAAATTAAGGATAGTTACCATGGTATAACTTGCTATTTTTGGGTTAGATATCTGTGCCCATAAATATGATATGAGCGGACAAACCGGAACAAAATAAATTCAAACTAAACAGAGTGATAAGACTACCATGACTTTTAAACCCTGATACACTATTAACAATGTCCTCTGCCTTCCCTTTTTAGGCTATTTTTCACTTTTCCCCTTCTCAGGATGCTTTGTATGTTTTGGGTCTCACTAGCCCCTTTAGTTTTTAGATTAGCGGGCCAGCCCGTTGTCTATCTGAGTGTTGTTGAAACTTTCTACCCCTAAGATTGATCTTGAGCTGTACTCCTTTACTCACTAAAGTCATAGGGTTTTCCTTCCTTCCAGCTGTGTAGTTCTACACTGCCCAAAAGTGTCATAGCTTTCCAATCTATCTGGGACTGCTGGATGAGTTGTCCCTATTTCTCTCTGGTTTCTTGTCACATATAGCTTCACTTTCTCATCTTTGACTTTCATTTTATTAACCCTCCTTCAGGTTGAGTGTATTTCCTGTTCAGAGCATCTCTATGGAGCCTGTCTCCTAATCTACTCTGCCTGTTTTTTTTTTTTATTTTAGTGTATCAAGGCTATCTATATTAAAAATTATAGCTTTCCATCTCTGCCTCATGTCTGCTACTCCACTTTACTGCTATAATTTGTCCACCTTACTCCCTCTTTCCACTGTCTGCCCTATTCATTGAGGCTTCTCTGCCACTATTGCTGGAATCCTAGTATCCCTTCATCTTTCTCTCTCTCTCTGGAATGTCCTTCAGTACTCTCTGTAGGATTGGGTTGGTGGCCATGAACTCCCACCGCTGCTCCTTGTCTTGGAAACATCTTATTTCTCCATTAATTTTGAGAGAGAGTTTTTCTGGGTATATCAGTCTTGGTTGCAAATTATTTTCTTTCAGGGCTTGGATAATTTTTTCCCAGGCTCTTCTCAATTTGAGAGTTTGTGTTGATAAGTCTGTTGTTATTTTGATAATTTTCCCATTGTATGTAATGCTTCTTTTCCTTGGCTGCTTTTAGTATTCTGTTCTTTTGGTGGATTTCTGGAATCTTGATTATTATATGTCTGGGTGTAGATCTGTTTTGGTTGTAGATGGCTGGGGTTCTGTATGCCTCATTTATCTGGATATCTTTTGTTTTTCTTATGCTTGGGAAGTTTTCCTTTAATATATCTGTGAATATTCTTTCTTTGTAGTTAATTTTTGGTTACTCCTGCTTCCTCGCTCACATGCTTTATTCTTAAGTTTTGTATCCTTTTGTCGTCTTCTAGCCTTTGAATTGTTTCTTTCTGGTTCCTCATTATTTTTAAGAGGTCTTTTCTTTCACGATCATGTATCATAAATCTCTCTTCAAGTTTAAAAAGGCTAATTTTAGTTTTTGTCAAGGCATTTTGCCAGTTTTTAATGGAATTTTTAGTTTCCTGGTAATCTCTTTGGATCTGTTTCATGTATTCTAGGTTATGTTTAAATTCTTCATCAGAGGTTTCTCTTTCTTTTCTGATTTCCTCCATTCTTCCATCTGTGTTCTCTTGGGTGGGGCTTATCATTTCTTTAATTAATATCTTTATATCTCACTTGGATCAGAAGTATAGTTTTAAATTCATCTATGAGGTCATGAAGATATTTCTTTATATGGGCTGATGCTGTGTCTAGCATTGGATTGTTACTGTGCTGGTTCTCTTCTGTATTTATTTCTTTTTGGCTTATTTCCCCAGGTTCAGCAGCTGGAGATTTTTTTTTTTTTTATTTCTATCTCTTGTCATGTTTCTGGTTCCTTTCAGACTGGTGTGTTCTGGGGGTCTCTGGCAACCTCCATATTGCTTAGGATCTTTCCGAATCATGCTGACTGGAGTTTTTGCTGCCCTCCCCAATTTGCTGTTATGTGAGGTACAGGCAGGGAAGCAGGGACACTGTAGGCTAGCCTCCAGTCTCTGTGCCAGTCAATCCACAAGTTAGGCTGCACCTTGTGGATGTCACAGAGTTGCAACAATTTTGTATCTGCTTATTGGGTTCCAACCAGAGGTATAGTTCAGCCCCAGCAGACCCTGCTAGCTCTCTCTGTGCCTGGGGCAGCTGACTGATGTCACTGCAGTGCAGGGCTCTGCCTAAATCCAAGCTGTCCTCTACCAGACCTCTTTGCACCAGGGATGACTATCTGTTGTCACCATGGCACCGGACTCTGCCCAACTTCAAGATGTCCTCCACCAGTCCTCTCCATGTCACTGACGCCACTGTGGTGCCGGGCTCTGCCCAATTCCAAGATGTCCTTCAGCCAGAGACAACAACCATGGGACCCAGGCCCTAGTACTCACCCGGACTCAATGCAGCTCTTCTTCTTGGGTTTACTGCACACTGCGCTGTGTGTCTTCACTGCATTCCCAGCACAGCACGGCTCAGTCAGAAAACTGCATAGTGTCCAGCTTTGGAGCCCAGGAGCTTTAGTCTCCTCCAATGCGGCCAGGTGGCTTTGGCTGCTTCACAGTGCCCCAGGTCTCAATTTCCAGCAGTCACTGAGAGCCAGTATAGCTTTTCCCCTTGGATCCACTGCTCACTGTGCCGCGTCCTCCTATTAAGGGTCCAGGATTCGCTGACTCCCGTTATCAGCAGCCACGGTCTCAGCATGACCTTGGATGTCTGGGCACGCCTAGTACAGCATGGAATGGGGATCAGTGAGCACGTCGGGCTTCAGCTCTCCACCTGTGCTTTTTCTTCCTCTTCCTAGTTTTATTTTTCCCTTCAGTTACCGCCTTGGTTAATAAGAATCATTATCCACTCATCTGGCCTTCTCCATGTTGTCATAATCTAGCATCTGATCTGATTTCTCTGCAGAGACTCTGCACCCAGCCCCCTAGCAAGCCACCATTTTTTTCCATGCCATCTTTCAAAATTTTGAAGAAATAACATTTTACCATGATAAGATCACTTCAAGAAATTTATGATCACCAAAACAGCAATCTAAAAAATTCTCAAGGATATTCTAAAAAGAGACAATGAAGTTCACAAAGCCAAAGAGTTTAGTGGAATGAATAAACCAGGAAGGGAGAGCAGTTAAGCAGGAAGAGTGAGGAAATAATCACCAGCGGGAAAATAATCCAGTGATAGAAATAAGTCAGTACTCTTCAGTAATAACTCTTAATATGAATGATCTCAATTCTTCAATCAAAAGGCACATTTGAACCGATTGTTTCAAAAATGTATACAACATATGCACCTAATTCAAACAGAAATTCACAGACTGGAAATCAAAGAATGAAAAATAATATTCTATGTGACAAGAGTCTCAAAGCAAGAAGGGATAGGTATTCATTTCAGCAAACTGAGTTTCGAGTCAAAACTGATCAGAAGAGGAAAAGGTCACTACATATTGGTTGAGAGAACAATTTAGGAACAATTCAGGAAGAGATTAAAAGTATATATTCCCTGAACAAAGGAATACTCAATTTATAAAACAAACACTACTGAACATAAAAGACCAAAGAAACAGCTATCCATTTATAGTGGGGGACCTCAATACACAACTTTCACAAATAGATTAACTAGATATAAAGTCAACAAAGAGAGTAGAACCAGACCATTGAAGAAAAGAACTTAATAAATATCTACAGAATGATACTTCCATCAATAACAGAATATACATTCTTCTCAGGAATACATAGAACTTCTTCAAAACAAAACACATATTACCATATGAAACATGCTTAAGCAAATACAATAGAATCAAAATTATACCACACTAATTATAAGATCACAGTGCAAATGAAACTAGTACTCAATGGGAAAAGAAATCACAGAAATGGTACAAACACATAAACATTACATAATACTCATATAATCAATGGATAACAGAGGAAATCAAGTGAAAAATTAGACCTTTTCTATGAATGAACAATAATGCCAGTATAACATAGCAGAACCTAAGGGACACAATGAAAAAGTAATGCTGAGGGAAATTTATTGTTGTGAATGCCTACATCAGAAAAAGAGTGGACTTAAATAAATAACTTACTGATGTACTTCAAAATACAACAAAAAAAGCGAACAATCCAGAACCAAAGCTAATGCAAAGAAGGAAATTATAAAGATCAGGACAGATATTAATAAAATTAACACAAAAATATATAATCAATGAATCAACGACCCATTTCATTGAAAGAATGAACAAAATAGATAAGTGCTTAGCCAATGCAACACAAAGGGGGAAAAATCAGAAACACAAAAGGCAATCATAGTAGAGCCTGCTGGAATTCAGAAGATTACGAATAATTACAATAACTTGTACACCAATAAATTGTGGAATCCAGAAGAAATTCATAGATCTTGTTATGGATTAAAAAACTGGTGGTCAACTTAACACCAGCTGAATTAATTCAACATGGTGCGAAGCATAGATGGCCCACCTGAGGGAAGTTGACAGCATAAATAGAGATGTAGAAAAAAAGAGGTAGGCTTTGCAGGTTTCTCTAATCGTTGCTGTTTGGTGCCATTGGTTCTCCTGGAGGAGCTGCTCATGACTAGCTTCCCCAGTGTGAGTTCGACCATTGTTAGAAGAGGAGCTCAGGACCTTGTTGGTGAGAGTGGCTATAGTTCACTTTATTTTTACATTGATCATTGCTTCCTGGCTTCAGAGGGGAAGGTGTGTGCTGTTTAACTTCCAGGAGAAATTTTTCATGCTGACTTTCTGGTATGTACTCAAATATTCTTATCATTGGAAGAACTCAGGACCTTTGTGTTGCTGAGAATGGCTGTGGTACTTTTCAGGACAGCCCTGGTTCTTATTTTAAGCATGACTTTTTGGCTCCAGTGCAATACCCTCAACCTACCATCACAGCTCCTTCCTGCTGGAATAGACCTTCTAGCTTCCACCGCTGACCTTTGGGCCTTCCCAATGCAGATCCTTAAAAGAGACTGGCATGAGTCCTTCTCATGGGCTCTAGGCCTCCAGCTAGACTAAGTGGGAGGCATTGTCATAGGCTGTAGGTCTTCATCTGGACTCATGCAGGACGTTGTTTTGGAATCCAGGCCCTTGGCTGAATATTCTGGGTCTTAAGTGTCATGGACAGATTTCCTGAACTTTCTTGTGTTTAACTCTGGGTGACCATCATAAAATAATATTATAAATTCTGTGTCCTGATTCTAATTGTTCTCCTCACAACCCCTGACTATAACAGATGCCTACATACATATGAATCACTAAAAGTGAACCAAGAAAATATACAAACCCTGAGTAACACAATAACAGGCAATAGAATTGAGGCAGTGACAAAAATTTACCAACAAATGGCTAGGATCCAATGAATTAACTACCAAACTGTGTGAGATCTTTAAAGAATACTGAATGCCAATACTTGTCAGACTCTTTAAGGAAATTGAAAGGAAGGATTACTGCCAAACTCATTCTTGATTCCAAAAATAAACAAGGAATCCACTTTTTTCAAAAGTCCAATTTCTTTAATGAGTATAGTTGCAAAAATCCTGAAGAAGATACTGGTAAACAGTACAGCAAAAATTGAGAAGATTGTATATCGTGACTAAGCAGTCCTCATACTAGCAATAAAATGATGATTCAATATACGCAAATAAATAAATATAATATATTGCATAAACAAATTAAGGACCAAAATTACATTATCATCTCAATAGAAACAGAAAAAAAATCCATCCTGAACAATATGTATACAAGGATCTTAATCTGATAAAACCACTTATGATCAACCTACTGCCAACATCATATTAAGTGGGCAAAAACTGAAAGCTTTTCCTCTAAAATTAAGATCAATACAAGGATGTCCACTATTATCCCTATTGTATAAGACAATACTTGAAAAATTATCCAGAGCAGTCAAGCAAGAGATAAAGGTATTTGTACTGAAAAAGAAGTCAAACTATCCTTATTTGCAGACAACATGATCTTTAGAAGGTCCAAACAATGTCACTATAAAACTTCTAGAACTAATAAAACAAATTCAACAAAGTAGCAGGATACAAAATCAACACACACAAATCATAGAATTCCTATATACCAATAATGAGCCCATTGAGAAATTAGAGAAACAATACCATTTACAATAGCTTCAGTGGAAGAGAATAGAGCATGAAGAAACAACCCCAAGCATATTTAGTCATATGATCTTTTTTAAAGTTGCTAAAAACGTACACTGGAGGAAAGATAACTTCTTTAGCAAATGGTGCTAGGAAAACTGGCTATCTACATATAGAAGATTGAATCTAGACCCATATCTCTCACCATGCACTAAGCTAAAGTCAAAATAGATGGAAGATTTAAATATTAAAGCAGAAACAATCTGTTAGAAGACAAAATAGATAAAATTCTTGAGGACATAAATATAGACAAGGACTTTCTGAACAGAACTCCAATTGCATAAGAAATAGCATCAAGAATCACCGAACGGTACTATATCAAATTAAGAAGTTTCTGCACAGTAAAAAAAAAAAATAATCAATAGAGTAAAGAGACAATCTACAGAATGTGAAGGAATTTTTGCCTGCTATTCCTTACATCGAGCATTGCTTCCTGGCTTCAGAGGGGAAGATGTGTGCTATTTAGTCTCCAGGAGAAATTTGTCATGCTGGCTTTCTGGTATGTACTCAAATGTTCTTATCATTGGAACAGAGAGCTAATATTTACAATGTATACAGAACTAAAAAATGTTCAACCTCTCAATAAAAGATCCAATTGAATAATTGACAACAAATGTATAAATACTACTCTGAATAAGTACAAATCTCCAATAAATATATGAAGAAATGTTCAAAATTGCTAGCCATTTGAGAAATGCCAGTTAAAACAACACTTAAATTCAATTTTACTGCAGAAAGAATGGGTATCATCAAGAAATCAAATTATAACAAATGCTGGCAAAGCCGCAGGGAAAAGGGAATCATCAACATTGTTGATGGGAATGTGAACTAGTACAACCACTTTGGGAATCAATATAGAGATGTCACAAAAAAATAGAAATTACATTAGACCCAACTATTTCCTTTCCAGGTATTTTCCTAAAGAGCTAGAGATACCATATTCTACTGATACATACATGCCTATATTTATAGTAGCACAACCAACTCATGATAACTAAATCTTAGAAGTAGTCTATATATCCATGAATACATAGGTAAAAAAAAGTCATGTTATTGCAGTGGAGTTCTACTGTTCCATAAATAAGGATAAACTTGAGTCATCTGTAGGAAAATGAATGCCAAATGTTAAGTGAAATAAATTAGACACAAAGCCTTAAATATCACATTGTTTCTCTTATATGAGAAACCCACAGTATAAATGAATTAAAGAACAAAATAAAAGACAGATAATAGAAAACAGAGAGTTAGATCTTTTTTCAGATGGGGAGGGGACAAAGAGATGCAGGAGAAGGGAGGAACTGGAAGGTAAATATGTGTAAAAATAATTAAGAAGTACATCACTAACTCCCCAGAATGAAAGCAATCATTACATACTACAGGACACACTCATACAAATAAAATTTTAAAAGGGAATTTAAATTTAAACTTTTTTTTAAAAAAAGACCTTCTCCAGATGTGGGTGGCACCACACAATAGATCTCTAACCTGGACAGACTAAAAATGAAAAGGAAGAAGCCTGTTCCTTTTACTTTCTATAATCATGGTCACTGCCTTGGATATCTGTCTCTAGTTCCTTCAGGCTTCCCATGCAGACCTTTGGGCCTGCTGACATGGACTCACACCCAGCTCTGCAGAGACATTCCAGGCTTTCAGTCTCCTTTGAATGGGTCTTCCAGCCCTCTAAGCCACTGACAGACATTCTGTATTCTTCCACCTCTGGCAGACAGCCACTGGGACTCTTCCACTTCTGATCATATAACCCTACCGGTATAAATCCTTTGCGTACTCATACATATATTTGTATTATATTTGTTCCTCTAGTCAATTCTCACTTATATAGATGGAGGAAGAATTTTCCCAGCAAAGGAACTGGCTTGTCCTGAGGTCCTGCTGAGTATGAGAACAAAGAGGGGCCTGTGGTAGCCGAGACAAAGAGAACTCAAAGAGCTTGATGTAAGTGAAGGCTGAGTAGATAACCAGGGATGAAAAGAGATAAAAATGATTTGGGACTTTACCTATCTAAGTCTCAGGTTTTTCATCTGTAAAATGAAAATGATACTTATAATTAAGCATTAAGTAAGAGTGCCATATAAATCAATGGTCCATAACCATTTTACACTGTATTGATTATTATTTTCTCCTTGTGCCCATTTGTATTTCTTACAGCATTTATCCATTATCTTCCCCTTTACTGTCCTTATCATAGCTAACATTTACAGGATGCTATATGATATAGGTCTTTATCCAAGTACTATTATGTACTGACTAATTTATCTTCCAGCAACCTTGTGACATGAGTAGTATTATGAAGCCCATATTATGGCTAGGGGAACTGAGGCATACTAATTGATTTATTCAGGCTCATAGTATCAAAAGTAGCTGAACCAAGATTAGCATCAGGCAGCTAGGAAACCATGCTTTGTTACTCCCCTTACCAACAAGCAGAACGAAGAATTCACAGGTGTAAAATTCAGACACCCAAATGGTCTTTCCTACATTGCATAGCAGCATCATTATATAGGTCAGGGCATGGATGTGCCATGTCATTAACTTTGTTGTGAACATTCTTTTTCTCCACGCAAATCCCAACAGCTAAATCCTGCTTTGAATTCTTTTTCATCCTTCCCAACAATTTCCTCAAACTTGAAGCAAATCTGATCAAAACTTTGGCAAATGTTGGTCGGTTGGTGGCTTTCTAGAGGTACTGCGACACCAGAAGGGGTTTTAGAATATGGACCAAGCTTTCCTGTTTGTTTCATTTCTTTGTTTTGAAGAAGCTACTAATATACATTGCTATTTTAACCCAGGTAAAACTGAGCTGTCTTCATAATTCTGGATTGTAGTCAACGTCCAGTCAGAAGATGGGAATCTCACTGTTTAATTGAATACAAAAATTTTAATACAGAGACTGTAAAAATGGAAGGCAGTTAACTACTGAAAAGAGTTTTTGTTTTGTTTTGTTTTGTTTTGTTTTGAAAGACTCTAAAGGTTCCAGGAGTAACAGGAGCAAAAGTAACAGGAGCAGTCAGTCCCTCTAGGCTAAGGAAGGATTGACAAGAAGGAGAAATGGACCAAAAGCCCCTTCTCCAAAGGAAAAGTTCAGGCTTTATCTGGAGAGGATGTGGCTTCAGCAAAACTGAACATGTGGCTGCCATGGAAGCCGCAGATCACCAGGGGGCACAAGCTGTCCGGCCTCTGTGTGTGGTTGGCAGTTGGGTTCAGGAGGGCAGATGCTGCTCAGAGTGCTGATAGTGATTGAGTGTAGCCTGAGGACTTCTTGGGGCTATCTTTCCAGGCTACTCAGCTCCTGCAGCAATAATGGAAGATCAGAACCTGGAAGGAAACATCTCTGTCTGCCTCTAACCTTACCAATGTTCTCTTTTGACAAAGTTCAACATGCTGCCAGCTGGCAAAGGGAAATGTTTACAAGCTCTAGCAGAGATGTCACAAAGAAGTACAAAGAATGGATTTCGAGCTCAGAGACAATAAACCAATAACTAGCTACACACAATATTTTTGGCAGAAGCACTTCATGACATTTAGTCAGTCTGATAATATGCCTTTCTATTTCCATATCTCTTTAGAAGTAATTAAGGAGCCAATAGTTTTGTGGAATGTGTGCTTATTTCTTTATCTAGTACCACTGCATTTAAATCTTACAATGGAGTATATATGAATTTATATTCAGTTGACACTTCAGGAAGATACCCTATGAATTTCAAGAGGCAAAGTCTTTGTTTCATCCCACATGATATTGCTAATGCTTATTAAATGCTTTACAAACAGGAGACACTCATAAATATTTATTGAACAAATGAATGGGTGTAGTCATAATTGGCTTATCTTATGGACTATCCTATGCTGAGCAGCACAGGAGACTACACCTTTGCCAGTGTGAAAACAAATATATAAAGTGTTGGTTGGTGGTATAGTATGAGGAATTTGCAGCTTTATGGGCCAGGGCCTCCTGAATGAGCAGTCACCAAATGCCCTTTGGTTGTACAACAGATAGCACCTAGCAATGTTCTTTCTGAACTTGGATCAAGGATACTATTTCCTCAGCCCTCTGGCTGACCTGAAATGGAACACCACTGCCCAAGAAAACACTTCCAAAATCACATTGTCTGAATTGTTCTCTTCATCCTACTCCTCAAATTATTTTTTATCATGGTGACTTCCAAATTTTGCCACCCACCAAAATTCCAATTAATCAAGACAGTATAGCACTAGCAGGATGTTGTACGTAATAATCAAGTTATTTTAGCTAAAGGTAGCAAAATAGGTCAATAGGGAAAGGAAATTTATTTCAAAAAATGCTACTAAGAAAGTTGAATATCCATCTGCAAAAAGATCACACATAATTAGGTGGTATCATACTTCACATCATACACTGAAGTAAACTCAACTGGATCATAAACCTAAATAAGAGAGCTAAAAATGCAGAAAATTAAATGAGAGCATGGAAAAAAAATTATGGTGATTTGGGGTTAGGTAGAATTTTGAGATATGGTACCAAAAGTGCAAACTATAAAAGAAAAAAAATGATAAATATGGCTTGATCAAAGTTAAAATCTTTTGTTTTAAAAAAACTTAAGACCTATCCAGAATAAATAAGGAACTCCTACAACTAAAAAAAAAAAGACAAATAGATTCATTAAAAATGGGGAAAATGTGAGTAGATGTTCTACCATTAAGCTATACAGATAGCTGATATGCACATAAAAATTTCTTCTTTTTTTTTTTTTTTGTTTAAGAGGAAAAAGAGAAAAACACAAAACAAACCAAAGCGGCGTAAGGGTACACGCAATACAGAACTACAAAAAAAAAAAAAAACAAAACAAAACAAAACAAAACAAAAAAACATAACAGTAAGAAATCACCTGCTAGTAGATTACACACTATCTTCTTGAAAATAGTTCCTCAAATCACAGTATCAAAGAACACAAGGTGGACATTCAAACAGGGAGACTGCAAACAGCTGTGTTCAATGTTCCAAAAACATTGATAAAGTCAGCTATTTAACACCCCCAAACACACTTGCTGTTATATCCGTTAGAGCTCTTTTTCTTTTTTTTTTTTCCCTCTCTTTTTTACAACAAAATTTACACATTTTGGATTTTATTACTCCTTAGTGCTTACTACTTTCTTTGGGGGGGGAGGAAGAATACAGTCAAATAGCACATAAAAATTTCTGAACATCAGTAGGCACTAGAGAAGTGCCAATCTGAACGATGAGATACCGCATCACATTCACTAGTATGGTGATGGTCCCTAGACAGCCAATAATGACCATTGGTGGGGATATGGAGAAGTTCTTCATACCTTCTTACTAGGAATATAGAATAGTGCACTTTGGAAAACAGTTGGGCAGTTTCTGAAAAGGCTAAACACAGTTAGCTTAGGACTCAGCAAATCAATTCTTAAACCCCTATCACTACCAAACTATGGCCCTATAAGGACTGGTACAGTATGAATGGTCAAAGCAACATTATTTACCAAAAAGTGAACACAATTTTGATATCAGCCAAGTAGAAAATGAATAGGCAACATATAGTGTAAACGTGCAATAGAACTAGTTAAGCACTAAGAGGCATGAATGAAGTGCTAGTACATATTAAACCGTGAGTGAACCTCAAAAACATGTTAAGTAAAAAGAAACACCAGGCATGAAGATGACATGTTGTACGATTTCTCTTATATGCAATGTCCAGAAAAGACAATACTATTGATAAATAATATGGAGCTGAGACTGAGAGTGGGAACAAGGACTAGCTGCAAAAGAAAACAATGGTTGTTTTGAGATTGTAGGAAAATGTCTTAAAACTAGATTGTGGTGATGGCATAGATACACTAAAATAATTTAACTATATAGAATATAGAATAAAATGGATGGAGTTTATGATACACAAACTCAACTCTCTTTCTCACATTAAGAGGGCACCATAAACCAAAGGAGCTGGCTATCCAAAGGGTTAAAGGTTTGGAGCTTTTATGCACAAATTTACTTGTTACTACATAGAAAGAAATCAATTAGCGATGGCATCACTATAAAGATCTGCTTACTACTGTGTGTTTACTTTCTTGGAACAAATTAGTGAATAATATCATCTGGGTGTCTTTCCTCTTCAGAACTTACAATTCACTGTGAAAAATAGACATTAACTAGCCATAATGATGTTGGGTATTTTTGCATGTTAAGAAATAAGAACCATCTGCTTTTGGATACTCATCAACCAATTCTTTATGTAGTTTTATTTATTTATTTATTTTTTGTGCATGCTCCCTGGGGAGAACCAAAGCTTCCAGGTAACACAAGATCTGGGGCCCAACGCAGTCTCCCAGATACACAATCTTATTTGCACACCTACATATAGAGGCTGGCTGTTAGTTTAGATTCTTCCAAGCAGATGGTCAAAAGGAGATTCTAGTGCCAACAGTTTATTTGGACAAACACCCAAATGGCAGTAGATAGTTCATTCGTCAGTACTCACTATAGAAACAGATATAATGTAAGTCATATAAATATATAAAGATTTACAAGGTAGGCTTACAGTGGCTGCCTGAGAGTTAGGGGTGGAAGAGTGCAAAAGGGCTATCTGCATATTGGAGACAAAAAGGATCCAGTTGAAGGTCAGAGGCCTGGCTCTCACTGATGAGTCCCATGCAAGTCCATATCAGGAGGCCAAAGGGTTTGCCATAGAAAGCTGAAGGGTCTTTGCTGGAAGGCTGAGAAATGTGTGCTGGAAGCCAGAAGACAGACATCCAAGGGAGGGTGAAGACTGGGTTCTTCCAAAGAAGCATAACAGAGACCTCCTTCTTTGTTCCCCTATTTATTCCTTTTGGAAACAAACGTATTGGTGCCACTCACATTCAGGGTGGGCCTTCTATCTTCAGTAACCACATTTTACCACACACAGAACTACAGCCTATAAACTGGGCATTTCTTACTCAAGTTGACACAACAGTTAATTTACAGATAGTATGATAGAAAATAAACAAATAAAATTTAAAATGTTATTAATCAGATATTACTGTGGACAACTGGAGCTCTGGATTGGCCAGCTTTCCTGTCTCTGACAGAAAACACCTGACACACACAATTTAAAGATGAAATGATTTATTCGGCTCATAGTTCTCAGCAGTTCCACTCCATGATTGGCTCCAAAGCAGAAACAAAATGACAGGGCGAGAGTTCTAGCAAGAGATGTGTCTTCTAGGCATGTCTCCAGCTCCTGACAGCACATTTCACTATGAACATCAATGGATTAGTCCCCTAGCGAATATAGTGCCCCCACGATCCAATCACCTCTCCAGAAGTCTCAGTCCAGTCAAGTTGATAATTAAAATTAACTGGCACGTGCTCACTTCACTGGGAAACCAAACAGGAAAGGACTGTGTAGAACAAACTTCAGAGAAATGTCCCAACCGAGGAGCAAATAAGCTGGAATATTTTCTATTGTTTTTGGCTGAAGACTTACTTTTGGAAGTATTCATTCTTTTCCACTTTAGTTTTGTCAAGAATGATGCCTTGACTGGAGAGGTGGTGTAGGTAAGGGATAGAGGATTGCAGGTGTTTTTAATAAGCAGCCTTCCGTAGACTGCTCCCAAAGCAACATTTTCTAAGAAGGTAAGGGACTATATTGTGGTGAGGAAATGACATAGTTTGCCACTAAAGGACAATGTACAGCCCTATTTAGGAGCTCTGTGAAGTTAATCATGGTAGACTGAGGTGTTCTGCTCCAGAAAGTTTCAAGTGAATCACAGAAAAATGGTTTTGCTTCCAAGTCAGTAGCTGGCAGCATGCAGAAAAAGCAAATTGAATTAAATGGAAATGACATTTCATTTACCTTGCCATCCACTCTGATGGCCTCCTACTGGCCCTCTGGAAAAAAAACAACCAGTGAAAACTGACCTAGACCTTAGCTTTTAAGATATTGTGACTTTGTAGATACAACCCTAGCTTTTTGTGGTGTTTGCGATTATGTATGTGTAGTGTATGGGAGGGCACTAAAATAGTACTTTGGGGACACATTGAGAGCCATGACCTAGTCTACCAATAGACAGTTACTGAGCAGAGCTGAATGATCTAAGTCAGCCAAGCTGTCCTGTCATTTCAGTGTGGCAATCTTCCCAGTTAAGGTCTATGGTGGCAAATCAAATATTCTATTACATTATTTTCCAATTTCAGGCTTTTTTTCAGCTGGACTCTCAAGTAGTATATTTTCCAAAGTTCAGTAACGCTGCCCTGCACACCATCTGCCTTGATGGCCTGACATGTTGGATACTGACTCTGGGACCAAGACATGTGTGGTCCAATGCTTCCATCCTACCACTGTTGTATGGTACTTGAGGGATGGTGAAAACAGAGGTCTCAGCCCACCTGAAGCAAACTCCTTCTATCCATGTAAAGGGCTTCTCCAGAATTTTTGTTATATTTATTCAATATTTGCTAAGTGAATGTAGATTAGAGTCATTGAAGAAATTTCACTGTTCCCCATTCTCTGTTGAATAATATGACAATTCAGCCTTTTCCAATATGGCTATACAGCATGTGTAAGATATTGAAGGCACTCACAAGTAGCATTTTAGTACCAATTTGATCTGATTAGGTGTGTTGTCAGTGACAGGGCCCTGAATTCTAAGCAGATAGTTTGTTTTTCTTTCTCCCTGCTGTTCCAGCTCTCCTGTGAATCATTATCTAAATTTTAGGGAACCAAATATAAGAATAACTTATGTACTTGAAAGGGAGCAACACAGAAGGGGCACAGCTGGAGCCAGAATTCTGCGGGTCTCTTAGGAGCTAGTCTGGAATAGTTGAAAAGAAATCAAGCCAAATATTCCACACCCATTAGCCAGTGTGATGAAAAGTAATTAGCATTTAGCACAACCATGGCAACCTTTAAATTTGAACAAGCCCCTGATTCCAGCTTCTTATAAATTTCTCAGTTCCAGCTCTTCTTGACAGTAATGACACTAATTGATGACACAACACATTTCCATCAGTTCCTATCACCCCACTTCCTGCCACCCCATGATTGAATCCTGGAGGGATGTATGTGTGAATGCAGCTGGAAGAAGGAGTCAAAAATGTGGAATGAAGGTGTCTCTTAGCTAGTCATCTTGGAGGATACAATACAGAACTCAGGATACTGAGTGCCATCCGGACCTACATAGGCCTAAGTGTCTTACGATTACGAAGGCTCCTGATGGACTGGTCAGCTTAAAAGGATGTGGTTGGGAATAGGTTAAAATCAGGAATCAGTGCAAGTTTTACAATGGTAAACAAGGTGTGGAGGTTGTTCATTGATAAATCAAGACATGTTAGTGGTGTCTGGAATGCTCACTTAGTGTATTCTCCTTCTCGGCAGAGGAGCCAGTTCTGCTATTCTCAGGTCAAGAGCTTGGTGGCTGCTTCTGCCTTAAACCAAGAGTGTAAACTCAGCTTCCTTTCCAGTGTCCAGGAAGGAAAAGCACTGAGTGAAATGAAGCTAAGTGTGAAACAGTAGAGAGTAGTGGGGTCTGAGGAAAGCTGAAAAACAATGTTCCAGCTATGCCACTTCTCTCAGTTTTTGAAAATACAAAATGAATGGGGCACTGTGTGTGTGTGTGTGTGTGTGTGTGTGTGTGTGTGTGTGTGTGTGTGTACAAAGAGAGAAACATCAATTTTTTAAACACCAAAATTTAAGAAAAAGCAGAATGAAAAACAATACTAATGTCTTTGTAAGTGATAGTCCTCCCCTCACCAATTTTCAGCCCTGGCTTATGAAGACTACATGGAGAACACCTTGCGGAGCTACTCAGTGCATAGAGTAGTTTCTTGCATGTGTCCATGGCGTTTCAAGTGCTGTGTATTATTGCTCCAATTCATTTTTTAAACTCAGCCAACAAATTTTTATTAAAGCACTCTTCTCAACCAAGGGTTGCAAGGGATCCCTTTGGATGACTCAGGGAATACAACAAGCTTGTTCCTGGAGAGTTCATTTTACCTGTAAGAACAACTCTTTCTCTGCCCAAAAGCCTTCTTTTCTGTATTAAATAGCTCTGTTCTCTACCACCTTCACTAAAATGACAGGATTTCTCTTTTTATTTTCAGCTTGTTAGTATCTTTCTTGAAAATGTGGTCAAAGAACTATAAACCATTAGTTATAAAACCTCATTTTGAACATGTTCCAAATCATAAATTTCATTAAATAATTTGCTGAGCATATGTAAATGCACTGCTATTCAGTATATCTACCACCTTTTATGGTTTATCTGGGTTTTGGTGTAGACACATATCTTCATTTCTTAGAATCCTAGGATATAAAGTGCTCTGTGGATATCTCTGCACCTGGCAACTACAATTTATTTTCATATTCTTCATAATTTAATGAAACACAGTACATGCAGAGCCCAGCTTATTTGCTTTTCTTGGGCATGTATTTCCAAAGGTCACAGATTTCATGCTGAAGTGCTACATGATATAAGCATTTCCAGGAGCACTTGAGGAAAATAACATTAATTGCCTGAGACTCTAATTGGCTTTATGACAGTAGTCAGACCGATGGCTGGGAAAAGGCACCCCAGAACAGCTGTCAAATACATATCCTGGCAGAAAGGCATCAATGACAAGAGCCCTTCCTGCCCAGAACTGACATTTGAGAGGCCCACACAGACCAAGCAATCAGAAAAATCTCCCTCCATGTAATGATTTTTCAAATCCGCTTAATTTAAAATGGTTTCTGTGGAGCATGCAAAACATGTCACATTTCAGTTCTGGATGGCAATAAGCTGCACATGGAGTAGCTTATCCCCTAAACTACTAGTCATTAGGTGAATGCTTAGGAACATACACAATGATGAGACCACAATTACATTATTGATTCAGCCTTTGCTAGATGCATATTTTTGTAATTAGAGATGATTTGGGGAGGATCAAATGGAAATCACCAACCTCGATCTGCCAAGAATAACAAGCATTAGCAATTCTTTCCTTTCTGAACATTCATCAGTAATTGGGTAACAACTCTCTCTGTTGTATCTCTTGATTAGAGAGATGAAAAAGTATATGACCATAAGAACTGCAGATACTGGTAGCCAGTAATTACAGTGCGAGATTTGTGTAGTTAAGAGAAAACCACATCAACAAGTGGAAGGAGCAGGAATTTAGCTCAGTGGCATAAGTGCCTACTGGCAAGTATGAGGTCATGAGTTCGATCCCCAATATCCCCCCCCCCAAAAAAAATGAAGTGGGAGATTGGGTATGTCCTAAAATCCTACTGTTTAGTATTGACCAACCATCAAAATAATAATAAGCCATCAAAATAATTTGCAGTGAAATTCAAATGCACATACAGAGGTATGAAAATAAGAACTATAAGAAAATAAGAAAAAGCATTGAGACACGGACATTATTTCCCCAAACCCCCAACCTAAGATCTTGAACACTTACAACCTGCTCCCAATGCATTGCTCTCTGCAGAACTACTATGCAAAGCCATTTCTAATTCTATTTCCAGATCTACTCCTGCCTGCTTTCCTCTACAGATGGCTAAGTACAGATCAATGGGTTAAGTTGAGCCCACAGAGATATTGTATTTTGACTTGCAATGTCTGTTTTTGTTTTTAACTTGCCTTGCTAATAAATATTTTATACACAAGCTATTTCATGTAGATATCTCCATTTGATAATTCTACATTAAAATCTAAATATACTATTGCTCTTGAAAACCAGGATGACATGGCAACATTGGCTTGGATTCCCTACAGCTGCAATTGCTGGAACTGAACAACAGCTTCCCCAGGGCTGTGTGCTTTCTCTCCTCATGGTGCCCACCTAGCTCACTCCCTCAGCTGTGTTTCTGACATTTGAATTTCAATTTCAATTCCAGTGTGTTTGCCCCTGTTTTATGTGCAAGAGGGGAACTAGTCTAAACCAGTGGTAGCAACCATATGACATGCGTGTTGTTTTTAATTTTAGACAAAAGTTCGTTAATATCTGAGTTGTTTTTTCTAAATTAAAACCTCAGTACTCGAGATTAATTGTAGCATTGGCACTTTGCAGTAAATAACTGGATTTTTGATTGTAGTTTGGGCACTTATCTCTAAAAGGTTCGTCACTGCTGCTTTAAACTATCAAAAAGGGTGAATCCAAGGATAATCAAGAAAAGCAGGGAGATGCGGTAGCCAACATCCTGGACATTAAGAAATAATAACAAGTATATCCAACAGTTATTAAGAGAAGCAGTAGCAGTAGAGGGAAATGGTTAAATATGTAAGCAAAATACAAAGCAGTATCAAACCATGGATCCAATCCCTACTAGCTTAGAGAAATTACTTACACTTTGTGGATTTCTGTTTCCTCATCTGGAATGTGAGATATTAGTCAGCTCTTCTCTTGTTGCATACAGTATCTAATACCCATAACTAAGAGGAGCAGTAGTTTCATATGGTGATTTAAAGGAACTGAATCCATTATAAGCTAGCATCAAAGCAAAAACATCATGGCAGAAGGATGTGGCAGAGTATAGTACATCCTTGTAAGTTATGCTCCAAGTGACCTGCCTCTTTCTGTCAGTTCCTGACTCCTAACAGCATATTTAGCTATGAACTCATCAATGGGTTAATCCACCAGTAATTATAGCACTCCCATGATCTAATCACCTTTTAAAAACTCAACTTCTGAACAGGAGACTTTCAAGGGTCATAAATAAAAATTTGGAAGTTAATAAAAGTTGTTTTTAGAATCAACTACATAGTATTTTTAAAGTATGCATTATGTATCAGAGATTATTCTAAACACTGGTGTTACAATAATATTCTATAAACAAAGTTATTCCTATGGTTTACTTGAAATGAATTCATGTTAAGTATTAGAACAATGCATAGCACAAATAATACGTGAGAGCTATTATTTTGCCATTATTTATAATGTCTATTCAAAAGTGACTACTTAAATCAGGAATGATAGATCAGTTTAAACTTGCCTTTTATTTCCTGATAATAACTACCTGAATAAATTTCCACATAAATCCTGAGGCTTGTCCAGGATTAAAAGAAAGGACCATAGTGGTTGTTTGTTGGTAACTGCAAGAGCCTGATCAACCTACAAAGAAGCCTAAAGTTTTTGCCAACCTGGTTTAAAGAATATCCAGTTCTTGTAAAATATGCCTTACTTCTGACCCTCCTATTTGGTCTCAATCTTTCTGAGACTTCTTCAGGGAGATACAAATCATCAAGTCTCAGTTTTTCTCTCTTTAGCAAGAAAAGCAGTCATATCCTGCTGTCACAGATGTGCTAAGAACATGCAAATCTCAAAGGGTTATGCATGCCATTAGGAAGGGTTTGAAGGTACCCACTCCAGTAACCTGCTGTAAAGATGGCCCTCTCAGAGCTACAGACCCCATTCAGGGAAACTGAAAGGCTGCCTACTGAGGATATTATTCTCCTCAGTAAGACATCTAAAACAAAACAAAACAAAAAGACAGATTTCACAAATTAACATGTGACCTCAGAGTCAGTCCCTGGAAATCCCCGAGGCTAGAGTTCTTCTGGCAGTGTCTTTGCCACCAAGCCACCACCTTGGCACTCCCAAACATCTCCTTTTCTCACATAGTTCTGGCCAGACCAAGGGGGAAAGATTCACAAATTCTATCCTTCAGACAAACCCTAAAGTCCAATCTGTACAAATTCCTTAGGGGTGAATGTGAGATGAAGCTTTCCTCAACAGCATGAATGTCAACCTACCCTTCCATTCATACATTCTATCATGGTCCAGAGACTCCATCCACACTGTTGCTGTTCAGGCAAGACAAAACTTATAGTATGCCAAGGTCATGGACTTTAATGCAACACAGTGTGAATGTCCTCTGAGTTCTCCTTGGTTTCCCACATGGCACTCTGAGCTTTTCTTTCAGAGCATTTCTCATGGTAGATTTATTTACTTATACAGCTACTTGTTAATATCAATCTCCCTGATGAGACCACAAGCATCTTAGGACTCAGATTGAGGTTATTTGCTACCACTTGATCCCCATACTCCAGCTCAGGGGGCAGTCAACCTCTCTTAGAGGGGCCAGATAGCAAATACCTTTTGCTCTGTGGACCCTCCCGCGCTCCCCAAAAAACTGGCCCTTCCATTGTAGTGTCACAGCAGCAGCAGTTACTGTGTAAACAAATGGGCACAGCTGCCTTCCAGTAAAGCTTTATTCACAGCAGAGGTAATGGACTGGGCTTAGCTGGTACCTTGTCAACCCCTGATCTAGCACAATAAATCATTAGCAAATCTACATTACATATAAAAATAGGGATTCTTCATCTCATTTCTGAGTCTCAAAAGGACAAAGGACAAGACAAAGTTATGGTGATGAGCTAGGATGGTGTATAGGAAAGCTAAGGCAGGAGGAGTTGTGGGTGGGAGATGGCCCCTTTCTTGGTCTGGGTGCTGATTATGTAATGAATTCATCTTGTGAAAATTCATCAGAATGAATACTAGAATTTGGATTATTTTTTGTATGCATTTTATGCATTGAAGTCAGTAAGTTAAAAAACAAATACGTAAATAAAGCAAATTAGTGCTAAAAGGAAAAAGCAGGGCATTGCTGCCTCCTAGATTAGTGCTTTATTCATGACAGGTACAATGAGAAAAACGGTCTTAGCCTGCCCTGAGTGAAAGCAACCAGCTCTTCACCTACTGGCAGACGTGAGTGAAAGTAAAGCTGACCTCTCAGTTCCATGGAGAAAGTACCTTGACCAAAGCGATCTTTTAAATCAAAAAGAACTGTATTCTTTGACCTCTCTGATCCTTCATTTTTGCATCTCTAAAATAATCATTGCTGCTCTGCAACCTTGCTGTGAGAGTTGAACTATGTAATGCATATAAAACGTCTTGAACAGTGCCTGGCATTAAGACCCATGAATAGTGCTCAAGGAATGTCACCTGATAGTATCCATAGATACTCACAGTGGAAAGGTGGTACAAGAATGTGTTCCTCAGCCTTTTTCTGTCTTTTCCACTCTTCTCCAGGCCTTAGGGTTCGCCAGCAGCAAGGAACACATTAATGCCTCCTGTGCCTTTTCTGGCATGCAGTGGTGCGAGCTCAGAGGCATTAGAGAGAGTGAAGTCAAGGTAATTATTCCCGCAGGTCCTCCCAGCAGCCACCCTTAACGAAAAGGATGTGAGTGGCACTTTTCACACAGCTCCTTGATGTGCAGTGCCCTTAGGCACCTCTTTCCCTTTCTCCTTACCCCAACAAGTGGCAACTGCTCTTGCTGCTGATAGCCAGGGGGCAGTGGAGTATTCCTGTCTTTTTCCTTCCCTGTGCCCACACCTTTGTCCTCTGTCACCAGGACTCTGTCATTCCAGTTCAGGGCTTTGTCCCATGCGTCACCCAAGTTCATAGGGATGAAGAATTCATTAAAAAGTGAATTTGACTACAGGCAAGGCAATAAAATGTCTTGCAGGACCCT
Organism: Cavia porcellus; assembly: GCF_034190915.1. Classification (NCBI taxonomy): domain Eukaryota; kingdom Metazoa; phylum Chordata; class Mammalia; order Rodentia; family Caviidae; genus Cavia; species Cavia porcellus. Next base: position 50,192,656 of record NW_026947496.1, read on the forward strand.
GCTGTGATTTGTTTTGGCTCATACAGAAAACTTGAAAAACAAGGAGTGTTTTTCTGCTAGGCCCAGCACACAGAAGTCATAAGGCTTTATTTGCTAAATCTGGACTTTAAGCCTGAGTTCTTGTTTCAGGATAAAACAGCCATCAGTGACTGATCTAGAAATACAGGCTTTATGTTTGATGGTCCTGGATGTGGGCTCTGTTGCAAGCAGTTCGAGAGAGTTTCTAGAGAGTCTAGTAGCTCACACAGAAGTCCAAGACTTCTGTAAAGACGCAATGGATATCAAAGACCTGAAACATCAGAATTTAGGGATGTGAGAACCTTGGTGGAGAGCACACCCCAAACCTATTGAAGAAGGGTCTGAGGTGCCCTCTTTGAATGCATATGTAAGTTTGAGGCCTTTTCAGTTAGAATTCTTTATAATCCCATGTAAAAGTAGAAATGTCCCCTAAAACACAGCCAGTTATATCCAGCTCCTATCCAGTGATTCTGACTTTATAAAGTTACCTTTTTAGCAGACCCAGTGATGTCAATGTGAACAGTCCCTCTGAGCACAGTGGGGCAGAAGTTATAATTAAGTCTTACTTTACTAAGAAGAAAACAGAACCTCTGTGAGTCCAAATTTCTCCACCTCCAGGCTAATGCTGTATCAGTTAAACAAAAAAAACTGGACAATTTGCCATTTCTTGTTACCTAGAGCACATCTGCAACCTTCATAGAAGCAAAATTCTTATTCTACTCTGGAGAATCCTGACCAAATCTAAATGTTTACAAAATTCCAAGAACTGAGTGGTGTTTTTGTCTTTCTTTGAAATCTAGTAAGCTAGAACACTGAAATTAGCAAATCACCTTGGCTCAAATATTCATTATGTAAGACTGGTCTGGGACACAACCTATGCAACTGCTACACAAAACCAAGAAATGTTCCCCATCTTATTAGGTGCTAAGCTTAGAAAACTAAATAAAACAATCAAGTTAGATGCTTACAAAGTCAGCAAAAGATGTCTACATAATTAATCTTTATCATCCCAATTCAGTCACAACATCAATGTCAAATATATTTGCGGAATAAATGTAAATTACAGGTACAAATCAGTTTATGCATTTATGCTAAAATAAGGACCATTCAATTATTTTCATCTTAAATCTGGATTTCAAATATTTAGTTTTATTGACCATCATAACTATCGACTGTCATAACTGTCAAATATCAAATGCTAATCTTTTAATATCTTGGCTTTTCTTTTGTATGTGAAACAAGCATAACATTCCTTGGTTCTTATACTTTATCCACTCTAATATCTTTAATTTCTAACGTCTATATTTTAATTTTGGGGATCAGTAATAAATTTTGGGACAGGCACATCTCCGTGGCTATTATAAACTGAAAAAATACACATTTGAATTTGGAAAACCAAATATATTTAGTAGAAAGGGTATCAAAATCTGATGTCGAAAGCCCCACATTTATTTTCTGGCTCTCCCTTTTATTGTCCACTCACAAAACATGTCACATTTCTTAGCCTTCTTTTCTAATGTGCCATATAGGTATAAAAACCCCAATGCCTACTATGTAAGACTGAGAAAAGACTGCATTTGTGAGAAAACCTGTCGACCATAAAATGATATCCACTTCTTTATGATTGTTATAAAGGCCAAACTTCTTTTCTAAAGACAAATACAGAAAACCACAATGATGACAGGAAATCTTATGGCATGTCTACTATGTGCCAGGCATTCTACTGAATACTTTAAGTCTAGGAGCCCATTTATGCCTCACGACTCTAATGAATTATTATTATTCCTATTTTTCAGATGAGAAATCTGAGGCGCAGGAAGGATTAATAAGTTTGTCCGAAGATACACAGTCAGTGAGTGGCATGGTTGGGATTCAAACTCTAGTACTCAGTACATGGGCTCTTATCACCGTACTATAGGTCCACACTACATGACTACAGAAGTGTTTCGGCTCAAGAAATCAATAAAAGTGACGCACGTACGACAAGGATTCCATCATCAAATAAGTTTAGGAAATACTAGTTCAACTAAGTTAACTCAGTTTTTTGGCTGCAGGCCTCCCCAGACCCTTTAACATGCACTGAGTCTCTTCAGATAGGATATGGTGGGCAGCAGCCCTCCCAAGACAAAATTATTCAATTAATGTGTCTTCAAGCATCGTAAAGAGTTAGTGTTCCACAGAATCTACTGAGGCAAATGCTGATATCTGAGGTACAAGAATAATACCTCAGATACTTACACTTACAAAAACAATCCTTTGAGGCATGAGAGACAAATATATAATAGATACTAATTCCATTCATATGTGATCTCTGTTTTATGTATTTCTTTCCATATTAATTGGGTAACCCAAAGTAAAAAGTTTTAGGCCTGTAATCCTCTTTTGAAAAAGGATGCTTTTATTCTAAAAGAACTGTAAGAGTTGATTTTTTTCCCTGGGAGGGTTGTCTAAGGCTGACATTTGGAGAAGAAAGATGCACAAAGAGGGAGCTGAGCCTTCATGCACCTCATTGCAGTGAGATGCAGCAGAGCAAGCCAGGGCAGGACCAGGAGAGCTCTAAGAACCAGCTGTCTGCCAGTGATTGATGACAATACAGTGACCCACTCACCCCGCCCAGGCACTTCTCCACCTGGGCATCTGGAATGATCCCCAGGACATATGGAGAGAAAGGGGGAAGAGACTGGCTCCAAATCACTCACAGCCTATAATGGCCTTAATAGAGACCCCAGTGTAAATGAATCCTTGCTCATCGAATCCCTGGTTTTCTGCTTTTGCATTACTTCAATTCCTCTCCCCACTCACAGCCTGCTCCCAGTCAGGTAGAAATTATAGGCACATTGTTACTGCCTTAAAACAGAGACTGAAATAGTTTTTAAAATGGATCTAGACATCCTTATTGGGTACCACCAAAGGAAAGCACTGCAGCGAACAACATAACTGACTCACTTTTTAAAAAATTCTACAAGCCCTAATAAACCACACTGGATGTGTCCCACCAAGACATAAGCACTAGCCTGATCCCATCATTCAACTTTATCTCATAAAATGTGCTTCCTCGAGTATTCAAGATACACCCACAATTGTTAGTGTATATTAGAGTACCATATCCTAATAGTATATCCAATTATGTTATAAACATATTAAAGTAAGCCCAAAATTCTAAGTCTAGAATTCTACATGGCATAGATGGTGAGAATATTCTTCTCTGTATTTTGACCACATGATATCATTCATCTGATTGATGCAAAAAATTTAAGAAAAGGTTTGCTATTGTTTCATGTCTTCCTTCAATCATATTAACATTGAAATTAACCTAAGTTCACTTTGCTAGTTACTATTCATCCTCTCTGATTCACAACAATCTTAAGAGTAGTAGTTATAGATGGAGTCCAACCTCTCAGACAGTTTCCAAAATTGATTAAAGCACTCCTTTTCCCTGCGTGGTCTCTCTTCTGTGGATACAGATTGGCATCCTGCATAGATGAACCATTTGCTTGCAATACCTTGCAAGAGATTCGTGGTGCCTGTGCTAACACTGTGCCTCAGCATCATTGTATTTGCTCACATAGAAATACTGTGAGATTGAGTAGGAACTCTTGGAATACGAGGAACCAATAATTTCCTGACTCTGTTTATCTATTGGTATATTATTTTATGGGTTGAAATGCAAACTGTCGTATTGAAAAATACCTTTTATCTTTGTAGTTATTAGCCAATGCTACCCCATAGAGAATGACTTTGACTCAAAAGCTAGGGTTGACTGGAAGAATGCAACAGCTAGAGCCTACCAGCTAACCACATAACTTGCAGCTTTCTTAAAAGAGAATCTGAAGTTTGCATGATTTCCAGGATTTACACCATGCCTTTTATCCCTCCCTCATGATGGAGCAGACATGCGATTTGAGTTTAAACAGAAGAACTTCTAATTACAAAATTCTCAACATTGGGGCTCTCATTGTAACTGCAAACGGCTATAAATATGAACAAACACAGACACCAGACCAAGAACACATTAAATCTGGCCACAAAAAGCATTAGTGGTCTGTTGCATTTACAAATAGATTTTTAAAAATTTGAACATATTTCTAAGTAGAAGGGATCTCTAGATATAGTCTATGGATTCAGACAACATAATAATTCATATTAAATCAATAATATTTTAGGGTAAATTAACTGACACAATAACTGTCACCTTGGAAAACCAAGATCAGGAAATGGGACAGATGACAGGTAACTTACATTGATGAGGAGAGGAGGCCCTAGGCAGAAATTGACAAACACAGTCATAATGAAAAAGTTTCATCCCATCTCTTTCAGTTACTAGTAAATCAAGCAGACGAAATAATTTAAAAATTCAAGAGATTTGAACTAAAACTTTATCCTAATTTTTAAATTAGACACTAGCCTTAGAAAAACAGCCTTCAAAAGTAAATATCAAAAGGGCAAAAAATACAGAAATCTATAACTGGTTCACTCTCCTCTCCCTTTGTGTAAACACATTTGTTGCCCTTACAGGCTCACTGCAGTTATGACACAGGCACCAGCCACTCACAGCTTCACCTCTGTCCCCCATGTGTACTTTTTCACCAATGTTATCTGCCCTACAGCGGCCAAGTGTGCCCATATCAGTGATGTGTGTGCACAAGCCACTGGACTCACAGGACACAAGTCGTGGTATTAATAAATTGGATACTTGCATGTCTAGGTATCTTCTGATAACTCATGAATGTTCCAATGCCCCGAAATATGTAGCTCTATGTGATTTTCCTTGAAAGAGTTTTGCCCTAGGATAAATTATAGGACATTATGGCAGTAGTTCAACATGGTGGAAGGCCAAATGGGGGATATTTACTCTGATGGCCACTTCCTCCTTCTTCCCTGATTATAACTTCCTCTTTCTTTTCCCCATGCACGCAAAGAAAATTCCAATCTAAGACTATAGGGAATAACTTTCACTTTTCAAGCACATTACTGCATTTTGTAGGAGAAATTTTATGTCCTAGGGCTAGTACGAATTTGGATGTTTTTAAGATTTCAAGATACTGCTTATGAATATTGGTGAGTCTCACTTAGAAAAAGAACACAATTAATATATCTAGAATCCTGTGTCTCAGTTTATTGAAATATTACTTTTTACAAAAACACAAATACATCCTCCATAGAAAATCGACTACATTCCTTACGTCACAAATCATAAACAAAACAATTTTTTAAAAGTTACTGTTGCACAGAGCACATGCTGTTAACAATTAAAGTAGATACAAAGCCCCACCCCTATTACACCCCCATTAAGGGGTCCAGAGGGGAATAGATAGTTCATACAAATTAGAAAAATAGAAGGAAGCTTCAATAAAGGAATTATTTAAAAAGTGTGGGCAGATTTAGGGAAATCACAAGGAACAGTGCAGATCCCAGGATGAGTAACAGTAGAGAGGTATTATTACCAGGTTCAAAAAAGCAAGACACAAAGAAGGTAAGCACAGTTTAGACTAAAGAAGTCATGTGAGAGTCCTCCTGGAGGAGAAAAGGACCTGAGGTTGAAAACACAGCCATCCCAAGGCCCTAATGAGACAGGAACATAAGGCTTGCTATAAAATAAAAACACTTTTTTTTTTTTGTCTTTTTCCTTTTTATCGGTACCAGGGATCAAACTCACGACTGCCTGCTTTCAAGGCAGGCGCTTATGCCGCTGAGCTAAACCCCCAACCCCAAAATAAAAACACTTTTGTAACAGCCCTCTCTAAACATTCTTACATCACGGTACTTCCATTCCTCAACTACAAAGGCACCCCTCAATTACAAAGGCAGTCTCCTGTATTCCTGGACTGTGTCAGCTCGGAAACCTCACTGCTAATTCATTTTGCATTAGGTGTTAGCAACATGAAATCTTGACTCACAGCACTAAGAAGTAAATTACTCTTGAAGAAATATATTTAGATGCCTTGAGTCTAATTACCTTGTAATTTTGAGGTCAAGTTATTACCATGAAGTTACATGATTTTGTAAATTTATTTACAGCTTAAAAAAAGCAAATGACTTTGGAAATGAATTTTGCTAAATTGGTCCTTTGTAAATAGTTTTATGTTACTTAAAAATATTTCCTACCAGAAAATATGTAGGCTGTTCAAATGGTTTTTTTTAAAATAAATTTAATTCAAGATTATGATTCTTAAAGTGTCAAGGTCACTCCAAGAAAATTCAGAGGGTCTTCAAATGGTCAGTAGGCAGACAGTGTTCAAAAAGAAGACCTCTTTATTAAGGTAAAGGGGTCAGATATAAGGAGAATGGTCTTAACAGGATCAAGGGCTAGAAGTTCACAAAAACACTGTCAAGTTTTGTCTGTGGAAATTCACAGACATCTGGGATGATCTGAATATTGTACTTTCCATAGAAGATTATTCTAGTCTGTCCAAAGTATCTTTATGTAACATAAGTGAATGAAGTGAGGTTAATTGTTCTGTATTGGGATTCGGTATGCGTCTCTCTCCTCACCCAACAGCCCAACTTTTATAGATTTAGAATTGGTGGCAAGCAGTTTTACCTCCCAAGAAGAGTTGCTGATTGTTAAAGGAAGCCAATTGGCATGATTTTCAGAGAGAATAAAGGTTATCTCCTATGTGATCATGCAGTCTCCTCTCTCCGTTTTTGTTTTGTTTTGTTTTGTTTTGTTTTTTGGTATTGGGGATTGAACTCATGACCATGAGGGCAGGTGCTTATGCCGCTGAGCTAAATCCCCAGCCCCTCTCCCTTATTCTTGAAGAGATAGTATTATCCAAATGTTGTTCCCAGCATGCCTGACACTTCTCTGTCTCTCCCCAACTTAGGCTTAGGAAGGAGATTCAGGCAAGCCTGGTCTGACTCCATTGCCTCATTGATGGCAGACATCGAACATTCCTTATCTCATGATGATTAATGCAAAGTCTTACCTATGAGAATTTTTGGAGATAGGAACAGAACCATCCTCACTGCTTGCTTTATATTAAGCTGATTTTGTCTTACTGACTTGCAGAGAGTACTTTCAAATTGGGTCAGTCTATTTTATAAGAATGCTTCCTTGAGGTTTATATCCAACCACAATAATATCTAATCAGTTACACCAATTCCTGTTCCTAGGCATATCCTCTTGTATGAGGACCTTATGGGGAAAACGAGTCACTGGTCAAAGGCAGAATTTGGGTGCTCCTTATGAGCTCACCATCAATCAGCAGTTGATCAGTCTCTGCCTGAGATGACTAGAAGGGATTCTGGGATTTCAGTAATTCAATGACCTTTTAAGACAGTAAATTCTGCTTTTAAAATAACATTGAGTACTTTTTTTTTAAAAAAAAGTTCTTAAATGTTTAAAAATAACATTATGAGATCCAAATGTTGCCAAATAATAATTAAGAATAAATATTTTACAAATATTGCTTTATTTACTTTTTGTCTACATCCGAGAAACTGTAAGCAATCAGTACACATATTCAATACTGGAACCAAAATGGCATGACATATTTAGCAGCCTAATGTTTTATTAAAGTTAAACCAGCTGGTAGAGATTTGGTTACTGAAGCTATATCTCAACTTGCTATAAAGTCTGTACCAATGCACTGCACTGGAGACTAAAAAGCCATCCTGTGAATTCAGACTATGAGCAGCAGTAATCTAACTCTTGTTACCCTTCAGGCTAGAATTTTATTATGGGGGCGAAGTTTTACACATAGCTGACTACAGATTCTGTAATTTCCATGCTTCTAAAAATGAATTTCCTGGGCCAGGAACATTCAGCAGCACAGTGCCTGCCTGGCAAGTGTGAGGTCTTGAGTTTGACTCCCAGTACAAAAAAAAAAAGTCCAATAAAAACAAGATTATGTTCTGCTGAAGAAAAAAAATGCAAAATCATTGAATTTCTAATTTTGTAGTAACTAAGGTCCAAAGACAAATCAGAATGCAGAATGACAGAAATGGTGATAAGACCCAGTCCCTCACCAGCAGAAAGAAAAACCTCAAGTAGAGCCCATTTAAGACAGATATACATGCAATTATTATGTTATATAAGTTGAGTACGTTTATATAAAGTACTATAAAATCAAAGAGCAGAAGCAGAAGACTTTACCTACCTGGCTGACTTTAGTGGTTAATGAATGGACTTTCAAAGGAGGTAATATTTATGCTGCCTTATAGATTGAAGATTGCTAGTTAGAGAGCAGATATGTTAGTCAGCTTTCTGATTGCTAGAACACAACATTTGACACCAACAATTTAAAAGAGGAGTAAGGTTTAATTTGGTTCATATTTTAAGGGGATTCAGTCCATGGATGGCTGGTTCTGAGGAAGGAACATCTTGGCAGAAGGGTGCTTAGTTCATGGAGGCCAGGAACTAGAGCAGGAGAATAGCACTAGAGAGGAAGGAGCCAGTGAGGAACTGAGCATATGTAAATTTCAAAAGCACTGCTTCCTGACTCACCCAGAGCCATGCAGAAGTATGATCCCCTGATCAGGTTTCAAATCCAGTCAACTTGACACAGTCAAGCTTAATGGTCCCCTTAATGAAATAAGGGGAATGGAAAATATATGTAGAATATGTCATCTATTAGAAAAGTCTAAAAAACTTTTTTATACGTTGTCTTTTCTATGTACAGAGATTTCTGTGACACTAAGCCCCTAAGAGAAGCAACACTTTAATCTCTATTACTCGTTCAACTATATCTGACTGGATCAAGAATGGTTACCTAATCCAATACACGGGTTGTTAAGTACCAATTCAACTTTTTCTGGAGAAGAGATCCGACCTGAATAGACTCACTACAAAAGGTGGCAATAAAAGAAACCATCTGTATTATGTTTACTGATTTGTGATGTATTAATAAAAATATTGGAAGTTACACGACAACAAGGGGTAGCAACTATGGCCATTGGGATGAACAAGCTTAGGCTCAGTTTTGCAAAGTCTGAACTAAGAATTATTTATGTAATTTTAGGTCATAAAGATGGAGGAGCATGCAGTGGGACAAGAAAAGGATAAGGAAGAGGATTCAAGAGTTACATTGCCTGGTAAGCAGCTGTGGCTTAAGCAAGCAGCAGGCGCCCCAGGGAGAGAACGACCCAGCATCTCCAAAAATCTACACCATGTTGGAACTCAGGGTGCTGGGAAACAAAGCAACCTGCTCGCCTCCCTGGTAAGCAGCCATGACTCAAGCAAGCAGTGGGCACTCCAGGTAGACAGCCAGCCAACATCTTCCCAGTTCCACACTATGTTGGAACATAGGGCGCTGGGAAAGAAATCAACCCTTGCCTCCCTGGTGAGCAGCCATGAATCTACTGGTGCGTAGGCTGAGAATTAAAAATCCTATCACCTCCCACCCCCCGTTAGCAAATGGGAGCCAGAGTTCTGAACATCTCTTGAGAGGCTGACCGAATGAAATATAGCAAATATGGGGATTTCCTTCTACCATCTCTCTGAAGGAAAATATTGTTATCACTGTTTTGTTTTGTTCTGATTAATTGTATTGCTCTATTCAATATTCTGTTTTGTTAAGTTCTAAATGTTCTGTATTTGGTGTGATTTTGCTATACTTGATTGAAAGGACAACTATTGTGAAGATAACAAGATATTACTGTTATCCTGGTAACCTGCTGTGAGGTTCTGTACCAGGTTCACCACTTTGTCTCTAATGGCTTCGTTCTGTCTTGTTCTGTTTTATTTTACTTCCTTCAAAATAATAAAAATTAAAAAGAAAAAAAAAGAGACATTGCCTTTTATAGCCTTTATAGAAAATATTTACCAGCCCTGCACAATAACAGCAATTACCACCAATATCAAGGATTCAGTTTTTATTTTTCATTAGTATGATCACATTCCTCATGGGGAATTGGCACATGTGTATAACACATCTCAGTTGTCATCCCATTCCCCTCTATTCCCCCTTTCCTCTATCTCTTGATCACTTTATTTTTGTAAAAGATTTGTGTTCTTATTACCTATTATCTATTTTTATTTTGCTGTTGGTTTATATTTTAGGTTTCTCATATAAAAGAAATGATGCAACATTTAAGCTGTGTGTCTGATTTATTTTATTTAACATTACATAATGGAAAAATGGGTGCATCCATTTTTCTACAGTGACTCAAGTTTACCCTTCCTTATAGCAGAGTAGTATTCTATTACGTATAAATTCCGTATTTTTCTGTTCCCTTCATCTGTTGATGGACAGACAAGGCCACTTCCAAAATCTGGTTACTATGAATTGTGCTACTATAAACATGACTATACATCATCATAATTTGATGTTGTTAAATCTTTCAGGAAGATATCTAGAGGAGAAATAGCTGGGTTGAATGGAATTTCTATTTTTAGTTTTCTAAGCTATCTATAATGATTTCCAAAGTGGTTATACTACTTTACATTCCTACCAATAATGAAGATTTAGATTTTCCCTGTAGCTTTGCCAGCATTTATTATTTGATTAATGATAGTCATTTTTTTTCTATCATAACATGAAATCTCAGTGTTACTTTAATTTGCATTTTTCTAATGGCCAGAGAGTTTTTATAGGCTCAGGTCTGATTTTCAAGTCTTTAATCTACTTTGAAATGATTTTGTGTATGGTGTACAAGAAGGATTCGGGTGTTGTTTTCTGCATGAGGGTATCCAGTGTTCCTATTAACCTTTACTGAAGAGTGTCTTTTTCTTTCCTGCTGAATGTTTTAATATTTTGTCAAAAGTTAGTCATATTTGCATGAATTTATTTCTAGACTTTCTATTCTGTTCCATTGGTCTATGAATCTTTTTATGCATGTACCATAAGGTTTTAATTATTATAATTTTTAATGTAAAATCAGGAATAAGTTCTGCTTTGTTCTTCTTGCTCAAGATTGCTTTACCTAATAAGATTTTGTAAAGTTCAGATGAATTTTAGGATTGTTTTTCTATTTCAATGAAAAAGAAATTGGAATCTAGCACCTAAATCACAGAGAGCAAAAATAAAAACCATGTGGGAGTATATTAAACTAAAATGTTTCTGCACAACAAAGGAAATAATCAACAATATGAAAAGACATCTAATAAAATGGAAGAAATAGTTGTAAATTTTGAACCTTAGATGAGGTTAATATTCAAAATACAAGAAACTCATAAAACTCAATAGCTAAAATAATATTATTAGAAATAGACAGAGAACCCGAGAAGACACATTTCTAAAGAACATATACAAATAGCCAGTCAGTATATGAACAATTATCAATGTCACTGATTGGTCATTATGGAGTTTCATATTAAGATGACAAGAAGATATCACCTCACACTTGTTAGGATGACCCCTATCAAAAAGTCAAGAGATAATAAATGTTGGTGAAGATGTGGGAAAGGGAATCCTTGTATACTGTTGGTGGGAATGTGAAATGGTACAACCATTTAAAAGACTATGGAATAATATGGAAAAGAGTATGGAAGTCTTTGCCAAATTAAAACTAGAATTACCATCTAATCTTGCAATCTTACTTCTAAGTATATACGCAAAGGAAATAAAATCACTATTATGAAAAGATATCTCATGCCCACTACATACTGTTTAAAATAGCCAAGTTATGCTATATGAAAACTACCTAAGTGTCTATAGCTAGATAAACTGATAAAGAAAATATGATATGCTGTATGGAAGACAGGTAGATAGGGTAGACAGATGATAGGTAGATAGTTCCAGAAATCTGGGAGGCTGAATCAGGACCAAGTTCCAACTCAGTCAGGGCAGCTTAGCATCTTAGCAAGATCCTGTGATGAAGTTTTACAAAATTTTAAAAAGGTCTGGAGATGTAGCTCAATGGTAAAATGTCTGTCCCTCCATGCCCATTAACCACCCCACCTCACCCCCACACACAACTAAAACAGATACCTAAAAACCTTCTGTTGTGTCCACCCTGAATCAAATACAGTGAGGTTCTTTTGGTTTCTTAAAATTATAACAAGTGTTGAATTCAGGGAAATTTTAGGACACACAGTATTTATAAAAGCAAATTGGAGTTAGATTAGAAAGATTTTGTATTTCTGGCTAAAGTGCTTCTTTTGGGAAGTCTTACCAGGCTTTAGTTCATATAAAAAGGCACTCCTATAAGTTTTAACTAGAGTTATGTGTTAGGTCAGTATTTTAGAAATATTACTCTAGCTACCACATACAATACAGATTGGAAGATGTACTAAATGAAAGTGTCCAAATGGGAGGCCAGTGAGGAAGTTATTGTCAAGGACAAGGCATGGGTAGATGTGGATCTGGCATAAAGCAGTGTTCATAGGATTAAGCAAGACAGATGAGATTGAAGAAACCAGGCATAAAAAGTAGAAATGTACAGGACTTGATGCACACAAAAGTGGGAGTCAGCGAGTAGTGAGGAAGCCTGAGATTTATAGCACTGACAGCTAAGTGAGTGTTAAGATTAATCCAGGTGAGATGGTTCATGTCTGTAATCCCAGCACTTTGAGAGGCTGAGACAGAAAGATTGCCAAGTTCCAGTTCAGTCTGGGCTGTTTAGAAACTTAGTGAATGCCTGTCGAAAAAAAAAAAATTTAAAAATAACTTTTTTAAAGGACTGAAGATATAGCTCAGAGCAAAGGCTCTGGGTTTAATCCCCAGCCCCAAGACAAACAAACAAACAACCTACTGATGCTTAACAGAAAGATGGAGAAGAGTTGAGCTCTTGACCTATTAACCCACTAACGTCTCTCTCCTTGTACACTTTTCTTTTTGCACAAGAAAGGAATAAACTTGAAACTTTTCTGTTCAAATTGCAATCCTCTTGGAATGCTCCTTATGTTGTTTTAAATCATACATGCCAGGTGGGTCAGTAACATTTTTAGATTTCTACATTGAAAGCTATCATTTGAAACTGTGGCATACAGAAAATCTCTATCTGATTTATTTCAACTCAGTCTGCCCACTAGGCCCTTAGTGGCTTGTCATGAATTTGCACATTTGAAAATGGAAGTTTATTTTGCTACAGTTTTGCTCAAATTTTCTCTCTAGAATGAATTGGAAATAGAATTTAGTACTTAATGGTAGCTAATTAAGTAGGAAGCAGATGGAAACAATTTTTAACAGATTAAATAAATTGAGTTAATTGTGTGCTAAAGAAGCATTGAAGTTATATAATCAAAATCAGAGTCACAAATCATAAGCAGCAACTGTTCTCACATGCTTGTTCAGGGATAGATGAAAACCCATTAGTGTCCCATTACTGTAACACTTTCCACAGTACCTTGAACTATGTACTACTAAGAAGGTCAGTGTATTGAACATATTTAGCGCCATCAAACATGTATGTATTATAGTATAATATCAATATCCCATGTGTTATGTATACACTGGCTCCCTCTATCTGTAGACTGTAACAATTGTGACATCATTCAGATGTCATTTCCTTTGTGCTTGCTCTGATCACTTGCCTGGCTGCACTCAGATTCATTCCTACACTTCGTCTGTTCTGCTCTGTAACATAGGAAGGGGAAAGTTGAAAACTACACTTCCAGATTCTTCCATGAACTGGTTATACCTGGGTTCAGCCAAGAGGAAGCGATGTTGAAAAAGTGGAGGTCAAAAAGAAGAAAGTCACCAGGACATTGTGACCCCTCTCTCCATCAGCAGCAGAGCTGATGTCAAGGAAATATTTAGAATTACGACCCTAGGGTAGTGTCACAAACACAAAGGGGAGATTCTGAAGTCAGGCTAGGGTGAGGAGGAAGGTGTAAATCTAAAAGGATCTTTCACTCAGTGGTATCTTAGAAAAGAAGTGAGCCAAGGCCTTAAAATGGGCTGTTTCCCTCTGTCTTCTCAACTTGTTCCTCCAGCTTTTGATATTCTCAGCGTGCAAAGCCTCATTGAAGCAAAAATGCATGACACGTTAACAATATTAGTCTCAGGCTGGGGATTTAGCTCAGCGGCATAAGCGCCTGCTTTGCAAGCAGGCAGTCGTGAGTTCGATCCCCAGTACTGACAAAAAGGAAAAAGACAAAAAAAAAAAAAAAAAAAAACAATATTACTCTCCACATCCTCGTGCAAAACATGCCTTAAGAGAAGAGTTGGCTGCTTCCGCAGAGAATAAAGTTGAAAAAAGGAGAGACATTAACAGATTAATACATTATTGAGAGCAAAATCGGAAGCAACAGAGTCTAGAAGTTGACCTGTTGACTCTTGAACCAGCAGAGCTGAGTTTGAATTGTAGCTCTTATGCCTACTATCCTTTGCTCTGTGACATTGCTTAAATCCCAGTGCCTCAGTGTTCCGAACTATAAAAATGGGCACCTATCTCTTTAGATGGTTGCAAGGATTAAATATAGATATTTTTAAAGTATTGTTGGAGTACTGTGACTGGCCTCAGCATGATCTAAGAAGGTAAGGAGCCAAAGAAATGTGAAGGCTCAGTGATAGTGATAATTATCCATTGAAATAAGGGAAAATTCTTAAAACTAGGCACTATTGGGCCAATGATATCGGGCCAATGATTGAAAATTCTGATTCAAAATGTCTGGATTTTTAATAGATATTTATGCAGGGCCTACAAATGCCTTTAGAATAAGAATCCCATTATAAGAAACACTTTCATTTTTACTTCATTCTCTACTGTTTTCAATAGTTCCTTTGAGTCCACTTTTCCTATTTACCAGTGAATTATCTATATTTTAAAGTTGCTTTCCTGAAGCATCATGCTAATCACGGGAATAGAAAGCAGATCAAACCACATAGGACTTGGGAGAAGTTCAGTCACTTGCTGATTAGATAGTATTAGACAAGTTTCATCACTTGAAATCTTAGTTTCCTCATCTCAAGAATGAGATAGTAATATTTGTCCTACAATATTTAATCCCAGGGTCAATGTAGAAAATGGATATGAAAGCATTTTGAACACTAGAAGGTGTTACACTAATGTAAGGTGTCACCATTCTATGAAACTGATATGATTCAAGTTGCAGTTTAATAAGGAATAAACAAGAAAGAGTTTCTTGTTTATGTGATACAAACTGTGTATTGTCCCAAAGCCCACTTTTCTCACTATAAAATAAATTTTAGTAAACTTTACATTTCAATGACTTTTTACTTCCTTTGGCTATTAAGCCATCTTAATTGGATCTTGATTAGTCTTGCCTACCTTCAATCACATACTCAGCCCAAAGTATGTCTGTGAGCCCAGCACAGGCTGCACTGTGGTACCAGTAGTATCCACCCTGGGATGAGTGCACCCACACCTCTGACCCTGCCCTTACTTCTTTATCTTGGGACACAAAAAAACAATGTTTTCTTACACCCTGTCTCACGGCACTATGGTGGCATGGTTCTTTTCCTCACTGGTGGTTTGGCCACTTCCTTCTGTGAACTGTTCTGTGTGTAGTATATTGACCAGGTAGCCCTTTCCTTTCTCTTTATCATAAAAGATAGTGGATTCCGGCCAAAAGAATGACACCTATGTTAATTCTGAGCAGAAAACTTGAGGGTCCAGTGGGACATCCCAGATTCCTGTTTCCCTTGTGGTATCAATCACCAGAGTTCCCGATGGCTCAGGTTCCATCAGCCTTCATCTCTGAAGATGTCTTTGATGAACATGAGGAATGGCACGTAAGTTCGAAGCTCTGAGAATTTTGGATTCCCATTCAACATTATTGAGGCTAGGCTGAATAAAACAAGGGTGTGGGTAGAAGCCAGAGCACCCAAAGAAGACAAGCAAGCCAGCTCTATTGAGTGAAAGTTCAATAAATAAACAGTTTTAAACCACAGAAACCATTGTTCATTTTCTGTTAGTCGATTCTAAATACTCTGTCATGCTGTCATTCTCTTAAATGGTTTTACATTGTTTTGATATACTTAATGCTACAGTATACGAAGTTGTACTCAAGGACTTCAAGGAAAGAGTCAATATGGTAACTACTTTTAGGTCGGAATTATCTGGTGGTGAAACACTATTCTGCTTAAATGGTTATGTTTTGATCTGCACTGTTTCGCTGTTATGCCCTCTTTTATCTCAATCTCCACTCCATTATTTACTTTTTTATTTTTTTTATCCGTTTAATTAAAGGGAAAAAAATAGCAGGATATATTATAGTAACCCACTTTGACTTTCTATTATCTCGATTTGAAGCCCTGTATTACTCTCACCGTCTTGTTTTTATTTGATGTTCCCCTATTCTGTTTTGCTGGATAGTATCAGGTTCGAAAGTTTAGGCATCAGCTGTGAAGATAATGAGATTCATTATAACGCCCATTCTCGTTGACTTTTATCTACTTTTGAAGACCTACAATGTCTCCAATGTTTTGGTTTTGTCGGTTTTGTTCTTTACTATTTTGTTCAATTGTATTATAACTAATGATATAGGCAATTCTATTAGAGATAGCGGGAGGCATTATGGTAACCATTGTTGATCACCTTGTATTATGTTTTTACATTATCTATTATGTCCACCCTTTTGACTTGACCGATTCTGTTCTGTTATGTCACATTTGGTTTTACTCTCTTCCAAAAAAGCAATAAGAACCGTGGGAGCAATGAAACCCAAAATGTGTAATAGTCATTGTACAAAAGAGAGGAAAAGAAAGTGCTCTAAACTGTATAACTGCATGTATATTTAAGTGTATAAGACAGAAAATGATATCACAGAGTTTTATTGCATCATTGAACAGAACTGTTTGCAGTATCATTGTTGGAATGTCCACTCTACAAGCTTTAATTTTGTGACTTGAACAATTAATTCTAAGATGGCAATATGTAATCCATTAACTAGTGATTTCCTACTGTTCATTTTTTTCCTCTGTAAATCTGTATAACTTGTACCCTTTCACTGTTTTTTTTCTTCTTTTCTCCTTAAATAAAATTAAAAAAAAAAAAAACCAGCCTCGTATTAGTCCTCTTGAGAACAACTTATTACAAGCTGCACTATATTTGGCTAGAGAAAATAAGGAACAATCTTGGTGGCTACATTTATGAGCATTGTTCAAATTCTCCATTTATTTACAAGACTGCAGCCTCTGGTTCTATATTGGGGATGCTGTGGTTATTGGGGATGTTGTGCTGGGATCAGTGCTGGTGGAGGTGGAACTCACATGTTTGGAAACTCAATATCAGTTTTTGTGGATAAACTGATGAGTTTGAATAAAGGACTAGAAAGTTGTTTTTTTTTTAACACCAACTTGCAACATTTGGTAAAATTATAGAATTATTTTAACACTTTGAAAAGATCATTTAAAAAGAAATAAGATTTAATAGATTGTAAAGACAAGCCCCAGACTGAGAGAAAATATTTGCAGAGTATATATCAGGCTATGGATTTGTATCTACACTGTGCAAAGAACTCATAAAATCTAACAATGAAAAACTAAACAACTCAGTTTAAAAATGGGCAAAAGATTTAAGCAAATACCACATTAAAGAAAACATACAGAGGGTTAATAAACATATGAAAAGGTGACCAACATCCCCTGTCATTAGGTAATGTAAGGCAAAGCTACAGTGACATATTAATACACACTAGTCAGAATGGCTTAACAAACTGAATAGTAAATGCTGTAGATGCTGTGAAACAACAGGAAACACTTCTGATTGGTGGTAGAAACGCAAAACATCATAATCACTATGGAAGGTAGACTAGCAGTATCTTACAAAGCTAAGATATTTTTACCATGCAATCCAGCACTCATACCCCTCCATATTTTCCCAAATGAGTTCAAAATATGGTCAAACAGAAACCTTCACATGAATGCGATCTTTTTGCCTCAGCCTCCAGGGCGCTGGGGTTATAGGTGTGTACCACCATGCCTGATTTTGATTATTTTTTAAATCTTCCCCTCTCATCTCTTGTTCCCTTTCTATGTGAAAAAGATTGACTGGGTATGGTAGGACAATGCCTGTAATTCCAGTACTCTGAAGCTTGAGGCAGAGGCTTTATTTATAATTGTCAACAAGGTGTTCTTGTGTGGATATCTACATATAATGGACTATTATGCACAGTGTAAAAAAAGAAATTAATTATCAAGCCACAAAAAGACTTAGAGGGTTAATTTTACATTGGTAAATATGATTCCTAATTTTCTGTGCCAGCATAAGTAGGCCAAGGGAATCCATATATTTGGCCAAATTTTCTTCTAGATGTTACTATGTAAGTGTTTTTAGATGAGATTAACATTCAAATTGGTAAACTTAGAATAAAGCAACTTATCCTTCATAAATGGGTGGCCCTCAATCATTCAGTTGAAGGCCTGAATTATAAAAAGAGTGAAGTCCTCACTCAGGAGAGGGAATTTGGCAGCCAACTGTGAGTGGTCTCAAACTGCAGTATCAGCTCTCCACTGGCTAGCTAGTTCTCCAAACGGCCACCTTACTCTGCAGATTTTACTCTATGATTCGTAACCACGGGACATTCCAGAAAAGGCAAAACTACACAGACAGTAAAACAAACAAACAAAACAAACAAAAACAGTGGCTGCCAGAGTTTGGAAAAGTAGGGGTGGAGATGGGATATTTTTAAGGAAATGGAATTATTATATGTAGTATTTATAATGGCAGGATTTATGTATTTACTTTTTTGTCAAAATTCATAGATCTATACAACACAAAATCTTAATGTAAAATATGAATACCAGTTAACAATGTGTCAGTATTAGTTCATCAATTGTAACAGTGGAGTGCACTAATATAATATTAATAATAAAAGACACCTGGATAGGAAAGAGATATATAGGAAGTCTGTACTTTATGCTCAGTTTTTTATAAAATTAAAATTCTTTAAAAAATAAGAAAATTATTGTTCACTCATGGTCCTTTTAATACAGCAATTCTTACAGTGTTTTGGAAGCAAAAAAAAACTGCTCTGGCTAATGATGGAGTTGGGGAAAATGAAATCTACAGTAATTACAGGAAAGCACTTTGTAACTAGGAACTCTTACCTCTGCCATCAGACTGACTATGGGATCATGAGCAAATTAACCACATTGGGTTTATATGTTTTTACATCTAGAAATAGTTAAATGAGACAGAGTTGCCATGAAAATAAATGAGAGAATACATGAAAAGTTCTTAGCTTTGAGTGGCTCAGAAAATAGCGGAGATATAATCATGTAAATGATGCCAGGAGAAAGAGGAGAGGAAAAGGGGGAAAAAAAATAAAAAACTTGAGACTCTCTGAGGGCTTTGAAATACTGCAGGGTTGGTTTTTTTTAATCTTTAATTATTATCAGTGTTACTTTCACCAACCTAATTCAGGTATGATCCTACAGGTTGGAGGAAAAGAGTAGAAATCTTAAAAAATTTGAGTGATGTAGAAACTCTCTTTTTCATAGCAAAGTAGGGAAGAAAAGACACCCAGCTTACTAAACCTTCCGTAAAAAGAGAAAACCAAAACATAAAGAACTCTGGACAAATTCTAGAATAAAGTTCACATCCAATCGGCTTGAGTGATTTTGGAAGAATTATGATTTCAGCACAGTTTAACTCAAATGTTTTACAATGTATGTTCCCCTCTGATGTGAATGATATGCCAAAGAGAAGCCTAGGAGCCAGGTAACATGACCCAGTTTCCTCAACAAAGGCTGAACACTTTAATTGTCTTAAACAAAGAGCTTTTGCCCTGGATTTTCTGGAAGACCTCTATTTTAAGCAGTTCTTCTTATTCCGTTTAAAGGACTCTATTTTTTTGAAGCCTTTGACTTTGCCTGGATGCCAAACTATAGGAAGTCGTATGATAAGGGCTAACTCTACTGCATCAGCTCTTATATTTAAAATGCTAAAGAAAACTTTGTGTTTCAATAAAGGATACTTGGAAAAGCACGACCTCATTTAACTGGGGACAGAATTGAGGGTGATTTGTCCCAGGTCTCAGTATGTGATGAGAAGATTTCCATTCAGATCATTGTGACTTCAGAGATTGAATTTTCAGTTATTACTTTTCGTTTTTGTGTCTTTGAATCTTGATACCCAAGTAGTTTTGTCTTTGGGATAAATCCCATTCTAAAAGCACAGCTCAAGGGGAAAATTTAACTTAAAGAGGAATCCTATTTTGCCCAACCTATTAAGAATACTTAAGAATATCACAATGGGCTAAGCTCATGAAATTCTGGGTTTTTACTCTCATAAAAACTGCCGCATGGTTATGTTGAACTATAGTCTCAGCTGCTCCTTCATTGTAGGCCTGTCTGCTTTCTTGTATTCCTCCTCACCTGGATATGCTTGCTCCTATAGGTCTAAATCCTGTAACATTTCCTCTCTTTGTTCCGTTTCATTCTCTACTCTTATTCCACTCTCCCAGGCTGTTCTCCTAAATACACCCCCAAAAATCCAAGAGCTAATCATTTAACAGTATTTTCCTACACAAAGCTGATGTACAACCCTTTATTTGAAGCAAATTTAGAGAAGCAAGAAGAATGAAACATTCATAGATTATAAATACTAATATTTTGCCTTTCTTCATACTTGAGAGATCTCCTCAATCAGACCCTACATCTTACTTGTTTCTGAATTTCTCATTTATAGTTTCTGGTTGCTCCCAGGTTCTATCACTCTCTAATTTTATATATCAGGCTTGTAATGATAAAGACTTTGTACCCTCTTGGATCTGTGACACTCTTATTTCTCATTACGTCTGGTACACTCACTAAATTTCTACCAGGCGTTGTCAGATTGAGTTTCTAAAAAATAGATGCATAATACGTACCTCTTCCTATCTACTCCATTTACAGAGTGAATTGACTTTCCTCCATCAGAAAGCAGGGTTAAGGTTCTCTTCCCTTGAAACTTGGCCAACTTTATAAACTACTTCAATCAACAGAATATCATGAAAGTAGAGGCACTGTTACTTCCACCTTTCCCTTGGAAGCCTCACCATAAGGAAGTCATGGTCAGCATTTAGGCATATGGAGAGGCACCAAGGCCAACCAAGAGCCAGCGCCATATTTATTATTGAGCATGTGAGTGGCTCACCTGGGATGTGGAACCTTCAAAACTTCAGATGCCTGCGGCCCCAGCTAACACAAGATTTCAGCTTCACAAGAGATTCAATGAGAATTTCTTATGCGATTCTTTCCCACATTTCTAACCAACTGAAACTGGGAGTGATAATACAACAATATCATATATCACTAAATTTGGGCTGATCTCATGTAGCAATGAATGGATAAAGTAACTGTTAACACTTAATCTTAAATTTTTGCCAGTATTATCCAAATCAATCCAAGTTTATTTTAATGCGCTTTTTGGAGGGGTAAAGTATTTTCAAAAGATTAAGGTCAAGATAGGGTGTGATGTCTCTTCTCATCTCAAGGAAACAGGCAGCAAAGGAACACTGTCAGAAAGGACACTCAGTCTATTCAGAAATTAGATCACTTCTTAATCTTATCCAAGAGGCTGTCTGAATTGATCTGGTTACTGTGGCAAGATCTTAATTGTGTGGAGGAATAGAAGCATTTACTTATGGAGGTAAGAATTTGAATCTTTCTCATTAGATCCCTGAGTGGACTCTGCATCATTCAGGGATTGTAACATCAACACTCTGTTACTTTCCTTCTGTGGTAGAAGAAACTTCTATCTAGCAGGAATGGGCAAGTGAGAGCTTTTGGAAGATTGCGCTCAGAGGATCACGGGAGTCCAGCAATGTTTCGATTGCATTTTGTTTTTTGGTTTTTTTTTTTTTTTTTTTTTGTCTTTTTCATTTTTATCGGTACTGGGGATCGAACTCACAACCGCCTGCTTGCAAGGCAGGTGCTTATGCCGCTGAGCTAAATCCCCAGCCCTTTTTGATGGCATTTTAAGGTCAGAGAGGCACTTATACTGTTTTACAGCCCACACGGGATGAACAACCATCAAGAGATGGAAGAAGAGCCATGGCATATGATCCAGAAGACTCAGACACACTGTAGGAAGATTATGACTCTCCACACAAACCCTTTGCTCTGCAGAAAGGATCGAAGTATGGAAACTCAAATTTTGCTCTCCGCACTTTTCTTCCTTCTCCTGAGGCCTCATCTGTCCTTTCTTTGGCTCAGGATCTCACTAAGTATCACCTCAGACATCTCATGGCACACAGGAAAAAGGGGATGCCTTTTGAAACAATAGAGTTGATGATTTTCTGAGACTCTTAACATCCATTTGAAACTATTTCCATCCTTTGACCTCAAAACAATGAATAGCTGTTTGGGAAAGTCTCATGTTGAAATATGTTTTTGAGCCAATTTGACCCCTTTTATCTGTAAATAGTGAAGGATTATTCAGGTTTCCCTAACCTATGGGAGTTACGATAAATAAAAATATGGAACTGTGCAAGACAGAAAAATAGATATGGCTTTGCTTCTCAACACACAGATCTTTGTGTAAGAAGACTCATATC